>NC_051863.1:49799173-50517993 GCF_015732765.1 Culex quinquefasciatus | reverse complement strand
GTCGCATAAAAAAGAGAGGGGCAAGGGACGGGGAGAAATTCCGATTCGCGGTCGTTTCCGACGCTGCGACTGCTGTTGTTGTTGCCATTTCTAGGTCAACATGGTTTTGTTGTTGTTGTTGCTGCTCTTTTGTTGCTGATGTTATTGTTGAGAGCGCAGCAGCATTGTTGATGTTGTGTTTGGGGAAATTGTGTTTTGGTGATGAGGGTAGGGTAAGGGAAGGGGGAGAGGCAACAATGTTTTGACCTTTTTTTCGAGGCCAGGCTACTGCGATGGTGGTTCGAGGAGTCGTTGCGAGAGAGTTTGGGAACGTGACCTTAGACATTTGCCTTATTGCTGCAGTCGCTGGTGGTCAAGTTTAAGTCATCGGTGGGGTGCTGAGGGTTAGTTGAGTTGATCTTTTGGATTTGAAAAGGTTGGCGCGAAGAAAGTGTTTCTTAATCCTTTTTGAAATGAAAGGTTTAGATTGAAGCAAAAGATAAAAATACGTACTTGGTTTAAAAATTATTAAAAAAGTTTTAACACAAACTTAAACTAAATTATAAAAAAATACTTGAATCTTCTACTCTAACTATAACAAACTTTAAAATTGGGGGTTTTGCATTTGGACAATCAAGCAAATTTTAGAATCGGAAGTTTAAAACCTTGTATAAAAAATACTTTTTGAGTTCAGGGGATTTAGGGAATCATTAATAAGCCAAGAAGCGTATTTACTGGGGAGGGGTTAAATGTTAATGGTATGTCTCATGGCCGTGTTAATATTACATATGAATTGTTCTCAAAAATATTGTCTCAAAATATTGACGTTGTCGACAAATTATTATTTTTTGTAATTCATTGAAATTAATGCTAAATACTGAGGGATATAAGAGGAGAAATGTCCATAAAATTTCCTCTCAAAAGAGCCTATTCATTGACATTTAATCTTTTTGTATTGAGTCTAGCTCCAGTCTAGCAATCGCAACCCATCCCTTGAACAAATATTTTTAAAAATGATTTAAAAATGTTAAAATCAGGCACATTTATTGAAATGCAGAGCGTCCAATTTCCCGAAGTTAAAAAAATCCGGGGAAATGAGAAATTTTCAACCAATTTCCCGGGAATTCCTGGGAAATTTATAAAATTGTCGAAAATTATTCCAATCTTGATTCTGATCAATATTTTGCAACAAAATAGTATTGGACGGCGAATCCAATGGTTAAAAAAAGTGTTAGGATCGATTAATAGCTTGACTGCATGTAAAAAACGTTACTTAATCCACCTTTAGGTGGTTGGTGCCTTCCTCACATTCATAAAGTGAATACACTACACAGCGTATAACTAACACTTATTTTTATCAAAATATCTGAGATCAGGCCTCAAAAAAAGTGAATTGAAAACACTAAAGTACTTATAACTTTTGATAGGGTTGTCAGATCTTCAATTTTTTGGGCTCGTTGGATAGGTCTTTTGATTACCTATCGAACGATGGGTTGCATAATAGATCCGGACAACTTTTTTTTATCAAAATATTTGAGATCCGGCCTCAAAAAAGTGTATAAATAACACTTAAGTGCTCATAACTTTTGATGGGGTTGTCAGATCTTCAATCTTTTAGATGCGTTGGAAAGGTCTTTCAAATACCTTTCAATATGTAGCATGACGGGTTTTCTTACAAAAACCACCCTTTTTACAATCTTCCGAAGTTTAGGTACAACCGTTTTTTAGCATAACTTTTGAAGTACTTTCCTAAACATCATAATATTAACTAGGGTCTTGTGGGACCCCAAGACGGATCGAATGAGACCAAAACAGTCTAAATCGGTTCAGCCAGTCCAGAGATAATCGAGTGCATATTTTTGGGTGCACGGACTCACATCCAGACACACGCACAAACATTTGATTCTGAGTCGATAGGTATACGTGAAGGTGGGTCTAGGAGGTCGAATAAAGAAGTTCATTTTTCTAGTGATTTTATAGCCTTTCCTCATTGAGGTGAGGAAGGCAAAAATCAAACAACTTCAAGAAAATATGTATTTTTCTAATTTTATATACTATCTTACAAATCGTACTATAAATCAAAAAGTAAGTTTCAAACTATACAAAGTAGTTTTTTAATGGTTTTATTTTGTCAAAAAGATGATTTAAATTATACGATAAATAACATCACTTCACAATCAGTTTTACATTTTTTTCATAATTAACCCTCTAACACCCATTGCAATGCATTGTAGCACCAGTGCACCTTAACATTTTACTTCAAACTGTTATGTATTGAATGCTATTGAACGTTTTGAACTTCTTCTTTATGCTCAATCCTTTTTAACACTGGAACGCCCAACGCATGTCCAACTTACACGGACGCCCAAGCCTCCCAAAAAAGTTGGAACGGTAACTTCAACTCGCTGGTTCTCGGGCATAACTCAACCAATCGGGACGATTCTTGTTTCCAGTAATTTGTAAGAATGTCTAGATGATCCCAAAATTTTGCAGAACTTAATTTGATCAAATCTGTAATTTCTGCGTAACATCGTTCCACCTTTTTTCAAAACGACTGCCTCCGCGGAATTTTTGGCGAATTTTTTTTTGTACGCGAAAAAAAAAGTTGGAACGATGTTTTTAGTCGCAAAAATTACAGATTTGATCAAATTAAGTTCTGCAAAGTTCTAGAATCATCTAGACATCCTAACAAATGACTGGAAAGAAGAATCATCTTGATTGGTTGAGTTATGCCCGAGATCCATTGAGTTGAAGTTACCGTTCCAACTTTTTTGGAGCCTTGGGCGTTGGAATGTTAAAAAAATTAATGACACCAATTCAATTTTCGTCCAATTTGATCATGGTAAACAAAATCTTTCAAAAAAATCTTATTTCTGCTTAGGCGCGAAGAGGTTGATTTTTTAATGAAATAACATCTATTATTCTTTTGAAAGCTTACCCAAAATATCACAGTTTATTTTTCATTAAGGGGTTACATACATGTAGAAAATCACAAAATTTCATATTTCAGAAAATTTGTTAAATCCACTTAAAAAATGATTTTCAATCACTCCTAAAAGTTTCATGAAGATATTTCATGATTTAACTGAGTTAGAGACGATTTAAGCTCAGAATTTTGCCATGCGCTAACTTTCTGAGCGTTTTTCTATGAACACCAAGTTGATTTACGGGTGCCACGATATCTCGAGATGGGACGGACCAAATTGGCTGAAATTTTGGGTGAAAACTCCCAAGACATGTCCCGTGTGCATGACGAAGCCCGATTTAGAAATTTTGAATTTTCAAAAAATATATAAATCAAAAACTGCCGATTTTTTATATGAAAAACAGAAAAATATTTTTATCTTTTTTAAAAACAAACTTTTTGAAAATCGGCCTTCGTCATGTACACGAGACCGGTTTAACGAGTCTTCACCAAAATTTTGAGCCGATTTGGTCGAAGCAATGTTGAGATATCGTGGCACCCGTTTTTTGAAACTGATAATTTGAAGTGATATGATACAACCAAATGTCTTCAAATTTGTTTTGTTAATGGATGAAAATGTATATTTTAATGCCCTGAAAACAGATTTTGAAAAAAGTAAGTGTGTGTTCAAACCGACCTCTGACATTTTTGCCGATTTACATGTATGTAACCCCTTAAGCAAGATCTATTTTCAGTTTTGATTTCTTCAGAAACTAATATTAAGAGTAGAAAATCTTAAAGGGAAATTTTCTTACCTTCTGATTGATTCAATTTTAACAGTAAATTGAACCGAATAAAATCTTATTAAGATCATTTTTTTCAGTTCGTTTTCAAAAATTGTTTCCAAAAAGTTAGGAAAATGTATGCTTCCGCTTAAATTTTGGGAATTCCCGGGAAATTCTCAAATTTCCCGGGAAACGAGAAATTTGTTTTTACGGGAAATCCCTGGAATTTGTTCCCCTGGACGAGAAGTTTGAAGAAAAGGTAATAAGACAATTTTCTTGATTTCGTATTTTAAACCAAATTTAGAAATTATTTTCATTGAAAACATCAGAAAATTTCACAAAGTTTGATTGAAACATAGAAAATCAATCGTGTTCATTTTCGAGATATCTTCAGCTGAAAATTACAGGTGACACATAGAAATACTCATTTTCATCAATTCGATTTTTATGTGAGGCTGTACCTCAGACACTAATTGTCCCATTTCCAAAGTCTCAGAGAGAAAATGGTAGATGTAAGCTTTTAAAAAATATTGGGGTGGCTTTCTCTCAAAACATATTTAAAAGGAACGAAAAATGTTAAAATTTCAGATAATTAAAACTTAAAAGTGAATATAATTCCAAAACTTTTCAATTGCAAATTTGGTTTAGCTTTTGAATGTAATTTTTTGAAATTCTTTTGACCACATTTTCGATATTAAATAAAAACTAACAAAAATTTCAACTCTGGAACTAGGGGAACTATACCCTTTCTCAGCCTATTTCTATTATCGGCCTATCAGCACTTTGATCATGAATTACAGCTTTCATAAAGTGTTTTTGACTGTTCCAAAGTAATAAATAACTCAAACAAAAGTGAGCAAGCAACTCTTCATTGTTGATACATCTGAAAATGTTGATTTAATAGCGGAAAACGGCAAAAGTGATGAGAATTGGTCGAACGGCTTAGAGTGATTAAAATGGGCATATTTCCCCTAGTTGCACCATCATGAACATTGTCTTGAGATATGTTTCTAAGTCCCCCTAAACCAACATTAAAAGAATCATAAATTAAAATGAATATTTCGAGAATTAGACGTTTAGTGATATAAAGTTAAATAAAAAATTCTGATTTTTCCGTGTACCTATTTTTTAACGAAAAGTCGATCGACATGTTGGTCGATCGATTTGGTATCTTTGGCAAAGTTTAAGCCTATAATTAGGACTTTTCATAAAAATATTAAATCACTAAAAGTTGAATTCCCAAAATACGTATATTTAAATTACGTTTTTATTATATGTTTAGGGGGCTAAAACGAATCTTTTGCGTTAGAGTTAAGGCTCTGAGAGGTATCATTCCCGGTTGGCCATGTTTGATTTAGAAATTCATTTGAATCTCGATTCAGAATGCATCATTTTTTTGTGTTGATTGTAGAAGAATTTTAAATATTGTGATGATTAATTTTTCCTGACAATTTACAATTTCTAAACCATCATTGACAGGTACCGGAGTTACGAGTTTGAAAAAAAGATTTTTTGGAAAAAAAATCGAAAATAGTGTCAAATAATTATTTCAAATCACTTTTTGATGTGAATCGAATACAAATACAGCAATTCCATTTAAAAAGAGCCTAAACAAAAAAAAAAGTTCTCCGATCGGGCTCAAATTTTTTCTGGGTGTTCCTTGGCTAAAATAATTAGACACGTATTTTTTTGTTTGACCATTAGGGTGACCTACATTGTGCTAGGGTGGTTCAAAAAAGGGCAATTTTCGTCATTTTTCGCAAAAACCACTTTTTTCAAAAAAAAAAAACATATCTCCGCGTCAATTCATCCGATTTTAGCTGTCTTAGACGCAAAAGAAAGGTGATAAGTTTGGCTATTTAGGAAAAATAGTAAGAAGTTTCAAAAATTTAGCTTAACATTTGAAAAAGTCGTATGAAAATTTAATATGGCTTTTGACCGTGTCTGGACCAAAGAGCCTATGCCTGAAAATATTTTTATCGGATTCCTCGGAAAATTTCACATAATATATAAAAAAACTGGCGATGTCGAATCGTACGTTTTTTTTGAAAATAAAAATTGAGTTTTTCGACGCGCCACTCGCAAAAACAGGAAAATGACGAAATCGGCAAAAAATCAACTTTTTTCACTAAAACTGCGATAACTTGAAAATTTTAGCGATGACCTATACATGTTAGGGTACCAAAAGATGAAAGATTATGTAAAACATCCAAGTAAAGGTTTATTTCTAAAGTTCCTTGAGGTTGTGACTGCCAACTCCGTACCATAACACGACCCATCGCTAACACCTCGTCTAAACTTATTTCAACCACCATGACCACTCCAAAGACATCTGCGAAACGGAGAAATGACCCAGATTCGCTCTGCGTCCAAGTCATTGTCTCTGCTCCAGGTAGGAAAACCCAGTTCCAGTTCCAGAGCGAGCAGCAGCAGCAGCAGTAATAGAATTAACGAAACAAAATCGTAAAATAAATTGGCGTGTGGTTTTGGAGATTGCTTTGTGGGACCCATAACGACTTGGCATTTGGCTGTTTGGCGACAGACCGGAAACGGATGTGCGAGAAAGTTTCGTGGTTTTGAGTATAATAATGGCGCGGGATGGGAAAAATGGCAACGGAGTTCGAGGTTGTCATCGCGGTTCGACTGCTGGTGTCTCCAGACACTAATGATGGTAATTTGGGATTGTTTTAGGGGGGCTTTTCGGGCAGGTTCCAAAGACCACCTAATCAGATCGCACAATTGAGGTTGGGGAAAGATTAGGGAGCTGATACGGGTGGCAAATATATTGTGATCTCGTAGATGGAGGAATGTGGTTGACTGGCTAATTAATTGGGAAAAACAGCATTTTTTATATTGAACAATAAACAATTAACTTTTGTATTTCTTCAATGCCCTGATTTTGTGTTAAGCTATTTGATAAATAACATAATTCGCAAAAAAGATTAAAAATGCTCTTAAACAAATTTTAAACTCCAAAAGTTTAACAAGTTCACAGCATCTCAACCTAAACCGTACCTCAGTCATTCATAACTTGGCGCACAGCGGGTGACTTCAACGCGACAGGACAGTAACCCGGTGCTGAAGATGGAAATGTTCGAACTTTGATTTTTTTGTCTTTTGCACCCCCCGTTCAAGATGCCTAATACGATAAAGGTCAGCACGGTCGGAATTAAGTACCGCTATTTTAGGATGTTTTTTTTTTCTCGCAAGCCTTTTCGAAGAAATTATCGATGATTGATGCGTTTTGGATGGTCAAACAAAAAATAAAATCGTGTGATGTTCGGCAAACTTGAATTAAATCAAATTTGAAATTCTAATGAGGGCTTACGCGAGGAGGGGCGAAAGGCCATCGAAGAACGGAAGGCTCATAGATCACGGAGTTTCGCGGCGAAGTTGGCAACAAGCCACTTCACCAATCAACACCAGCCAGGCAACTTTCCGCTTGCCGTTTCGGTGGAAGTTGAGAAATTTTTCACCTTATTATAAGTTAGCAGCAGCCGGTCCCCGGTAGCGGCGGTGTGGCTGCCACAACGTAAACAGAGCATGAAGCCGCCGCTGTTCGCTTTCGAAACTGCTGCGAAGATCTCGACGTGTGTCGTGATTTGGGACTCTTGGCACGGATCAGGCTCCAACCGCGTGTGAATTGGCAAAGAAAATGAAGGAAACATCCAACGGAAGAAGCTAGAGAGACCCCTGCTTAATCAGAGTATCATCACCCCAATAGCAGGGGTGGTCAAATTTAGACCATTTTTAAATAAAAATCAATATTAATATTGTTACCGGAATGATACGAAAATTTAACTTTTTTCCATTTTTGACATTGAAGAGGATCAACAGTTGTGGTACTAGTAAGTTGAGTACAGTTTGAGTGCTAACCAAAAACCCTCATATTTTCTTTTTCTACACGGAGAAAAAAGAGTTCCCAAAATCGTGAACAAGCGTTCATGAAAATGGGAACCACGAACAAAGTGTTCAAATTTCATGGCACGTTTTTCAAAATCGTACCATGGGATTTGAACACTTTGTTCGAGGTTCCCATTTTCATGAATGTTTGTTCACGATTTTGGGAACTCTTTTTTTCTTCATGTACTTGTACCTATACCTCAGCAACCTGAAATACAATCTTCAAAGTTTCTTAGATAAATTAAAAAAAACAAAAACGAAATATTGCAAAATTTTCGAAAAAATAATTTTTTAGGTGGATTTACTTCGGACACGGTGCACTTCTCAAAATTTCGTCTAAGTACTTTTTGATTAGATATTCAATTTTGCATCTAAAAATGAGGGGAATTGGTTTTGCCCAAATTATTAAATTTTTCAAAAAATTATGATTCTTTCAAAAAAAAAAAAAAAGGCTGGCACCACAACCAAATCTTGTTTGCCCTTTCTGGATCATAGCTCAAAAATTGTATTTTTAACTCTTGAGTATTTTTTTAAGAAAGAGCAATTCCAGCTCAAATCAGGAATTTTTGTATCCGACCCTCTCCGATTTCAATGAAACTTTGTGTTTATGGAGCCAGTTGCACTGGATAATTACATTTGAGAAGGGCGTAAGTGTTTAAAATATTTAAATATTGCTGTGTCTAGATATATCATATCAAATCAAAAAGTAGTCCAAGTCAAACTTGTAGGAAATTTGACGGGCTTTCTGAAGAAAAAAAAAATACACTGAAAGGAAAAAACATGCATTTTTATAAGATATTTTGATTTTTAAGTTTAAAATTTGAGTTAGAAGGTTATGTCACGATTATGTTTCGAGCAATTATTTTGTGGAGTTCTTGTAAAGTTACAGCGGTTTTAAAAATGAAAATGTTGAAAAAACAGTGGTTATGGCCAATTTTTGGCAATTTCCATATGAGAGACTCTTTTTTTCAGTCTTACGTTCTTCTCAAATGTCATTATCGAGAGCAACTGGCTCCATATCGTCAGCTGTGTGCTATCTTGTAACAACGGCCATTTGGTACTTTTCGAGAAAATCGATTTTTCAAGTTTGATGATAAATATTTTCAAAACTATGAATGATAGAGCCAAACTTTTTGAAGCAATCGGTTCGTATACTATCGCTTTACAAACGCTCCAAATTTCAACTAATTTTGTAACACCAGTTAAAAAAAAAGTAAATTATGTGAGCAAAAATCTGAAAAGCACGTGTCACAAGTGTGTTTCGAAAGTAAAATTGTACTACGTGTCACAAGTGTGCACAGAATTCCCATACAAACTAAAATATGCTTAAATCAATAGTTTAACCGATTTCATCAGTATATTTTCAAAAACAAAAGATTGCATTGTCTTTAGAATGTGTGTTTCAACATAAATTTGTGAAAAACAAGAAATTTTTTCCAAATTTTCCAACAACGTGTATGACGTGTCACAAGTGTGCACAATCATTTTGATGATAAATTGGTCTATGTCACAAGTGTGTATTGCGATATCCGGGAAACGGAAGCGAGTTTCCAAAACGGGTTAAAGCATCTTGTAGTGCAGGGGTGCTCAAAGTTTTTGGAGGCCGGGCCAAATTTGAAGCTCAAATGAGCTTGCGGGCCAAATTTACCAAAAAAAAAGTTATTAAAAAAAAAATTACGTTCTGCTATTAAAAAATATCAATTAAAAATAATTGAAACCACAAAATTTTCTATCGGTATTGTTGATTTTATTGTTTCAGGTATTTGAAAAAAAGTTTTTAGCTGATATGCCTGTTGTTAAAAAAAAAGTGTTGTTTTTATATTTCGAAAATGTTGACATTACATGTTGAACAATTCATCTAAAGGCGTAATTTTATCTACAAGTTATGTGTGGCTAATAAAATATCGTTGAGAGCCAGAATTTCAACATTTATTTCATCGAAAATTCAGGCCGTTGCTAATATTTTTCAAAATTTATGTCGCCTTCAAAATTGGTCTGTAAAATCAGAGGGCAAAAAAAATTTTTCCCAGAAACTTCAAAATTTCCATGAAAATAGAAGTCTAATCAACTGAAAACAATCTAAAATGCATTTTTCTGCATTGATAATCATATTTAGCATGTTTGGGCTTGTTTTAAAATGTTTTGAATTCTTATGCAATTCCAATGTACAGCACCGCAAAAAAAAAATCGCAAAAAATAAAAAAATTGTCAATACATAAATGTTTTGGAAACAAATGATGGCAAAACAACTGGGCAGGTATATGATGCATTTTAAATATTTGCAACGGCCTCACTAAAATCCAAATTATTTTTAATAAATCCAAACATGCTGAAATGATTCTAAATGCAAAGGAATGCATATTTAATAAATTTCAACTGAATGCACTTAAATTTCATTCTTTTTTTAAGTTTTTTGAAAATATATTTTTGCTCTTGGTTTTTCGAGCCATTTTTTTAATAATGGAGGAGAAGTGGGTTGATCGACGAAAGCTTTGTAAAATATTGTAACAAACTTGATCCTCCGATTTCCACATTTTGTCTGCCTGAATCAGTTGGTAGTCAATCAGATTCGTTATCTGACTTTAATGAGTTCGAATCCCGAAGGAAGTGCAATTTAAGTTTAAGGATCAGTTCATAAAAGGTCATTATGACTTGCAAATTAGTAAAGTAAACTTATATTTTTGCAACTATTACAGAATTCAACCTAAGTCAAACTTGAACGTTTTTTAAATATTTCCAAAAATGTTTGATGAAAGTTTTGACGATATTCACTAGTTTTACTCACATTGAAACGTGTGAAATTGTTTTAATTATAAAAAATTATGAACAAATTATTTGTATCCTAGAGTGGGGATCAAAATATTGATAAATCATAAGTTTTTTTTTATTAACAAAAAAAAAGATTAGCATATGAAAGTTTAAAATAAACCTTAATTTTAAAAAAGGATAAAATTTCTTTACAAGTAGTCAACGGGCCATTTTACATGATCATTCAAAATGGGTCCGCGGGCCACAAAATATCACCTCGCGGGCCACGTTTGGCCCGCGGGCCATACTTTGGTCACCCCTGTTGTAGTGTTTGTTAAGTATAGCAAAACGTCATCATTAACTCATTTTCGACCAAAATGGTCTATGTCACAAGATAGCACACTGCTGACGATATGTACAAAAATGGCTTATGAATAACATGTATACAAAGTTTCATTGAAATCGGAGAGAGTAATTTTGAGTAAAATTTGAGTAGTTTTGAAAAAGCGGTATTTAGTAAAAATTATAGTTGCATAACAAAACCTTAAATAAAGTGAAAAAGCATACTCATATTGCAAATTAGGAAAATTTTTGAACAAATCTGAACATTTCTACTTTGAAACTAACAACATTTTCAAAAAAAAATATTCTTACATACATTGAATAGGGGAAATATACCCTTTCTAATCAAACACCTATCTTCGTCATATGGAGAGTTTGATGCTCGATTAAAGCTCCAAAAATACTATTTAGGCTATAAACTTACCAGCAACAGCACCGCCTCAAGTAAGCACGCAAATTTATGCCATTTACTGGCCGAAAAGATCAAATTTAATGCACTTTTGATCATAATTTCTATTTTGCGAGACCATTTCTCATCATTTTGGTGGCACACACATCCACACGCAAGATCAGAGGTTAAATGCTTAACGAAAGTCGCCATCAATATCTTTTTACTTGCGCTAACGATTTCAAAGCGCTTAAGATATAAAATTGCTTCCATTTACCGGCAACATGTTCTTTTGACCATTACTTAGTCACTCACTTGAAAAATAATCCCGAAAAATGTAAATAATTAGCAAGCACCATCAAAAAACAAACGCGCTAAGTCTTCTGACGTTTGAATTTTGAATACCCATTCCAATCGAAGGCTGAAGAAAACCGAGCGAGGAACGAGGGCAAATAAAGAACAAAGGGTGGCCACCAACACCACCAACATGCTGGTGCAGCGCCTGTTGGAGTGAGCAAGTGCTGCCAGGAAACTTTCGCTATAAATGCTACTTTTCGTGAGTGTTCGCTTAAAATTTCATCAATTTTGGCAGCACTAAGCAGACCCAAAAGAGCGCTGGAAGAAAAAAAGAACTAAGCTGAAAATAGAAAAATGGGCGTGGCCCAATGCACTCGACTGATTAGAATGCATTTTTTAAATGGGTAATTCTCCGCCAACTCACACAGCAGTTGCCCCGACCCCTCTTCGTTTTGCGTGAAACTTTGTTCTAAGGGGTAACTTTTGTCCCTGATCACGAATCCGAGGTCCTTTTTTGATATCTCGTGACGGAGGGGCGGTACGACCCCTTGCATTTTTGAACATGCGAAAAAAGAGGTGTTTTTCATTAATTTGCAGCCTGACACGGAGAAAATTGGTGTCAAAGGGACTTTTATGTTAAATTAGACGTCCGATTTGATGGCGTACTCAGAATTCCGAATAAACGTATTTTTCATCGAAAAAACACTAAAAGAGTTTTAAAAACTCTGCCATTTTCCGTTAATCAACTGTAAAATATTTTAGAACATGTCATTTTATGGGAAAATTTAATGTACTTTTCGAATCTACATTGACCCAAATGGGTAATTTTTGCATTTAGCACAGAATTTTTCATTTAAAAAAAAAATATTAAAATATCGTGTTTTTTCTAACTTTGCAGGGTTATTTTTTTAGAGTGTAACAATGTTCTACAAAGTTGTAGAGCAGATAATTACAAAAAAATTGATAAATAAACATAAGGAGTTTGCTTATAAACATCACGAGTTATCACGATTTTACGAAAGGAAGTTTTGAAAAAGTTGCTTTTTGCGTTTCTCTTTGTTTCGTCGTCCGTTTCTGTCGCGGGTGACCATGAACGGCCATGATCGACGACGACCAACTTTTTCAAAACTTTTTTTCGTAAAATCACGATAACTCGAGATGTTTATAAAAAATAACCCTTCAAAGTAAGAAATAACATGAAATTTTAAAATGAAAAATTTTGTTCCTAATGAAAAAATGACTCTTCTGGGTAAGTACATTAAATTTCCCTTAAAATGACATGTTCCAAAATTTTTACAGTCAATTAACGGAAAATGGGAGAAATTTTAAATCGTTTTAGTGTTTTTTTCGATGAAAAATACGTTTTTTCGGAATTCTGAGTACGCCATTAAATCGGGCGTCTAAATTTACATAAAAGTCCTTTGACACCAAATTTCTATCTCATCACCGTTTCAGGCTGAAAATTATTGAAAAACACCTCTTTTTTCGGATGTTCAAAAATTGAAGGGGTCGTACCACCCCTCCGTCACGAGATATCAAAAAACGGACCTCGGATTCATGATCAGGGACAAAAGTTACCCCTTAGAACAAAGTTTCACGCAAATCGAAGAGGGGTCGGGGCAACTTTTCCCGATTTCGTGTGAGTTGGTAGAGAATTACCCAAATATTTTTTTTTAAATGCTTGTAAAAGGAATAGCAAAAAAATAATAAAAGTGAAAATAAACAGAAATGTTCACAAAAAGTTGCTCTACTCGTTGGTGTACTTGGTTTCAAGGAACAATCCAGATTATCCAGCATCATTCAAACACGACCGCTTATTAGGCTTAAAATGGGCATATTTCCCCTACATTGAAAATTTTACAAGATATGGTTGTATTAACCGATTTTAGATTTTTATAGAAATAAGAATTATAGAAATAACTATAACGATAACCATTATCGTTATCGTTAGGTGCTAATATCATCGATTAACAACCTTGGTGTGTATGTATAACTAATTTGGAAAAAAAAATCTCAGGTAGCTTGGAAAATTCTCTTCAATTAGGGCGTCCAATTTTCCCAGGTTTTGAATTTCCCGGGAAACGGGAAACATATTTTTTGAATCCCGGGAATTCCCGGGATCCCGGGAAATTTTTGCAGCAGTCATAAAATCTATGTTTTCATTATATTTGTTACGTTTAAATCATAGAATTAGCTCAAAACTGTTAATGGTGATAAGCTACACTTCAATCTGAACAAGGGCAACAGTCTTTAGATACTTTAAAACACATTAAAAAAATGTGTTCTTTGGTGTGCTTTGGAATTAAATTGAACCAGAATTTTAAATATATTTATTTTATTTTTTTATTTATATAATATAACTACAAAAGGTTTAACAATTTCATTGAAAGTGTCTAAAACAACAAAAAAAATATATACCAGACCGCACTTTGGATAAGTTTAGAATTTTATGTTTTATATTTAAAAACATATTTTAAAAATTATCTTTATTGAAAAAGTGCAGTGCTTCTTGGGACGCGCAGTCCTGTTTTTTCGTGATAATTTTCGTCTCTTTTGTGTCGCTCTTTGTGTGCATGGGGTGATTGGGCATAATAATTGAATAATGCCATCAAAAGTGCAGTGCTTCTGGGGACGCGCAGTCCTGTTTTTTCGTGATAATTTTCGTCTCTTTTGTGTCGCTATTTGTTTTCATGGGGTGATTGATTTTATGTGATTAGGTTTTAGGTGATTGGGTTTTATTTTTTAATGTTATCTTCTTTCTCTTCATTTCCTCAGTTTGAATTGCGATGCCTTTCCTTCGGGTCGTGTTTTTTTTCGCGTTCGTCGTCGGTGTGTTTTTCGTTTTTTTTCGCGTGCGTGTTTGTGTGTAAAGGTGCGGCTGGCTCTGGTTGTCATCGATGACAATTGAGCCAGTCTGATTTGCGATGCCTTTCGGTCGGGTCGCAGGGTTTTTTCGCGTTCGTCGTCGGTGTGCAATAACAACAAAACCTTATCATACCATTTCAGCTCGATAAACATCGTAACTCGTCGTTCGCTTCGTTAATCAGTACCCCACTAAACA
The DNA here is from genome assembly GCF_015732765.1 of Culex quinquefasciatus. NCBI lineage: Eukaryota > Metazoa > Arthropoda > Insecta > Diptera > Culicidae > Culex > Culex quinquefasciatus. The sequence goes on along the minus strand of NC_051863.1, from coordinate 50,503,585 downwards.
TGAATCATGTAAAACTCGTAAAAACATCTCAATTAAAAAGTCAGACTGTTAAATCCTTCATCATGTAATTACCAACAATTTTGGTTCTATCTTTCCACAGCCGGCTGTCTAAGATTAAACCATTTCAATTAAAAGTTAACAGCCGATAAACGGGAAATGTCTCATCCGCAGCATCCGATTGTTTGCCTTGAGAATAAAATATAATACCTTTCAACAAACACTATGATTTTGGGTCGCATCATCATCTTCTATGATGAATCCTGACCAAACACCCTATCCTACTAACAAATTTTCAGGTTCCTGGCGCTTGTGGGGTGTAAGCACAGAGTAAATCAGCTGCCCTAGTAGCAACCTGCGCTAACTAACATTCCCGTCCCTTAAAATCGAGGTCTACAAACTGACATGGCGGGCGCCGTTGGTGGCCAATGACTGTTACCTATTCGCAACTGATCTAGCTTTAGCAATCATGGTGTTTTATCTTTTCAGCGCATTCATACATGCTGTTGATAAGGGAAACACCACTAGATCGTCGAAGCATATAATCAGTAGTGCTCAAAGGATATTACGGTTCTGTTCAGCAACGGAGGGGCAACCATGGGTGATCTCTCATGCTCATGCTCATGCTCATATTTTAAAAATTATCTTTATTTTACTACCAACAAACTACCAACTGGGGATAATCGGGACTGCAGTCTGAATAGGTACAGGAGATTTTAGAGCAATAAATTTGGAAATCGGTTTACTAATTGTTTTGATCTGTTCCTGTTGTAATCGAAATCAATCAAAACAATCAGAACATTATTCAAAAACAAATTAGCTTAAACAGCTGTCTTAATTCGTTACTTTTGTACTGATTTGCTCCAGATGCCGGTTTATGATGAAAAGTTAAATAATTTTTAAAACATTATGTTTTTTTTTTCAAGTTTAAAGTCATAAATATACGTGAGTATAATAAGTCTATGCCCCACCCGTGTGGATCAATCGGACCGCGCACTGGACTCACAACCCAGAGGTCACCGGTTCGAATCCCGCGGCGGGCGCTCTAAAATTCTTTGTGTAAATATGGGTATTCGGCGCCGTCGCTCCGTGCCATACTTTCATACACTTAGGAGCCCAGGGCGGCGAAGTCCTTGTAGATAAAAAGGAAGACACTAGTGGTTGGTACTAGCAATGGTGGCCGACAGCTATAAAGTCAACTTCGTTTTCGTTATAATAAGTCTTTTTTTAAATAAATAAAATTTAGTAGAAAACATCTAAGGTGCAAAGCATTTTGCGGATCTGTAAAAAAACAAAAAATTGAACAATTTTCCCTGCCAAATTAAGGCTGTTATATGCCGAATACAAATTTTAATGCTTTGAAATGCTTATCGATTACTAATTTCCACAACCAAATCTGAATTTCTAGACCAAAATTTGATATGTTTTCAGTTTCGGGAATTCCTGGGACAAAATATGAAAAATCCCGGGATTCAGGAATTCCCGTTTTTGGAAAAATCCCGGGATTTTTGTCCCGGGAATTCCCGGGATGGACGCACTATCTTCAATTTCCATTTTTTACGTTAAAAATTGGCCGAATAATTGCATTGCAAAGGCTAAAAATTGAGAATTAAGAAATTTTCTAAGTGTTTCCAATAAGTTTGACGATATAATGATGGATTGGCAACTAATGGTCCGATTTTCAATGATAAAATATGAATTTTTCTTACTTTGAAAATATCAAAACTAAATAAATAATTGAGTCAAAATTCGTATTTTTAGGCAATTTTATATTTTTTAAAATTTTAGTCGTCAAAAGTATCCGAAGTTTTACTATGAAAAAAAAAAAAATAAAAAATGTCTCGATTTTAAAAACATATTTTCTGATAAATATGGATAAATATGGATATTGAATTAAAAGACATCAACATTTGCATTCCTCAGATCTCATTTGTTCTATCTTAATAGGAATCCTGGACGAAAAAAATAATAATGTAATTTGAAGATATTTTTGATTCTGTTTCACTAATTTATCTGTTCTTAAAACTCTTATCAAAACAAAGAAAGAAGACCGTTTACCCACTTATTTTAATTGAGAAAATCATGGCACTTGGTATGGTATATAAATAATGTATTTATCAATGTTTTCGTAAATATTATTTACTAACATTTGAATCTTTTGAAAATTTAAAGAATACTACTTCTTGAGGTATTTTGAACACTTTTCTGCCAGCTCAGTATAATTTCATAACATTTCTTTCGTATTTAATGCGTATCTAATTTGTGATGTCATACAGATTTTCTCAAAAGCATGGGAAATTCAAAATTATTCCTGATTTCAAATTTACTTGCTAAAACGAAAATATTCGTAAATTCGTTTGAAAATTCCACATCAACTGAAAATTCCAACATTTCGGCACCCCTGCCCTTCAGCGCAGTTAGTAGTAGCCGGTAGCCTCCGCTGATAATGATAATAATGATAAATGATGGCCTGGCCAGGAAACTGGGTCCATCGGACGGTATCAACTGGCTGGCAGGCTGGCTATCGATCCGATGTTCTCACGCGGCCCGTTTCGTCACGGCTGCTGGCAAAGCAAAAGGAGAGTACACCGAGCCTCTAACAGCACTTGTTGTGGAAGTCTGCCACGGAACTTAAGGTGAGACCCGCACTCGACTCCATCAATCACCGGCACCGGCCGACCGCTCGTTTATAGTTTTGTACAAATTGTTGCGTTTTTGGAATGTGGGCTTCTTCACTTAACTATGTTTTGCTGGCTTTCTCATGTTCATGATTTGTTGAGAGCTTTGGCGATGGATAACTGGGTCTGACGTGTCGGGTTATTAGGGCCTGCTGATAGTGGCTGCCGGAGCTACCGTTGTTGGCGGGTTGGTTAGTTGGAACCGATAGCACCAATTTGCGGGATCAAATTACGGCTAAGGAGGGATTTCAGGTGGGAGCTGGTTTTTGTCTTTAAAGTTTTTAAAGCAACAAAAAAACATGGATTGCATAGACTTTATAGTATTAATAAGTTTGAATGACTTTGGAACGGAAATGTCTAATTTTTCATACAATAATTCACATTGGTTAATAATAGGCAGAAATCGTTACGATACGTACCTTCCTTTGCCAAAAATACAACTTACATTTTGATGATTTTTTTCCCCACCCAGCTGTTAGGAGTGATTTTGGAACGTCAGAAACCAAAAAGTTACAGATGATTTTGGAGACACTGTAAGAGAAGTTGTTATGTTTAATTAGAAACTATTTTAAGATATTTCGAAAATTTTACACTTCAAAATGCTTTATGTGCTGTATCATAGCAATGCAATGACAAATATTATACAAATTTGGTGACTTTTAAGCTAATTCAATATTTCCAAACCAAACCTTAAGCATATCTTCACTGTTATTATGTTAAAGCTTACTGTACCAACGTAAACCGGGGTGAAATTGATAAGTTTTCAATTTATTTTCGAAATATTTTCCAACTGTAGGAAAAAAAACAACATTGTTTTAAAAATAGTTGCGACAAAAACTATTATTCCGAATTCCGGGCTGACTTTGATAGTTATAGTTTTTCTTGTTCAAAACACATGGATCATTCTGTGTCAACTGGGTACACTTTTGGACTCGACCTTCACCGATTTGGACCAAACTTGGAGGAAACGTTCATCTATTGATAGTTAACAGAAATCCCAAGTTTGGTGCCAATTGGACCATCCCTCTTTCTTTGGCACCGCCATCTTTTTTGACGATTTACTAAAATGCTTTTTTTTTCTTTTACACGTCCCGAGCAGACGGAAATTACTTGGGAATAACATTTTTTGATATTTGAAAATACTAGGCCAATAACATTTTATATTATTTATAACAAGATTTTTTATTCGTCGTTATGATTTTTTTGTTATTGGATTGTTATTGTAATAACTGACGAATAACACTTTTAATTATTTTCCGAACAAATCTTTGTTATTATTTTTTGTTATTTTAACAACTAATCCGATCATCCCAATAACAGTTGGAGTTATTCTTCCATAACAAAAAATGTGATTCCAAAGTTGTTTTGGCTTTCAATCAATATCATACCAATAACAAATTTGGTTATGATAACATGAACTGTTATTCAACCCTTATTCAAAAATTTATTTTTCAAGCAGGTTCCATAGCCTTTTTTTGTTATGTTAACAGTATTTGTTATTGAAATGGCAAGAATTTTGTTATTACCGTATGCCCGGGGTAACTTTTCTGCTATGAGACCAAAAGACTTTCTGCTGGTTGCATTTTATAGGAAATTGTCCGAGGAATTCTTTAAAAATAAAATATCAACCCTCAAATGCCTTCCAATATTTTTCTGTGCAGTTTATGATTTGAAACGTGATTTTCACTCATTCCTTATATTTACATATATTTAATTTTGTCTTTATCGTGTTCCCCAGACAATTTTTCTTAAGATTCAATGTATATCTCAAACTAACCCAAACAAATGCCGAGAAACAGCCCTTAAAAATAAAAACTCTGACTATCAATAGAATAGAAAACTCTAACTATCAATAGATGAACGTTCTCTCCAAGTTTGGTCCAAATCGGTGAAGGTCGAGTCCAAAAGTGTACCTAGTTGACACGGAATGACCCACATATAATTTGTGCAATTTTTTTTCGTCTGTGTACCAGTACTGTGGCAGCTTGAAAAATAGTTTAATGTTATTATTTGGTTAGCTTAGTTCATAAGCTTTTTCGTAAAATACATATAAAATTAAGATAAATTTAAAATTTTAGAATTTGGTTCAAATTCTCAAAAACAAGCCTTTATGAAAATATTAATATAAAACTGAATTTGAAGCACGAATAAAAAGTTATCACATTTTATAAGACATTTGTTCTACTGAAAATACCGATTTTTTTTAACATTTCTTCAAATTATGTTGCAAAAACACATAAAAGTTAATATTTTTAAAATAATTTTATCGCCTCCTGTCTACCACGGTCAATATGATTCCTTACCATTCTGTACGTTTTTAATTTGTACTGTACACCCCGGTTTGAAGTATTTAATCATTTTAAAAATATAAACTCGAAACGAACCTTTGAAAAGGGCCTTATTTTGTATCTAAATTTTAATTTAAAAATCCTGATAGGGGAAAGTGGGGCAAGTGTAACAAGCTAAGGAAATGCTCGTTATAACCCATCAAAAACGTTAAAAATCTGTCGGATTTTTTTATAATCATCTTATTCCAGGTCTTGACTAAGACTTTGATAGAAGAAGTTTTTAAAAAATCCTGTTTTTAATGTAAAAATTGATTTAAAAAAAAATGATTTTCCGTACGTTCTTCTCAACTAGTGGGGCAAGACGAACAACCCGTTGGGGCAAGAGGAACAATGCATGAAATAACATGTTAATTTGCTAACAATTGAACTGTTATCACTTAGGTACATCAGATTAGAATGTATTTGAAACGTTTCTTTAATTTTTAGATTAATTAATAATATTTTACTAAAAAATTGATCGTTTATAAAAAAAACAAATTATTACTGAGATGAAAAAAGGAAATTTTTATAATATCACTATATTTTGTACGGAATTTTTTTTTTATCAATTGTTTATCAGTTTTTAAGTACTTTTATGTATTTATTTCCCAATAAAATATGATGTTGCAGCAATTCGTATTTTTTCCATAATAAAAATCCATATGGTACACTTGCCCCACCTGGACAAGGTTTTTAAATCATACTTTATAATAGGTGCAAGTCATTGGTAGGGACACTACTGATCTAGGAAAAATAGCATTTTGATAAAATGAGCCTTAAATCGAACCCTAAGCCTTATTTTGTACTTTCCAAATATTATAAGAAAAAAAAGGTTTTGAAAAAAAACTTCATTAAATCTCATGCCCCGTGGCGTTTACGTCGTTTTGGCGGTTATGTGGTAGTAGAATCAGCTAATTGCATTGCTAGCAACAATTCCTCATACTGGAAATAATCAAAATTGTAAAAATTACGGCCGTACGAGCGATTGTTCCTCTTGCCCCATATGGTCGTCTTGCCCCACCTTCCCCTAATATTTTTTTCGGAAAGATCAGAAAATTCTACGCATGTTTAATTCCTGAAAATTCAAAAAAAATAGCTGCTGATATATCAGCATTAGATTGTAGATGGAAATTTGAGTGATAACAAAAATTTCACATATTTCGCATTTATTTTCTATTTAAAAACTGTACACTCGCCACTAAAAATCCAAACTTCAAAGATTTTAAGAAATTTGTAAGACTTTTCCTGAACTTTTCAATGAAAATATTTTCAGGCTTGGACAATCATGGAAACTATTGGAAAAACGACAAATAAAAAAAACCAAATTAATCGTTTGGTGGATCTTTTCAAGATGTTTTTTTCAATTTTTTTTCAAAAGTAATGATTTTAAAAAAATGCTACATTGCCAAATATTAGCTTAGTCTCATAACAAAAGTTGTCCTTTTTGATTCTCTAACATCGTCGCCGTCGTCCTAACTTTTTTGGCTTTTTTGGCCAAATTGAGTTAAGAACGCCATTTTGTACAGCTCATAATGCCTCATTTTTTGACCTTCACAGATCCCTAAAATTCGATTTCAATCCTGAGATATTCAATGAAAAAAAAAGCTCCGAAAATTTTTGTCACTTTTCATATGAAAGTAGTTTCAATCTTGTCGTGCTATCTTGTCACTCTCTGAAAATTTATGTAAGTGCGACAACTGGCCAAAAGGATTTCAGGTCAGAACGCGTTTGACGCACGTACAAGTTCGACTACTTTGACTAACTCGGGATTCTAGCAACCAACTTCAACCAAACTTCGGGACAGTGCACAGAATGGTCAGCCAAACAATACTTGTTTGTTATATGTTTACTAGGATGTAACAAAAATGACTTTTTGGCGGGCATTCAGGGGTTTGTTCCGGTGGGCATACTGAGCCCAAATCCCAAATATGAGCTTGATTGGACGTAACAGGAGCTGGCGCTCCGCCCTTCAATTTTAAATGGGATTTAACCCGTAAAAAAAGATTTTTTCAAAAATGTCCATTTTTGAGGCATTTTGGCCACTGAAGCGTTTACCAAAAACATCACTGGCGTGTAGGCCAGATTCTTGCGCATCTTTTGGTATATATAACATTGAAGTTTGGAGCACCCTGGAGCTCGGTACAGACCTTCAAAGTTTGGCATTTTTTCGAAAAACCGGCCCCGGCAAAAAAGATATGCGTCGCGTCTCGCGACGCCCGAGACGCCATTTGATTTTGCTGGGACCGGTTTTTCGAAAAAAAATGCCAAACTTTGAAGGTCTGTACCGAGCTCCAGGGTGCTCCAAACTTCAATGTTATATATACCAAAAGATGCGCAAGAATCTGGCCTACACGCCAGTGATGTTTTTGGTAAACGCTTCAGTGGCCAAAATGCCTCAAAAATGGACATTTTTGAAAAAATCTTTTTTTACGGGTTAAATCCCATTTAAAATTGAAGGGCGGAGCGCCAGCTCCTGTTACGTCCAATCAAGCTCATATTTGGGATTTGGGCTCAGTATGCCCACCGGAACAAACCCCTGAATGCCCGCCAAAAAGTCATTTTTGTTACACTCTAATGTTTACATTACGTGCTCTCGTTATTGTTTATTCAAGGTCAAACATTAAAACGGGTTTTTCTCGGAACGTCGAAATGGCGGGTGCGACAAGATAGCACGACGACGTCGACATGACATGTCAAACAATTTAAAAAAATGTTAAATAATGTTTTTCCGCAAATCGAATATTTGTGTTAACATATAAAATAAAGAAATGGGTGCAACTTTTTAAAAGTGTACCTATATTTCCCGAATTGTTTTTATCTGTACCAACAATTCTGCCGAAGACACAGAAAAAAACATCCGAAAATACGTACTCAAGATACAGATTCTAGAATATTAAATTTCCCAAATCAAATTTGTATGGAATAAATACAATCAAATGAAATTCGATGGCACAAATATTAGAGAATTGGTTATGGACAGCAGTAACTTCTTTAGTCATAGGAAGCTTCCGACAAATTTCAATCGGAAAAAAGCAAAATTAAATCCAATTCCGTTTTTTAAGAATTTCTTAATGACACATTTTGTTCCAAAATATTTTAAAATTATTTCATAAAGTCATTCCATTTAATAAATTCCAGCTTTAAAAAAAAATAAAAAAAAACTGCATGTCTAACTTTTTTTTAGTCTAATAATATGTTAGTTATACTAATTGGTATTAATGTAACAGGAAAAGCCTTAACCACAAAAGTAGATAAACCAATTTATTCATCCTAAATCAATTAGTCACTTTTCACAATGTTTAAAAATCATGCAATTTTTCACACTTAATAAATTGATCAATTTAAAATCATATCTCGGAAGCTTAAGCAAACGAAAACGTTGACATTAGATTATTTCACAATATCTGTTAAACAAAAAAATCCTACTCAATAACCAGATGCCGTTTGAACTACAAATAATTCCCGACCGTTCCCATCAGTTTGATATGATTTCACCAAGTTTAAACATTACATCGAAGTCGTTCCGCTCAAAACAGTCAATTATCGGGTTGCCCTAATCAAAGAAAAGGTAAGATAACCCTTTTTCACAATTGCCAATTACGCGTTGTTAGAGATATCAGTTGCGTTGCACCTTTAGCAGCGGCTCAGCCCTTTAAGAAAGAAATCTCATTTCCACGATATCACCGCGGTAAGTACAATTATCATGCCCTAGTAATTCGCTGGAACCTCCTCTCCGCAGCTCGCACTGCCGGGTGGCCGGCCATTTATCCAATCAGAGCCCTCTAATCAGCAGTGCCCGAAACCAACAACAAGGTACAACTAATTGAAGAAAGGCCTCGTTTTTTGTTGGACCCCCAAAATGAGTGCTCTCCTCCTCCGCAGTTTTTAATGATGTTATCAATTTCGTAAATCTCTCACTCGTTACTTCCCGCGTGTATGTTTCGTTCAAGGTTTCTTCTTTTTTCAGTTCGCCTTGGCCAAGACCGCGACCAACAATTCCACCTGTTGTGTGGGGAAGCATATGGACGACCTCGAAAAGAAATAAAAAAATACCTCCAAACACGCCAAGACCCAAAAGCCCACATTTCCACCAATTTTAACTCATCTTTTTTTCTGGTGCTTCTTCTTCTCCTTCTGCGGTTGATGATGGTGGAAACTTTGATTCAGAGATTGCATTGAGCTCAGTATTAAGGGGAGGGAAGGAAACGCACCGCACAAGAGAAACAAGAAGAAGAAGAAGAGTGTGGAAAAATAAAACGAAATAAAACGAATTAATTACGAAAAATCGCATAAAGCTCGAAAAACTACGTGAAGCGCCCATTAATCGTTACCGCGGGAAGAAGAAGAAGAAGAAGAATCCCCCCCCCCCCCCGCAAGAGAAATGGGTGGTTTTTAAACGACCTCCCAAAGCCCCCTTCCTCTGGGATCTAATTCCTACTTCAGCTTTTTTCGAGGTCTTTGGAGCCACCTGATTCAGGGCAATTCATTAACATTTTCATTCCTTCTGTTTCCGAGAGGTTTGGTTTCAGATTGTCTACTGATCTTCTTTGCTGATGAGGAGAGGGGGATGATTAAAATTTATGAGATGTGCAACCAGCTGCTACTTTTAGACAGCGAATACATGTGATTTGATGGTCATCTGAAGTTGGGACTGGAGTAACGGGGTGAACAAGAGTAATTCTCTGAGACTTGAAAATCAATTGTTCAAAATTACTCAACTAAGCGGAACTAGTTCCAAATCTGTATTTTTTACCTTATCAATAAAGGTTTGAGTTTGAAATTTGGAATTTATCTGCAACAGAAAACTTTACTCATATTTAAATTTTTGATATTAAATATCGAACTAAAAATGCTGAAATACTGAAACTTACAATTAGAAGAAGATCTTTTTTTTCATATAAATTTTAAATCTTTTAATGTGTTTAACAAACAATAGGATCATTTTATCCTGATAAAATTATCTACAGCAATTTTGTAGTTTGTAGCTAAAGCTAATTCAATTCATTTTTTGGTGAGGACGTCAATCAATCCAAGTTTCATTCAATTATTTTTAGCAGCCTCATTAACACTCAAACGCTCGGGTAGTCATTTGACCCCTATTTTTTTTTAAATCTCATAACTTTTGGTAGAATTGACCAATTCGGATGCTTCCGGTTGCAAAAGATCCAGATTTGTCTATATTTTGAACTGTAAAATAGAGGACAAATATGGTCCACTTTTACCGGAGATATTCCGGATTCCGTTGGGGTACCTTGGCCCTCCTATTTGGGGGTTTGGTCAATAGAACACAAACTTTTTCACAGAACAAAGCTGGAAATGATGCAAAACTTCAAGGCATCATTCTAATACATCATCATATCATACATCATACATCATGGAGGGCCCCGTGGCGCGGTGGTTAGCGGCTTCGGCTGCCGATCCCTAAGTTGCTATGGGGCGCGGGTTCGATTCCCGTCTTTTCCTCCTGGAGCTTTTCGTTCAATGTTTGTCCCGTTACTATTAGTATTCAGTCTGAAAAGACGGTGTAATTGTCTTCCTGCATAGATACATGGCATGGTCAAGACCTTCGGGCACCGAAACAGGTTCCAACCGGAAACGGATCACTGAGCTGATGTCGATTGGTGCCCAAATGGAACCGGCTCCGGTGTCCCGTAGGACCTAACCATGTCAATTATTTTTGCTGGATGATGTATTAGAATGATGCCTTGAAGTTTTGCATCATTTCCGGCATTGTTCTGTGGAATGGTTTTTGTTCTATTGACCAAACCCCCAAATAGGAGGGCCAAGGTACCCCAACGGAATCCGGAATATCTCCGGTAAAAGTGGACCATATTTTTCTCCTATTTGATAGTTCACAATATAGACAAATCTGGATCTTTTGCAACCGGAAGCATCCAAATTGGTCAATTCTACCAAAAGTTATGACATTTTTAAGAAAAAAAAATTGGGGTAAAATGACTACCCGAGCGTTTGAGTGTTAATGTTTGAATAAAATTTGACCTGCATTTTGTTGGATCTTTACTTTTAAAAATTATGGATTTTTAAACGATGGTTACATTGCTAATTTAAGTCTAAACGTCTTGTGCCAAAGCATAAAAGTAGTTAATATTGTCATTTTAAACTTTTCCAAAAATGAAAACTATTGAATATGGTCATTTTTGAAAGCACAATTTTTAGAGGTCAAAATTATTGTGACACCAAAATAGAGCGTCCAATTTCCCGGGTTTACAAAATTCCCGGCAAACGGGAAATTTTCGACAAATTTCCCGGGAAATCCTGGGAATTCCCGGGAAATTTCAAATTTCACCGCAATTTGACCTCATCTTTGTTCTGATTGATATTCTTTAACAAAATTGTTTAAAATAACAACTTAAATGATCAAAATAAGTGCGACGGTCAATCAATGCCTTAACCACCTGCATAAAAAAAAATCAAGAAAATATATAAATATTCTAAATTAATAGGCTGCCTTGCAATTCGTACACACGATTAAAAAAAAATCATTAGTTTTTTTTTTAGCAGTATTATTTTTCTAATCACAGTATTTGGACAGCGGGTGAAATGAATCTATGCTTCAAAACCATAAAATTGCTATTAAATATGGCTCTGTGAACAGTTTGAGAGAATATGATGAAGAATAATATTGAGACGACGATGAAATGAAAAAAAATAAAAAAAATCATGAAGAAAATATAGATTTGAAATCATTTTTCCAGAACAAATCTTGCTTGTTTGAGCACATGAATACATTCACATTAAGAATCAGCTTTTTCACTAGAAATATTATTTTTATAAAATCAAAACTCAGAGTTTGAAAATATTTGGAGCGATATTTTGAAATATGAAATATGATTCAGCTTAATAAATGACTTCGACTAAATGATTTTTCATAGCAATATAAGTAGTTTAGACACTATTTCATATTAAAACCTCTTAAGGCCTTGTTAGCTTAAGTGCTATATAAATTTTCAACACTTTTAAACAAATTAACCAAATTCTTCTTGTACAGCACTCTTTGAGGAATTTTTTTTCAATTTTCATCCAATTTGGCCATAGTAAAAAAAAAAAACCGTAAAAAAATATTTTGACAGAAAGGGGTACTTTATTTTCAAATGATATAACAACAATTTTCGTTTGAAAAGCTAATTTGAATTATAACTGTTAATTTTCATTCCAAAATATCGTAGTTTTTGTTGCTTAACGAATAAACAAGATCCCAGTTTTGAAAGCTTCAGAAACTAATACTTTTTAAAATATACACTAAAATGAATTTATCAGACGAACTGATAAGTTATAAAAACGGTAAAGTAAATTGATTAAAATAAAATTGCGTTTTTTCATTATAATTTCTTGTAAATTTAAAAAATAATGTGCCAAGAAGTTAGAAAAATGTATACTTCCGCTTGAATTTCGGGTAAATCCCGGGAATTCCCGTGACGGGAAATTGGACACCAAAATAATCTATTGAGTTATTCTCCAAAATATCGCAAATATTTTCGTAATTTTTGATTTAGTATTTTTCTATTTAAATGAAACTTTTTCCATGCATAATACACTTATAAACTGAAAATGCACATCAAATTTCGCTTCGTTTGATACCCATACTGCAAATTTTGAAAATATGAGTATATTCGAATAAAAACGGTATTTTGTGAAAATTTTAGAATTTTTCAAGAAAAACTCTAATGAAGTGAAAAAGCATACAAAATTTCACTTCGTATGATACCCATAAGGCAAATTATGAAAATTTGAGTTTTTCGAAAAATGGGTATTTTGAGATTTGAGTGTTTATTCTTTAAAACATACTACATTTTCAAAACAAAAATCTTATTGAAAGAAATCAAAATTTAACATGATTTGGTTTAAAAAAATGTTATCGACCATTATCGGCGACAAGATAGAATTATAGTTATCGAGCTTCGATAAGTTTTTCGTATGCAACCTTGGTTTTTTTTTATTTTTTATGGGATCTTTTGCGTTAGAGTTTAGGTTAATGCAGAATCTTTTATCGGAGACATGAATTTTTGAAAAATAGTGATTTTTGGAAAAAAATCAGCCTAACTATCAAATAAAATTTCAAAAATCATTTTAAGCTGCAGTATCAAATTTGCAATCGAAAATGACTTAGAGCAATTCTCTACGAAATAAGCCTATTTTAAATTTTTTTTTTTTAATCTTGTTGAAACTCTGTGGGTTTTCCATATGCCCAAAAAAGCCATTTTGAATTATCAGTTTGCCCATATCGTTTTCCATACAAATTTTACAGCTGTCCATACAAAAAGGGTCATGTGAATATTAAATAATTTTTATCTTTTGAAGGAATTTTTTGATCGATTTGTTCACTTTGGCAATACTATCGGTATGGATAAAAATGATGCGAAATAAATGATATCACTAAATAGTAGTTTATGCAACGAAAAGTATTACTTTTCGATTCTTTTATTTTTAGTAGAGAAAAAAATGCGAGAATGTTAGGAAAAGTTATCAGTTTCACAAAGGAATTGCAAAAAAATAAATAATTTCAGCGTCATCTGATAAGTCTTCATTTTGTTATTCGCGATGCTTCGGAAACTTTTGGTTAAAATTTCAATGTTTTTTTTCCTTTTTTGTATAAAAAATAATGTTGAAACTTAAAAATGTATCACAACACTTGAAAATTTCCGAAATAACTATTTTTAGCTCTTTCGTAAGGTTACGATTCTAAGATTTCGGAATAGTTTCTGCACACTTTTATCGACATTTTTGATCCAACCTTGAAAAAGAAAGGAAATTTATTATTAATATTCCGTGAAAATTCTCATCATCATAAAAAAATAGTTTTTTTTAATCATGCCTAATTATTCAAAAGGGTCAAACAACACAGTATAGGCCCCTATGGAAAAATAGGTGTTTTTTAAATATTTGTAATAAGTGCGTCGAAAATGATTTTCCACGCATCCTGTATGGAAAGTCCCTAAATCAGGGGTGCTCAAAGTTTTTGGAGGCCGGGCCAAATTTGAAGCTCAAATGAGCCTGCGGGCAAAATTTACAAAAAAGGTAGAAAATTAAATTACTTTATTTAAATTTAAAAGATTTAATAGCTGTTATTTAAGAAAAAGTCGATTCAAAATAATAGAAACCACAAAATAACGGTTTCCTATCGGTATTGTTGATTTTATTGTTTCAGGTATTTGAAAAACAAGTTTTTAGCTGAATGTACTTGAGGCTTCAAACAAAATAAATAAAGTTTTGTTTTTATATTTCGAAAATGGTGGCATTACATGTTGAACAATTCATCTAAAGGCGTAATTTTATCTATAAGATAAGTGTGGCTAATGAAAAAATTACGAGAGCCAGATTTTCAACATTTCTTCCATCGAAAATTCACTAAAATTCAAATTATTTTTTATAAACCCAAACATGCTCAAATGATTCTAAATGCTAAGGAATACATATTTAATTAATTTCAGCTGATTGCACTTAAATTTATTGTTTCAAGCTTTGATGTTTTTTAAAAATATATTTTTGCTCCTGGTTTTTTTACCCAATTTTTTAATAATGGGGGAGGGTTATGGTGATCGACGAAAGCTTTGTAAAATTTAAAATATTTGCAACAAACTTGATCCTCCGATTTCCACATTTTTTATGCCTGAATTAGTTGGTAGTCAATCAGATTCGTTATCTAACTGTAATGAGTAAAGGATAAAATCACTTTACAAGTAATCAACGGGCCATTTTACATGATCATTCAAAATTGGTCCGCGGGCCATAAAATATCACCTCGCGGGCCACGTTTGGCCCGCGGGCCATACTTTGGTCACCCCTGCCCTAAATTTTTATAGAGTCTTGCATGGAAAGATCAATGCTGCAAAAGGTCTTATTTAGTAGTGAGGAATCGATGGATAAAATTTTGTCCCGTTAAAAACAAATCCAAGCTAAACAGATAATTGTGCTAAAATTTTGACATTTTTACAGTGTAATTATCTAAAAAAAAAACTTTTATTTAAATCTCTTCATGCATTATCATCTTATATTTCCAAAATCTTGAAGGTTTGACTTGAAATTTTACTCTAAATTGTTTAAAAAATAACGTTTTAGTTTTCATAACGCTGTAGTTTATTAAATGATAACCAAAGAATTAGTTATTGCCGAAGGATTCTTACTCAACATATCGTCGCCATCGTGCTAACTTGTCGTACGTGCATTTTGGGCCAAATTGAGTTAAGAACGCCATTTTGTGCAGCTCACAATGCTTCACCTTTTGACCTTCACAGATCCCCAAAATTCGATTTGAATCCTGAGATATTCAACAAAAACCGAAAAAAACTCCGTGCATTTTTGTCACTTTACATATGAAAGTAGTTTCAATCTTGTCGTGCTATCTTGTCACTCCATGAAAATTGATGTAAGTGCGACAAAAGGCCAAAGGTATTTCAGGCCAGGAAAGTCAGGATGCGTTTGTCACACGTACAATCTAGACTACCGTAAACATTTGTAATTATAACTCGGGACTCCAGCAACCAACTTCAACCAAACTTCGGGACAATGCACAGAATGGTCAGCCAAACAAAACGTGTTTGTTATTGTTTACATTGCTTGCTCTCGTTTTTGTATATTCAAGGTCAAACATTAAAACTCGTTTTTCTCGGAACGCCAAAATGGCGGGTGCGACAAGATAGCACGACGACGTCGATATTTGGTTGAAAATTGCATGACATCAAAACTTCAAAATGTTGCATCAAGCAGATCTACAAGTTTGATTAAAAAATGTCTAATAAATTCCGATAAACTATCGTGACCTTTTCCAGCCCATTGCCAACTAGCTTGAACAGTGTCTTAATTATCACCTAGTGATCATCGCCGGAACGGAATTTCAAATGCACACGTGTCCGCCTAATGTAGTCCGGTCAATTTCAAGATCACCACTATCATCGGATCATCCAAAAAAGGACAACTCAACCAATAAAAAGCTTGCACAACCAAACGCCCTCAGCGTATCTAGCTTTGAAGTTCAAAGCTGCAGCAGCAGCCCCAACTGGTTGAGTGACCTTTCCGCCGCAAAGTCAATGTCACCTCCGCCAGGTTCAGTGGCGCAACGACCTGATCTCTTCATCGACACCATCTCATCGTCATCGCCGTCGTTGTTGTCACCACGAAGTCAGTGTGGTGTAAGTTTAAGGTCATCCGCCACACGCACGCGAACGGGGCTTCTTGTCTTATTTAAAAATTTCATCTTGAGATTTTGAGCATCACACACACACAGCTCTTCATAACTGCATTTTAAATGGATCGAGCAGCGTGAGCAAACGGACGGCTCTCTCGGTTGAGCGATCAGGCGGCGTCATACATAAATTCATACGTGCAAGAAATAAAAACACACACCCACAAACATACGAAACCTACACGAGATGCGCGGTTAGTAACACTGTGCTGCACACAGTGGGAATGATGATGAATTTAAAGTGTCAAAATTAAAAGTTTTAATTTTAGGAAACTAAACAAATTTTATCAAATTGTATGAAATAATAAAAAATCGATTGTTAAGTAAAATATATATATATTTCAAATTTACTAACCCTCACAGAAATCACAAGACAAAAACAAATCGAAGAGATTTTTTGTCTTTGATTTCTCTGTATAAGGCTAGTGCAAATTTTAATTAAAGTTTATGTCACTCGGCTTTGATTGAGTTCAATGAGATTGAGAAAAGTGGGAGTTGGGAGTTAGAAAAACTAAAATTCTAATTTCAGGCCCAAAATTCAAAAAGTCGCTACAAAATATTTAAATAAAATTAACATTTGCCTAAAGTTTAAATCTAAATTAGTAATTACCTACGTTTTTGCAACTTTTCTTTGCATTTTTGATCGAAATGGAACATTCTCTACATAGAGAATCTATGTCAAAAGAAGTTATGATTAATACTAACCCGACAAAAAAGGGCACGAGACATAAAAACTCCAGATTTTTGTAAAGACTTTTAACCCTCTACAACCTAACCCCGCCTTTAGACGGGCTTCAATCTAAAAAATCGCCAAAAATCAATTTTCCAACCGATTTTTGATCTTTAAAAAGCATTGGAAAGAAGAACTCTTAAAATTTTAGAAAATTTATAGGTTGGAAGTTTAACTTGTTTTATGTGACTTTGCCAATGATTTTAAAAATGTCATTTTTTTAGGGGTCAACTTTGGCTGAGTTTTTTACTAACATTTTCTATATTTTCAGTAAAAAGAAGTATGCAGTAATTTTTGTAGTGTCCCAGACTAGGCCTCTACGCATTTTTTGCAATTTAATTAATGATGGTGCCATTCTATAGCAGAAAATGTGAAAAACATACAAAAAATTGAAAAAGTGACTGTAAAAACGTGAAAAAATTAGATAGGCAAAATGTAATTATATTAGGTGGTAGAATAGGCCAAATACTACCAAAAACAATATAAACTAAACAAGATAAATGCAAATTAAAATACTAAAAATAAAACAAGAAAAACATAAAACAAGAGGAGTAAAGTTTTTCGTAGAACAAAAGTTGCTCAAAATGACCTCCTGAACACGGGAAAACTAAATATTTTCGAAAAAAAAATTTGGGCAGTAGAGGGTTAATTACTAAAAGTTAAAATTCCAAAATATATTTTTTCAAATTTAGATTTTTTATTTTTTGAAATTGACTGAAAACTGCATCTTTTGCGCTAGAGACGGCGAAAAATCTGGTATTTATGAAAAAAAAAAAGATATTGAAAAAAATAATAATTAAAAAGTCAAACGAAATTTCTAATATTGTTTTATAACACAAAATTAAATTTGCAATTTTAAACAACTTACACATTTTTTGATAAAGTGCATCGTTTTCAATATAGGCATATTAAAGCTTGCACTGCAAAAATAATGTTTCGTAAAGCTAAGGAAATTGCTAACAATCAAAATTCTAGAATTAATGTAAATTTTCTTACAAGTTCTTCTTAATTGCAAATTCGATTTTGCTCATAAAAAGGTTTTTTAAAATTTAGTTTGACTTTTTTTCAAAATCCCTTTTTTCAAAAAAACGTAGGTTAAGCAGCAGATTTTGCACTATCCAAAACTCTATTGCAAAAGAGGCTTTTTTTAGTTCAGTAAAAAATATCAACAAAAAAATTAAAATTAAATAAATAAGTATTTTTGGAATACAACTTTTAGCGATAAGAAGATAAATAATAAAAATAAATAAACTAATTTTATCGTTCAGCTATTTTTTTTCTGAAAAGTCTTAATCAAAACTTACAACATTGCCGAAGACACAAAATCGATCAGAAAACCCCTTTCTCAAGATGGAACCATCCATAAACTACGTGGAAACTTTTTTGAAAATCGTATTTATTTCGTATGGCCAACTCACAAAATTGCAAAATGGTTTCTATCGAAATAGGGAATGCATGGACAAAGTATCATACACATAAAAAAAACAAATTGAAAATTAAAAATTTACCACTGAAACAAACTGGTTTTATTAACACCAAAAAAGCAAAACAATGCTAATGTTGTTAATTGGACTTTTTTTTAACTCCAGAAATGTTATTATAATTATCTTGTTGTCGAAATGTTTTTGATTATAGATAATGTTTCTAATTGTAGTAATTTAAAACCGTCATCAGGGGTGACGTTGGGTCTGGGGGTGAGATTGGGTCATACCCAGACCTAATGTCACCCCTGATGACAGAACATTGTTTATTATTTAAGGCTATTACAAATGTTTTAAAAGTTTTTGACAATACAGTCTGGGGTAGACAAATGTATCCTATTTTTGGTTTTAGATAATTTTGCATTTTTTTCATTTCGTTCAATTTTGGAACACCAAACTCTTCTTCGTCGGATAATAGAATCACGAAAAAAAATTCTTTGCCTTGTTTTTTTTTTTGTTGAGTTCAAATATGACCCCTATAATTTTCTTATGCTCGTAATGCTCTTAATTTTGAAAGTGAGAAAATAAAAAAAAAACCTTAAAAATAATTTTGTTTCTATATCACAACTGAAGTAGGGGAAGGTGGGGCAAGAGGAACAATCGCTCGTACGGCTGTAATTTTTACAATTTTGATTATTTCCAGCATGAGGAATTGTTGCTAGCAATGCAATTGTATGTATGTATGTATGATCCCCATACCCGCAGGCAACTTGGTCCTGAAACACATGTGAGCGCTAGGTGAACAATTCGATCATCTTTTACTCCGTAATCTGTACACCCACGTGCATAAGTTTTTTTGCACGAATTTTAGTGCTACAAATATCGGCGCATAGAATAAAATGGTTTCCCTCTTCCCTCCCAAGCGCCGGAAATCTGTAGCGGGTGTAGGGACACTTCGCATAGACGCCCTTGCTCCCATCACGTCACTGAGAGTATGGAGCGACGAGAAATTAATAAGCATGCCCCCTCAGTCGAACCTTCATTAGAGAAGCAGGCAATCCACAACTCACAGCGAACGACCAAAGGAACACCCTACCGCGTATATAGTAAATTGGCGTGGTTAGTCTTAAATGGAATGTATGAATGTTAGAATGAGTGACAGTATATTTTGATATAAGAAAAGGAGCGATCTCACCAAATCCGGAATCTTCAAAATGTCTTGAAATGTTACTTGAATCTTCTTGGAATTCTGTCCTCTATTTGCTGAACTACCGGCAACCAAATTCCCGGGCAGAAAGTTGCATCTTGGAAAAATCTACCCATGTTCGTAAAAACACGAACAAGTCGAGTTCACCCCAAGGTATGGTTAAGAGATACCCGAGCGGAAAGTGAGTTGGTGGCGATAACTTCGAACTATCTTGGCTTGTTTATTCGCATCTTGCTGTAAACTCCTCGAGTTATGACGACTTATGAAACCGACTGCGTATCATGGAAAGTATATTCCATGATCATACTGCATTATCTACAGTTGATATTGAGCTGTTAGTGGTAGTTTTTTTAGACTTAGCAAAAATTTCGAAAATTTTATTTTTTCCAGAATTTTACCCGAACATCATGAAATGATTATTTTGACTTTATTTCAAATTTATGCTGGACTTAGAAAAATTAGCAGTCACTGACATAATTTTCAATTTCCGACACTTAGAATAATTTTCATGAGCTGATATTTTAAAGTTTGATTTTATTTATGCTGGACTTTGAAATTTTTGCGTATATTTTTAATTCTTTACTTTTACAGAAAAGCATTTTTTGGGACTTAGAAAATTTTCGGGAGTTTGGAAACAAGATAAATTATTTTGATGTTTATTTTTGCTTTGAACCAAAATTTCGGAAAAAACGACGAAATTACAGGAAATTTTGTCCGATTTTACAAAAACATCAGTTTGTTTCTAAAATAATGTCCCTAACAAAACGTCTTCATTGAAATTTTGAAATTCGAAAGTTGGTTTTTAATAATTATTGATATACCCCCTACAAAAATCGTTCCGGCACTTAGAAAATTTACGGGATCCGTATCACGACAAGATTTTTGGTAGAATTTATTTGATTTTTTGGACTTAACAAAATTTTGGCTTTCGGCCAGTAAAATATTTTCAACACTTAACAAATTTTCGAGAACAGGAAACTGAAAATTTAGGACTTAGAAAATTTTTGGGAGTTTGGAAACATGACAAATTATTTTGATGTTTATTTTTGCTTTAAACCAAAATTTCGGAAAAATCGTCGAAATTACAGGAAATTTTTGTCCGATTTTTACAAAAAACATCAGTTTGTTCCTAAAATAATGTCCCTAACAAAACGTCTTCGTTGAAATTTTGAAATTCGAAAGTTGGTTTTTCATAATTATTGATGTACCCCCTACAAAATCGGTTAGAAAATTTACGGGATCCGTATCACGACAAGATTTTGGTAGAATTTATAAGATTTTCAGGACTTTGCGAAATTTTTGCTCTCAGCCAGTTGAATATTTTTCAACATTTTGAAAAATTATTTTGATAAGAAACATTACCAGGAAATTTTTCTGTGGATTTTTGGACTTATGCAATTTTAGGAATATTTTCATAAACTTTTATTTTTAATTTAAAAAAAATGGAATATAGAGACTTTGGATTTTTCGTGATTTGAAAATTATTGTGACATTTTGGCAATTCAACGCTTTCTCCACAATTTTTAATGAGTTTTAAAGTAAAATAATTTTTCAACTTTGAAAAATCTTGTTTTGATGTAAGTGCGTATATTCCTGCAATATTACTCATATTTGTGAAGAGGAATTGTGGCGGGGTGCATTAAAACCCAATAAAATTATTTTGGGATCAAAATCTACTTTATGAACTTGATATGATTTCAGTTGTTTGCTACTATAAACTCAACTTGATGTGGCATTGTTGGTCAAATAAACTTAACAAGATTTTCGCAGATACTCGAACAATTTATGTTGTGGTTACGGGTTATCTTCTCGACTTGTTCGTGTTTTTACGAACATGGGTAGATTTTTCCAAGATGCAACTTTCTGCCCGGGTACCCGGGCAGAAAGTTGCATCTTGGAAAAATCTACCCATGTTCGTAAAAACACGAACAAGTCGAGTTCACCCCAAGGTATGGTTAAGAGATAACCGAACATGGCCACGAACATAAATTGTTCGAGGTGTATCTGCGAAAAATCTTGTTAAGTTTATTTGACCAACAATGCCACATCAAGTTGAGTTTATAGTAGCAAACAACTGAAATCTTCCAAAAATCATATCAAGTTCATAAAGTAGATTTTGATCCCAAAAATAATTTTATTGGGTTTTAATGCACCCCGCCACAATTCAGATCCCCCCCCCTTCTTCCTCTTCACAAATATGAGTAATATTGCAGGAATATACGCACTTACATCAAAACAAGATTTTTCAAAGTTGAAAAATTATTTTACTTTAAAAACTCATTAAAAAAATTGTGGAGAAAGCGTTGAATTGCCAAAATGTCACAATAATTTTCCAAATCACGAAAAATCCAAAGTCTCTATATTCCATTTTTTTTAAATTAAAAATAAAAGTTTATGAAAATATTCCTAAAATTGCATAAGTCCAAAAATCCACAGAAAAATTTCCTGGTAATGTTTCTTATCAAAATAATTTTTCAAAATGTTGAAAAATATTCAACTGGCTGAGAGCAAAAATTTCGCAAAGTCCTGAAAATCTTATAAATTCTACCAAAAATCTTGTCGTGATACGGATCCCGTAAATTTTCTAAGTGCCGGAACGATTTTTGTAGGGGGTACATCAATAATTATGAAAAACCAACTTTCGAATTTCAAAATTTCAACGAAGACGTTTTGTTAGGGACATTATTTTAGGAACAAACTGATGTTTTTTGTAAAAATCGGACAAAAATTTCCTGTAATTTCGACGATTTTTCCGAAATTTTGGTTTAAAGCAAAAATAAACATCAAAATAATTTGTCATGTTTCCAAACTCCCAAAAATTTTCTAAGTCCTAAATTTTCAGTTTCCTGTTCTCGAAAATTTGTTAAGTGTTGAAAATATTTTACTGGCCGAAAGCCAAAATTTTGTTAAGTCCAAAATCAAATAAATTCTACCAAAATCTTGTCGTGATACGGATCCCGTAAATTTTCTAAGTGCCGGAACGATTTTTGTAGGGGGTATATCAATAATTATTAAAAACCAACTTTCGAATTTCAAAATTTCAATGAAGACGTTTTGTTAGGGACATTATTTTAGAAACAAACTGATGTTTTTGTAAAAATCGGACAAAAATTTCCTGTAATTTCGTCGTTTTTTTCCGAAATTTTGGTTCAAAGCAAAAATAAACATCAAAATAATTTATCTTGTTTCCAAACTCCCGAAAATTTTCTAAGTCCCAAAAAAATGCTTTTTCTGTAAAAAGTAAAGAATTAAAAAATATACGCAAAAATTTCAAAGTCCAGCATAAATAAAATCAAACTTTAAAATATCAGCTCATGAAAATTATTCTAAGTGTCGGAAATTGAAAATTATGTCAGTGACTGCTAATTTTTCTAAGTCCAGCATAAATTTGAAATAAAGTCAAAATAATCATTTCATGATGTTCGGGTAAAATTCTGGAAAAAATAAAATTTTCGAAATTTTTGCTAAGTCTAAAAAAACTACCACTAACAGCTCAATATCAACTGTAGATAATGCAGTATGATCATGGAATATACTTTCCATGATACGCAGTCGGTTTCATAAGTCGTCATAACTCGAGGAGTTTACAGCAAGATGCGAATAAACAAGCCAAGATAGTTCGAAGTTATCGCCACCAACTCACTTTCCGCTCGGGTTGGTACGGAACCAAAACAGCAAACAACTTCCTGGATTCCAGTGAAAACTTGAAGGACAAGTCAGGTGTTGGTGAAAGCTACCCATCCTGGCCTGGCTGATAAACTTGAACATCAGGACTCGAACCACACCAGGTTTTAGCCGATTATAACTTAGTGGTGTGCACCAGCTGCTGCTTATCCGCCGATATTGTCCGCAATCGCCATCTCCTGGGCGTCACGAGGATCTTCCACTGTTATCGCTATCACTGGCCACCAACAGATTTACCGGCTAAATATCCTTATTTTCTCTAACTTTTTATTTTTTAATCAAATATTTTAGGATTGAAAAATGACACCTTGAAAAAATTACGTCAAGTCTCGCGCACGGATTGCTTCGATCTCTGTTGCTAGCAATGCAATTGGGTACTAAAGCCCTATGTAAATTTTTATGTACAACGGTAAAAATTACGATCAAAAACCATTTCTGATCACTTTTTTTTTAATTGTAATGCAAAAAAAATATTGACAAGACAACATTTTTTCGATGGATCAACTATGGTCCCCTTGGAACGAGCTGTCAAGTAGGAACTTTTCTGTCAAGAAGGACCGCGAGGTTAATTTTTCCAAATTGATTTAAAAATCCATTTTAAACTCTTTTTGGTCGTACAAAGGGTCATTGTACTCAGAAAAATAAGCTTTAGCATAAGATTTAATGAAGTTTTTTTTCAAAACCTGCGTTTTCTTATAATATTTGGAAAGAGCTTAGGGTTCGTTTTAAGGCTCATTTTATCAAAATGCTATTTTTCCTAGAACAGTAGTATCCCTACCAATTACTTGCACCAATTATAAAGTATGATTTAACTTTTGGCTATTTTTGTTGAGAGCTTTTAAAAAATCTTGTTCATGTGGGGCATGTGTACTATATAGATTTTTAGTATGGAAAAAAATACGAATTGCCGCAACAACATATTTTATTGGGAAATAAAAACATAAAAGTACTTAAAAACTGATAAACAATTGTTTAAAAAGGCAAAAAATTGTCCATACAAAATAAAGTGATATTATGAAAATTTACTATTTATCATCTAAGTATTTTTTTTGTAAAAACGATATTTTTTTAGTAAAATATTATTATTTAATCTAAAAATGAAAGAAACGTTTCAAATACATTCTAATCTGATGTATCTAAGTGATGACAGTTCAATTGTTAGCAAATTAACATATTGTTTCATGCATTGTTTTTCTTGCCCCAACGGGTTGTTCGTCTTGCCCCACTAGTTGAATAGAACGTACGGAAAATCAAAAATTTAAAAATATTTTTTTTACATTCAAAAACAGGATTTTTTTTAAAACTTGTTCTATCAAAGCCTTAGTCAAGACCTGGAATAAGATGATTATGAAAAAATCCGACAGATTTTTTAACGTTTTCAATTAGTTATAACGAGAATTTCCTTAGCTTGTTACACTTACCCCACTTTCCCCTATTCCCTATTTGTTCATAAGTTAAAACACATATTTCGAAGTACATATTTATAAAAGATCGGATAATTTTTCAATTTCTACATTATCTTTTAAAATAAAGCATGGTTGAAATTAATAAGGGTTTAAATTTCAGAGCATTTTCTGATCACTTTTTATTCAATTTTGACCACCTTTCAAATACCACTATCCACACACCTCATGCTCGTGCTTTACCTTGAAATCATCTGTTCGACTGTTTGCCACACAGAAGGAAACGCGCATCGCGTTATTTTTTTGTACCGCAAATCGGCGTGGACTATGGACTAAACTGACCGCTCAACGGGCTCTCCCTCCCTCACACTCAGGTGTTGTGAGTCAGCGCTCACCGCAAAACACATTCTGCCGTTAGCCGTTCGGTCGCGTCACACTCGCCTGGTCACGATCGTCGTCTCCCTCTTCTTCGTCGTCGTTCATGGTCAGTTTGGCGCAGCGACCGCTATTGATGAGCTTTCGCGTCGGTGGCGTCGGCGAGAGAGCGAGCGATAAAAGTGAATATTATGGAAGATGTACGATTATGGGGGAGGCTTGTTTGGATTCGGATCCGCGTGTGTGTGTGGTGGGGAAGTATCGATGTCGTCACGGTGTTAGGTTGAGTGCTTGTCTTTTCGAGGGTCGGGACGACCTTTTAATTTGAAATTAATACAGAATCGGAGTGTAACGGAGTTTTTTTTTCTTTACATCAATTTGGAGGGTTTATGAGCTGTTTGATTATAATTTTAAATTTTGAAGATAGTGGCTTCAGAGGTCATTATCAAATCGGTTGATTGAAATAAAAACACAGGCTGGTGCAGAGATTTATCTGACGAATTTAGATGGTTTCATTAAATTGCACATCTGAACTAAATTATAATTTTTGAATTATTTCTTTACTTTTTTCGAAAATAAATGCTAATAATTCACGAGTAATTAATCATTAATAACAACTCAACTTCAATTTTTTAATACTATAATAAAATTTGTTTAAAAGTCATTTTAATCTACACACTGAAATTAGAAATTTACCTAACATTCAAAATATATTTTAAAACAAGCCCAAAGATTGAATTAAGTTGATTGCACTTCTGTTTCCATTACATTTTAAAATTTGTTTCACTCCCTTCCCCCGAATTTGTCGGGCAAATTCTGAAGATGTGTGAAATATTATTTTAATCGTCCTAATTTAGATGTGGCGATTTTTTTTTTATTTGCGGAATAATGGCTTAGAAAGTTATATAAAATGCATCACACAAAGATCAGTTTGACCAGTATTAACAATTGCAATCACTAAGAACTTTAAATAGTTAAATTTTTATGTTTGCTATCTTGTAACTGTATCAGAAAGTTTTTTTTTCAAATTCGTCTATTTTATGTTTATATCCATTGATGAAAAACGAATATGGAATTTATAGAGTATTTTTTAAATTTAAGTCAAAAGCTGATACAAATATTTTGAAAAGTTTCTGCCAGGCCTTCAAAATCGGCCTGAAAAATCAAGAGGCAAAAAAATATTTTTTAAGATCAGAGTTTAGAATCATGTTTGGATTTATTCAAAAATCGTTTGAATTTTTGAATAATTTCGGTATACAGTACCACAAATTATTTTTTTTCGCTAAAAATTTTGTTTTTGCCAAATCTTACATTTTTTTGAAAACTGATGATTGCAAAACAACTGAATTAATGTAAACAGCATTTTAAAACATTTTTTTATTATTCAAATGTTGAGATTATGGTTTGTCATTTCGACCCCGGCCAGAGCCGAGGGAGCCGAGTGAATATTCAAATGATAAAAACATTCAATATTACGCCCATTTAAAATGTAAGTCTTGGTTCAAACATTTTTTAAATATTTTTTTTGAAAAGATCGGAAAATTTCATGAATGTATCATATCGGACCATAAATTGCTGAGATATCGACATCAGAAAATGGTGGGTTGTTTGTAGAGGTGGGCAAAACCGCTCTTTTTTAGGAGCCGCTCATTTTCGTTCGCTCACTAAAAAGAGCCGCTCTTTTGAACGGCTCTTTCGCTCTTTTTCAAAATTTGGATAAAAAGGTTATTTTTAAGAATTGTGTGATTTTGCGAACTCTTTTCTAAATTCTGATTTAATCCATGAAGTCTATAAACACTGAAGTTAAATCAGGCAAGAGAATTATTGTTTTCCATAATCTCTTAGCTATTTAGTAGATTTTTGGTAATATTTTACAAGCTATGCAATTTTAAATGCCCAAATTTGTATTTGGATAATACTTTAATGTACGAACAGTTATATAAAGAAAAGCTTTTTCATTTTGTTTAGAAAATCATTTACTTTTGGAATTTCAAAGCAAAGTAGGAAACTGAAAATAAGTTTAAAACTTTAAAATGGTGTTAGGCAGCAATGCTATTTTGGGATTAGAATTGCATTTTCAATTCTAAAAACAAATTTTGTGAAGCAATTTGTTCGAAATTCGATAAATTATATTTATAACAAATTTAAAAATCATTCTATCTTGGAACGGTTCTTTCAAAAGACCGGAGTTTAAAAAAGAACCGCGGTTCTTTTTTTGTGAGCCATGGTTCGTTCGCTCTTTTTAGTGAACCGGCTCTTTGAGCGGCTCGCTCTTTTTTTGCCCACCTCTAGTTGTTTGGGTAAGACATGAAAACATCAATTTTACTGTTTTTAAACATTTGCATGGCAATATCTCAGCAACTAAGGGTCGTATCAACAAAGTTCAAAAAAGAAAAAAAATATAGAGAATTTTCTCAGCCTTTCAAAAATATTTTTTTCAAAAGTGAGCAAACATGTGCACTAATTTAAAATAATGAAAAACAGCGATTATTTTCAAAAACGTCACTTAAAAATGAATTTAACTTGAAAATGGTGCACTTTATCAAAATTTCACAAAAAGTACTTTTTGATTGCAAATTTGATTTTACATCGAAAAATGAAGTTGAAAATTTTTTGCGACAAATACTTTGATTTTTTTTTTAAATCAGTATTGATTCAAAAATTCATAACTCGGTCAAAGATTTTTTGCACTACCTGGAAATTTATGTAAAGTTGGCATTTAATGTCTTCTAAAACATATAAAACAAAAAATAATTAAAAATGGTGTTTTTTGCAAATCAAGTTTTAGTGACAAAAAGTTAAATAAAAAATCACCAAATTTTGTTTTACCGTGTATTATTTTTTTCAGTGTAGTCCATATCCATACCTACAACTTTGCCGAAAACACCAAATCGATCAAAAAATCCCTTCAAAAGATACAGATTTTTGAATTTTCATACATCATTTTTGTATGGACAGCTGCCAAATTTGTATGGAAAATTATATGGACAAATTAATGATGCAAAATGGTTTCTTTGGGCAAACCGAAGGCACCAAAAAGTTTCAGTCGGGTTGAATTTTTTTTTTTATTTATTGATTATCTCTAAACCTGGAATGAAATTTTGAAAAAAAAAAGCAGAAACAATATTTTGTAGGTTAAGATTTTTGTCATTTCATATTAAATATCAATCAAGATCCTATGAGAACATTGACAATAAGCTATAGATTCCAAATTGCTTTTTCAAAATTTCTACTATAAATTGATAGTTTGTAAAAAAAAAATGTGCGCCGAAAATAGCATAATTTTCCTCTATTTTTTTTCAGGTAGATTCTGACTTTACAAGATTATATAAATATTCCACACACTGATTCCCAATGCCCATTGGCAAATCCAGACATTCTTTATCATAGTCACATCCAGCTTGAAAAACTTACGTAACAAGCAACTGAACAAATCAACAAATGTTTACCGCGCTGTAATGTCATATGTCTTGACACAAATTCAATCGTGATCTATTTGCTAGGAAACATGTGTTTTTTTTCTGTTGTTGTTGGAATGCACGTGCCCGCTGAGCACTAAATCTAATGTCTATCTTTAGATTAAAATATTTTTTCAAAAGACTTAAAAAAAAATGCCTGATTAAAAAATGACAATGCATTTAAACTATTATAGACATTCACGCGTAAAATACGTGTCTAAAAAAATAATCTGCCGTAAATATTTCTCCTGGTGTTAATTTTACCTCTAAGGAAATATTTGAGAACAGCTGGTATGTTTGCACTTCAACTTGCGTCATTGGAATTTCCACAGAAATGTCAATATAGATACTTATTTCCAAAAGATGGAAATAAACCAAACATTTTTTTAGATGACATGGTTTAGTTGCAAAAAATGGTAAATAGATCAATCGAGTATTTTGTGGAGGCTTGACGACCTTGAAAGATAGAACAACATTTGTTTGTATTTGTGTAAAATAAGAGGAATCGTTCAAAATCAAAAGATGCTTTGAAGAAATGGTCCATACGGTGAGCAGCTTGCTTGAAAAATTGTTGCAGATATAAAATTACCATGAAGAAAATAAAAGCATAAGATGGAAAAGAGCAATTCGATTCCAAAAGGCAAAAAAGGGCTTTTTAATCCGAGAGCCACGCGGAAATGAAATCGACACCACGCCTCTTCCTTTGGGGCTGCTAGGGATCGCTGTCTGGAAGGGCTTGGCTTGGTGAAGTCTCGCGCGCACCTCTCTCGGGAGGCAGACACACCGAGCAGCATTCCTCTGGCCCGTGACGACGACGGGGGCTGACGTGGGAAATGGGGTCAACCCCGATGAAGGAGTTGGAGGGGGATGAGCCACGAGGCGCGTTTGAGAGGTTTGGGATTAGTATGTGGATGGAAATACGCTTTCATACGAGTGACGCCTGAAAAAAAAAATAGATTTTTGCATATCGTCATCTGGGGTCATTGGGTCTGGGGGGTGAGATTGGGTCATACAAATTTAGACCCAATGTTACCCCTGATGACGGTAGTTGAAATTTAAAATTGGTTTTTGTATGAGTAAAAGTACAACAAGGATGAAAATAAACAGTTCTTGCAGCCCACTTTAATGAATGATTACAATGTGTTTGAGCGAGATAATTTGTTTGTTTAATTTCAAAGTAAAGTCCTTTGAAACTGTTACCTAAGAACTTAACTCTATTTTTTAAAATATTTAGTAAGCTACAACAGTAGACAACCAAAAGTAAAATGACCTAAGTTTTATCTGATAGAAAAAATAGTAAGGCCGTTGCAAGCCGTTGGGGGCAAAAATAAAAAAAAGTATAAATATTCAAATTACGAGCCATGGTTTCAACATTTTAGCCGGGACCGTGGTGTAGGGGTAAGCGTGATTGCCTCATTTTTCGAGACGAGATTTGTCTGATCACGCCTTCCGTCGGACGGGAAGTAAATGTTGGCCCCTGACTAACCTAAAAAAAGGTTAGGTCGATAGCTCAGTCCAGGTGTAGGAGTCGTCTCCCTGGGTCCTATCTCGGTGGAGTCGCTGGTAGGCAGTTGGACTAACAATCCAAAGGTCGTCAGTTCGAATCCCGGGGTGGATGGAAGCTAAGGTGTAAAAGAGGTTTGCAATTGCCTCAACAATCAAGCCTTCGAACACCTAGTTTCGAGTAGGAATCTCGCAATCGAGAACGCCAAGGCAATGCTGTAGAGCGAATAATTTGATTTTTTTTTTGGTTTCAACATTTTGATGAAAAAAGTGTTTTAAAATGCATTATACACCTGTCCAGTTGTATTGCCATCATTACTTTCCAAAATATCTAAGTATTTACGAAAATTTTATTTTCTGCGAAAAATAAATTTTTTGCGTTGCTGTACACTGGAATTTCATAAAAATTCAAAACATTTTTAAACAAGCCCAAACGTGCTAAATATGATTATCAATGCAGAAAATAATAGTTTATGCAACAAGTTGCAAAAAGAGGATTTTTTCAGCACGAGTCGTACATTTATCCAACGAGGTTCACCGAGTTGGATAAATACGAAGAGTGCTGAAAAAAACAAGTTTTGCAACGAGTTCCATACAAAAATTTTTGCAATTCCGTAAAACACTCATTGAGTGAAATATTAAGTCAAATTTTCATGTATTTTGTCAATAAATCGCTTAAATCAAAAAAATGTTGAAAAGTGTTACTTTTCGAAACGAGTGCTGAATAGTTCAACTTTTCAGCACCCATTTCAGTGCTGAAAAGTAGAACTTTTCAGCATTTATTTTGAAAAGTGTTGCTATTCGATTCTGTTATTTTTGGTACAGAAAAGTAGGCTATTTCGTCGTTCAAGAATGACAGGAATAGTAAGTAGTTTTACGACGGAATTGCAAAAATGCATTTTAGATTGTTTTTATTTGATTAGACTTCTATTTTCATGAAAATTTTGAAGTTTTTTGGAAAAATATTGTTTTTGCCCCCTGATTTTTCAGACCAATTTGAAGGGGGGCGACAGAAACTTTGAAAAATATTTGCAACGGCCTAATGGTAACAAAATAATGCTCTCGAATCATAGATTAAGAAAATCAAACGATAATTTATTGCAACAGTTTTCAGTTGAATTTTCAATAGGTAACATTTTTTTGGAAGATGCGTGCCATATGTGTCATATGTTCGCGAAAATTGTGCGGATTTCACTCAAACTGTATGATTTACTGTAGTTTGAAACATTTTTGAAATGCGATGTAAACATGTTAATTTTAAGTCAAAATAATAATATTTTTAGTTTTTGAATATTTTTCATATAAAACTTGTTAAATTTTGAACGAACAGGTTTTATGTGAAATCGATGTAACTTATATATCTAGAGTTTTTTTTTTGGAAAAAGTCCTATAAGGCTATTGTCTTTCATGTGTTTATAGGAACTATTAAAAAAACTGTAGAGATATTCAATAATTTGGATGAAATAGTAAGGCCGTTGCAAACATTTTTCAAAGTTTATGTCGGTGATAAATTGAGCAAGCTATGTGCGATACAAAAAATGGGATCGAGTCTCCCTACCATCCCATAGCAAGTTTAAATAGTACTCAAACTATCTGGAATACCATTTTGTTATTCTCAAGTTATCATAATTTTTTAGTTCGGTATTCAAATACGCATTCTTTTCGTGATTGTTTTTATTAATATGTTTAACAATAGTTTTTGAAAAGTACTCAAATTTTCAAAAATTGGGTGTCAAGCGATTCAAAATTTTGTAATTACATTTTAAAAGGGCGTAATATTGAATGTTTAGCCCTTTTGAAATGTTAGGCTTGATTTGAAAATTTTGAAAATATTTTTTTCGAAAAGATCGGAAAATTTTACAAATGTTTCATATATTAACATTGAAAATCGGACCATTAGTTGCTGAGATATCGACATTGAAAAATGGTGGGCTGTTTGGGTGAGACTTAGAAAACATCAATTTTCCTGTTTTTAAACCTTTGCATTGCAATATCTCAGCAACTAAAGATCGTATCAACAAAGTCGGAAGAGGCAAAATATAGAGAATTTTCTCAGCATTTCAAAAATATTTTTTTCAAAAGTGGGCAAACATGTGCACTATTTTAAAAAAATGAAAAACTGCGACTATTTTCAAAAAAGTCACCTAAAAATGGATTTAACATGAATACGGTGCACTTTATCAAAATTTCACTTTAGTACTTTTTGATTGCAAATTCAATTTTACATCGAAAAATGAAGTTGAAAAATTTTTTCGACCAATTTTTCGATTTTTTGAAAAAATCAGTATTGATTCAAAAATTCATAACTCGCTCAATGATTTTTTGCACAACCTGGAAATTTCTGAAAAGTTGGCATTTTATGTCCTCTAAAACATATCAAAAAAAAAAAAAAATAGTGTTTTTTTGCAAATCAAGTTTTAGTGATAAAAGTTAAATAAAAAATCACCAAATTTTTTTACCGTGTATCATTTTTTCCAGTGTAGTCCGTATCCATACCTACAACTTTGCCGAAGACACCAAATCGATCAAAAATTCCTTCAAAAGATACAGATTTTGAATTTTCATACATCATTTTTGTATGGACAGCTGCCAAATTTGTATGGAAAATTATATGGACAAACTAATGATGCAAAATGGCTTCTTTGGGCATACCGAAGGCACCAAAAAAGTTTCAGCCGGATTAAAAAATACAAAAAATAAAATTGAAGAAAAAAGACCGATTTCGTAGAGAATTGCTCATATGAAATATCAATTTTTGCCGAAAAAACATAAAGGTGCTATCGTAATCGTCCCGCAAGTCAACAATAAACGTGAACAACCTGGCATGAAAAGAAGTATTTAAGAAGAGCATAGCCCAAATTTGTATCTGCATTAAAGTAAATTCGGGTTTAGTCGAAACATGAAAACTAAAAACAATTTAATCGCTAACGCGCAGGTATAAAAAAATCTTTTGAACTGTGTAATTAATATTACTTAAAACCTGTTTAAATTTTTTTGATGAGACCCGACCATTTATAAAAATTCCTGGTTTTTTTATAAAAAAATAATTAATAATAATAATTTTCTATACTTTTTGCATTCATTTAAAGCATTTGATTGCCATTAATTATATTGTTTGAATTTTTTACAATGTTTTTTTTTAGCTCAAAGTTGGAAAATATACAATGCATTTCAACAATGACATTTTCTCATCATCTACCAAAATTTGCATAGACCGAATGCTCAAAAAATAAATGTTTAGTACCACGATGTTTATTTGGGTCCCTGAGAAAAAGTCACCTTAGTGAAAATTCTTAACCCTGTATCCAAATTACCCAAAAACCATTAACCACCATTATTATTCTAGAAACCCATTCTCCAATCACCACGCGTTCACCTCATTAGCCCGTGATGCAAAAACCGGCACCTTCCCTTTACAACAAATGACAGAAAATACTTGCATCGAATGCCAGAACCGGCTGATGACCCTTTGCTTTCGCACCACTGCAGGTACGCAATGCGCTTCTCCGAAGGTCACACTTCTAGTTCGCGTTCACAATCGTGTCCCGCGACGTTCAACAAATCGGGTGTGTTTCAGGATGGCTTCCGGTGTATTTTGTATTTTGAGGGCACAGATCGTCGGCAGAGGTTTTGAATCCCCGAAAAATATTGAACAATCGAGAGATTAGACGGCAGCCTTTTGGGCTGGGCGAGCTGCACGGGAAGCTTCCAGCTTCCTTCGTACGGCTCCCCAAAATGGAAGCGGAGGGAGAGGGCGTTAGTGAAACAGATGGGAAAGGGGAGGCGAGTGTTAGTTAAAATTTTGACAATCGTTAAACTGACAGACGGAAGCGTTAGTGAGTAGCGTTAGTGTGGCGCTTGAGAGTGCCAAGCTACCGGAGAACTCATCGAGAGGAGTTCTGGGAGCTTGGATTGAAAGAGGGAGGGTAACTCAGGGTTTGGTCAATACTCACGGAGATAATAAGAGTTAAATTTTGAAGGGGCGTTTCTGTACAAGGCCTGAAGGGTTGTTTGGTTCCGACAGAGACAGAAAGGCGGTGAAAATTTGGGGAAACCAGGAAAATCTGAATATTTTTCGGGGATATCCAAATTTCGGTGTTTGTGTTCCGTTTCCGGTTGGGGTATCCTTCTGCTTATGTACAGAATGGGTCACGTCACTAGATTGTTGTTGTTGTTGTTGATTTTCCTTTCTGAGGTTGTAGTTTGCAGCACTTTAACGGGGTCAGACACTTTTCACTTTCGTTGTTTTCAGCAGCGGGTAACTTTCGATCACTTTTGATCTGGATCACTGCTGTCGTCACTGCTCTCATTAGGTTCACCTCAATACATTTTTAATGCTTCTCATTCTCTCTTTCTTCGCGCATCTCATCACTAACACTCGCTGATTAGGGCGCTCTTCCTCTCTCTCTCTCATGGATCGCGCTAACGCTAATCAGATCACTGATCGTGTACTTCTTTTGTTTACTGTTGTTGTTGTCGTCGTGGCGCTTTTCAGTGCTCTTCCGCTTTGCTCTCTTTCTCTTCGGGCTGCGCACAAATCTAATTAACACATATCCACGTCGTCACTCTCTTTGACACAATTAAATGCAAATCGCAACAATGGCGTGTAGTCTAAGTATTTTTAATATCCGGGTCATCTGCATTCATAAATGTATAACTGCTGCCCTCGTCGTCGACGTAGTTGCATCGGGTTCTTCACACTGCTGTCACAGAGTCGGTTGCGACAAAAAGCACAAGTAATTCAAAGGCAAAACTATTTCACACGCAACCTTGCCGCAACACCGTGAGCCCACCAGATCATTCATAGAGACACACTTTCTTCGCGCACTTGAGACTCTCGCGCGCCAGCGTTAGCTCTTCTCACCAACTTCACGGCGTAGACCCGCTGTGGGGACTCTCCATGAATGAAAATCACGATCACGCGCCGCCACTAAATCCACGGCCCGAGCAACTCTCTTGAGCTCCTCGGATGTAGGTCAACGGCGGTAGAGACGATAGTTTTGCGCCAGCGCTTTCTTCCAGCGCTTGACACCTTTTCGCTGCGAAATTCTTCAACCGCTGAAGCACTGCTGAATCACTCGATCACTTCACCGTACCGCTAGGATCGCTAGTATCCTGGTTGATCCCTAACTGGGTCACTAATCCCAATCACTGGGTCACACTGTGGTCTTCCGAGATTCACGCACGGGAACCCTCAAAGTAGGTCAACGGTCCCGACTAGTTCTGCGCGAGCAACCGCTTCCAACAACACTGTTGATCACCAGCTCATCAACCCCAGTCTCGTTCCCAGCAGGTGCGGGTTGACAGGTTCAGGACCTCGCACACGCACGCACGCACGCACACACACTCGGGTTCTTGGGCCACGCGGACGATCTCTCGCGGTCCGGAGGTGTACGGTCCGGGACACAACACGCAAACGCATAAAGCGACGATCGAAAACAAACTGGCTGGCGTAGCCAGCAAACTACGATCATCAACCCTCGTTCACCTCCTCGCTGCGGGCCGTAACTCTCTTTCTCTTGTGCATCAACAACTCCAGCAGGCCATGACTTCGGCGCGGCAACAACTTTGCGCGCTCTCTCTCTCTCTGAAGAGAGCGGAGAGAGAGAATTCGGTGTGAGAGGCAGGAAGAAGGTCGGGAAGCCAGAGTGAAAGAAATTTCTTTCTTCAGGTGTGTTGTTGTTGGGCTGGAGAGTAGGACGCCGGTTGCTGAGTCGTCGAGTAGCTCGGAGATCAGAAGAGGGAAAAAACCAGATTCGTCGACGGCGGCGCGACGCACAACATATGCGTAAGGAGGCCTTTGCGGCTGGGGCTTGGTTGTTGTTGCGTGTTGTTGTTGCTTGCTGCTGGTTTGCGAGGTCTGGGGCGCGCCGCGTGTTTTAAGGAGTGCGGATTGTGCGTGACTTTGGTTGGTGGGGTTGTTGGGGAGCCTTATGATAAATATTGTAAATATTTGTTCTATTCAGTTTCTCCAAGAATTTCGCCGATTTCAACTATAATCTTTTATTTTGTGAGATTAGCGCCTTAGACCACTCGGATATTAAACCGATGAATACTGAAATGGTTAATACAAATATCAACATTTTTTTCGACTGATATACAGCAATTCCCCACGAAAACAGGCTCCAATCGGGCTCAAATCTTATCTGGGGGTTCCTTGGCCAATAATTAGACTCGTATTTTTTTTTGTTTGGCCTACGCCAGGTTAGGGTAGTCCGAAAAATTGCAATTTTCGTCGATTTTCGCAAAAACCACTTTTTTACGCAAAAATTTAGCTTAGCATTTGAAAAGGTCGTATGAAAACTTAAAATGCTGTTTTGAAGGCCTCGGAACCAAAGAGCCTATGTCTGAAAATACTTTTACCTGATTCCTCGGAAAATTTTACATAACATATCAAAAAATGGTGAAGTTATGTTTTCAATTTTCTGAGATACGCTTTAAAAAAATAAAAACTGGGTTTTCCGACGCACCACGCGCAAAAATGGGAAAATGACGAAAACGGAAAAAACTACTTTTTCACTAAAACTGCGATTACTTAAAAATTTCAGCGATGACCTATACATGTTGGGGTACCAAAAATTGCGTATTTTAATTACAAAAAATTTGAGCCCGACTGGAGAACTTATTTTCGAATCATGCTGTTTTCGTGGGGAATTGCTGTATAGTTAAAAAGTTTTCGCTGAATTGCTTCTATTTTTTCTTTCTATAATTAATTAAATTTCAAATTACAGTAACATCAAACATCTTGTCCAGCCAAAATGATTGATATAACTTAATTTTAACATTTTGCCATGTATTTTTTTAAAGTTTTCCATCTCACTTTTCAAATACTATATTCAAAATCAGAACAAAAAAAATATTTTTTAATTTCCACGGGAACTATCCACTCAAATAATAAAATATCGTGAAAATAAAACAGAACTCAGAAAAAACTGTAATGTTCTTAAAATGCAATTTTAAAAATCAATAATACTGTTTATTTAATCTTGAAAATTAAAAAAGTGATCAAATTAAAAATACAACAAATGGAAATAATTTTAAATTTATTTAGTTTCCTAACAATTTTTTTTATGGATACCCTAAATAGCATTTTTTAAAAATATGTTTCTCTAATTCTGTGGAATTCTATTTTTCATTTTATATTCTGATTACTTGTTCCTCCAGTCAATGATATATTGACTCAGGGGAGGGAATGTTTCTACTGAATGTTTCGTTTACATAATTGTTTGCATTTAATAGACATCTAAAAATAAATCAACTGAATTTAAAAAAAATCTGTGCAATCTTTAAAAAAAATCACAATTTACTTGTTCAGTCAACTTTAACAAGTTTTGGTTGAAAAAGCCAACATTTTAAAAATTCAAACTTTTTGGTAAGAGAATAACTGCAATCAAATGAATGAGAATATTTAAAATGCTTGTAATAAGTTGATGATTCCGAGAATATGTTTATATTTGTAAATATCATATAAGAGCATATAAGTATTCAGCAGCATTTACTTTTCAGTAAATGTGATAACAATTCTTTGTTAATGTATGTTTTGCCAACAGTTCTTCAAATGTTTCATATCACGCGTTTCAATTTAATACTAATAAAATTTACTACATAAGCCTTTGTGGATGAAATTATTATTATGTTGTTATTTCAAAGAATTGATTTGAAAAAAAAAAAATTACAAATTTCACGGGATTTCACGGAAATCTTCAAATTTCACGAATTTCACGCTGTCCACGAAATTGTGAAAATTCACTAACCCTAGCAATGACTGTCAATGATGGTTCTGAATTCAGGGTCCAGAAATAGTAAATTGAAATGAAAAAAATAATCACTATACGTAAAATGATTCTACAAACCACACTAAGAAAACCATTTTTCGATTGAAACATTCTGAATCAAGATTTTAATGTTTTTCTAAAACAAACATGGCCGCCAAATGCCTTTCAGAGCCTTAATAAAAGGTTCAGAATTTTTTAAAGCGGCCAAAATGGCGGTGATAATATATTTAAAAAAAAATGCATTTTCAATGTAAAAGGCAATCAACTATTCAAATTTGACTAAATTGGGGCTGCAGAACTCGAATTTCATGTTTAATAAATAAAAAACAAAAAAATATATTTTTTGTCATTATTCAATTATTTTCCAATTTAGAAATAGATTCTCGTACGGGGATGTAATTTTCAGTTTTGTAGTTTTCAAAAAAAAGGTTTATCTGGGTAATTCTCCGCTAACTCACACAGAAGTTGCCCCGACCCCTCTTCGATTTGCGTGAAACTTTGTCCTAAGGGATAACTTTTGTCCCTGATCACGAATCCGAGGTCCGTTTTTTGATATCTCGTGACGAAGGGGCGGTACGAACCTTTCAATTGAACATGCCAAAAAAGCATGACCCTTCTGGGAATTCTGAGTACGCCATCAAATCGAGCGTCTAATTTTACATAAAAGTCCCTTTGACACCAAATTTCTATCTCATCCCCGTTTCAGGGTCAGTGATCAGGGACAAAAGTTACCCCTTAGAACAAAGTTTTATGCAAATTGAAGAGGGGTCGGGGCAACTTTTCCCGATTTCGTGTGAGTTGGTAGAGAATTACCCATCTAAAAAAGTTATAAATAAATAAGATTAAAAATTATAATGATTTGGCAACATTAAAAACATTGCACTATTTTTTTTTTATTTTCATACTTTCGATTTCGAAAATAGAAAACCACAACTTTGAATTTTAAATTTTAATCATTACATGACCACTTTTTCCCTAAACTCAACATTAAATTTAGTAGGTAATCACAATACTACCCATTTCTTTCCACCTTATTTTCTCTCGTGCCTTGCTCTTCTCCCCCCAAATACCCACTGGACCACGAGGCTTCTCGCGATCGCGGCCAACGACGTGCTAGACAACACAGCAGCAACAACCTGGGCCAGCAGCAGCAGCCGGTGTGCGCTGTTCAACTCCACCAATACCAACGCGGCGGCGCACGGAAAAAGAGGTCAGCTATTTGCGCTCGTGTATCTATTTCATCCCGACTGCCGAGGTGCCTGCGCATGTGTTGGTTGGTTGGCTGCCCCGTGTGCCACGATCAGCCAGCAGAGTGTAAGCAAACACAACCAGTTTGGGGGGGTTCGTGGATTCTTCCCTTGGACGTTTTATTAGTCTGGGCAGGTCGCCGTGATAAGATCTGCGATGGTATTTGGGGAATAATTTCTTAGAAGTATATATTGATGGGAATAATTTGTTTAAAATTATTGTTCGATACTAAAGAATTTTTTACTGTCTCAAAAAGAAAAAAAAATAAATGTTTAAAAATATAAGTTGATTCTGTTGACAAGTAATGTTCAACATTTGTAATGGTTTTTTTTTGCTGGCATTCATTCTCGAAAAATAGTAGAAATATAATGTTTTTCTCATACTGGTTTCGGCTAAATTTATTTTTGCCTCCATCAGAGTATTCTAAAATTTAGCTCAAATTTCAACCAAAATCTTTAAACATAAAAATTCGTAAATTAGTCTAAATTTAAGCTTAATTTTCATAACCCATAAACAAGAACATTGCACCGAAACGTCGTAATGCGGCATTTTTTTTCAAAACTAAAAGCCGGGATTTTTTTTAAGTGAAAAATCAGATTTATTGATATATAAAGCTTAATGTTGCAAAATAACTGTTTATGACATTTTACTGACAAAAGAACAACCAAATATTTGGCCCTTTTACAAATTCCTTCAATAAGTTTTTTGCCTTTCTCACTGAGGTAAGGCTATAATCCTGCACTTAAAATGAACTTATTATTAAAAGCTCGAAGACCCACCTACATGTGTACATATCGACTCAGAACTGAAAACTGAACAAATGTCTGTGTATGTGTGTGTGTATGTATGTATGTGACCAAAATTCTTGCCAAGTTTTCTATGCACTGGCTGAACCGATTTTGATCGAACCAGTTTTATTCGACTTGGTTTAAGGTCCCATACTGCGGTATTGAATTATTTGAAGTATCGATAATTAGTTCAAAAGTTATGTATAAAAATGTGTTTTCACATATATCCGGATCTCAATTATATGTATGTAAACGATGTCCATCATCCAACCCATCGTTGAATAGGTAATTCAAAGACATTTCCAACGAGTCGAAAACATTGAAGATCTGGCAACCATTTTTTTTCTGTTTGAGTATTAAGACACGGAATCCTGATTACAAGGACTATTGTATCGTGTTACCCATTTTTACTGTTATTAAGCATTTCTAGATCTATAACACAGTTCCTATTGAGAGGAAAAGTGCTGTTCCATCCAGATGCTGTAAACTCCTTTCCTTGTGCCTTGTGTGCTTTGCATCGCTAGAACCGCGGTGACAATTTTTTCGTGTCATTTTTCAAGCTCTTCCCAGCAGCTATTATTTGCCGCGCGGGGTCTTGTAAAGACAATTGTCTTTTTGCGGCGCTACTCTTGCGGTGTTCCCTTTGCTCTGATCTGGACAATGCGACTGGACTGCAGTACAATACCGATCGGCTGGGCATTATTTACATGCGAAGACACGAGGAAAGTATTTTGGGAATGAGGCGCAAAGGAATATCCCAAGATCGATCACATGCTTGAAGAGCACGTGAAGCAACCGTTTTATACTCATGCGGTTGCTGCTACCTCTGAACTTAAACCTAAGGCTGCCACCCTGAGAAGAACCCATGACTTTCCGCTTATGAGGCGAAACCCGTAACCATTCGGCCACAGGAGGTTGGCATCTGGCAACCATATCTTGAGTTATGGCCACTTAAGTGATATTTATGTACTTTTTTAAAGCCGGATCTCAGTTAAATGTATGTAAACGATGTACGGATCCATTATCAACCCATCGTTGGTTAGGTAATTGAAAGACCTTTCCAACGAATCCAAAACATTGAAGAACTGGCATCTCTGTATCGAGTTATTACCACTTAAGTTATATCTATTTATTTTTCTGGATTGATAAAAAAAAGCTGAAATTTGTGCCCAAACCACTCATATTACCCATTGTTGGTTAAAAGTGAGGAAGGAATCAACCACATAGGTGGATTAAGTTAGTTTTTTATTTGAATTAACATACCTTTATGCCTCGTATTATTTTTTAAACAAAAAAGTCTTCAATTCTTAGTGTTAAACAACAGCCGGCCCCTCCAGCTTAAAGATCACTATGTAAAAAATCATGAAATTCATGAAAGGGGAATGGAGGCTTTAGGTCATAAGCCCCCTTCACAAGCTTCGGGCCTGGTTTCTAAGTAATAAAGAAAAAAAAAATATCAAAAAATCAAGAAATACATAATAATTGAAAGTACAAGCCAAAAATTTAAACATTTCAACGAAAAAACCATTGGAAAATGCATTATACACCAAAAGATTTATGAATGAACCCAAACATGCTAAAATAATCCTAAACGCAGGAGAATGCATTTTAAATTGATTGCAATACAATTTTCAATGAAAGATTGTACTTTTTTGAAAATATATATTTTTATCCCCCTGATTTTTCGAGCTAACTTTAAAGGGGGCGACAAAAAAAATTAATAAAATTTATACCAGCCTTATTAAACATTTAAAAAAATATCACAGCAATTGACTGAGACTTTTTAGGTGCCAAAAGAAGTTATTTTGGGTCATCAGTTTTTTCCATATCATTTTATCAAACAAATCTGCCAGCTTAAATTTTAAAAAATGCTGAAGTGGTTTTAGCCCTTTACGACTATTATTCTTAACCCTCTACTGCCCAAATTTTTTTCGTTTTTTTTTTATTTTTCCCGTGTTTAGGAGGTCATTTTGAGCCACTTTTGTTCTACGAAAAACTTTACTTCTCTTGTTTTATGTTTTTCTTGTTTTATTTTTAGCATTTTGATTTGCATTTATCTTGTTTAGTTTATGTTTGTTTTTGGTAGTGTTTGGCCTATTCTACCACGTAATATAATTACATTTAGCCTATCTATTTTTTTACGTTTTTACAGTCACTTTTTAAATTTTTTGCTTTTTTCACATTTTCTGCTATAGAATCATTTAAATTTCAAAAAAATGCGTAAAGGCATAGTCTGGGACACCACAAAAATTACTGCATACTTCTTTTTACTTAAAATATAGGAAATGTTAGTAACAAACACAGCCAAAGTTGACCACTAAAAAAATTACATTTTATTTAAAACATTGGCAAAGTCACATTAAACAAGTAAAACTTCCAACCCATAAATTTTCTAAAATTTTAAGAGTTCTTCTTTCCAATGCTTTTTAAAGATTAAAAATTGGTTGAAAAATGGATTTTCGGCGATTTTTTTAAATCGAAGCCCGTCTAAAGGCGGGGTTAGGTTGTAGAGGGTTAAAGATTCGATATAACTTAAGTTTTATTTCACATTCACAATTGGCATTTTCTTCTGTGCATAGCCAGGCTATTTTAATACGATAAACTTTTTTCAAAATTATTTGAAGTACTTTATTATTTTACATTTTAAAAATAAAGTTAATTTTTTTTTCAAAAAAAAAATAGTAAGGTAAAAAAGATGACACATATAATTTTCCGTTTGTCGTTTTTTTTTGTGTAGTCCTCATCGATACCGACAACTTTGTCGGTATGGATGACCTGATTCATAGTATAATGAAAATTCGAAAAAGGCTATTTTGTAGAAAATTACTCATCAGAAGATGGTGACGATTCTCCTGTTGGGACTCAAAACTATATTGTGTTTTTTGCGATTCATATTTTTCGTAGTAGACTTAAACTTTTTATTAGTCTTTTGATTTAAAGGTAAAAACTAGCTTAAAACCTATCATTTATGACAATCAACGATAAATACAAACCAAAATTGAAAAGAAGTTTTACTCTTCTGAAAGTCAACTGTAAATATCATGTAAAAGAATATTAAAAATTAAAAGAAAAACGGAACGAAATATTTGAAACAGGTACACTTAAACTCTTGACAATAATAGTTCAGCCATACATTTCGCGACTTCCAATAAATAAGAATCATGCACTTAATTAAATTGATTCATTCATTAGTGTAATGGAGACGCTCCGTTTTTTGTTTGCCAAAGTGCGTGATCATAAGAGTATATTCAACCAAATACTCAGTCACAGAAAAGTCACAGAAAAGTATTAAGAGAACAACCATACCACGGAAAGAGAGAGAAAGAAGAAAGCACAAATTGGGCCGACACGACCAAATGGAGATCCGATGACGACGACGACGCGCTCAGCGACATTGAAGCCAGCAGCGTAAGCCACGTGGGAGAGTTGGTGCGCTGGTGAGAGGGTGAGAGGGAGAAAAGAGGGGTGGGGGATCCGACAATACGCATAGAAATGAGCATTACACGTTTTGTTTTCGCATCGCTTCTTGGATGTTGTGCTCAGACTGGGTGTGTGTGTGTATGTGTATGTGTGTGCGTTGTTTGCGGAATGGTTGACTTTGCTGTTCAATGTTTTTGGTTCGCCTCTCTTTCATTGGGGCCGATGCCTCTCAATGTCTGTGTCAATGTTAAGGTGAAGCTTGCCTACGAGAATCGATGAGCAAATCAGGGAAGGATATTCAATAGATGCTTTTTTTAATGTTCCGAGATTTTTTTTGAAGTGAAGAATTATTTATTGAGATTTATCTGAATTTTTTTTTAAACATTAAATTTATTTTTTAATTTTTAATACTATTCGTATATGCTTCGTACCTTCTTCTGGAACTTCATCAAAACTCCCATTTCCTCCATCACTTCATCATAAATTAAGACCCATTTCTAATAAACACCCTCGGGGCACCTTTTTCGACCAACCCAAACTTTTGGGGTCATCCGTGATTCGTCACGGTTGGAGGCAGAATTTTGGGCTCCGCTACGGCAGAACCCCAAAATCAACTTGTCCCCTCGAAGGATCGTCAGGTAGATCTTTTTTTTCGCGATCCGCGGTCTTTAAACCCCCGAAGCCAACCGGGCGGTCAAGAAAAGGCAGTAAACTTTTGGCCCAATTTAGGGGCAGTTTTGGGTGCTGTCTCCCCCGAGGGCACACTTCGCAAAGTGACGCACGAGACCCGTTGACCACGGCACACTGGGGGTCTCTCCAGGAGATGATGGTCTATGAACAGTGGGATATTTTGATGGTCAAAATTTGAATCTGTCTGTTAAATATTTTAACAAATGGTATTGTGTAACAAATTTTGCCCAAAATTTAACCCACTGTGCCCCCAGGCAGAACGATTTGTTCGGCCAAATTATCTATCGGCTCGGCCCCCTTCGTCATGTTTCACAACCTGTCATAATTATGTTGATTTGAACTTGATCCAAAACATGTCAGTGGGAAGATCGCTTTCGGGGGACCTTTGATGAGGACCGGCGCATGGTTGCTTCGAGAGCAAAAGACCTTTCTTCGGACTTTGGCACGGGCAATTTGGAGTGCGCCTTCTAGTTTGACAGCTTGCTCAGAA
This sequence comes from Culex quinquefasciatus, assembly GCF_015732765.1. Lineage (NCBI taxonomy): Eukaryota > Metazoa > Arthropoda > Insecta > Diptera > Culicidae > Culex > Culex quinquefasciatus. The sequence goes on along the minus strand of NC_051863.1, from coordinate 50,459,191 downwards.
CAGACGTGTGTCTTTTGAGCGCGTTTTTGACGGTGTTTTTTTTTTAACTTTCGCCGACGGCCATGGCGGCGGCCGCGACGGCGGAGAGTGAGTGGACGGAGCATAGAACCGAGGATGGAAGGCCGTTCTACTGGAACGCGGCCATGAAGAAAAGTGTGTGGGAGAAACCGGACGGGTTCCAACCCAAAACGCAGGCGGCGACGGGCATGGAGGTGGAAAACTCCGAAGGAGGAGGAGAGGACGGGGCGAATTTCGTCCCGTGATCAAGGTTCGGCGCAGGAAGGCTAACGAGGAGATCAACGTCGGCGATGGCCAGGAAGTGGAGAAACTGCTCAGCAACAACAAGTTCAGCCCGCTAGCGGAGAAGAGCAACAACAACAACAATGCGAACCCAGCAGCAGAAAAAACCACCCCCGTGGTTCCAGCACCCGGCAAGTCGGCCGGGGAAAAGAAGCAGCCGCCGCTGGTGGTGAAAGAAACGAGCTTCGCCCGCCTTGCGAAGGTGATGTCGACATGTGATGTCCAGCCGGAACACAAACTGACGCGGTACGGCACCAAAATTACGTGCTTCTCGAGCGACGACTTCGACACGGTGCAAGCCCACCTGAAGAAGAACAAGGTGCAGTTCTACACGCATGGAAAGCGCAGTGCGAGACCGCACCGGGTAGTAATGCGAGGTCTCCCGAACGCGGAACCAGATTACATCAAGGAGCTGCTCAAGACGGAACATCAGCTGGACGTCTTGGCAGTACACGCCATCAGGCGGAAGCAGCAGCTTCCCGCCATCGATGAGACGCCTTTCATCGTGCTCTTCCCCAAGGGGCACACCAGTTTGAAGGAGTTGAGTAGCAAGGTAAAGAAAGTGGGACCAGTCGTCGTCCGGTGGGTGGCCTACCGGAACAAAGAACCGCACGTGACCCAGTGCAAGAACTGCTTGCAGTTCGGTCACGGAACCAGTAACTGCCATCTCAAGCCAAGGTGCAGCAGCTGTGGGGTGCCCACAGCACGGAAAAGTGCAAAGCAGAAGAAACGCAAGCCAAGAAGTGTGTCAACTGCTCTGGATCCCACGAGGGTCTGGACCGCAGCTGTCCCAAACGTGCGCAGTTCATCCAGTCGAGGCAGCAGGCGTCCAAGCCGAAGCCGCCAGCATGGAAGAAGGAGAAACAGACTCCGGCAGGAGCCGCGTTCACCGCGGCGGATTTTCCTCCGCTACCTGGAGCGGTGCCGTCCGTCGGGACGGAAGAAAAACATCCTCGTCCCGCAGGAAGAAGTCGAGAAGATACTGGCGCCGGCGCCGGTGCAACCCCGAAGGAGCAACAAGGCGAACGGAAGCTGTACAGCGAGTCGGAGCTGTGGGCCATTTACCGAGAATACCGAGTACGCTTGAGGCAGTGCAAGACACCCGAGGAACAGATCGATGTGATCGCACACTTGTTGACGCATGGCGCGGGAAAATGATCATCTACTACAGTTACGTTTTTTTTTTTCTCTTTTATTATTTTTGTACCATTGACCCTCGGTCCTAACCTGGTCGTAGCACCTAAAAGGACCTAATAAAAATAAGTTATGAAAAAAAAAAAAAAAAAAAAATTTGGAGTGCGGTGTGTGTATTTAGGAATGAGGAGATTGGCCACGGGGCGGAAGCTGCTGGTGCGTGCTCCGATGGACCCCGAGGGAAAAGGTCAATTTTGGGCACGCAACTTTGGTTGCAGCATGAACAGTTATTTTGTTTGTTTCTTTAGCAAAATTGATTCATTTTTTTGTAGTTTCAAAGCTATCGATTCAAACTACAATTTCCTTGGTAATTTGAAGATTTTTTCAAAGTTAATATTTTTTTCAAAATAAATATTTCAAAATTATCAACATTTTAACTATTCCGACTAGCTCATTTTTTTTTAATGGAACGCCTTTCCTTGTATAATTTCTTGATAATGTGCAGCTTTGATCAGTTTTATTAGCATTTAGCCTTCAGGTAACTTCCAAAACAAAAGTTTTTTTTTAAAAAAGCACTCTCATTGCTAGTTTTTATACCAAAACCAGCTAGACTCCACGGTCCCGGACCTGCTCGATAGCGAATCGGCTAGAGATAGACAGGACCGGGACAACCAGCTGAACTGAGCGCGAAACCAAACAAGACTCACTTTGACCCACTTTCCCGCCAAGTAAACACAACATTGTTAAAGTTCTCCACGATCCACGACGACGACGACGAGAGCTGCAAACATCAATCGATTCGCTGAGTGCCTCCCAATCGCCGTCGTCGTCGTTTCCTCTCTTGCTGCTCTTTGCTCTCGAATGTGTGACAATGTTGGCAAGCACTTAGAGCGGGCTCATGAGTGTAATTAAATCATAAAGAGAAAGTACTCCCTCCCCTGGTCCCTGGTTCAAAAAATACGATGAAAAAAGATGTAAAAAAATCTTTCTTTGAAAACTTAAAAAAAACTTAGCAACAATTTAAAATAGAGTTAAACAATCTTAAAGTAAGGTTGCAAATTGATTTATATAAACTTTCTTAAGAAATTATCCTTTTGTTCAATGTTGAATTTCCCTCAAAAAATTTAATAAAATATGAATCAAACTTTTTCACAGTGTACTTTTTCTAACTCTAAGAGTCAACAACGTCTCTAAAGCAGCGTTGCGTACTTTGGCAAATGTGCAAAGCCGAACAGTACAATAAACAGTGGTTAAGAAGAGGAAAAAGAAATTGCTATGCAATAAAACGCAAACCAGCCAGCATGTATTTTAGGTACGATTTTGTCTCGTGAGCTTGCAGAAAGCATAACACGGTGGCAAACAATGTATGAGACAGTTAGGGATGTCTTTTTCATAGCAAAAGTGCAGTTGATGTTTTTATTTAAAAATAGGTTTTATAATTTAATTTGAAAGGGAATTCAAATATAAAAATACCAAAAATAGTAAGTTATTAAAACTTTAAACGACACTTTTTTTATCAATAAAATAAGGGTTATTCCTTCCCAAGTGACCACGCGTCCGGCATCGACCTTCACAAAATCTGCTGATATTAGGCATGGGGATTGTTTTTACATCAAAAACAAAAAAGCCCAAGTTTGGTGACTTTTGGTCCAATCCGCGCTCGAGGCACAAATTTAAAATACATTTTCCTAGTAGAAAACAAACAAATTTTAAAAAATTTCGACATAAAATCCAATGGCGTACTCAAAATTTGAGAGCAGTTTTGCCAAATATGAAAATTTTACGTATGAAGCATCAAAATGTATTTTTAACCCTTTGGACCTGACGGGAAAACTGACAATTGCATTCGATTGCTGAGAGTTTTTTTTACACTCAACTCAATGAATACCTCAGGGTAAGTTAAATAAGTTTAGAGATATCACGTTTTTAAGTTGGAAAGTCCTGTTGGTTGCTTGGCAAATGTTTTACTAATTCATCCATTTTCTACAATATATTGCGTTAGAGCACAGTAGGCCTTCCAATTTGAAGTTTTTTTTTAATTTCGTAAGGAAAATAAGTGAATATCTCAAATTTCATTTATGCCTTACAGCGATGGAATAATCATCATCAAAAGAAAATCTTTGGACGTTCATCAAACGAAAATGATTTTTTTGCGATTATTCCATCCCTGATGCCTTGAAAAACTAATCAGTTTAAATATCAATGTGTTTCTAAAAAAGCTTCAAACAAAAAAAAATCGAAAGATTTTTTTAAGTGACAGTTTTTTTTTTTTTGGATTTATTATTGTGTTCTGCCTTCCTCACCTGAGGTAAGGCTATAATCCTGCTCGGAAAATTAAGTTTTTTCAGAAACGTCGTAGACCCACCTTCATGTATACCTATCGACTCAAAATCGAAGACTGAACAAATGTCTGTGTGTATGTGACCAAAAAGGTAACTTAGTTTTCTCAGCACTGGCCTAACCGATTTTGGTCAAACTAGTCCGGAATATCCGGATCTCATTTAGATGGATGTAAACTATGTCCGGATCCATCATCAAACCCATCGTTGGTTAGATAATCGAAAGACCTTTCCGATGAGTCCTAAACATATATATCTATTTGGAAATATATTTTTGAAAATATTCAAATTATTGGCCCATAAATGAAAATTCTAATTTAATTCCAAATCAAGTATTCCAAGAAAATCGCGTTTTATTGATCGTCACAAATAGAGGATGACGAGCCGGAATTCCAGGGACACATTTCACGGGAAATTTGCAATTATATAGGCTCTCGATTCTCGCAAAATTTGGTTGAGACTTCCAGGAATTTTGATACATATAAATATTGAAGCAAAAAAAACCAAAGAATACAAGAAAACTAGCAAGCACAGTTTAAAAAAAAACTAAGGTAGATAAAATTAATAAAATTTCTTTTTTCAATGTTATTTCAAAATTTGGAGGCAAGTAATCTTCATGTTCGTAAACAGAGGGTGACGAGCGGGAATTCCCGGGAAAAAATTCCCGGGAATTTGGCCATTTTTGAGCCTTTTGATTCCCGGGAAATTTGGTAGAGACCCCCGGGAATTTTGCTACTTATAAATATTGAGGCAAAATATTAAAAGGCCAATCAGCGACAAACGAAGAGTTAAATTCCATACATAAAAGACAAACATAAAGCCATTTTTGAGTTCAATTCTATCAATGCTATTTTGATTTGCAAATTCAGAAAGTGAAAATTGAAAAAAATCCAACATTTGAAATTGATGACGCGACCACTTAAGTTGGGAAGCTCATATTTACCTTATAAAATAAAACTGGCAGTCTCAGCTCAGAAATTAAAATTTAAGGTATTTGAAATAAGTAGACTTCTTTTCTTCAAGATAATTTTCAAATTTGGAGGCATGTATCGAAAATGTACCAAAATCAATAATTATTTAAGTAAAACGAGTAAAACTATGTCATTTTTAGCCGGGATCGTGGTGTAGGGGTGTAGCGTGGTTGCCTCTCACCCAGTCGACCTGGGTTCGATCCCAGACGAATCGGTGGCATTTTTCAAGACGAGATTTGTCTGGTCACGCAATTTTGTATGGCATTTTTTACGATTTTTCGCAAAGCCTGTAACTGTAAATATATTCCTTCACTGCTTAATAACAGTTGAAACGAAAACACTACTTTGAAATGTTGCTTAAAATTCTTATTGTCTAATAGCAATAATCATGATCTTGTAAATTGATGTTTAAACTTTTGTTTAAGTTAAAAAAATCAAATGAAAAGTTGATGTCTAGAGTTTTTTTTGAAAAGTTCCAATAAACTATTCTGTTTCATATGCTTACAGGACCTATTCAAAAATATATCTACCCAGACAAATTCTTTAAACTCAGGAAAACTGTGAGAATTCAGAATTGAAAAAAAACTAAATTCGGTAGAGTTTGAGTCCCAACAAGCCATTGAATTGAACTTATACAAGCAGATTTGGGAAAAAAAATTCAACTCGTAGATAGTTTTCCACAAAGTAATTCAAATGTCGATAATACACTTTCATTGTGTTGAATAACTATTACTTAATGATATTAAATGTATACAAATGTTATATATTTGTTTTAGTAGTTTTGAATTTCTGTCAGCAAATCAATTATTTTGCCAAACAAAATTAACTCCCGGGTCCCGGGAATACCCGGGAAATTTAAAAATTCATCTCTTGATTCCCGGGAAATTCAAAATCTCGAGAATCGTCACCCTCTACGATTCGTAAAGGCACCAAAAATCAATTGTTAATCAAGTAAAACACTGGCATTTTTATATTTTTTAGGAACGCAAAAATCTCGAGAATCATCACCCTCTAGTCACGAATTACCGTCAAAGCATGTTTCTATTTGTTATTTAATTTACTAAAGTTTACAAAAAGTTCCGTTTTTTGATTTAAGAATTCATTTATAAATTTTGCGTTAATTTCACGTCGTTTGATGTCCGTATTGCAATTTTAGAAAATATTAGTATTTTTTTAATAGGTTTTCTGTAAAAATAATAATATTTTACTCATATTGCAAAAGTTACGAAAGCTCCATTTTTTAGAGGGTCAATTTCTCAGTTTTCTAGAGTCCCCAAACCTGAGGTACTGAGGTTTTGCTGATCGATCATTATCCGAGCTACTTGGTTTAATCACGACGAGGTAAATTAAGCTTTGCATTATTCACAGTTTTGAAGGCTGTTTTTGGATGTGTTGACGATATTGGTGGCGTCGATCTATTTTTCGAGAAGCAAATTCTGTAACTCAAGTTATGAAAATCATAGTATTAAAAAACGGTATTTTGGGCAAATTGTTGAGTACTTGCTATCCCGTGGGAGTCGCTCAACCTGCATTCCTGTCACACATGAGGTCTGCACAGCTGATTCCACGTAGATTTTTCCCGCCAGTAATGACAGGAAACGCTGACAAACGGAATATGTGCCAAAATCATAAGTGGTTTTTAACATATGAAGGGAAATCATCGTAAATTGGAACTGCCGGTCGTCAGCCCGGGTAAAGTGGAAACGTTGAGATGATTGTTGTCCTCTGCTCTCATCTCGCAAAAAGCCATACAGAGAACCACGTCCCATTCATCCGACTCCGTGGCTTAATGGTTACGGCTTCTGTCTCCCAAGCAGAGGGTTCAGGGATCAAATCCCGGTCGGTACCTTTGAAATTTGGAATCAGGAATTTGAATATGAATAAAAACTAAAATGAATCAGGTGGGATTCGAACTCACACCTTTGGATTGGTGGTGGTCTTGGACGCTAAGCAGTCGGCCATCAGAAAGTTTACACTCTAGCAGTGAATTGATCCGTAGTGTTGAAACATGTTATCTCTTCTTCTCATATTATTAAATACGCGCTGATCCCTGATTTGCCTGAGGGGATTGGAAGTCTAAATATAGATCGAGTTTCCTTCAGATGCTTGCTTCTATGTTTAGTCGGGGCCGAACAATGCCCAGCGACCTCGAAATTGGACCGCAAGGAGCTCTGTCATTCTGAAATGGGTCGTTGGAAGCAGCGCGAGGGCTATCACCACCTAATACCCGGGTCTGAGATAAGCTGTATCAGCATTCGGCATGTACACAGTCTGATACAAATTATACTTTCCCATAATTTCGCTACCGGTTAGCGGGTATTGGATTGGACCACACACACACACACACATTGTTGAGTACTTGCTACACTATCTATTGTTAATTTAAATAAATTACTGTCAGTAATTTCCGATAAAGTTAACGTGGTTTGATAACGATAACAATACTTCTGTCTAACCAATCCACAGTGGTCCAGATCGTAAAATTAAGTGGAAAATGGATTTTCCGAAAAATGGTGACGTTTTGGAGCTTTGGTGTCTTCAGAAGAGTTGTTGCAAATGGAAAGGGGCAACTTTTGGTTTGGTTTAAAATTAGGGTGGTTCACGATTAGGGTGATTTTGAAAATCTAACTTATCAGGAATATTTTTGGAATTTTTATCTTCTAAAAGTTGTTGGGCTGGCCAATTCAAGCAACTTTGTCGAAGACACCAAAATTTTATCTCGTAATCTACGCCTTCTATGACCAGATTTATAGAGCAAGCCTTCAAAAATCAGTTTGAACGTGGCAATTCAGGTTAACTTTTAGATGATGAGCACTTTTAGAGCTCTACAAAACGAACATTTTCATTTTTGACATGTCAATTTGGACTTAAGGGTCAAAAGCTACAGCCATTTTAAGGTAAAGATGCAAATTTAAAACTTAAATATCTCGAAATGGCGCAAGCCAAACTAGGTTGCATTTGAAAGATCTAGCACTAAAAAATCTCAGGGTGTTTTTCTTTAAATTTGAGATATCTTCATTTGAAAAAGTCTAATTTTCAAGGGAAAACCATATGGGACCACCCTAACGAAATTCGAAAACTGTCCAAATATATGTTTTTCCATGTAATTTTGCCCGCTAAATCTGAATCTGTCCTCAGAATTGAGCCAAAATGTCAACAAATCGATTTTTGGTCATATTTTGGGTTTCCATGTAAAATTATCATTTAAACCCAAAATATGACCAAAAATCGATTTGTTGACATTTTGGCTCAATTCTGAGGACAGATTCAGATTCAGCGGGCAAAATTACATGGAAAAACATATATTTGGACAGTTTTCGAATTTCGTTAGGGTGGTCCCATATGGTTTTCCCTTGAAAATTAGACTTTTCAAATGAAGATATCTCAAATTTAAAGAAAACACCCTGAGATTTTTTCAGCGTTTGTAGTGCTAGATCTCCTCTTTCAAATGCAACCTAGTGCTTGCAATTTGGCTTGCGCCATTTCGAGATATTTAAGTTTTAAATTTGCATCTTTTTTACCTTAAAATGGCTGTAGCTTTTGACCCTTAAGTCCAAATTGACATGTCAAAAAATGAAAATGTTCGTTTTGTAGAGCTCTAAAAGTGCTCCGAATATCACTTTTCTCTAAAAGTTAACCCTGAATTGCCACGTTCAAAAAACTGATTTTTGAAGGTTTGCTCAGATGCTTTCTATAAATTTGGTCATAGAAGTCGTAGATTACGAGATAAAATTTTGGTGTCTTGGACAAAGTTGCTTGAATTGGCCAGCCCAACAACTTTTTAGAAGACATAAAAATTCCCCAAAAATATTCCTGAAAAGTTAGATTTTCAAAATCACCCTAATCGTGAACCACCCTAATTTTAAACCAAACCAAAAGTTGCCCCTTTCCATTTGCAACAACTCTTCTGAAGACACCAAAGCTCCAAAACGTCACCATTTTTCGGAAAATCCATTTTCCACTTAATTTTGCGATCTGGACCACTGTGCAATCTATCTAACCACAATAAGGTTATCATTAACTTTTCCCTTTCCTTAACTTCAACTCGTTGGTTCTTGGCCAAAACTCAACCAATCGGGATGAAGCTTTTTCCAGAAATCTGTACAGTACAGATATGTAGATTATTTATAAATTTTGCAAAAAATCGATTTAATCATTTAGCTAATTTGCAAGTGCTAGCAAAATTTGACCGGAATTTTATTGGAGGAATGATCAAATCAAATTAGAATTCGGTAGAGTTGGGTGTTTTTGAAGTCGGAGTCGCTTGATTTTCAGAAACTGAAGTTGAAATAATTTTAAGCTTGAATGTTAAACAAATGTGCAATATTCTCAATTTGGCCACCCCACTTGTGATCCCCAAGAAGGAACCACCACGACACTTGTCCGCTTGACGGATCACGTCGTCATCGCTATGGATAGCAAAGCGTCGGGTAAAAAAAGTCATGGTGGCCACGTGGTGCTGGCAAACAATTGCACCGAAGCATGCAGTGCTCGCGGTGAATTTGACCTACATCCGAGCAGCAGCCTGATGCCTGCGGCGATGCAATTTTCCACTGCGCTTTTCCTCACAACTCACTAAAGGGGGGGAGTGAGAGGGGGAGGCCGATCAAATTCCAAGCTCAAAGCTTTGAGGCGAGCTTTTCTTTACTTCCTCCGTGGTAGTGATGCTTCTTCGCTCGTTTCACGGCCACCCCACCCCGATTGGCGGCCTCGCTCTCATTCACTCGGGCCGGCCAGCCCCAGATTGTTTGTGGCCAATGTAAAACATCGGGGCAAATTCACGCCTCAGACCCTGGCCAGACTGACGGACGGAGACCCGCTGTCGGATGTGGCCTGATACTCTGTGTGGTGGACGCGCCAGGCAGGGATTGAAAAAATGTTTCCTATTTAGAATAAATAATTTAAATTTTGATAATTTTTTTCAATTATAAGGTGACCTGCTGAACGTAACTTTTTTTTTGTATTTTCTAATCACACAACATTATTTTCACATTTTTTAGAAAAATAAAGGCTTTTTTTTTGTACTAGATATTTCAGGTAATTTCGACGGATGTCAATTTTAACAAATTAAAATTGAATTAATGTTCATATCACAACAAACGAAATAATTAATTGAATCAAAATTTAATTAAATATTATCGTTAATTCAGAGTAAAATAAATACCACAAACTGAAGCTTAAAGCAAATTTCTTATAATTTTATTTAACTGTTGTAGAAAACATTTCTTTTATAACTTCCCATCACTGCCTCCAGTCAAGTCAAATTGCCAAGTAATTGCAGAGACCCCCAAATAGACACCCAATCTGCATCCACCCCCCACCTTTCTACCCCACACACCTGATCGAACCAAGGTGGGGGTGGTGGCCACGAGGTTCATAAATCAATCCAATGAATGCACTAATTTAGATGAACAACATAGACCAAAAGGAAACATAAGAAGAAGCAAAGAAGAATAGTTCAGCAATTATTCGACGTGAAAATGTTCGCGGTTTCGGACCAACCAACTGACTGACTGACGGAGCTAATAATCGGCAAACGATAAAACCAATTTGGTTGTTTTGTTGGATGGAACTCGTGAATGACCCAGAGAGCCTCCCAGCCTGGTCGGCCAGACAGACAGAGTGATCAATATCAAGGTTGATTGGGTGGGTGGGTTTTGGGCTTTGCGTTCTCACGTGAATCACGTGGTGGTGTGGATTGTGTTTGAAGGTTAATGTAATTGCGGTAAATGATGTTGAAATTCACTTCGAAATCATTAATTATTTTTATACTTGTACAAGTGTTTTTTGTTGTTTTTTGAGCTTTAACGTAAATTTATAAACATTTTTATTAAATTTATTTTTTTCCAAAATGTTTCGAAAATAACAAAAACGTCAGAATATGTTTTTAGTTTGTTCAGACTTGATTATCCGAAGTTTGAATTATTCAAGGGGTTCCAAAGATAATGCGGATAATGAAATAATTTATAAAAAAAAATCGTGGTATTGATTGCCTATTAAATTACCATATTGGATTTCATAACCGTGAAACATACGAAAAACTTGTCAAAAATGCTCAAAATTATTAATTAAAAAAAAATCAAAAAATTCTGATTTTTTTTAAATACGTGCAAACCCCTCATGTATGTAAATCCAAATTTTCGGTTTTGTCTGTTCTACAACTTTGCTTTGTAGAACATTGATACATTCTAAAAAGTAACAGATCGATGAGACACGGGAAATGGAAGCAAAAAATTACCTCTTAAAGCAATAATTCGCGGACATCGAAGAGGGGACGGTTCAACTTTTTCCGATTTCGTGTGATTTGGTGGAGATTATTTTCTAACATCCGAATCGTTACCATTAAATCTTAAGTTAGTAATTAAGGGAGACTCGAATACACACTGATTTTTTTTCAGTTATTTAGGTTTTGCTAGAATATTTCTCAACAGTTTGTTGTCAGATTTTATAAATTTGATGAATATAATATCCAAAATCGGGTTTTTGATTTCATCAGAAATAAATCATAGAATATACAGTATGTAAAAAAAATTGTGATGAAACATTAAACAATTTATAATTATAGAAACCTAGCACCGTAAACTGGGGTGACTATGATAGCCAGGGCTGACATTTTTTATTTGGCAACTAATTTTGATACATCCAATGTAACAGTCACATCTTTGCATATATGTTCGATAATATGCTATCCCTTAATGCTTACATACTCAAAATTCTCAAAAATGTTTAGATATTAATTTGACGGGCATTTGAAAAACCTATCAAAGTCACCCGGGCTATCAAAGTCACCCCAGTTTACGGTATTACGTTTTGTTCAGAAACTCATGCCGAACATTTTGCTACATAAAGCTCAAGAAAAGAAGATTTCTATAAAAAGTTATATAACAAATACTACTACAAAAATCAAAAAAGGTGCAAAAAAAGTTTGTACACCTTTCGAAAAATGAACATAAATAAAGTTATTTGTTGACAAATCACCATCAATCCAGTCTCCCAACTCCAGAAAGGGATCCTTGACTGATTAAAAAAATAATGTTTATTGAATATAAAGTTTACTAACTACTTAGTATAAAAGTTTATCCAACTCTGGAAATTCTATATAAAACTTATCAAAACTTAATTTTGGAAACTTTAAATTCAACTTAATGTCAATATATTACCATAGAATTGCTAAATAAACATTTTCGAGTGGGTAAAAAACCGTTTTGGGGGTCTTTGTATCGATAGAATAGATTTTTCGTTGGAATTTCGTACCTACCCGGAATTACGTCGTAGGAAAATCCGCCGGCATCCGAACCGGTCCACGTTTCACAAGTCAACCTATGTGGCTGCGGAAAGGGCATCAAATTTCCGAAAACTCATACATCTAGGTTTTCTATAAAACTCACGTTTTGATTTTTTTTAATATTTAGTGACTGCCATTTCAGCCGCCATCTTGGATTTTCGTGTTTAGATTAGCCGAAGTTTTGATTATCCGAAGTGAAATTTGACCGAGGCCTTGACTGTAATATTTTGGTCACAAAAGTTTGTTTAACATATTGAACTTTTCGACCAAAAAAAATTTAAGCTTTAAAAAATATTGCTTACAATATTATTTCATAATAATAGTGATTTTTTAATAACTTTCGCTTGAATACCTGCAGAAGTTCCCCGCGTAACTTCGTCGTCGTCACCGCGAACCGTTAGGATTTCTACTTATCACTCCGGAATCTGTTTCAAGGCCAGGCCTTTTTGTTCCTTACAGTTTTCACTGAATCATTTTCGATTTCATCATCTTGGACGGACCTAAAAAAAAGTCCGATGATGTCTCTCGCTCCAACTCCATCAGTCCGCGAGAACGATGACCAAGTACAAACGAACAAGAGAAACAGAAAAAGAGGAAGAGGAAGCTGAAAATCGTAAACTTACCTCAGAGTGTTGACCTAAATTCGCGAATGCCCGCGCAGTCACAAAAGAACAGTGCTAAAATGTTAAACCAGCCAGCGCCGAAAAGAAGAGAGCGCGAAGGAGCAAGAGAGAGACAAAAGCACGCGGAAAGAAATGCTTTCGCTTCCCACGATCTTGGCTTTTGCGCGCTCGCGCGAGGTTTGACTTTTGGGCTTGAAGGGCGAATCTCTGTCCGTCTCGTTTGTCTGTTTGTCTGAGCTATCTCAAGTTTGATTAACGTGTTATTTTCGGGATTTTTTTGCCGCTGCTTCTTCTATACTTATTACTTTTTTTCTGGACGCTGGACATTTGTCATCGTCCGAGTTAACGGGGCAAACCTCCTACACGCAAGGCGGAGAGGGCAAATGAAGTGGCACAAAAACAACGAAACGGAAAGTTATTTTTTCATGAAAAGGTGTTATTTTTTACGTACTGATAGCTCAAATGAAAGTGGTTTGTTGAATTGGACAGTGTTTGATTTATATACCAGTAACTTATATGCTACTCTTGAATTGTAAAAATATATACTGTGGCCCCAGAATATTTTTTAAAGTTTCGATCAAAAGAAGATAAGAAACCCGAAAAACGATATGTTCTCAAAAGTCTTCAACCAATTGGTACAACTTTTTCAATGAAAATGACAATTTTGAAATGTTTATTTTAAGAGCGAGTCCACGAACAGCCTACCCCTTTGTATGGGACGTCTTTTGGACCTCACCAATCTGCCTGAAATTTTCAGGGATTGTTTGTACATGGGTAATTCTCCGCCAACTCACACTCCAGTTGCCCCGACCCCTCTTCGATTTGCGTCAAACTTTATCCTAAGGGGTAACTTTTGTCCCTGATCACTAATCCGAGGTCCGTTTTTTGATATCTCGTGACGGAGGGGCGGTACGACCCCTTTAATTTTTGAACATGCGAAAAAAAGGTGTTTTTCAATAATTTGCAGCCTGAAACGGTGATGAGATAGAAATTTGGTGTCGAAGGGACTTTTATGTAAAATTGGACGCCCGATTTGATGGCGTACTCAGAATTCTGAAAAACGTATTTTTCATCGAAAAAAACACTTAAAAAGTTTTAAAAGCTCTGCCATTTTCCGTTACTCAACTGTTAATTTTTTGAAACATGTCATTTTATGGAAAATTTAATTTACTTTTCGAATCTACATTAATCCAGAAGAGTCATTTTTTCATTTGGAACAAATTTTTTTATTTTAAAATTTCGTGTTTTTTCCAACTTTGCAGGGTTATTTTTAAGAGTGTTATTTACAATGTTCAACAAAGTTGTAGAGCAGACAATTACAAAAAAATTGATGTATAAACATAAGGGGTTTGCTTATAATTATCATCAGTTATCGCGGGTGATCATGAACGGCCATGATCAACGACGACCAACTTTTTCAAAACTTTTTTTCGTAAAATCGCGATAACTCGTGATGTTTATAAGCAAACCCCTTATGTCTATAAATAAAAAAAATGTAATTGTCTGCTCTACAACTTTGTAGAACATTATTACACTCTTAAAAATAACCCAGCAAAGTTGGAAAAAACACGAAATTTTAAAATAAAAAATTTTGTTTCAAATGAAAAAATGACTCTTCTGGATTAATGTAGATTCGAAAAGTAAATTAAATTTTCCATAAAATGACATGTTTCAAAAAATTAACAGTTGAGTAACGGAAAATGGCAGAGCTTTTAAAACTTTTTAAGTGTTTTTTTCGATGAAAAATACGTTTTTCAGAATTCTGAGTACGCCATCAAATCGGGCGTCCAATTTTACATAAAAGTCCCTTTGACATCAAATTTCTATCTCATCACCGTTTCAGGCTGCAAATTATTGAAAACACCGTTTTTTTCGCATGTTCAAAAATGGAAGGGGTCGTACCGCCCCACCGTCACGAGATATCCAAAAACGGCCCTCGGATTCGTAATCTGGGACAAAAGTTACCCCTTAGGACAAAGTTTGACGCAAATCGAAGAGGGCTCGGGGCAACTTTTCCCGATTTCGTGTGAGTTGGTAGAGAATAACCTACATATAAAACTAGCATCCGTCCAAAATATGAGCACTCTAGGTGAACGGGAAGTGGGGTAAATCGGGATAGAAAGTTTTATTAAAAATATTAAAAAGGATGTAACTTGGGCAAACCTTAACTAAATTTAAAAATTCAAAATACATCTGAAAAGGCTTGAAAAATTCAACAAAATGCATGGTGAAGTATCTTAATTGGTTATATCTAAAGCGATTTATTGGTAATTTAGTGAGAAAAGCAAAATTTTCAAACTCAAATAAAAAAGTGTTCCATACTGATATCAACTCGATTCGACCTGGAGCTTGTAGTGGACATCTAGGACTAGCATCAGAGACTGAAAACGCTTTGGGTTAGGCAGTTTAACTCATAAAATAGATACTTTTACTTTTAGTGAATTTTTTGGTTGAAATTTTTTATTCGGGACCCCTTAGATCCCATTTTCTGGTGATATTTTTATCATTTTTGTGTTCCTGAGACAATTTCACGATATAAGCATGCATAAAAATGTTTATTTTCATCCATTTAACCCTTTAAAAAATTAAAGTTAAAAAAATGAATCGGAGATTTTTAAAAGAAAAAAAAAGAAAAAAGGCAAAAAAATCTAAAAGAAAAAAAAGAATACTCAGAAACAAGCAAAGTTGTTGTTTTCTTCAAAAATAGTTGAAGTAACGGACCCAATGTTGCAAAAAAATGATTCTAAGAATTGTTCAAATTCGTTGTAAATTCTTTTGCAGATCCCGTAGCATTAAAGATACAAAAATTTGCCTCCAGGCCTTAAATATTTGTCTGGATTTGTTTATGGTGGGGGGATTAATTTTGTAATTAAATCAGTTCTTGCCTTATTTTCACCAGAACATTTATGATAACATCATGCCATGTGAGAAAATCTCAAGTTTTTCATGAAATATTATTATCAGATCTAGATTAAATTTTCAAAACAACCTATCCCTCATGGGTTTCTTATGCAGATAGGGCTTTTTGAAAATTTAATCGAGAAATATCGTTTTTGAGCGAGCAAAATAAAAATATCCAAAATATATGCCTTCCCGTTTGTAATCATAGTAGCCAATATTTTATGCTAAAAACGCTTATATACCAAGAATTTTGAAAATTCGTCACTTTTTGTTTACTAAAATGCAAATATCTCGGCTTTGCGTGGACATAAATCGAATGTTAAAAATAGCAAAATGATCTCTGTAAAATTTCCTATAAGCTGAATGCATTAGTTTTGGCTGCAAAAAAAACGCCTTGCCATGCTCAAACACAAGCTTTTATGGACCATGTCTGTACAGGCATTTGTTCAGGGGACATTAAACTATAACTTGAAGCCCACGGCGACCAAATTTGAATGATTTTAGTATGATTTGTACGCGCATTTCTGAAAAATACTCGAAATATGCACTTTTTTCATTCAAGCTCCTCGCGCGAGTTGTAAACCATTTTTGGGAATTTTTTGTTGTATGAAAACATTGTTCCTGACATCCTAATCTATCATTCTAGGGGTGAGCACCGAAGATTTGACAACTTTTTATTTTTTTGGGACGGCCTAATCAATATGGATACTTTTATGTTCGATTTATGTCCAACTCTGAAGCATTTTTTTTTTTTTTTTGAGAATGTCCTAAAAGCTATTGTGTTTCATATGGAGCAATTCCAGCTCAAATCGGAAATTTTTCTGGTACTTTTGTACCCGACCCTCTCCGATTTCAATGAAACTTTGTAGACATGTTATCCTAGGCCTATATAAGCCATTTTTGTGTATATGGAGCCAATAGTACTCGAAAATAACATTTGAGTAAGGCTACCAACTCTTGCTGAGCCAAAATCCGTATACACTCAAATCCCGATGGTTTGACACCAACTGTTGTCAAGCGAATGGGGTCACTTTTTAGTTTAACACCCCTTTTAGACGGAGTTCATACATACTACCAAACGTTTGTTTTGATAGTGTGCGTGAGCGCCGTGTAAAAAGTGACAGTTCGTCACTTTTTAGTTTGACTTTGACCAACCAACGGGGTACAAACTAAAAAAGTGTCAAACGAAAAAGTGACCAACCACCGGGGGTTGAGTGTACTTTACCGATATGACACCATGGTATAACAAAAACTGTCAAGAAATTATTTAGATAAGTTTGGAATTTGGGAATTAAAAATATTTTTGTTAAACGTTTAAAAGTTTACGAAATGTCAAGTTTCCTTTTACGAATAATATCGCTGTTAGTGTTTTCACGAAAACATTTCTAGAGATCCTATAAATACAAGCCCAACACAAGGTTTACAAAAGCCAAAATTTGATCTGATATTAAAAAGGTCCTATAAATACAAGACAACACAAGGTTTTCACAAGCCAAAATTTGATCTTTTATTTAATAAATATTTTTTGTAAGGATTTTGAAAAGAACAATCATTGACAATCAAGTTTGAACTGAGGAAAACCCGGAAAATTATGCAAGTTATCTCTTTAAAATCAAACTGACAGTTAAATAAAAATATTTAATTAGAGAAAGCTTTGGCCCAATCAAAAAAGCAATGAAATTTTTGAAAAGTTGTTAAAATTCCGTACAAATCCGTATTATGCGAAAAATTCCGTACAAAAATTCCGGCCAGTTGAAAATCCGCGGAGAAGGTCGAAAATCCGTACGGTAAGGAAAAAATCCGTACAGTTGGTAGCCTTACATTTGAGGTATTTTACATAAAAGTCTCCATATAGACCATTGTCCTATGTCCAATCCTTGTGAAGATACAGCGGTTTTAGAAATAAAAATGTTGAAAAAAATGGGGTTTTTGGTGGTTTTTGGCAATTTCTATACGACAGACTTGATTTTTCAGTCTCGTAAATATTTTTACCGGAAAGCTCGTCCAATTTGGCAGTGGCAGTGCGTGGCCGAATGGTTACGCTGTTCGCTTTGTAAGCGGATGATTCTGGGTTCGATTCCCATCTGCTGCAACCTTCCATCGGATGAGGAAGTAAAATGTCGGTCCCGGCCTTGGTTGTTAGGCCGTTAAGTCATTCCAGGTGCCATCAGTACAAACAACACACCAAACCAAGCCTACTCCGGTGGAATCGCTGGCGGCGGTTGGACTCGCAATCCAAAGGTCGTCAGTTCAAACACTGGGGTGGAAGGTTCCTTGGAGTAGAAAGAGGTTTGGGTGCTCTCCCCATTCAAGCCTTCGGACTCCTAGGTTCGAGCAGAAACTTGCAATGAGACCACAAAAGACCCGGGGGTCGTTAATGTGGATGGTTTGATTTTTTTTATTTTTCGTCCAATTTCCCATAAGTTTGCCTTTGACAGCATTTCAATTGGATGTATGGACTTACATAAGTTTAATTACATTGCTCATAACTGAAAATAGAATATTTTTTTCAGTGTGTTAGAAACCGGGATAGTAAATATTAAATCGAGTCAAATTGAAAAACTTTCAAAGGCAAACTTATGGGAAATCGGACGAGCTTTCCGGTAAAAATATTTACGAGACTGAAAAATCAAGTCTGTCATATAGAAATTGCCAAAAACCACCAAAAACCCACAAGAATTGGACATAGGACAATGGTCAATATGGAGATTTTTATGTACAATTGACTGGGAAATCGATTCCCACTATCGGTTTTTGACGTTTAGACCACTTAAAAAAAAACAGTTTCTGTAAATGATTTTTGTATTTTTTAGGAGAGACATACCATCCTGCATTTTTCGTCAGTCTTTTTGTAACATCTTAGGCTATTTCCTCAAAAATTTTGATCGAAAAAAATCGTGACATCACCTTGAAAATTAATTTTTAAACTTAAAAATCAAAAAATCTCATAGAAGTGGCGTGTATTTTTGTTTCAGTGTATTTTTTTCAGAAAGCCCGTCCAATTTCCTACAAGTTTGTCTTTGACCACTTTTCGATACGATGCAACGGCTTCGAGATACAGTGATTTTTAAATTGCTTAATACAAAAACATTTAAATACCTTACGCCCTTCTCAAATGTTATTTTCGAGTACTATTGGCTCCATACACAAAGTTTCATTGAAATCGGAGAGGGTCGGGTACAAAAGTACCAGAAAAATTCCTGATTTGAGCTGGAATTGCTCTATGTTTATAGGACCTATTCTATAAAACTGTAGAAATTACGTTTAGACCACTTTTTAAGAATGCAGTTTAATTTAAAAATGTATTTTAAGGAAAGACTAAGTGTTTGAGACTTCTTGAAAAACCTTAGGCTGATTTTTTTTTATAAAAGTAATTAAACGGTCACGCCAGACAGCTTGCATTGCTAAAATTTAAATTGACTCCGCAGACAAGGCTTGTTCTAAGTGCTTTGTCAAAAAAGTAAACAGAAATATGTTATAAGTGTAATAAAAATAATTCAAAAAGTAAAGTAATAACGAGTGGCCCAATTGAGCTAATTTGATTTTAATTTTAATCACTTCACTTTATTTATACAACCACCTGAAAATCACGAAACCAAAACTCCAAATAAACTCGTATCGCTGTTCGAGCACACGCCTCAGGTGAATTACAAAAAAGAAGAAAAAATAAAACATCCATGAATTATTTATAATATTTTCTTCCACGTTATTTGCCCGCGGACACGCCAACTCCTTTCTTCGAAACTGCCTCCACCGAAATTCGTCAAGACCCTGCCTGTGGGGCATGCTGATTCGCCGTGTCTCTTGTTTCGTACACCGTACTGTTTCCACCGTGTTCCACCGTTCCAGGTCCAACGCCAAAGTCAAGTTCAAGCGCTGCTTGAGCCGTGCTCGCTCTGGAGTCGCTGAGTATTTCGGGCTGGCAACAAATTCATTCCGCGCAGCTCCAGCACCGACATGTGGCCGAGTTGACATTAATCACGGAACCCGAATGCGAGGCACGGTGACCTACTAAGGCGCCACTTGGGACGGAATTGCCACACTCGGCCCAGCTGAATGGGTTCATTGAGCAGTGCACGGCAATTGAACTCTAATTAGGCGCTGCGGTTGCGGGAGCTGATCTATTTTCCCGTGAAGTTTGGAGAAGCAAGACCTGTTTGAATGTGTTCAACTTACACATATAACCAATTGCTATTGCTAAATTTATGAAAAACAAATTCCTAATTTATTACGATTTGTATTTATCTGTGAACCCAATTTCAAAATGTATATGTAGGTTAAAAAGTTCCTACCTGTTAAAAAAATGCCTAGAAAAAAAATTATAATTGGTTCTGTATGTTTTTTTAATTATCGAAAACCTGGAAAAAGTAGTTTCTCAATCATTTGTTAACCCTCTACAACCTAACCCCGATTTTAGACGGGCTTCGATCTGAAAAATCGCCAAAAATCCATTTTTAAACCAATTTTCGATCTTTAAAAAGCATTGGAAAGAAGAACTCTTTAAATTTTAGAATATTCATGGGTTGGAAGTTAAACTTGTTTTATGTGACTTTGCCAATGTTTTTAAAAAAGTCATTTTTTTAGGGGTCAACTTTGGCTGTGTTTTTTACTAACATTTCCTATATTTGAAGTAAAAATGAGTATGCAGTAATTTTTGTAGTGTCCCAGACTACGCCTCTACGCATTTTTTCACAATTTAAATGATAATGGTATCATTCTATAGCCGAAAATGTGAAAAATATAGGCCAAATACTACCAAAAACAAAGATTAACTAAACAAGATAAATGCAAATTAAAATACTTAAAAATAAAACAAGGAAAACATTAAACAAGAGAAGTGAAGTTTTCTGTAGAACAAAAGTTGCTCAAAATTTCCTCCTAAACACGGGAAAAATAAAAAATTCGAAAAAATATTTGAGCAGTAGAGAGTTAATTCCACCCTCGCCGCACTTTTTCTCTCCGCATCTGCTGTCAAACTAAATATTACCAGTCCTTGCGTGTTGTCGTCGTAGGTTTGGATGATGATGTTGGCCATTTCTCCAAGTAAAAATAGTACATATTTTATTTTTTTCTATATTAAATAACTAAAAAAAGTTTTGTGCACCCACCGACATAAATTGTCGTCAATCAAAACAAGATGGAGGAAGCACAACAAACTTGGCTTACACACTGATCGAGTAATACCGAATTAAGCTTGACAGAAAAAGGCGGAGAGAAAAAATGCGACCAGAGTGGAAATCGCTCAGTTCGATTTATTGCCAGAGCGACAATAATTAGCTCAATACTATTAATTGGTGATAATCTACACTTTAGTCTACACAATAACTCGGTGAACCTCGTTGGATAAATGTACGACTCGTGCTGAAAAAATCCTCTTTTTGCAACTTGTTGCATAAACTACTATTTTGCAATTCCGTCGTGAAACAACTTATTTTTCCTGTTATTCTTGAACGACGAAATAGCCTACTTTTCTGTACCAAAAATAAAAGAATCGAATAGCAACACTTTTCAAAATAAATGCTGAAAAGTTCTACTTTTCAGCACTGAAATGGGTGCTGAAAAGTTGAACTTTTCAGCACTTGTTCCGAAAAGTAACACTTTTCAACATTTTTTTGATTTAAACGATTTATTGACAAAATACAAGAAAATTTGACTTAAAATTTCACTCAATGGGTGTTTTTCGGAATTGCAAAAAATGTTGTATGGAACTCGTTGCAAAACTTGATTTTTTCAGCACTCAACGTATTTATCCAACTCGGTGAACCTCGTTGGATAAATGTACGACTCGTGCTGAAAAAATCCTCTTTTTGCAACTTGTTGCATAAACTACTATTACAATGCATATTGGATTTAACATCTAAAAAGAAAGCTTAATTTTTTTTCGACTTTTTTCTTTGTTTTTCAAAAATAATGTTGTTTTTTTTTTAAATTGGCAACACAGCCAAATTTATTTGACCAATTCAACCAAGCTCAAAAGATGGCATTTGTTATCCAATAAAAGGGCACTCAGCTAGCAAAATCTAAAAAGCAATTCTCTGAGATTTCGGTCATTCGTTTTTTTTGTATTTTTTAATCCTGCTGAAACTTTTTTGGTGCCTTCGGTATGCCCAAAGAAGCCATTTTGCATCATTAGTTCGTTCATAAAATTTTCCGTACAAATTTGGCAGCTGTCCATACAAAAATGATATGTGAAAATTCAAAAATCTGTATCTTTTGAAGGAATTTTTGGATCGATTTGGTATCTTCGGCAAATATGTAGGTATGGATATGGACTACACTTAAAAAAAGATACACGGTAAAAAATGCCAACTTTTCAGAAATTTCCAGAATGGGTAAAAAATTTTGACCGAGTTATGATTTTTTGAATCAATACAGATTTTTTCAAAAAATCGAAATATTGGTCGCAAAAATTTTTCAACTTCATTTTTCGATGTAAAATCGTATTTGCAATCAAAAAGTACTTAAGTGAATTTTGATAAAGTTCTAATGTCAATATCTCGGCAACTTATGGTCCGATTTACAAAGTTAAAATATGAAACATTCGTGAAATTTTCCGATCTTTTCGAAAACAATATTAAAAAAAATTAAATCAAGACTAACATTTCAAAAGAGCGTAATATTGAATGTTTGGCCCGTACCCTCCCTGCAAAGGCGTATGAATTGATCTCAGTTGAAAGGTTCCCCAAATCTCTGAATTGCAAATGTGACATCCTGGAACAGAACTGCTAAATTCTAATAAAAACACAAATTGAAACTGAAAGTTGATCGATTTGGTATCTTAGGCAAATATGTAGGTATGGATATGGACTACACTTAAAAAAAGATACACGGTAAAAAAATGGTGATTTTTAATTTTACTTTTTGTCACTGAAACTTGTTTTGCAAAAAACCGATTTTTATGTGTTTTAGAGCAGCGATTCTCAACGGGGGTACCGTGCCTACTTGATTTACATGGCAGGGGGTACCAGCCTAGAAGAAGGTTGAGAATCGCTGTTTTAGAGGATATCAAATGCCAACTTTTCAGAAATTAAATTCTAATAAAAACACAAATTGAAACTGAAAGTTTTTCATATTTTTTTTATGCTTTGCTTATTTACAGTAATCCTAAACACATATTTGGAGCACCCACGAATTTGAACACATATTTTTTAGAAACGATCTGAGATATATGTATTCCATTAAAATATGTTTTAAATTTTAATTAAAAAAAAGGGTTTAACAAAAGAAATCATAAACACGATTCTCTCATCATGCCATCACTCTAATCGAGTACCTATTAGTGTCATCGTAACAATAAACAGTTTTTCTTTTTCGTTCCGCTGGTAGCTCCCAAGATGTCATCCGCGATCGGATTCGGATTCTGTTTACGAGCCCCAAAAGGCGCAACCAAGCAGAAAGAAACCAGCTCGACTAGTAGCCGGAAGTAGGTCAACCCCTTCTGGCTGACGACCCCCGTGTATAGAAACCGGATCTGCTCTGGATTCGCCGCCAAAGTCCGACCAGACGCAGCAGCTTCTCCCTTAATAGGTTCCCCGTCGTAGCCGGTCTCGCTTTTCAACAAATCAACTCTCGAGATGGTTTTATGGTTTCTCGGCCCGGGAACATGCCATCGCGCGAAGGTCTGCTGTCCCTCAGACATGGAGAGGCCCCAGGTGAACAGGCTTGACCGGCCCCGGCTGCTACCGATCCGATCCCCGTCGATGGCCAATGACGGAACCGGGTGTCACCAGAGAGCTGGATTGGAATTTTTATTAGTCCAAGCAGTAGTAAAATTGAAATTGGAGCAACTTCTCTCTCTCGGTATCTCCCGATGGTGGAATGATTTCTTTCGACGCACATTTCTTCTGCTTGAAACGAGCCATAATCTGTGATAATTGTAAACAGGTTATGGAGTTATTTGTAGTTTTGATCGGTGGTTTGATTGGACGTCTCTATAAGAATAAAGTAAAATTGAGTTATTTGAAGAAACCCTCGTCAAACTGAACATCGTTTCAGGTGTAATTTGTCCCTTACGTGGCTTACACTCAGTTTTGTAATCCGTCAATTGTTGTCATTCACCAAAACCGGCCAGTCTGTGACGAACGATCGACTTCTATGCACAAAAACAATTAAACACAAAACCCCCAACCCAGCAACGTGTGGTGTTGTGACTGGTGCTGCGAAGAATCCGAACCACGCCGGCGTGTACGAAATATGCAAAGTATTTTAACGGTAAATATGTAAAAAACGAACGAACGAACCCGAGGGTGACATCAATTGGCGCAAGAGACGAACCCCCCTTCGTTTGGGTGATGTCACACGTGGTCACAACTTCTTGAAAAGTTGTGTAGTTTTTTTTGTACATGATTGAGCAGTTTTCACAAGATTGAGTAAGAATGATGAGCGAATCTGACCGGTATGGTAAGCGATAAGTGGACCGGTGAGGTTGTAGCTGGACTCAGCAGGGATGCTTAGTGGGAATTAGTTTGAATCAGGGTGAGCTTGAATATTTCTCGAGTTTTTTTTGAAAAGGTCCAATAAACAAAATTTTGATTTTTTGCTTTTTGGGTGTTTTTGAATACCCTTGACTCAAGGCGGTTCTAAAAACACCCAATAAGCAAAAAATCAAAATTTTGCTTATAGGACCTTTTCAAAAAAAACTCGAGATTTGAACATATTCATTTGATAACTTGTTTTAAATATATATAAAATCACATTTCTCCTTCGCAGTGACTGACAGGAGGTTACAACCACCGAACTACCGCGGTGTAAAAATCAGCAGGTTGAACTAAAATTCAGTGTTGATTTGGCTGTCAACCTCACTCGGAAACTCAAGGCAACCTTTGACAACAGCCAAAAAAATTATCTGCGGCTGTCATGCGACCATTCTTCTGCGGCCATATGAACGCGCGTGAACTATAATTAATGACGCCCGCCATAATACTTGGTACAATTTTCAATAAGTAACTTTTTGATAACTTTGTTTTCTTAAATCGCAATTACTCGTGATTGTTACAAGCAGGTTTACCAGGTCTGAACAAGAAAAATCTGTCAGGGAAATTAGGAAAAATCTGGCAAGCCACTTTTCTATATGATCTCTCTAGAAAAATAAAAAAAACATAAAGTTTCAGTCAACAATGTTAAAAAATATCGTAAAATTTGACCATTTTGATTTTCATACACAAAAGTGAAGAACACTGTTCCAGTTGTTTCGAAATTGAAAAACGAACATTATGCCTCCTAGTTCGAGCGATTTCGTCAGGTTTGTTGATTTGACAGATACTTCTTTTCGTCACTGGACAACGCAGATGTTTCTCAAAAGATGTTTTTGCTCGCGTTTTCCCGTCACGAGATCTAGCAATGGTATTATCTCTTCAAAATCAGCTTTTTATGCAAAATTCGGCTATGATTAATGTTTTGAGTGCTAATTTTATTTAAATTCTTCTAAATTTTACAACAAAGGCTCGAGAAGATCGACAGCCAGAGAGTCCACTGTAAAATCTTTTTTGTATGCAGCGTGGACAATTGCCAACCTACAGTATGTAAAAAAAGTATTTACACCCCTTGGGCACTATGCACATTTTGTGATAAAACATGTAAAAAATTTAAAGTTTGACAGGAACCTAGTACTACGTTTTGTTCAGAAACTCATGCCAAACATTTTGCTACAAAAAGCTCATGAAAAGATGATTTCTATAAAAGTTATATAACAAATACTATTACGAAAATAAAAAGGTGCAAAAAGTTTGTACACCTTTCGAAAAATTAACATAAATAATGTTATTTGTTGACAAATCACCATAAATCCAGTCTCCCAACTCCAAATAGGCATCCTTGACTGATTAAAAAAATAATTTGGATTGAATATAAAGTTTACTAACTACTTAGTATAAAAGTTTATATAACTCTGGAAATTCTATATAAAACTTATCTAAACTTAATTTTGCAAACTTTTAATTCAACTAAATGTCAATATATTACCATATAATGGCTAAATGAACATTTTGGAGTGGGTATAACACCGTTTTGGGGGTATTTGTATCGATAGAATAGATTTTTCGTTGGAATTTCGTACCAACCCGGAATTACGTCGTCGGAAAATCTGCCGGCATCTGAACCGGTCCTCAATTCACAAGTCAACCTATGTGGCATCAGAAAGGGCATAAAATTTCCGATCTTTTGATACCCATACATCCAGGTTTTCTATAAAACCCACGTTTTTAAATACCTAAGCAAAAACGTTGTTATGGTTTCGTTTGAGCAACCTGCCAAAAATGTATGGAATTTCGTAATTTTTGTTATCGTGGATCAAACTTACTTTTTGCCCAGGTATTTAAAAATGTAGGTTTTAAAGAAAACCTAGATGTATGGGTATCAAAAGATCGGAAATTTTATGCCTTTTCCGATTCCACATAGGTTGACTTGTGAATCGTGGACCGGTTCGGATGCCGGCGGATTTTCCTACGACGTAATTCCGGGTTGGTACGAAATTCCAACGAAAAATCTATTCTATCGATACAAATACCCCCAAAACGGTGTTATACCCACTCCAAAATGTTTATTTAGCAATTCTATGGTAATATATTGACATTTAGTTGAATTAAAAGTTTGCAAAATTAAGTTTAGATAAGTTTTATATAGAATTTCCAGAGTTATATAAACTTTTATACTAAGTAGTTAGTAAACTTTATATTCAATCCAAATTATTTTTTTAATCAGTCAAGGATGCCTATTTGGAGTTGGGAGACTGGATTTATGGTGATTTGTCAACAAATAACATTATTTATGTTAATTTTTCGAAAGGTGTACAAACTTTTTTTGCACCTTTTTTATTTTCGTAATAGTATTTGTTATATAACTTTTTATAGAAATCATCTTTTCATGAGCTTTTTGTAGCAAAATGTTTGGCATGAGTTTCTGAATAAAACGTAGTACTAGGTTCCTGTCAAACTTTAATTTTTTTACATGTTTCATCACAAAATGTGCATAGTGCCCATGGGGTGTAAATACTTTTTTTACATACTGTATATTGCATATTACAGTTCAATCATAATTTTTAGACCTTTTTGGGCCGATGTGGCCACTTTATAACCTTTTTACGAATAATATTTATAAGGCATTTTTTTTAATTTTCAAGGTGTCCCGTCAATTATAATCATTAAAGTAGTCTATATCCGGGTATTATCCTGTGGTACCCTTTGAAATGAAAGATATACACTAGGCTAAACTCAAAATTTCAACTAAATCTGGCCGGAAATACCTCCCCTAAACCTTTAAAGTTTGTGTGTGAAAAATCATCAAATTATATGGAAATATCAATTTTATATTTCTCTAGCATCATTTGAAAATGGCGCATAAGCATTTTAACCACTGGATTTTTTTAACAGATTTCAAGACAACTTTTTAACAAAACTCCCAGTAAAGGAGCTCTTGTTTTACACTTCAAATTTAGTGAAAAAGTTACACAAAGCTTGAGAATCAGCTAAATAGTTCAACTCTCAAAATGCTTTTCCCCCTTTCCCGTGTTGCTTCAGTTTTATCTGCAAACCAAACCATTGTAATTTTTCGTGACGGGATTACGCCTAATCCTATTTAATTTGATACTTACAGAATCTGATTGTACCAATAAGAGGGCTTATAAATGAGTCAATTTACTATAACGATTCAATAAATTCAATCCAACCAATTATTTGAGATATTTTATGAAATTGTTTCTGAAATTGTTAAATTTCCAAAATTCATAAAGTTTACAACTTCAGCTCACAGATATTTTTAGAAAAGGATCAACGGTGTGAAAATTTGTTTTATATGGTAAAATTATCAGATCCATCCGAAGTTCAACTTGAAAAATTGACTGCATGGTATACAAGTGCTAAGAATCGGTCAGATTTTCAATGTCCTTTTGGCAGTTTTTGTTCTAATGTCTGTTGTAAATGGGTCATTCCACCTGAAGTGTGCAAGAAAAAATGCAAATTTGAAAATTACCATCTCCGATTCTGCTCAAATTTGGCAGAGCAAAAATCCCGAATTTCATCCAAATCGGACCACCCCCTCCATTTTTGTACCCTCCCAAAAAAACGACTTTTTGGCGATTTTTGAGCAAAACCCCTTTCTTCAAACGACGATAACCACAAATCTTAGTGGGTCGGTCTTAGACTCAATTTTGAAGGAAATTGGACGTAGAATCCATTTCCGTGATAAAAATTTAGATTAAAATGTGTTTTCTACCTGTATTGCACAATTGAAACTTTAAATGGTCGTATCTCAAAACAGCCCAATTTATTTTTCAAATTTGACCTCACCATCGTATTCCCCGGCCAATTTTACATAAGAATCACCTATCGACAGAAAGGAATATGTTTTGTTCCAGAGATATCGATTTTTTAAGTTTAGAGTATTTGAGATTACCTAAATTAGCTTTAATCGCCGCATCTGCTAGAAGCACTCGGGCGCGCTGATCAAAAACTGCTACCTGGTTATTTATTGAAATAAAATTTAATCCCAAATAATCATTAGCAAATTAGCCCACTGGACAGAGCAAGAACGACACGCAATACAGGGCAGAATGGAATGCACACAGAGCTAGCAGGAAATTGCAATTGATCTTGTAAGTAACAGTTCTTAAGAAAAAGTGTACGATACATTATCGTGTTAAAAATTATGAATTAACACTGAATAAAAAGCTCGAGAAAAAGGAGGAATTTGTATGGAAATTCCCCCTTTTTCTCGAGCTTGAAGGTTTAGGTGTTAAGGAGGAGGATTTCTGGATAAAACTGAAAAATGTTAGAAAATCACAAAGATTTATCAGTTGTGTTGATTTCTTGTTTTTGATTTTTTTTTGTTTGTCAATCATTTCGAAATCTTGGAAGACGATACAGCTGCTGTCCACATGTATCAGAAGTATATGGTTTTGTTTTTGAAATTAAATGTATCAGAATTGAAAAAAAATCATCAATTATTCAGATGAAACTGGCTCACAATATAAAAATCGGTTTAATATGATCAATCTTTCAAACCGTAAGGCAGATTTAGGAGTTTTTGCTGAATGGCACTATTTCGCTACCGCACATGGCACCTCATGAGAATTATTTCATCTAGGTACATTTGTTCTCGCGAAATTAGGAATTAGGAAAAATATGAAAATAATATAAAAATGATAAAATTGTATTGTAAAAACACCGTAGCATTTGCAAATAAATATTAAAAGTTCACATTTTACTTAATTTGGTTCAATGACACTGATATCAGTAAAAACAGTGCATTAAAAATTACCCAATAAATAATTCTTAAATTAAAAATAGATTGTTCAAGGTATTGATTATCTCAAAATCGTATAAAAATAATTCAGAACACCAGGTAGTAATTATTGCTCAGCACAACTGAGTGCTTCTAGCAGATGCGGCGAGTGTAGCTAATTTAGGTAATCTCAAATACTCAAAACTTTAAAATTCGATATCTCTGGAACGAAACATATTCCTTTCTGTCGATAAGTGATTCTTATGTAAAATTGGCCGGGAAATACGATGGTGAGGTCAAATTTGAAAAATAAATTGGGCTGTTTTGAGATACGGCCATTTAAAGTTTTCAATTGTGCAATACAGGTAGAAAACACATTTTAATCTAAATTTTTATCACGGAAATGGATTCTACGTCCAATTTTTTTCAAAATTGAGTCTAAGACCGACCCTCTAAGATTTGTGGTTCCTGAGTTATCGTCGTTTGAAGAAAGGGGTTTTGCTCAAAAATCGCCAAAAAGTCGATTTTTTGGGAGGGTACAAAAATGGAGGGGGTGGTCCGATTTGGATGAAATTCGGGATTTTTGCATGTTTTGATAGTCTCAACAGCTCTGCCAAATTTGAGCAGAATCGGAGATGGCAATTTTCAAGTGCTGTTCTGCTTTAAATGGAATGACCCAAATACATTTCAAAGATCTGGTTTGAATTAACCTGTTTAAAAATGCTGGGCTTTCAATACCGTCATAGAGATGGGTGACATTTTGGTCTGTTGGTTGTAATTTCTGCTTCACCTCAGAACCTACCAGAGATGCCAGACTTTTGAAGATGTGCCCAGAAATTTCGAAACCTCCAGACTCATACAGACAGGGACAGGGACCATCCATAAACCACGTGGTCTTGAAATTTCTTGATTAGAATGAAATTAATGTAATTTACTCCTGATCTTTTCTTAACATCTATATTTGGTTAGGAGTGAAGACACAAAAATTCTAAGCGTTAATATAGGTATTCGGTGCCTTCTCCCCGTGCCATACCTTCACACTTAGGAGACCTGGGAGGCGGAGTCTTGTCGCAAAAAGAACGATACACGCCTGTGGATCCATTGACAAAACCGCAAGGTTTAAGAGGGCCACATTATAAGGTGTAACAAAAATATCTTTAAAAAAATGCAGAAATATCTAATGCAATCTTTCCAAAATCTATACATTCCCATACATTCTTCAGTCGCATAAATATTTACCGAAAAGCGCATCAATTGACCACAAACACGAAATGCCACAAAGGATCCTTTATACTTCAGAGACTTCTGCTTCACCACGAGTTACCTGTTCAAACCCATCCATCCGAAGGACATCAATTCGGTTTGCCGGCTGTAAATATTGTTTAAATATTGACCAAACCTCAGCCCCCGGCATCTATCAATGTCTTCCAAGGTCATCCCAGCTATTTGCGGTCACTCAGCTCCCGGAATCCCCAGAAATTGCGGTTCACGGAAGCTTCGTTACGCATTTCTTCGAAAGGAAAAAAAAAAACGTGTCTCCCTTTCAAATTGAGCAATATCTCTCGATCCTTTCTTCACCCTCCTACCTACCCTCCGCGGGAGGTCATCTTTTTTCGGTACCTGCTTCGCCTTCTCGATCTGCCCGCGCAGCAGGTGAGACAGTCAGTGCCGGTTCTGTTTTGGGCAATTTACACCTTGTTCAATTTGTCTTAGCTTCAATTTGCGTGACTTTTTGGCCCTGCCGGCGTGGGGTCCGAGGGAATTCTCAAAACAAACAGCGCAAAATATTTGCAACACACCGGAGAGTGCACCACCACCCAGGGTTACGTGAATTTAGGGCCAGGTTGATGGACCCCACGGAGAGCGTTCGGAGGGTCGGCAGGTTCCCCCGGGAATTTTGTTTGCTGTGTAACGAAGTGACCCAGATAGTCCTGGAGGGGGCCCCGAAAAGGGCGTGCATCAATAAATCAATCTTCGCTGGCTATTCGGTCAGATCTTCAAAGCGAGACCTGGGACGGCGTTCGAGATTTGTTGGATCGTAAACAAAGGCAGGCTGGTTGGTCGGAGGAGAGAAGTTCATGCTCACGGTCAGCGGATCGGGTGGTGGCGTAGCTATAGATTGGCTAATCGAAGGAAATACCATACGGTCACTTGGCAGAACCTTGAATTTGACCACCAGTGAACCGAACAAAGTGATGCACTTTGCACGCGATCTAATGGGTGGTGAAATTTGATTGGTCCTTGGTCAAGTGTGAGCGATTAGTGAAGGCTCGTGGGTGGAATGAACTCTGAAGGAAGAACGTCGAGCTCGTGTCCCGAGCAGGGGTAAATAACACGGGAATACCAAATTTTTGTATTACTTGGGCAAATAACAGGGACCAAAATGTGCCCTTGGTTGCCCTGTAATAGGGGAAATATACCCATTTTAAGCCTAATAAGCGGTCGTGTTTGAATGATGCTGGATAATCTGGAATGTTACTAAAACCAAGTACACCAACGAGTAGAGCAACTTTTTGTTAACATTTCTGTTTATTTTCACTTTTATTAAAAGTTATTCTATTCCTTTTACAAACATTTAAAAAAAAATTCCCAAATGCATTCTAATCAGTCGAGTGCATTGGGCCACGCCCATATTCCTATTTTCAGCTTAGTTCTTTTTTTCTTCCAGCGTTCTTTTGGGTCTGCTTAGTGCTGCCAAAATCGATGAAATTTTTAGCGAACACTCACGAAAAGTAGCATTTATAGAGAAAAATTCCTGGCAGCACTGGCTCACTCCAACAGGCGCTGCTGGTGGTGTTGGTGGCCACCCTTTGTTCTTTATTTGCCTTCGCTTCTCGCTCGGGTTTCTTTAGCCTTAGATTGGAATGGGTCGTCAAAATTCAAACGTCAAAAGACTCGGCGCGTTTGTTTTTCTAATGGCGCTTGCTAATTATTTACATGTTTCGGGATTATTTTTCAAACGAGTGACTAACCGATGTGCAAAAGTACATGTTTCCGGTAGTTGGAAGCAATTTTATATCTTAAGCGCTTTGAAAACGTTAGTGCAGTTGAAAAGATATTGACGGCGACTTTCGTTAAGCAGTTAAGCTCTCATCATGCGTGTGGATGTGTGTGCCACCAAAATAATGAGAAATGGTCTCGCAAAATAAAAATTATGATCAAAAGTCCATCAAATTTGATCTTTTTGGCCAGTAAATGGCATAAATTTGCGTGCTCACTTGAGGTGGTGCTATTGCTGGTAAGTTTATAGCCTAAATAGTATTTTTGGAGCTTAAATCGATCATCAAACTTTTCATATGACGAAGATAGGTGTTTGATTAGAAATGGTATATTTCCCCTAGATGGTAAAATACCATGAAATCATTCCAAAGTCTTGTTTATGGAAGGGCACATCAATACCAAACCATGTTATTCCAAGGGTAAAATAATACCATAAAATAAAACCATTTCAATACCAAGTTGAGGTCTTCTGGATTTTTGAACATTGTTTGAATCTCAAAACTTGGTATTTTCATGCCATTTTTTAGTGCAGCAGTTGCAGTTAGTGAAAAAACGGAAATGATCCATATGCAACTGCCTTATCAACTCACCTGATGATTCCATGTTGTTCTTAGTGATATTCTTCACCAAATCGAATACACCATATTCTTTTTTAAGTCACCTTGTTTTAAACAATTCTCGATTTACGCAACTTTTTTTTAAGTCATGACTTAAAATGAGAATATCCATGACTGTAATTAAGAATGTTTGGGGTTTCGTAATTTTCCGGAGAATTTTCAAAATTTATCAATTGTATTTTGTTAAGTACTGTTATAAAAACATTTTATCATGGTTTTGGAACACCTGGGATTTTCTAGTCCATCCGAAACTTCCGGAAATGTTGTGCAACAGGCTTACCAAAGAAACAAGTCGAAATTTCAAGATTTTGACAACGGATCCTACCCAGAATGCTTCAGTGAGTGTAGTAGGCTACAGATCGTTGTTGTAACAACTTATTGGGATGATCTGGGTCATCCAAGAACTCCCTGGAGTCAAGACCGGTGGGTCTACCACCGTAACAAGCAAGAGGTCGACGGATTTTGACCCCGGGACATACCCACATAGCTTCATTGAGTATGGTAGACTACTTTTCTGATGTGTTGGGATGTTCTGGGACATCCAAGGACTCCCTGGAGTTAAGATCTGTGGGTCTACCGCCGTAACTAGCCAGAGGTCGACGGTTTTTGACCCTGGAACATATCCGCATAGCTTCAGTGAGTATGATAGACTAGTTTGCTGATGTGTTGGGATGTTATGGGACATCCAAGTACTACCTGGAGTTAAGATCTGTGGGTCAACCGCCGTAACGAGCAAGTGGTCAACGGTTATTGACTACGGGACATACCCGCATAGCTTTAGTGAGTACGGTTGACTACAATGCTAATGTATAAAGCTGTCTTAGGTCATCCAAGAACTCCATTGAAGTATAACACGAGGGTCTACGGCTGTAACACGGACTTTCTGGAACGGGATGTTCACATAACAGCAAAGAAGTCTATCATACTTACTGAAGCTCTGCGGGTATTTCCTAAGGTCAAAAACGTCGACCTCTTGCATTTTACGTCGGTTGACCCACAGATCTTAACTCCAGGAAGTCCTTGGATGTCCCAGAATATCCCAACACATCAGCAAACTAGTCTACCATTTTAATACATTTTGAAAATTCTCCGAATAATTACAAAATTCCAAATATTCTTAATTTAAGTCATATTCTCAATTTATATTCTCGATTTACACACCCCCATTTCGTTGTGTAAATCAAGAATATAGTGTACATTTGTCATTGACGAACGACTTGTGCTTGAAGTTTTCAATGAAAGCATTCGCTTTGAGACATCATTCTAGCGCAAAATTAATTATTTTGTCAAAATTGGTCAAAATTTTCCCATATTAAATTTTTTTAAGGCTGGTACAAATATTTTTAAAAGTTTTTGTCACCCCCTTCATTCCCTGCGTTTTTACAATAAACTTGGTGCAACCGAAAATCATCAGTTTGGGCAAAAAAACTATGTCTTTTTATACAATTTAATCTTAGCTAAATTTGCACTAGTGTAAAATGCATAACACAACTGTGCTAACCAGCTGAGAATTCAAAAAGACTTTAGTAAAATCTAATCATTGCTCCGCTGCTGCGGTTTAAAATCGTCAATTGTCCTTCAGCAAACCGGGCGGACGGCGGCGCGCACACGCGAGCCAATTCGCTGCACACGTGCTGCTGGTTCTTCCACGCGGTCCAATTTGAAGAGTTCCGCGGATTGTGCTTGGCTAGCAGCGTATAACAGAACTGCTGATCACAGATTTTAAATCAAGATTAATTCCAATAAAGCCCAGCAGTAACGAAGACAGACCGTGGTTTGGGCTTTTGGGAAATGTCTAGGGGAGTTTCGTTAACCCTTAACGAGTCAACTAAAGCCAAATTTTAATCTAGAGGATGAACGAGAATTTTATGGCTACGACTTTTGTTTGTTTTAAATTTTGGCCATATTTATAACTGTCAAAATATAGATTTTTTCAGCAAGATTCTTTCATTTATCTAACGAAAGCTATCCGAGCTCGAAATATACAACGAGTGCTGAAAAAAATCGCGATTTGTAATCCATTACATTTTAAATGAATCAAATCATAAAGATGAGTAAAGTATTAAACAATATATCATTTAACTTCCTAATTAAAGTTTACAATAACAAAAATTAAAATGAAAATTCCGGAACAATGCAAAGTTCTGGAAAGTGATGCCAGTCAAGGGTAACATTTTTCGGAAGAAACGGAAAAGTGCACAAACAACTGTAAATCGACGCCCATCCATCGAATGCGCTATACCATCGCCGCGGTGTGAAGTTTTACAAAATTAGGAATAATTATGATCGTTATTTCTTCATTTCTTGCGCGGAGCCACACGACCAAACACACCTTGTGTGTCAGGTGTGGCGGTGTCCGCTATACGCGAGGCTCTCGACACGGACCATGAAGCACTTCCAATCTACCGAAACCAAGTCTAGAGCAGGGTCTAGCATTGCGGTGGCATCGATCACCACGAACCCCGTTCGAAAAGACCAGGTCTAATTGATCGGGCCATTTGGTGCAAATAAAAGCTGATTTCGGGCTCGAAAGAAACGGCTAATTGAGATGGGGTCGTCGATTTTGGGTGTCTTTGTTGGTGTTCTAATGTTTAATTAGGCGAAACAACAACGGCTACTGTGTACACCCATAGTTAAAGATCGAGGGGATAGTCCTCCCGAAAAAAAAACGTGAGGAAAGTACTATTTTGCGTGAGTAAAGACCTCTCGTGTGTTCATTCGTTCATTGCAACAGTTCATCCTATTGAGTGGCTTATATGGACAAATGACCGCCCCTTAGTCACCGAACCATTTTGGCCCATACGGCAAAGGCACGGTTCAATAAGCCGAAGGTCTTGGGTTCGAGTCTCGGTACCGGTACTTTTTTTTTGATAGATGAACTTTTTTGGAAAATGAACCCATGAGTAAAGTACTCTCGGTAATTTCGGGATTTATCCTCTCCGTCCGCACACAGTACCATTTTACTACCAAACCGTGCTCTTTATCCTCTCGTATGCCGATGCCCAGTTTTGGGTGTATAGATGCATGGGTGCTTTATTGTATTAGTCAAACTTTTTTTATGTTTTTTTTTTTCAGAGTGCACAATATTTGTCAATCGGTCTTTCCAACTTAATCGTACACATACAGCAAAATAAGAAACTGTCAACATTTTCTGATCAACTTAAAATTTGGTGAGGCTGTTGAGACCATTAAAACCAGCAAGATTCATCCAAATCGGATCTCTCCTTTTTGGCTCCAAGTTACAATTTTTCTCGAAAATTGTGATAAACTATCTCTTCCAAACCGTTGTATCCACCAGCTTAATAGGGTAGATCCAGGACTCATTTTTGAGAAAATGTTACGTGGAATTAATTCAAGCATTAATTTTTCAAGAATTTGTTGTAGAGGCTTAAAATTTGACCTCACCTCAAGTTTCAAAAGTTGTCCAATTTTGGTTAGGGGGTTCATTTAAATTTGCGACATACTGAATTTTGATGCCCTCTTGAAAAGGAAGGCTTGATTTTGAAATATTGACCAGACCATACATACTTTAATTAGAAAGATTGGGAAATTTCACAGCAGTTCCATTAATGACGTTTAATATCGTCTTCGGAATTCCATTCCGGGAATGTCTTTAAATGGCACAGTTTTAGCACCTGTCGATTCGAAAATTATTCAGCTATTAGAATTACAACATTTAAGTTACGGAACAACTCAATTTTTGAAAATGTTTTCAAAATGCAGACAACTTGCAAGCAAAATGAGCCACGGTGCTCAAAATACAGTTATAATGGATTAAAATGCAATCCGAGATTTTGGTGTCTATCGATTCCTTACACCATAAGGCACCTCTGAGCAAAAATGAAAACATTCACTGATGTAGTTTTCGAGATACAGCCCTTTTATGATGTTTCAACCGATTTTCAATAAGAAACCCAAAACAATCATTTTAAAGAATATGCATTTCAAGATAATGCCTAATTTTGCTTCATATAGGAGCGTCCGTGGCTGACTGGTTACGGTGTTCGCTTTGTAAGCGAATGGTCCAGGGTTCGATTCCCATCTGCTCCCAACGAGAAAGTATAGGAAATATAAATCTTGAAACTCTGAACATGAACGAATAATCAAAGTCGTTTGAGTCGGGGTTCATAAGATTTAAGAGGCAGTATTTGTAGATTCTGCTCGGTTTGTTCTAGAGGTCGTATCGAGGTGCTCCGATTTGGATGAAACTTTCAGCGTTTGTTTGTCTATGCATGAGATGAACTCATGCCAAATATGAGCCCTCTACGACAAAGGGAAGTGGGGTAAAACGGGCATTGAAGTTTGTGGTCCAAAACACATGAAAAATCTTAAAATTACTCACATTTCCGTAAAACTTCATCAATTCTAACTCTCTAAGATGCATTCAAATGGTCTTTCGAAGCCCTTCAAAATGTGCTATAGACATCCAGGATCGGTTTAACTTTTTCTCATAGCTTTTGCAAATTACTGTTAAAAACGATTTTTTTTAAAACCTTAATATCTTTTTGCAACAGCCACCAACACCCATACTCCTATAGGTCAAAAGATAGGTAATTTCATGGACTATAAGCATACGGTATTAACTTTTTGGCTAATCGCAGTTTTTCTCATAGTTTTACGATTTTTCTAGAACAAACATTTTACAACGTTAGTTTTTGCCCTGTAGGCCAAGAAGACGGCACTTTTTGGTCTCAATTTTGTCATATTCGGAATCCTCGGTCAATTTCACGTAAGTTAGAAGTATTGGAGTTGTAATTTTGATTTAAAAAATAATTAAATAAAACATTTTTGAAAAAATAAATAGATCTTATTTACCCTATGATCAATACGTCAAATGCTGTATCAAGTAGGCGAAAACTTGTTTACCCCTAATCCGACAAAATTCTAAATAATATTTTAATTAATTCTAAATGCCATTTTTTCCAATCAAATTCAAAATTCCAACACCTCAACCTAATGTAAAATTTTCTGAGGATTCCGAATATGTCAAAATTGAGACCAAAAAGTGCCGCTATGGAGGCCTACAGGGCAAAAACTAACGTTGTAAAATGTTTGTTCTAGAAAAATCGAAAAACTATGAGAAAAACTGCGATTGGCCAAAAAGTTAATACCGTAGGCTTATAGTCCATGAAATTCCCTAACTTTTGACCTATGGGAGTATGGGTGTTGGAGGCTGTTGCCAAAGTTATTAAGGTTTTAAAAATCCATTTTTAACAGTAATTTGCAAAAGCTATGAGAAAAGTTAAACCAATCCTGGATGTCTATAGCACATTTTGAAGGGCTTCAAAAGACCTTTCGAATGCATCTAAGAGAGTTGGAATTGATGAAGTTTTACGGAAATGCGAGCAATTTTAAGATTTTTCATGTGTTTTGGACCACAAACTTCAATGCCCGTTTTACCCCACTTCCCTTTGTCGTAGAGGGCTCATATTTGGCATGAGTTCATCTCATGCATACACAAACAAACGCTGAAAGTTTCATCCAAATCGGAGCACCTCGATACGACCTGTTTCACATCGGTGAAAAACTCGCTCTTAATGAAGATTTTTTCAAAACATTTGTTTTCTTATAATATTTGTAAAGTACAAAATAAGGCTTAGGGTTTATTTTAAGGCTCATTTTATCAAAATGCTATTTTTTCTAGATCACTAGTGTTCCTACCAATGACTTGCACCTATTATAAAGTATGATTTAACTCTTGATTTTTTTTTGTTGAGAGCTTTTAAAAAATCTTTTTAAGGTGGGGCAAGTGTACCAAATGGATGTTTAGTATGGAAAAAAATACGAATTGCTGCAACCACGTATTATATTGGGAAAAAAATACATTAAAGTACAAAGAAACTGATAAACAACTGTTTAAAAAAAATGTCCATTCTAAATATAGCGATATTATGAAAATGTACTATTTATCTTCTAACTAATATTTTTTTCGTAAAAACGATCAATTTTTTAGTAAACTATTGTTATTTAATCTAAAAATGAAAGAAACGTTTCAAATACATTCTAATCTGATGTATCTAAGCAATAACAGTTCAATTGTTAGCAAATTAACATGTTGTTTCATGCATTGTTCCTCTTACCCCAACGGGTTGTTCGTCTTGCTCCACTAGTTGATTAGAACGTACGGAAAATCAAAAATTTTAAAATCATTTTTTTTTACATTAAAAAACAGGATTTTTATAAAACTTGTTCTATCAAAGTCTTAGTCAAGACCTGGAATAAGATGATTATAAAAAAATCCGACTGATTTTTTAACGTTTTAGTGGGTTATAACATGCATTTCCTTAGCTTGTTACAATTGCTCCACATTCCCCTAAGTGAGCACAGAGGCATCGATATGTTGATACTTTGATACCGTGGAAGAAAACTTTAATAAAATATACCAAAAATTGCACAAGGATCTGGCTTACACGCCAGTGATGTTGAAAATAAACACATTAATGGCCAAAGTGCTTAAAAAAATACATTTTTGAGAAAAAAAAGTAATTTTACGGGAGTGACGAAAGATCTAGTTATTATTGGGAGAGGTTTTTTCTCGTCAATGCGTTGAGTTCAGTTGTCCAAAAAGTAACGAATTGTTAGTGAAAAAGTCTCCCAGAGTCCCAGAGTTTAGTATCTTAACTCGGGTTAAATTCCATTTAAAATTCAAATGCAAAGTGCCATTTCCTGTTGCGTCCAATAAAGGTCATATTTGGAATTTGGGCTCACCGGAACATCATCCTGAATGCCCGCCAAATAGTCAATTTTGTGTCTTCCTAGTAGAAAATTAAATTCATACGAATAGTAAAGCAACAGAATCCAATCAGGTACTGGCCACAAAGTTCGAACATCAAAATTGTTTACTGAAGAAAACTTTGTCCTACCGCAAAACTGCAAAGAGTTCAACATTTATGGCAACCTTTTCGGTAAGCCATCCTCCTTACCTGCGCACCATTATAATCGCTTTCTTCGCGAAAATTTCTCCATCAAGAAGGTTCCCCCCCTCCCCTCCACCAAACATAGTGTAAAATTAGCGACAAATTTAATGCTGCGCCGCGTGCATAAAGATGAAAATAAATAACCAATCACGCATGGGTCCCGGGTCCTGTTGGCCACCAGGAGTTTATTGCACGCCCAACCACACCGGAGTCGTTATCATAAAGTTGATTTTTAGTAGCCGACCCTTGGCCACCGCTTTTGCCGGTAAGCCGCCCCTTTTCGGATTTCTCCACTGCACCGCGGTTCGCAACCTGCGTGGCACAGATTCACCCCTCGCGCGTCACCGGGCGTTTTATGCGAAAATTAAACTGACCGCGAGGTGCAAGTTAACCCTCTACTGTCCTTGGTTGGTATTTCATGCGTTTAGTTGGGCATTTTTCTAATATTACCTGCAACTTCCATATTCATTCTCTCAAAGTGTGAAAAATTCAAATGTCTAAATAAAGTAACAGTTGAGGGTTAGGGAAGCCATTGGCGCAGGAGTCCTCTGGAAAGCCAGGTAGCAAACGTATTGTCCGATGCTGTGTACATTGCACTGCCCAGGACAATAAAGATGTGCCACAGACTACACCGGCGCGGCATCGGTTGCCGGTGTCTGAATGGGTGTAGGGACCTGGTCGGACAAGCGAGGTTCTGACATTTCACATTTAGAAATCGGGAAGTTATGCGGAAGTGTTGCCAAGGAGTTTGAGTTTTTTTGCCGCAAATCTATTGCACATGCATTTCAAAATTAATTGTTGTCTAAGCTATTTTGCAAAGTTATCCATGATTTGTCAAAGTGTTTAAAATCGGAACAAAAAATATTACATATTTTTTATATTTTTTTAAATCCTGGCAACCAGATTTCTCCAAAAATGAAGCCGTCCACAAAAGACGCAGTTATTTGGTACTTTTCTTCCTCCTTCAAACATGGTCTTCCCGGAAAGGTCTTTGGGCCACGCGGGCACGGACCCAAAGGTGCTGCCTGGTGCACGACCCACTGACTGACTGACTTGCTGACTGAATTGTCTTAAAAAAAACACGATGCATGAGGAACAAACAGAACGAACCAAGCCAAGCCCTGTTCGCCATGCTAATTTTATGCAACGCCAGATAATGGATTTAACTCTTATTGCTTTTTATTGTTGCGGATTGCCACAAATATGACTCTTTTCTTCTACTGCAGGTTTTAATTTTGAGTAAAATAACACTCATGATTGTTTGTAGCAACATTGAATCTTTTAAGACAACCAAATCGAGCCACTAAGTAACAGAATAGCAACAGCAATAAAAAAAACTATCATTAACCTAAATTTCAAGATCAAAAGCCGTTGACTGAAGCTGAAAGCCACGAAATCGGATCGCGCGGAGGCTCACGCCAAAACAGTCAGCATAAAGCCTGAAACACTCTCACACACACATGACACCAAGGGGGACAAATGGGTGAAGAAAGTGCCGCGGACAATTCGTCATCCCCCGGATTTCGCACGGACCTTTGTTCCGTCTGTCATGGAGCCACAAGATTGACCGACCCAAGACTTCTTGGGGACTTGGTAATATGTAAGAGCAACG
The DNA here is from genome assembly GCF_015732765.1 of Culex quinquefasciatus. NCBI lineage: Eukaryota > Metazoa > Arthropoda > Insecta > Diptera > Culicidae > Culex > Culex quinquefasciatus. Next base: position 50,418,277 of record NC_051863.1, on the reverse strand, counting down.
AACCCGAAGCTTTTTTTCTTCTTTTTACTGTCAATCATGCCAATAAAAACTTTTATCAATATTTTAGAGAAAATTTTAAATGACAAATCATTAATTTGACTAAAATCAAGGACGCTGTGGGATTTAAAGTTCAAACAAATATTTTGAATTTGCCGTATATTAAAAAAAGCATTTTTTAACAATAAAAACTTGGCGCATCAAGAAATTAGCAGCTCAAGAGTTCTTGGGTAGCATAGAGTAGTTATCAATGAGACACGGGGAATAATGATAAAATGGCTCACACAAATCGTAGATTAAACCAATCAGACTCATATTTGAGAGAAATGTGTACCTTTCTGCCATAAGCGTGGCGTTGATTATGGACGCTTTCTTGATAAGATAGAAATAAAACAAATTCAAAACATGTATAGATTTAATAACAACAAGTAACACTTATTGAACATAACATTACTTTTATATTGTGATTTCAATTACTTTGTGTAATGCTTTATGCTTGTTGAAAAAGTTTTCCAAATCTGCCAGTACAAGTTCAAATAAATGGCTCGTTGGAACCCAAAACCGAACAGATTTTTTTCGCTTATAAATTTTAACTGAATGATTTTTCCTGAGTTTGATTAATCTTTATGTGTTGGTCGTAGTAGACATCAACTTGTTTGTTGACTTTTGTCTCTTACTGAAACTTGAATAACAGCTAGAAAATTAGTAATCAAAACATATAAAACAAATATTAAAAACAAATATCCAGGTTTTACTAGAATAATAATTTAATGAAAGTGTTGATGCGTAAAACAAAATAACTTGGCATCAAAATAGGGAAAAATAACTTAACATTCCAACGCCCAAGGCTCCAAAAAAGTTGGAACGGTAATTTCAACTCAATGGTTCTCGGGCATAACTCAACCAATCAAGATGATTCTTCTTTCTAGTGATTTGTTAGGATGTCTTGATGATTCTAGAACTTTGCAGAACTTAATTTGATCAAATCTGTAATTTTTGCAATCAAAAACATCGTTCCAACTTTTTTTTTCGCGTGTAAAAAAAAATTCGCCAAAAATTTCGCGGAGGTAGTCGTTTTAAAAAAGGTGGAACGATGTTTTCGGTCGCAGAAATTACAGATTTGTTCAAATCAAGTTCTGCAAAATTTTAGGATCATCTAGACATTCTTATAAATCACTGGAAACAAGAATCTTCCCGATTGGTTGAGTAATGCCCGAGAACCAGCGAGTTGAAGTTACCGTTCCACCTTTTTTGGGAGGCTTGGGCGTCCGTGTAAGTTGGACATGCGTTGGGCGTTCCAGTGTTAATCTATTATTTTATTTGAGTACTATGCTGCAACTGTTAGTAAAACCGGCATTTATGTAATTTTGTTAATTTTGAGTTAGTATTGCAGTTTTCAAAATCATGCGAACTATCAGAAAAACGAATAAAACTTAGTACAGTCATCTGAGGCAAATCGGGACTCTAGTCTGAGTAGGGACAGCAAGTTAAAGAGCACTTCAAAGTTTGAAATTCGGAAACCGATGCACTATTTTTGTTAATCTGTGTCTGTTCTATCCGAAATCAATCAAAAATATCCATATCCATATCAAATTGGGCAGAAACAAGGCTAAAACAGTTGTCCCAATTCGCCCTAGTAAATTTAACTCATTTAATGTCGCTGATTGGTTTATTTGTATATTTGCTTCCATATTTATAAGTATGACAATTTCCTGGAAAAATTGTACCGGGAATTCCCGCCCGTCACCCTCTATTCGGAACAGTTTACAGATCGGCCAATGATCAAAAAATCATTTGCAATTCTCTACAAAAACAGCCAATGTTTTTAAATTTTATTTCCGAATTTTTTAATTTGCCCGAAATTTTGTGGGTACCTTCTGTGTGACCAAAGAAGACATTTTTTGTCATCAGTTCGTCCATAGAGCTATCCATACAAATTTGACAGCTGTCCATACAAAAATGACATGTAAACATTCAAAAAACTTTATCTCGGGAAGAAATTTTTTGGTTGATTTGGTGTCTTCAGTAATGTTGTAAGTATTAGTAAGGATTTAGTGTAAAAAATATTCACGTTGAAAAAAATTGCTGGTATTTTTAAGAGCGAGTTTTTCACCAATGTGTAACAGGTCGTATCGAGGTGCTCCGATTTGGATGAAACTTTCAGCGTTTGTTTGTCTATACATGAGATGAACTCATGCCAAATATGAGCCCTCTACGACAAAGGGAAGTGGGGTAAAACGGGCTTTGAAGTTTGAGGTCCAAAAAACCTAAAAAATCTTAAAATTGCTCGCATTTCCGTAAAACTTCATCAATTCCAACACTCTTAGATGCATTCGAAAGGTCCTTTAAAGCACTTCAAAATGTGCTATAGACATCCAGGATTGGTTCGACTTTTTCTCTTAGCTTTTGCAAATTACTGTCAAAAATGGATTTTTTTAAAACCTTAATATCTTCTTGCAACAGTCTCCAACACCCATACTCCCATAGGTCAAAAGATAGGTAATTACATGGATTATAAGCCTACGGTGTTAACTTTTTGGCCAATCGCAGTTTTTCTCATAGTTTTTCGATTTTTCTAGAACAATCATTTTACAACGTTAGTTTTTGCCCTGTAGGCCGCCATAGCGGCACTTTTTGGTCTCAATTTTGTCATATTCGGAATCCTCATACAATTTCACGTAAATTAGAAGTATTGGAGTTGTAATTTTGATTTAAAAAATAATTCAATAAAACATTTTTGAAAAAGAAATTGATTTTATTTACCCTATGATCAATATGTCAAATGCTGTATCAAGTAGGCGAAAACCTGTTTTACCCCTATCCAACAAATTCTTAAAAAATATTTTAATTGATTCTAAATGGCATTTTTTCCAATCAAATTTACAACTCCAATACTTCTAATTTACGTGAAATTGTCTGAGGATTCCGAATATGACAAAATTGAGACCAAAAAGTGCCGCTATGGCGGCCTACAGGGCAAAAACTAACGTTATAAAATGATTGTTCTAGAAAAATCGAAAAACTATGAGAAAAACTGCGATTGGCCAAAAAGTTAACACCGTAGGCTTATAATCCATGTAATTACCTATCTTTTGACCTATGGGAGTATGGGTGTTGGAGACTGTTGCAAAAAGATATTAAGGTTTTAAAAAAATCCATTTTTGACAGTAATTTGCAAAAGCTAAGAGAAAAAGTCGAACCAATCCTGGATGTCTATAGCACATTTTGAAGGGCTTCAAAAGACCATTCGAATGCATTTAAGAGAGTTGGAATTGATGAAGTTTTACGGAAATGCGAGCAATTTTAAGATTTTTAAGGTTTTTTGGACCTCAAACTTCAAAGCCCGTTTTACCCCACTTCCCTTTGTCGTAGAGGGCTCATATTTGGCATGAGTTCATCTCATGTATAGACAAACAAACGCTGAAAGTTTCATCCAAATCGGAGCACCTCGATACGACCTCTAGAACAAACCGAGCAATATTTACAAATACTGCCTCTTAATAACTTTGTGTCATTAAAAACTAAATTACTTTAAAACACTTTTTTTTTGGATATGTATTAGGGGACGAAAAATGCAATTTTTGAAGGTATGGCTCACTCAGCAATGGCAAAAAATATTTGACCCAGTTATAAATTTGTGAAAAAGGATGTTTTTGAAAAAATCCATATTGCAACAAAAATACATTTTTTTAAATGTAAATTCGACTTTGCAATCGAAAAGAACTTTTGAGAATTTTTGATAAAGTGCACCGATTCTGAGTTACAGCCGCTTTAAAGCTTTTTTTTATAAATACTAATATTTTCGGCTCGAAAACCATAGTGCCTATGTTTGCCCATCCATTAAAATATTTTTTTAAATGATAAAAATAAATACATAAAAATAAATACATGAAAATAACTCTAGGGCCTCTTGGTTCAACCCTTGTTTTTCACTGAAAAATCTAGAAAATAGGATTTTTTTTCGTAAAATCGCGATAACTCGTGATGTTTACATATCAAAATTTTTGTAATTGTCTGCTCTACAACTTTGTAGAACATTATTACACTCTAAAAAGTAACCCTGCAAAGTTAGAAAAAAACACGAAATTTTAAAATGTTTATTTTTTGTTCTAAATGAAAAAATGACCCTTCTGGGTCAATGTAGATTCGAAAAGTACATTAAATTTCCCTTAAAATGACATGTTCCAAAAAAATTTACAGTTGAGTAACGGAAAATGGGAGAGTTTTTAAAACTTTGTTAGTGTTTTTTCGATGAAAAATACGTTTTTTCGAAATTCTGAGTACGCCATCAAATCGGGCGTCTAATTTAACATAAAAGTCCCTTTGTCACCAAATTTCTATCTCATCACCGTTTCAGGCTGCAAATTATTGAAAACACCTCTTTTTTCGCATGTTCAAAAATTGAAGGGGTCGCACCGCCCCTCCGTCACGGAATATCAAAAAACGGATATCAGGAACAAAAGTTACCCCTTAGGACAAAGTTTGACGCAAATTGAAGAGGGGTCGGGGCAACTGCTGTGTGAGTTGGCAGAGAATTACCCATGTATGTATTAGTACCCCCGTCTCGGCAAAACTTGGCCATGATCATAGTAAAAAAACAAATCTCAAAATTTATTTTTAACAGCAAATTTAGTAAATTATTTATTTACATTTTATGTTTAGTTTTTGAAGAAAAACGTTAACGCTTGAAATCCATAAATCCGGAACACTTTTTTCTTACGGATGTTAGCAAGCTTTGATTCTCTTCAGAAGTTATATTGTTTACAAAAATAAATGACTTCACACCCAGATAACAATGAAACTGAAGCTTATTTATGTTTGTGAATGGCCTGATAACTTTTTTAAGTGAAAATATCAGTTAAATTCAGGTGATTCACAATTGTGGGAGATATAATAACATCCCACAATTATGGAACAGGCTGCTCTGCATAAAATTGTCATGAAATGCAGGTTTTTGTTTAAAAAGTACTACTGTTACTAGTGAAATAGCAAGAGAATGTCAAAAAAAAGTTCAACAGAATAGAATCAGTATAAAATATGCATTTGGCATGCTATTGACAAATTATCACAAAAGTGCTCGAATATGTGGCGTTCCGAATATTTAGGATGACTGAATTGGACCTTTAAAAAAAACTATAGAGTTGTTTAATTCAGTTTCAATTTTACATGATTTTCATGAGCAAAAATATTTCTAAATAAGCATACAAAAAATAGTATGCAGGACTGACACGATCGTTAATCCTTTAACCTAGATTGATAAACCTTTCCAACTCCATCTTCTTATTGTTTTCCACCCGAAAAACACGATTTACAGTAAGGTGTACAAGTTTGACCTGTTAATATTAACACGCACACCGGCGGCTGCGGCAACTTCCACAAAACTCGGCACCACCAAACAAGAAATGATAATGACCAAAAAATATCGGCTCCACTCAATTAAGCCAGTTTTCAAAGTCAGAGTCAAAGCCAATGCCACTGCCCCCCGTGCCAGCACTCTTGGCTGCTGCTGCTGGGGGCGAGTTTGTCGTCTTGTTGACGAAATCTCCCCTCTCGTCGCAACACACCCCTGATGATGGCGGATCAGCAACGACAACAAAAAATGAAAAAGAAAATAAAACTTGGAAAAGAGGGAGAGAAGAAAAAACAGCACAAGCAAGAAATACCGTTGAACCTCAACGGGCGACCAGCCACCCAAAAGTGACGGAAAGACGCGGCTGAGGTGGTGGATTTTGGGGTGTCAGACATGAGTTTTGGCTAAATTGTTAGATGTTGCGAACACATATTGTCATTATGGCACTCATTTGATAACTGAAAAGTTATCACATACAATAGTATAATTATTTAGAAAACGAAAATTTTAAACAAATTTAATCATTTCTTTTATAAAACCCACGCTACCCCAAACTAAAGAACCAACTCAACACAAGAAGCAAAACAAAATAACACGCACAGATTCCGACGAACGCCGATATGCATCTTCAGGCCAGTGGCCCCCAGAAGTGGTTCACATTTTTCGAGGTCCACACACACACACACACACACACTCCCAGGACACTCCACCGACCCTTCGTCGGGGCTCTTTCCTCAAACTCGTTCGACAGCTGGAAATTAAAATGCAAATAAGGAATAAATCAAAACTGTGCCCATTGCCGAGATAAAAGGAAGATACGGACGAACGACGAAGGCAGGTTGGCCCGGGTCCGCTTTAAACATGCCCCGCGGCCTATAATTATGTTTCACTTTTTTGGGGGGTGCTTGCCTTATTTTACCTTCGGAAGAGGAGACCCAATCGCTGCTGCTGCTGTATCGCTTGTCCACCCAGAATGAGAAGCCCTTGTGGCCGGGCACCAGGTCATGGAACGATCCGTTATCAACGCCGCGATATAGCTGCGGCCCGGCCTGTTTTGCGGAGTTCACCGGGGACGACATCATCGGGGCGCAGTCAAAACAAGTTCTACGGTTCATAGCATGGGGTGAATTCAGACGTTAATACTGAGTTAATACTAAATTTTACAAACTAATTATTATTAAAACTAACAACTTTGTATCATAAACTTATGTACATTTTTATACATTTGTATCCAGATTTGCCCAAGTTTACGGTACAAAAAAGCTTGCGGCCTGCGTGAATATGTTCCAAAATTGATGCGTTATTTAAGAATTGAAACAAATGATTGCGATAGGGTTGGTCTTGCAGTTTTGCATTTGGGATATCTTAATTCAGTAATTTTGCAGAAATGCCTCAAAAACTTTTTCTTTCTTCCAGAGGTAAAAATACCTCGAAATTCAAAATCAAAAAAATTAAAAAAAATCAGCGAAATAAAATGTTTTAAAAATAGCACAAGTTTTGGATCAATAAAAATATTTTTTTTTGTAAATACTTCATAATGACAATTTTGAAGACATAAAATTGAAATAAATTGTGTATGGGGTAAATGAATCTTCAAGAGAATATTCATAATTCATAGAAGTTTTATAAAAAATCAGATGAAAGCGATTTCTAAATTACTTGAAACATTTATAGACCCGAACAAATCGATTTCTCTGTGCTCTATTGTACTAAGCTTGCTGGTTTCGCTATCTGGTTAACAAAGAGAGCACAGAGGAATCGAAATAATAAAGATTTTTGTAATTTAAAAAATACAAATTTTAAGACTTTTAGAATGTGCTGTGATTGAGAAATCGAACAGCAAAGTTGGGAAACAACTAGAATTCATTTGAAGTGGATTGCACTTGAATTAAAGCTTACAATTTCGCGGGGTTGAAAAATTACCAAAACAGGAATTTCTGGACAAAAATTGAGCATGTTCCCAAAATATCCTAAGTCTTTTTTTGTATGTTTTAATGCAAACGGTATAATTTTCATTTTTCGAAAAACAAATCATATTATTTATTACGCGAACAGTTGATCAATTGAATTTTACCGTTCAATTAAATGCTCCAATATCTACATTTTCAAAGCTAGGATGAGTTAATGCTAGGAAATTTATATCTAGATATTTTGGAATTCCCAGAAAATTCACAAAAATCCAGGGAAAAATAAATTTCAATTTGGGATTTTTTTTCAAAACTTGAAAATCAATCGACTGGATCAAAAAAATGGTTCATGATTTTATTGGTCCAATTAGCAAACAGCATTTACAAATCTTATCTTAATAAGTACCATAAATTAGGTTTTTTTTGTTATTTTGTAGTAAATATTTGGCCAAACTTTGTTAAAGCAATAATGAGATGTCATAGACCTTTTTCTTAAAGGAATCGACTAAGCGTGAAATATCTCTATTATTTTGTAACCAAATTACAATAGATTTTAACAAATGCCATTCTTATACACCAGGGATGCCTTATCTTTTAGCCAGATTTGATTTTTCTGAGGGAGACACGGAATTTACATTGTTAATTGTATCATTTAAAAAAATCAAAAATAAAACAAATAAATAAACAAGTCCGGGAACCGTGGTGTAGGGGTAATGCAAAAAAAAAATGACGTAACATAATTTTTCCCCAACCCATTGCCCACTTAGCCCAACCCAAAAGTCCAGTTTGAATTAATCTTCAAGTCGTTGTGCATTCTTAGCTCAACTGAAGGGGTCGTCCATGCAAAAAAAAAACTACGTAACAACATTTCAAACTAACCTACAGAACCTAAATACACTACATAATTCTAATCAATGGGTCGTCCAAACCAAAAAAAAAACTACGCCTCTAAACCATTTTGACACACTTCACCTAACTGATAATTCCTTCTCACATCCAAATGTGCACACTTGTGCAAATAGCTCCAAAATAGTGCTCCATAATATTGCTCAAACTAGTAAGGACACCTGGCGATTTACTATAATATTATAGTGTAATCGTATCTTTTATGGATATGCGTGTTTTCAAAAGGTCAAGCCATGATTGAAAATAAGAGAGCACATCCATGATGCGTTCGAAAATGTCAGTTAGTACAAATGGTTGCAGGGCGATATCTCCGCGTAGAAAACGAATTTTTCAGATCTGATAGAAGCGTTTTGAAGGGAATTCAATTAACTAAAAGATGGCATCATTAACTCATTTTGGCCCAATTTTCAGTTAGAACATTAGAGCACACCGCTATCGAAGTGCTGAAAATTTCAACTTTTCAGCATTCATTTCAGTGCTGAAAATAAGATCTTTTCAGCAGTTATTTTGAAATGTATTCGAATTCGATCCTGTTATTTTCGATACAAAAAAGTAGGCTTTTTAATCGTTAAAGAATTCCAGGAAAAGTAAGTATTTGCACAACGGAATAGCAAAAAAAAAAACACCTTTATATGTTTTGAAAAAAAATCATACCAAACTTTATTATGAAAAAATAAATATAAAAATTAAAATAACAAGCCATGGTTTCCACATTAAAATTAAACAAGTGTTTAAAAATGCATTATACACCTTAAAAAAAGCATTAACCAAACAATTTTTTGCGGTGCTGAACATTGGCTTTTCATAAAAAAAAAATCAAAACATCTTTAAACGAGCCCAAACATGCTAAATATGATAATTAATATAGAAAAATGCATTTTTGGTTGTTTTCAACTGACTAGACTTCTGTTTTCATTCAAATTTTTAAGCATAGAGAAAAAAATACCAGAAGTTATACGTCTTTTAATCACGAAAATTTTGAAATCCAAACATGTTTAGGTCATCGCAAAATTTTTTATGTAACCGCAGTTTTAGTGAAAAAAAAATATTTTCTCGTTTTCGTCATTTTCTCAATTTTGCGCTCGGCGCGCCGAAAATCACATTTTTGAGTATGTTACGTAAAATTGTGATAATAGTAGTTTATAAAACAAGTTGCAAAAAGAGGATTTTTTCAGCACGAGTCGTACATTTATCCAACGAGGTTCACCGAGTTGGATAAATACGACGAGTGCTGAAAAAAATAAGTTTTGCACCGAGTTCCATACAACTTTTTTGGCAATTCCGAAAAACCCATTGAGTGAAATTTCAAGTCAAATTTTCAAGTATTTTGTCGATAAATCGTTTAAATCAAAATTTTTTTGAAAAGTGTTACTTTTCAAAACAAGTGCTGATAAGCAGGGAAGGGAAATAAGAACCCGCACTTGTAGTAAGGTAACTTTGATAAGCACCGCACTTTAAAAAAATCGAGTGCGGTGCTTGGTGCTAAAATGAAAATCTGGTGTCTTAATTCTGCCATGTTTTTAAGTATTGTAAAGAGTTTTAAAGAAGGAATCGAAAAAGTGAAATTATGGGGAAAATGACACGCTTGAAATCTGGTTCTGTTTTCTCCATTTTGATTATTTTTTTTACCTTCAAAATGTAATTTCTGAATTTGCGCAATTTAGATACTTTACCTGCAGAAATCTCCGTTAGTATGAAAATATTTCTTCATATTTCCCTGAACAAAATAGTGCACAAAAATCACTTTGGAACGGTTCGGAGACGCAGGGGAAGGCATTTTTGTCTGAGAATAGACAAAATGTTTATTCACCTTTGCCAACATTTTAAAAAAGCACAGATTCTTCATCGCACATCAGTTTTCGTGAGGAAACCGATTTCGCTATTGTCTAAATGGGTTTTGGGGATGAATATTTTTTAAAAATCAGTGGAAAAATAAGCACTTTCAAGCTGAGGTGCCTATAATAAGCACCGAAAAAAACTGAGGGCAGGTGACAACTAAAGCACAGCACCCTTGACTTTTTTCAAAACTGGGTGGCTAAGTTCGTTCCCTGCTGATAAGTTCAACTTTTCAGCACCCATTTCAGTTATTTTGAAAAGTGTTGCTATACGATTCTGTTATTTTTGGTACAGAAAAGTAGGCTATTTCGTCGCTCAAGAATGACAGGAAAAGTAAGTTGTTTCGCGACGGAACTGCAAAAAAATATTTTTCAGGCTTAGGCTCTAGACACCGTCAAAACGGCATTTTAAAGATTCATTCGACCTTTTCAAATGTTGGGCTTGATTTTTCGGTCTTTAGACTATTTTTCCTAGAAAAACCAACTAATCACCTTTCATTTGCCTCCAAGACAACTTAAATCGGTTAAAATGACGTGGAGCTATAATTTTTGGTTTTTGCTAAAAATGACGAAAATGGCCAGTTTTGGGACCACCAAAAAATACGGGTCTAATTATTTTGGCAAAAGAACCCCCAGACAATTGTTGTGCTCGATCGGAGAACTTTTTTTCGGTTCAGGCTCTTTTCAAATGGAATTGCTGTTTAAATAAAATTAAATCATTAGAAACTATTTTTGATGAAAACAATCAATTAAATTGTTGTATCTGGAAATTTATAATAAATATGTTGTGATTTTCAGCAAACGCAGGGTTCAAATCTAGAAAAACTTCGACCAACCCTAAATTCCCCAACCCGCGTCCTTTCGCAGAGCCACCTTGCGTGTGCGGGTCGTCATTTCTGGTTCCCTTCGGTATTGTTGTCTGGCTCTGGTGGTCATTGCACATTCCTGTCGGTTCTTTCGGAGACTCCAGCCGACCCAAAATTTGGAACACACGACTTTGAACACGCACCACCACAACTCACACGCACCGAATCGCCTCCGGGTACGCATCGCCGCCTTTTGACGTTGCTGATGGTGACCAACTTCCAGTTTGGCCAGCCTGTGTTTTTGGGCTGGACGTGGACTCCTCCGGGGACTTTGGGCCAACTGTACCCGTTGCGGGTAGGAAACGAAGGCCGATCATTAACCACGCGGTGGTGTGGGACCCCACTTTTGCCGTTGTCTTTCCGTCAACATCGACGTCACCCGTTGCTGGGAGACAAACATTTAATTACATTTTTGTGTTTCTTTTGGCAAATTTAAGGTTGAGATTTTATGATGCTTGGTTCTTTTGGGCTTTTTCATTTATTTTTTTTTTGTAAAGGAGGTGTTAATAGAATAAATATGTGCAAAATCTTTAGTTTTAAAATTACATTTTTAAATTTACAGAAACAAAAAAAATCCGTAATCACGAATTGTAGTTCATAAGATTGAGAACCACGATGGAATCAGTTCAAGACTATGGAGAATTAATTCCTTCGTGGTTCTAAAATCATGAACAACAATTCAAGATTACGGAAGTATCTAATTTTCTTCAATATATTTGTTTCGGTCCAACTTAACTTAGCTACTATGACAATTCAATGAATATAATTTTGATTCCAAATCTACAACGTCAACTATAGGACACCTCCCCCTAAAAAAAGCAGCACCTCGTCATCAGACATGCTAACCAGCTCGTTGACCGACTGAACCCTGCCGTCGGGTGACAAGTATGTAAGTGAGTACGCCCGTCAACTGCAAATGGGCCACCGCTCGGAGGAAGAGCCAGAAGGTGGTGAAATTCGCAACCCGTGAGCTATAGCTATAATTTGGCTGTAGACAAGCTTCCCCCGTCTTTGAGGTTCCAAATCGGGCAGAATCACGTGCGTGTATGTGTGTGTCTTATTTTTGTATGTTTCAATTTTATGATCGAACATTGCCGCAGGGACAAATCTGGCCGGGCAACATTAGTGTTTGAAGTGAGAGATAATGCTCATTTGACTAATTGGATGTTCTAAAAACAGTTTTTTTTTTTGGTTTGCCTATAGGCCACTGCAAATATTTTTTTAAGCTTATATCGCTCAACTCTAGTCGAGGTCTAGAAGGGTTATTTAAAAAAAACAGAACTGAGAAAACTGAAATTATGTGGAGAAATGTTCGATTATTTTACTTGTCTCATGAAAATTTGCCAAAAAGGCTACTGAAAAAATATGAAAAACACCAAAAAGGCAAAACGTAATGATTGGAGATTGGATTAGGTCTAAGCTAACAACGAGATGAACGAATGTTAAAAAAAATGAATAAATGACAATAAAAATTAATAAACAACACAAGAGAAGTAAAGTATTTCGTAGAACAAAAGTTGCTCAGAATGACCTCCTAATCACGGGAAAAATAGATAAAAAGATAAAAAAAAAATGTTGTCAAACCAACGGGTTCACTTTTTTTGTTAGACACCCTCTTTACAGGGAGCTCACACACACTACCAAACGATTCGTTTTATAGTAAGTGTGTGTCCCGTGTTAAAAGTGACAGTTTAGTTTGATTTTCTAGTTTGACTTTGTCAAACAACGGGGTACAAACAAAAAAGTGTCAAACAAAAAAGTTACTAACCACCAGGGTTGAGTGTACTTTTACACGGAGAGACCGTGCCCAGCAATTTTAACAATTAAAATTGTTGAATTTACTTTCGTGAATTTTAACAAAAACGTACTTGTTACTGCCAATTTTCAGTTAAAATAACCAAAATTCAATATTAATTTAATAACCCGTTTGTTGAAAATGCTAAAGGCAAAACGCTAACAGATTTTTTGAACTCGAATGAACGTGCTCGAATGTTAGCTTTGGTTTAAGGAAAATCAAACATTTTGTTGGTTGAATATAATTGACAATTGGTTGAATATTTAAAAGATGAACTTGGGTTTATGTTCGTCTGTCATTTGAAGTCAGGATTCGAACGAGAGCGGTCGATTTGTTGAGTTTGTGTTGTTAATTATGAAGTGAGAGGATGTGAAAGGTGAAAATAACATTATTTAGATAATATTGAAGAGGCAAATCGAAGTGTTGCAACTAGGGAATTGGTGAGTAGGTTTGTTGATGATTTATTTGCAGGTGATAAGCTATGAAGAGCAAGAGGGCGACCTTCGCCATGAGGACCTCTAATGCGAGTGAGTTGAACACATTATAAGAATGTTTAATGGAAAGAGAGGGCAGTAGAAGGGAGATGCGGGCCAACTCTTAACGGATAGAGCAGCCCGGTCAAATTTAACAAAATGTTGGTTAATCCAAGTAAGTTTGGGTTAATTTTTGCACAATAATTTATTTTATGTGATTCTTATTAGAAAACTGAATCATTAAAAATCTTCGTGCTTACGACGGATAAAATCTTAATGAATCATTCTTTTTTTTCAGAATCATCAATTATAAAATACATAGAAATGCGTACACATGACAACAACAAAACATAGAGATGAAGTAAAACATCGAAAAATAAAAATATAAAAGAAGATAATTATTATCTTGAAAGTTTTGTTGCAATTAGATTAGAAAGTTTTGTTGCAATACGACTGCTCAATGAACTGCTAAGTTAAACTCAAAATATATTTTTTTAGGAATCGGAGTACGTTGAATAAATTGAATGAAATGCAGTGAAAGTGTGTTGCCAAAAGTAATTGTAAAATTAATGCAAGCTTATAAGCATAAAACTTGGTGAAAATTTTGCTCGGTTTCTATTTTTAAGGAATTCACAAGAAATTCAACATCTTTTTTTAAATATGTTTCACAAAATTTGTAAAATCCTTTCATTATTATAATTTTTTTAAACTTTAATTAAACTTTACATGTTTTATAAAAACAGTTAAAAAAAAAGTTTTGTTTTTATGCTTTTTAACAGTAATTTAATAACTTCATGCAAAAAAAAAACAAATTACTACAAAAAGTTAAAATTTTAGGCAGAATAAATGCGAATATAAAAACACCCAGCATTAATTTGTGAGACATTATTAAAGAATTGACTGCGAATTCAATAAAAATATTGCTAACAACAGCTAATTAGTGACTTCATGTACGAATATTAGTCTGTGTTCAAGTAAGACATTAGTTAAAAATATAGCTAGAAATTCGGCCCAGCTTGTATCGTTAAATAATTAAAGAAAAGATATATAGAAACAAACATAAATTATGTTAAATTAAGGAATGTTTTGTTAAAAACCACTAATAATTTGCTGCATGCAAAAATAGTTCGGTTGATACAACGAAAAAAAATTGTTAAAAATTGTTGAAAAATATGGTCCAGCCTGTTTTTTATGGAATATTTCACAATATTTCAGCTGAAAACAAAAAAAAAATAGTTAATTTTCTGAAAAAAATATTCTAGCAGTCAACTGCTAGAATTTTTTTCGGCCATTTAACCAACAAAAATGGCAATTCCAACTATTTTTTTAGCTACTTTTAGTTACAGGTGGTCAGCAATTTCAGGTTAACATAATCAACAATCGATTGTTGAAAAAAAGCTGTGTAAAAAAATAACCCATACTTTTAGTTAAATTAACCAAGATTTTCTTACATTTGCCCTGGCCGGTCTCTCCGTGTATGGGACATTTATGCGAACATGGGCAGTATAGCTAATGGTACAAAAATCAATAACAAAAATTGATTTTCTCGTCAAATTTTCAAAAACCGATCGCGGGAATCGATTTTCCAGACAATTTAACATAAATATTTCCATACTGACCATTGTCCTAAGTCCAATCCATTTAAAGATATATTGGCTTGAAAAATAAAAATATTAAAAAAACTGAGTTTTTGTCTTTCTTTTGTGGTTTTTGGCAAGTTCTTTATAAAAACTTGAGAGACTTGATTTTTCAGTCCCGAAATAATAGTTTATTAAGATTTATTCAGCACGAGTCGTACATTTTTTTTTAAATCAAGTTTTGTAGTGTGTTCCATACAACATTTTTTGCAATTCGGAGAAACTCCCTTTGAATGGAATTATAAGTCAAATGTTCATGTATTTTGTCAATTAACCGTTTAAATAAAAAAAATGTTGAAATGTATTACTTTTCGAAACAAGTGCTGAAAAGTTCAACTTTTCAGCATCCAATTCAGTGCTGAAAATTAGAACTGTTCAGCATTTATTTTGAAAAGTGTTACTATTCGATTTTGTTATTTTTGGTTCAGAAAAGTAGGCTTCAGAAAAGCAGGTTTTTTCATCGTTCAAGAATGACAGGAAAAGTCAGTAGTTTCACGACGGAATTGTAAAAATATTTTTACCGGATAGCTCGTCCAATTTCCGGTTTGCCTTGGATAGCTTTTAAATTTCACTCGTTTTATTTATCGTTGATGTAAATAAGCTAATTTATTATCCAGGTTACTAGCATTAAACTAACTACACTGAAAAATATATCCTGTTTTCAGTTACGGGAAATTTAATTGAACATATACCTGTTGGAATGGCTCTTATTATTTTCCCTCACTTTTTCAATATTTTCTTTTATATGCCTTATTTTTCTCTTATGTTTCCTCTTTTTTTACCATCAGTATGCCATTAGTTTGTCATTGTTTTTCATATATTGTGGTTGTGATAGTTTTGCTTCTGTCTTGCTCATACTACTTTCAACTAGCTTTTCTTTGTTTTTATTTTATCTGCTTTGTCGTAAATATTTTGACTTTTTATTTTGCCTTAGTTTTGTTATTATTTTCCTCATAAAATTTCTTTAGTTTAGCCATCATGTTGCTATTTTTATATGTTTTGTTGATTTTGTCATCATTGTCTGATTAGCATTTTTTGTACATGTTATTTTTATGGCTTATTTAGTCGTTTTTTCGCTTAATTTTTTCATTGGTCTTATTTTTTTTCATCAAATTTTCTCGATTTGCCTTTTACACCTTTATATTTCAGCTTTCTTAAATTTAGCCTTTATTTTGTAATACTTGATCATTTTCGTGTAATAATATCGATTAACGTATCAAGCTGGAAAAGTTATTTTCGATTTAAAAAGTCATTTTTATTTTTTGCGCAACCCACATTGGAATTTTTTTCAAAAAAATTATAGCGTCATTTCATTTTACGTCGTCAATATTATGTGTCTTGGATCACCTTATTCTACTTGTGGTTCCAGAGATTTAAAATTATATTTTGGAAATGATTTTTTTTTACAAAATTCACGGAAATGGTTAAATTTACGGGTGATGCAAAAAGGAGGGGGATTGGATTTGGATGAAAATCGGCATTATTGTTATTTTGATACTCTACCCAACCTCGTCCATTTTTTACTTGAACAGAAAAAAAATATTTCGATTTTGAATATTTTGTGTACGATTGAGGTGGAGTGACCCATATGATGATGATAATTTTAGCAATTCATGCAATTTTTTTTTTGTCTCTATTTTGCAAAAAAAAAAAAAATTATTTCTAGCTCTAACCAAAAAAAATCATCACAATTTGGAATTTCCCAACAATGGTGTCACGATACCAGCTCGCCCCACCTTGAACGCCACAATTTCCCCAAATCTAAATTTCCACCTCAAAACACATCCCACTTTTGATTTCTGGGACAAATTGCGCCAATATGCAAAATAATTGCCACCGATTCGCTGCCACTTTGATCGAGCACGCGCAACAGGTGATGCTCTCGTTCCCACTTCTCCACCCCCCATCGAAAATATGGGCCAATTCTTCCAGCTGTGGAGGCCTCCTCCTCCTCCACCTGGCGATGCAGATTGCTTAATGCCTAGCCTGGCTGGCCCCCCTCTCGATCTGTAATGACTCGGCAATGCTCGAGTTTAATGAAATTACGAGTGAAAAACTAGTTCATTCATAAATCACAACCTGTCAGGTTTGAGAGTGAAAGATGCACCCAAAGATGAATTGTTTGAAAGAAACGAATTTGAATAAATATGATGTTCTTATAATTTTAATAAGTTTCGGAGTTCTATCCGAACAGACACAGAACAACAAAAATAGTGCATCGTTTTCTAAATTTCAAGCTTTTATGTGGTCTAAAAACGAATGTCAGACTGCAGTCTCGATTTGCCTCAGTTTTCGGCATTAAAAAAAAAGACTATGTTGATTTATTATTCGTTTTATATTCAAGTTCAAGAATATTAAAGTTTTTAATTATTAAAAAAGTACCAAAAAACTTTCCATAAAACTATAGACTGATTACACCTTATTTTTTCCACATTTTGTCCAAAACATTCAAATCTGTGTGCTTCTTCCAGCAACCCCTTAGTAATTCGTGAGCATTTTCCTGCCTACATCGCTTTGATTACCCATAATGCCTTTTTCTCGCGCCATGTTCCACATGGAACTTCCCGATTAGAGGGGGATGCCCCCCCTTCCCACTGGGAGTTGAGCCAGTTTGATTGAGGTAACCAAGCTCACCGGAAGTGGAGCGGCTGAGGCGGTGGCGGCCTAATGTTTCGTTCCTTTTCATTAAAAGCTCAAAGCGCGCGGCACTGAGTGTTGAGCAGATGTAGGCAGATGAGAAATTGAGGTTTACCCCTTTGATGCTGTGTCAATCGGGGAGATTCATCAATGCGCTGATTGGCCTTGATCGGAAATCGGAAGCAGCATTTGGTTATCTTTCTCTCACGCGGTGACACCAATTTTGGCGGGAAGAAATCGATTGGGAGAAGATTGAAACTTAGCTGGAAATTTGAAGAGATTTTCATGATGGTTATTGACAAGGCGTCATCCATAAAGTACGTACGCTCTTAGGGGGGGAGGGGGGAGTACCGTAGGCGTGACAAGATGTGACGATGGGGGCAGGGGGGGGGGGGTTTGAGGGACTGTGATGTCACGCTAGGTTTTTTTATGATTGCATAATATGAATTTGAAATATACACAATTAAATTAAATCCTCTTTTTCTAACATTGTTTGCTTACTATTATTTAGAAGTATCACATTATTCAATTCAATTCGGTTTTATTTGTGAATAATCCAAGTTACAATGAGTTCATTTAGGTATATAACAGAGTTTTGGTGTTCCTTTCAGCTGTGTTTTACATCGTAATTCAATCGAAAAATTATTACTTATAACTATGGAATAGACAAGAGTAAGAAAAAGTTTTCAAAAAACTTACAGAAAGTGCAATGGGAAAAGGATAGATAAAGAGAAAGCTTAAAACTAGATCACAGACAAAAATAATCAGTTATAGATGTGCTTGATCATCAGCTCCCCGAGGGCCAGAAATTGCTCCGCCTTGTTACGGCAGCTCCGAAACCGCGTCATCATCTCCCCCGCGAGAGCAAAGAACTCCGGCAGGGTAAAGAGATCTTCCCCGGTGACTCCTTGCTGGGCCGCATCGCCGCTACCGGCAGCGACCACGCTGGCAAACGAACGCCCCCATCCAGGAGGGATCGCTGGGTTGTCCGCTGGAACCGTAGGCTGTCCAGCTGCAGGAACGGCTGCGCTCGTACTTCGATGAGGAGGGTGGGCTTTCTTCTTCCTCTTTTCCTGCTCCTCGAGGTAGGCCTTGCGCGCGACGCATCCGCGGTAATTGCCGGTATGGTTGCCGTCACAGTTCGCGCACTTTACGCGCGGCTTGGTTTGTTCTGCCTTGTCCCCCAAGTCCGCCTTTCGTGGCAGTGCGCACGCCTCGGAGAGGTGTGATTCACCGCACTTCACGCAGCGGGGCCGGAGGTTGCAGTTCCGCGAGCCGTGGCCGAATTTCTGGCAACGGTGGCATTGCGCTACGTCCGTCGGGTTCTTGGTGTAAAACCGCCAGTTTACCCAAAAACCGTCCAATGTCTTAGTCCGCAATATCACATTATAATTGATCAAATAGTCACATTTTTTTATTCAGCTGGAACTTCAATATTTTGCAAATTCTTGCTCGATAAAAATAAATGCTTTGAAAGCAGGGTGTTCATAAGAAAACTGCTATAAATGGTTTGAACTTATTAGATACAAAGCTGTGAAAAACAGTTTTCACGATTTTTAATACTTGAATGTTATACCAGGTTTGCTAATTTTTAAAAGATACAAAATTGTTTTTTTTATATCGCAATGGTTATTCTAAAAAAATATAATTAGATAACTTTTTTTTGTCATATTAAGATTGGCAAAAATACCAAAATTATGAGAGTTTAAAGAAACAAAAACTATAAAAAATCCCATCGACAGGGGGTTTGGCAAAATGTGACGTACTTTTTGAGGGGGGGCTCAATTTTGCGTGAAAAAGTGTGACATAGGGAGGAGGGGGGTTAATTTTGGCCGATTTTTGCGTGACATACTTTATGGATGACGCCCAACTTGAAAAATAGGTAAAATGTTATGGGTAACAATATTAAAACATGTTTTGATCCACAGTTTAAAAAAATATTTTTAGATTTTTGATGAGTTGGCATGGAATTTATCGTAAATTTACAAAAAAGTGATTCTAGACTTAACACAAAAGTATGATAAAAGACAGAAGTGTTAAAAAGATGCCTTTGTTTATATTCAAGGTTCGAGATGATTCTGAACATTAACCTCTCAATGTCTTTGCCAAATTCTCTATCTGAAAACCTTGCAAATAACCTCTTCAAAGACTTCCACACTCTTTCCCCCTCATAATTACTCAATTGGGCACAACCAATTGCCCTTGCAACGCAACGCAATCACAGCCTTGACTGCATCTTCAATGGCAAAGTACGGGCCATTTGTTTTGCCAAAATGCCATCAAATGACATCGCGTGAGCTTCCATTCAGGAAGATCCGTTACATGCCAGCTTGTTGAGTGTTCAAAAATGCAAAAATGTATATTGCACTTTATTGCGAGACCGGGCGAGGCCAACCAAACAAGCAGTAAGACCTTAAGAAGATGCAACACGCACAAAGTAGTAAAATATTAAAATGCTAATTAGCCATCGGCTATTCGGCCGCAGTTCCCAGTTGTTTTTTGGGATGTTGTCCGGTCGTGAATGAAGCAGAGAGACACACATCTCGAGGGAAGTGTGCCTCCGGACGCCAGGACAGACAGCGGCATTTTTGTTGTTTTGTCCCCAAATGGCAACAAAGCTGCACATGTTTACCGTGGTGGGGGAGATGGGGTAAATTGGACAATGTTGTTTAAAAAAACAAAATACTGAAGAAATATGTGAGATGAAACAAAAAATAGTGTCTCCTCTATTCAAGTATAGTTCAACATTTTGAACAAAATTAGAAGAAAAAAACTAACTTAATCCACCTATGTGGTTGGAGCCTTCCTCACTCATAACTAACAATGGCTGTACACAAATTTCATCTATTTTTTAGATCTGGAATAAAAAAGTACATAAATATCACTTAAGTGGCCATATCTCGAGACAGGGTTGCCAGATCTTCAATGTTTGAGACTCGTTGGAAAGGTCTTTTGATAACCTAACCAACGATGGGTCGAATAGTGGATCCGGACATAGTTTACATACATTTAAGTGAGATCCGGCTTTCAAAAAGTATATAAATATCACTTAAGGAGCCATATCTCGAGACAGGGTTGCCAGATCTTCAATGTTTTGGACTCGTTGGAAAGGTCTTTTGATAACCTAACCAATGATGGGTCGGATAGTGGATCCGGACATAGTTTACATACATTTAAGTGAGATCCGGCTTCCAAAAAGTACATAAATATCACTCAAGGGGCCATATCTCGATACAGGGTTGCCAGATCTTCAATATTTTAGACTCGTTGGAAAGGTCTTTCGATAACCTAACCAATGATGGGTCGGATGGTGGATCCGGACATAGTTTACATACATTTAAGTGAGATCCGGATATATGTGAAAACACATTTTTATACATAACTTTTGAACTCCTTATCGAAACTTCAATCTGTATAAAACTCCTGGGACCCTAAACCAAGCCGAATGCAACAGGTTCGGGTCAAATCGGTTCAACCAGTGCAGAGAAACATGAGCTAGTTTGTTGGTCACATACATACATACACACACACATACACACAGACATTCGTTCAGTTTTCGATTCTGAGTCGATATGTATACATGAAGGTGGGTCTACGACGTTTTTATACAAAGTTCATTTTTAGAGCAGGATTATAGCCTTACCTCAGTGAGGAAGGCAAAATGCACAAAAAAGATAATTGGAAATTATTACATTTTGCAACTTCTAAGTTAACAATTTGTTAATTCCTAGTTTTGAGAAACAAAACAATTGTGTGTTCAATTCTCTTCTGAAAAGAAACAATCGATAAAAAATGTAGTTAGTTTAGATTTGTCTCATAGTGCGTTCATTCCGGGAATTCCCGGGTCAAAATTCCCGGGTTTTTTTTTCCAAAACTGGGAATTCCCGAAATTGAAAAAAATATTTTTTTGTTGTCTGGAAATTCGGGTTTTGTTCTGTTGTAAATAGAAGTAG
The DNA here is from genome assembly GCF_015732765.1 of Culex quinquefasciatus. Lineage (NCBI taxonomy): Eukaryota > Metazoa > Arthropoda > Insecta > Diptera > Culicidae > Culex > Culex quinquefasciatus. The sequence goes on along the minus strand of NC_051863.1, from coordinate 50,396,921 downwards.
AATACATAGTAAGGCTGGTACAAATATTCATATATAAAAAATCGTCCTGAAAAATCAAGGGGCAACAAAATTTCAGGAACTTAAAAAATTCTATGATATTTAACTGTAATCAGCTGACATCAATTTTAAATGCATTCCCCGGAAGGGAAATTTTTTTCATTTAGAGCAAAAATTTCATGTTTTTTTGTAACTTTGCAGAGTTATTTTTTAGAGTATAATAATGTTCTACAAAGTTCTAGAGCAGACATTTACAAAAAATTTGATATGTAAACATAAGGGGTTTGCTTATAATCATCACGAGTTATCGCGATTTTACGATGATAAGCTTGAAAAAATACACAGCAAAAAATCTGATGGTAAAATCGCATTCAAAAGCATGCACATCACCTTCGTCAAAGTAAACACTTAATATTACACACTGCATTTACATGTTTTGCAAACACAAAAAAAAGTTGCAACCGACGGGATTCAAACCCAGCACTAACAGTAAGGACTGGCGCCTTAGCCCACTCGGCCATCAGACCGATGAAGAATGGAAAGGATAAACGCACACGGAGAGACCGGCCGGGGCAAATCTAAGAAAATCTTGGTTAATTTAACTAAAAGTATGGGTTAATTTTTTACACAGCTTTTTTTCAACAATCGATTGTTGATTTTGTTAACCAGAAATTGCTGACCACCAGTAACTAAAATTAACTAAAAAATAGTTGGAATTGCCATTTTTGTTGGTTAAATGGCCGAAAAATTCTAGCAGTCGACTGCTAGAATATTTTTTCAGAAAATTAACTAAAAATTTCTTGTTTTCAGCTGAAATATTGTGGAATATTCTGTTAAAAACTGGCTGGGACATATTTTTCAACTATTTTTCAACAATTTTTCGTTGTATCAACCGAAATATTTTTGCATGCAGCAAATTATTAGTGGTTTATAACAAAACATTTCTTAATTAGACATAATTTATGTAAGTGTTGATATATATTTTTTTTAATTATCTAACGATACAGGCTGGGCCGAATTTCTAGCTATATTTTAACTAATGTCTTACTTGAATACAGAAAAATATGTGTACATGTAGTCAATAACTAGCAGTTGTTAGCAATATTTTTTATTGAATTTGCAGTAAATTTTGTAATATTGCCTCACAAATTAATGCTGAGTGTTTTTATATTCGCATTTATTCTGCCTAAAAATTTAACGTTTTGTACTAATTTGTTTTTTTTGCATGAAGTTGTTAAATTACTGTTGAAAAGCTTTTTTATAACTGTTGTTATAAAACATGAAAAGTTTGATTAATGTTTTAAAAAATTACGTTGCATTAAACTAAAAAATAATAAAATGTTGTATTACGAAATTTGTTAAACATATTTAAAAAGATGTTTAATTTCTCGTGAAGCCTTTAAAAATAGAAAACGAGCAAAATTTTCACAAAGTTTTAAGCTTATATTTTTATTATGTTGTTTAAAATTAAGTGTTTTATTCACTTACCATCACTGTGAAATCATCCGATAAGTCATCATCATCTACAACGGTCTCAGGAGTAGTTATTTATCTTGTGCTGGGACACAGAATTTTCACCAAAGTGAACCTTTTGCTGCAAATAGACATGTGAAATTTATTAGTAATTTAATACAAAATTCTTAATTTCGGCTATAAACTGAAAAAAGGAACGTAAATAAATGTAATTATATTGAGGAAAGAAGAAATATCAATAATGCTACTTACCAAGCTTGCATTAATTCAACACTTAATTTTGGCAACAAACTTTCATTGCATTTGATTCAATTTATTCAACGTACTCCGATTCCTGAAAAAAAATATTTAGAGTTTTACTTACCAGTTTATTGAGCAGACGTATTGCAACAAAACTTTCAAGATAATAATTATCTTCTTTTATATATTTTATATATTTCTATTTTTTTATATTTTACTTCATCTCTATTTTTTATGTTGTCATGTGTACGCATTTCTATGTATTTTATAACTGATGATTCTGAAAAAAGAATGGTTCATTAAGATTTTATCCGTCGTAAGCATGAAGCTTTTTAATGATCCAGTTTTCTAATAAGAATCACATTAGATAAATTATTGTGCACAAATTAACCCAATAACCCATACTTACTTGGATTAACCAACATTTTGTTAAATTTGCCCGGGCTGCTCTATTCGTGAAGAGCTGGCCCGCATCTCCCTTCTACTGCCCTCTCTTTCCTTCAAACATTCTTATAACGTGTTCAACTCACGCGCATCAGAGGTTCGTATGGCGAAGGTCGTCCTCTTGCTTTTCATAGTTTATCACCTACAAAGAAATCATCCACAAACCTACTCACCAATTCCACCTCCCCAGTTGCAACACTTTGATTTGCCACTTCAACATCAGCTAAATAGTGTAATTTTCACCTTTCACATCCTCTCACTTCATAATTAACAACACAAACTCAACAAATCGACTGCTCTCGTTCGAATCCTGACTTCAAATGACAGACGTAAACAAACCTAAGTTTATCTTTTAAATATTCAACCAAATGTAAATTATATTCAACCAACAATTTTTTTGATTTTCCTAAAACCAAAGCTAACAGTCGAGCACGTTCATTCGAGTTCGGGAAATCTGTTAGCTTTTTGCCTTTAGCATTTTCAACAAACAGGTTATTAAATTATTACTTAATTTTGGTTAATTTAACTGAAAATTGGCAGTGACAAGTACGTTTTTGTTAAAATTAACGAAAGTAAAATCAACAATTTTAATTGTTAAAATTTCTGGGCACGGTCTCTCCGTGCATATAACAGCTAAACATTTCGGTCAAGTAGGTTTCAGGGTGTAATATTACATAGATTTTCATAAAATAATGCAATTTTTTTTACACCCAGGCCTTTTACACGTAGCTGGATTACTACTTTTTTAGCTGTGTAACAAATTAAATGAAAATATTGATTTTATGACTGATTCAAAAATTTCCCGGGATCCTGGGAATTCCCAGATACAACTGCAACATTTTGACTTAATCTATTCAATTAACTACAAAATAATAAGTGTCAAACAAAAGGCTTAATATTTCAGCAGTGTAGTTAAATCACAGTGTTGTTTTTGAAGAATTAAATGCATGCAATCCCAAGTAGCACACTTTGTTCGCCAAAAGATTTCCGAACTTGTTGTGGAACTCATTTACTATGTTTTCCCAACGTCCCTGAGAACTCTTGAACGCTGGAAAAAGCGCACGTTTTTCTGTTGTTGAACATCTCTTAACCTGTTAGAAATGTGCGTGGTTAAATTAAGTTTTACCAGCGCACGTCCTACTTGCATAGAGAACGTTTGTTGAACATGTCATAAGAACTCTTGACTATAAGATTCTGAACCGGGTTGGATAACGTCGTTAGAACCGTTTAACAACATTCTGCCTTTAAGATTTAGGAGGGAGTTAGGCATACGTTTTTATAACCGTTCAAGAAAATATCGTGGCAGACAAGAATGTTTAACAGGCTTTTCATAAAATACGATCAATAGGTTCGCTCGAAGGTTTTTTTTTTCTTAATTTAATCCAATCCTTTATTTGTGAGTAATGTCGCTTTACGATACTTAAACTACTAGTTTTTTTTTTTAATTTATTAGTATGGACGCCATTTATGAATGATAATAATATGAATGATGGATAACAAAAAAAAAATATCAACCATAAAAAATCATTCAATTTCCTAATTATGCTTTTGGGGATTTTTTTCAATTATGTTTGAGTGCTGCTAATTACATCGCTTGCTACTACTACTCTAATACTGCTGCTGGTTCCTGGGGCTGCATTTTCATATAGACTATATATATAGACTCCGACGTGATTTTGACAAGGTTTGGTATAGAGCTTTATGACGTTTCGCGTACACACACTAGCGCACCATTTGACTTTGCTGGCCGGACAAAATTTAACCTCACTTTTTTTTCGTGTACGTACACGCAATACATGCGCACGTAAATAACTCTATTGAATATATCGCAAAGAAATTATCAATTCCGTTTAAAAAACAAACTTTTCTTGCCTCTCTATAATTTCGAAATGGCCTACATATCATTACCAAAAATAACAGTGCTGAAATAGTAGTTTATGCAACAAGTTGCAAAAAGAGGATTTTTTCAGCACGAGTCGTACATTTATCTAACGAGGTTCATCGAGTTGGATAAATACGACGAGTGCTGAAAAAAATCAAGTTTTGCAACGAGTTCCATACAACATTTTTTGCAATTCCGAAAAACACCCATTGAGTGAAATTTTAAGTCAAATTTTCATGTATTTGTTAATAAATCGTTTAAATCAAAACAATGTTGAAAAGTGTTACTTTTCGAAACAAGTGCTGAAAAGTTCAACTTTTCAGCACCCATTTCAGTGCTGAAAAGTAGAACTTTTCAGCATTTATTTTGAAAAGTGTTGCTATTCGATTCTGTTATTTTTGGTACAGAAAAGTAGGCTATTTCGTCGTTCAAGAATGACAGGAAAAGTAAGTAGTTTCACGACGGAATTGCAAAAAGTTCTTTATAGCACTCAAGTAGTGGAAAGTTTATTTTTAAAGCACTTGTATCGAAAAGTAATACTTATCCACACTGTTTTGTATTTTTTAGTTGGCCAAACACATGGAAGATAAACTCAAGTGGGGTACCAAACAAATCATTGAAAAAAAACTTTTCAAAAGTGTTTTTAAAATTGCAAAACATGTTACATGCAGAAACAATGTTGTATGCAACTCGTTGTAGAACTAGATTTATTTTTAGTTTTTTTCTGTCTTGGTCATTATAGTAAATTTGTGTGACTCAATCTCACCCACAGGCCCAATCTCACTTCTGATGACGATTTAATATAAGAATTTTTAACACTTTTGAGTTATTGATTGGTTCAAAATTGGGTTAAAATCGTGTGCTCTTTTAGAAAAACCAAGAAATCCAGTACATTGCACATAGACGTTATCGTGCTTACTTGTCAATCGTCGCTTTTTGAAGTCCCGTAAAACGTGGTGACTTTGATAGCCGGGGTGACTTTGATAGGTTTGCGATTTTTCCGCAAAATGATGAGTACAATTAAAATACGTACGGAGTTGTTTAGAATCATACTGACCGTGGTAGAGATGTGTTCAAAGTACCTCAATAAGAACTTTTCATAAAATTTTGACAAGTTTAAAAAGTTAGTTAACTATAGTTAAGAAAATGTTGATGAAAGTCATTATTTTAAACTTCTCAAAGTGTTATGATTTTCTCAATGAACATGATTTTTAATCGGAAAACGGAATGCATTTTCGGATTCTTTGGACAATTTTCCACTAGGAGAAGGTTAAAAAAGTTTGTAAATAATAAATAATATGTGTTTTTGAAACACAATTAAAAAAAATCTCCAAATTTATAGGCAATTTTAGTTGAACAAATTTCATGTAAAATGTGAAAACTTGTGATTCGTGCTTTGAATTCAGTATAAAATGCAATATAAATCGATAATTTTATGAACAAAACTAGTTTCAACAAATTTCGGGCAAAATTCCGATTTTTTAACAATTTTACCTAAAATTTATATGTATTTTGTTAAAAAGTATATAAACTTAGTTAACTAAATATAAACATTGATTTTTTTCCTAAAAACTTTATCAACTACTTAAGTGATGATATATTTAACGTACAAATAAAATTTGAATATCTTAAATATGATTTTAACAAGAAAAACTATCAAAGTCACCTCGGAATTTAAACTAAGAATTTTTAACGTAACTATTTTTCTAAACACTATTGAAAAAACTTTTTTCCAAAATAGTGCATGGACTTTGTGTGGCCTACCCCAGTACATGTTTTAAAAATAATAATCTTCAGAATAACCTTACCTGTTGGAAAATATTCCAAAATCAAATTGAAATCCTATCAAAGTCACCCCGGTTTACGGTCCCGAGAAAAAAGCGATTTAGTGTTTGACCTTGAATAAACAAAAAAACGGAGCACGCAATGTAAACAATAACAAACGCGTTCTGTTTGGCTGGCCGTTCTGTGTAGTGTCACGAAGTTTGGTTGAATTTTAGTAGTCGGGCAAGCACGTGTGTCAAATTGCTTCTGACTAAATTCCCTTCGGCCAGTTGTCGCACTTACAGCAAGTTTCATGGTGTGTCAAGATAGCACGATCAGACCAAACCTTCTTCCATATAAAGAGTGATAACAATGCTCGGAATTTATTGGCTTTTGTCGAATATCTCAGGTCTGAAATCGAATTTTGGGGATCTGTAAAGGTCAAAAGATGAGGCATTTAAAGCTGCACGAAATGGCGTTCTTAACTCAATTTGACCCAAAATCAACATGCATCAATATAGCACAATCACAACGATATGGAACGTTTATGCGAACATGGGCAGTTTAGTTTACCCCAACATCCCATCATTTCACCCTGGTTTGGTACTTCGCCTCCGCGCTGCTGCCTGTTGACAAAATTTGCACTTGAATGCAAGCTGCCTGACCTGGCTGCGCTTGCCTGGGCGCGCCATCAATTTGGGATATGTACGATGCACGCTGAATGGGTGTTCCATTGAGAGTGGCTTCGAGGACGGTCGGTAATTATTGGCGCAGCAGCTGGTTCCTCCACCAGGACACGTCGCGCGCAGGCAGGCTGGGGACATTTGGCAGCAACCGACAAAAAATGCAAACGAGGTCATTCGTCATCTGGTGTGTGTGTGTGTGTGTGTGTGTGTGTGTGTGTGTGTGTGTGTGTGTGTGTGTGTGTGTGTGTGTGTGTGTGTGTGTGTGTGTGTGTGTGTGTGTGTGTGTGTGTGTGTGTGTGTGTGTGTGTGTGTGTGTGTGTGTGTGTGTGTGTGTGTGTGTGTGTGTGTGTGTGTGTGTGTGTGTGTGTGTGTGTGTGTGTGTGTGTGTGTGTGTGTGTGTGTGTGTGTGTGTGTGTGTGTGTGTGTGTGTGTGTGAGTGCGTTTCGGGAGGCTGCCCATGAATGGAGATCGATGAATGGATGAATGGATAGTAATTTTGGGGCGCGCGTAATTTTGCATGTATGATTTTCATTCATAACTTGGACCTGGGTTGCAATTATCGGTTGCACGTGTACGGGATGTTGGGTAATGTTCCGGAAGTGCGGACCGTTTTATTATCGCAAGGTGGATCCTGCACAAAGAGATGCCGTTATCTTTAAAAAAAAACAGCTTCATGATCGCTGGACATGTGCAAAATGTTACGTAAACAAGATTGTTAAAAATTTCTACAAGCTAATTAATTTTACTTTCAATGACTTAGTAAGACACCTGTAATATTTTCTTCTCAAAATTATTCCAAAATTTTAGAAGTTCATACAGAACAAGCGAGCTAATTTCATGAATCTGGCTGTAAGTCAGTAACCACGATCGGTGTCGAAGTATATCATATTTGTACACAAATTCTTGACAAACCAACCTGTCATCGAAACCAACCGTTTTGATTCAATTTCACGCCAAATGAATCGTCAAATTGTTTACAAAACTAGAGAACCATGAACAACCACTTACGCTGAAAGCATAAACGACTTGTCAATTTTGTTGGTCAGTCCAACTTTTAAGAACATTAGCAATTTGGTTATGAAATAGTTACACATTTCCTCCACCACCAGCCACCAACAAAAAACCAACTATTTCCCAAACAGTTGAACTTGAGAAGCCAATCGAAGCCCGACACCACCAACTCATACTCACTCTTGGAGAGTCAATTCGCGCTCGCGCTGATTAGTTGCAGTTTTGTAAAACGGCCCCATAAATCAAGAAGCGATTCCGCAATCTAATTCTATTGCCGCCGCACAAATGGGGCGATTTTCCACGGAGAGGAAAAACGAGAGGGGTGGTGAGGGAGAGAAGGCGCGCCGCCATCTTGCTAAACTTTGCCACCATATTTGCACTACATATAAAATCACTCCATCAAACACAATAAAACTTGGTCGATCCACCTAGCTGAATTGTGATTTATTAACATTCAGAATATATCTCGGATAAACAATAATCTTGACTTGTTTAATTTTGTTATAGATTATTCTTCACAACCTAAAATTGTTTGATTATTATATTTAATTAAGTGCAAATATTTTTCAAAGTTTATGCCCCCACTCGTTCAAAATTGGTACGAAAAAATCAGGAGGCAAAAAATATTAAGTAAATTTAAATCAATCATAAATTATTTTAAATGTTTGTAAAATTATCATGTATAAGTTCAAATTTTGTCCTTACCATACGGATGTTTGACCCTCGACGCAAATTTTTATCCAGCTGGGTTTGTGTACGAATTTTGATGATTATCAAGCATTTTCTTATTTTAATACATTATTTTATTTGCACCTCTATTTCAATGTCGGTATGTTTTATTATTTTATAAAGCCATTTGGGCAGATTCATCAAAATTCAAGTCTGTTAAAATTTCCAACTATTCCTCTCGTTTTCTTTAAACATACTTTAACAATTTGATAATAGCATAGGGGAGATGGGAGTAAGATGGCCACCCTAAGGGAGAAGTCTAATAAAATTTACACAACAGATCATTTTGATCTCAAATTACGTACATATTATTCTACTTGTAGTTCATTATAGAAATGACATAAATTAGTAGGTATAAAATCCAATTTTCAATACTTTTTAGCAATAAAAAAAAATAATTGAAATCGTATATATATGAAATACGCGTGTTAAAACGGCCACCCATGTAGGGTAAGACGGTCAGTGCTATAAGTTAACTTAATAACTTTGCTAAATCCACCCAAATACCTACATGATTGGTTGAACAGACTTCTCTGAACATCATAACTATTTCGGTTGAAAAAATCAAGTTTCAAATGTGAAGAAAAATGCTGTTTAAAAAATTTCATATTTTGGCTCAGTGAATTTCATTCTATTGCCACCACATTTTATGAAAAACTGTGAATTTTTACTACACTCAAAAAAATGAGTGGTGCAATGCACTATAAAAGATGAACAGTTTTCTTCCTGGTTCCCGGTGGCATGAACTCTGTTCACGTTTACGCGAACTCATTTTTTTGAGAGTACAAAACAAACACAATTTAATGCAAAATATTTAATTGGTGTATTTCGATTAGAATAAGTAAATCAAAATTATGTAAACAATATTAAATTAGCGATTTTTATTAAAAAAATCCTTATCTACAAATATGTCTTAACAGTCAAAAACCCGTAAAAATATAACCTATATCAAATAAAATTTACAAATTACGGGTGGCCGTCCTACCCCCGGAGGAGGTGGACGTCTTGCCCCCAAATAAATTATTTTTTAAAACATTTTTTGCAAATAGCTCACCGCATTTTTTTAAACTTTTTCGAGAGACATAATCTAGGGAAAACTTCAATGTAACATGAAAAAATATTTGAAGACAGGAAAACATATTGTTATCTAACAAAAATGCATTAGTTGTAATTCATAAAAAATAACATCCAGTTTCAAGTTAAATTTTTTTTTTGTTTATTTTGGGCTATTTTTATACTTTTTTTTTACTAAACAATATTTCTGGCAAAGGTGACTCCATATGCATTATTTAGCATGAGGAACAGTATTGCTAAACATTTTAGTAATATTCATTAGTATACTTATTGAAACAGTGGGGTGGCCGTCTTACCCCGCCTGGTTTCTTACCCCAGCTCCCCTAAATGTGTTGAACAGATAAAGCCATATCGACGACCAGTCATTTGTGATGATTAAATTATTGTAATTTTGGATTATCGATTTATTTTATTGTTTTTTTTTTGTTTAGCCTTCCTGAATGCTCCTAAAGCAATTTTTTTTATTTTAAAAAATCAACTTTTTTCACTAGTTTGCAAGAATGTTAAGAAAAACTAAAAATCTAATTAAAATATTGCTGGTTGATTTAGAAAAAGCTTGTTGTAAATATTGTCAAACAGAATGTCAAAAATATTATTCAGATGTAAAATCAATCAAATTTGTATAGTTTTATAGTCTAATTTAATTGTTGTCAGCCCTAATTTTTTCAACTCACGATGTATCGGAAATCGTTGGTTTGATTTGCAATGTAAAAAATCGAAACTTTTCCGGAATTTCGTGCTTTTTTTCTGTAAAAATAATATAATAATTTAAAAATCTAGCCCAATTCTTGAAAATGTCCCACTTAGGGACCATCCATAAACCACGTGGACACTTGGGGGGGGGGGGGTAAGGCGATTGTTCACACTCCATAAAAAAAGTTTTTTTTGTATGAACAATTGTCCACGAGGGGGAGGAGGGTTGATATTTCCAAAAAAAAGTGTCCACGTGGTTTGTGGATGGTCCCAAAAAGATTTGTTCAACTCGAGTTGTACATTTATCCAACTGCTGAGTTGATTAAATACTAAGAATGCTGAATAAATCGAGTGGACAAACGAGTGCCATAAACTTATATTTTTGTTGAAAGCAGTCAATTTTAATCAATATGTTTTGTTACATTTTACGTTAAATGACGTTTTGGTTTTTTTTGTATGACTCGTAACAAACCGTTTCCTCGCCAAGAACAGTCAAACAGTCACTGCGCGGCAAATGCAGCTTGAAGTGTTATAATTTTCCTGCTATTGTTGATTGATTTTCCTATAGCGTTTCTTTTATTTTTCAACCCGTTTGGTTTTTCCTTCTCTGGTGGAGGGGCACCTTTTGTACGACGACTTTGGTTCGCTTTAGTATATGAACCTCCAAGCTCGACCAATAATAATTACAAGCCGGATCGTTATGGCCATAGGATGTGTGATGCAAGTGTGGCAGCGCGCAGTCAATTGAGTTTATAATTTGATTTGTGTTTTTTTTTCTCTCTCTCAAATGGAAACAGCTGAGTTGAGATATCAATCGGTTGTGGGGAGCTTTGAGCAATGCGGCGGAACAAGTTTCGGAAGTTCGGCGACGTTTGAATTTAAACTGCTTAATTTTTTTTTCAAAGTTCGTATGTAGCTCAAAATAGCCTTTATCACTTCACTTGGGTTTGTTTTCAGAATGACCTTTTCAAACTGAGATCAACCGCAGGAGATCCATTTGCAGCTTTTATTCAATGCGTTGCAATCGGTGCATCAACAAATCGTCCACTTCCGTTGTACACGACTATCTCAGAACTTAATTTATAGTACAATGTTGACAACTTGCGTAGTTCAAAACATGATCTGGCTAGTGTTGACTGTGATTTCAAGCCTTTTCTGCTCAGCTTGGGCTGATGGACGTAAATATTTTTCAGAAGTTATATTTGGATTAATGAAAAAGTAACCTTAAAACTAACTTACAGTGTACTTCACGTACGGCCTGGGCGTAGAGCAATGGGGCATGATCAGCAAGTACTGCGACGGGCAACGGCAGAGTCCCATCGATTTGGACACCTCGATCGCGAAGAACGTCACCGAGCAAAAGCGGTTGCAGCTGGTCAACGCGGCGGTGAATCCCACCAAGGTTACGGTGAAAAATAACGGAATCACTGGTGAGTGTTGAGTTGAAGGCGTCTAATTTTAAAAGTTCCTATCATTTTCTCAAATTCTAAAGTCGCCTTCGCCCTAACTTACCCTCCGTCGAAGCAACTAGTCCTGCGAGGTGGTCCGCTGGAAGGAGAGTTCAAATTCGCCGGACTTCACTTCCACTGGGGCTGTGAGCACTCAGAGGACCATCAGCGGCACCCCATGGAGATGCACTTGGTGTTCTACAATCAGGACTACAAAACGTTGGACGAAGCTCAGTTTCAGGAGAACGGACTCGCCGTGCTCGGGTACTTCTTCGCCAACAGTACCAAAGCGAAGAATCAACGCTGGATAGACTCGTTGCAGAGCATCAAGAAAACGGGATCCAGCTACACCTTTGTCCATCCCCAGTACATGAACATCGCGAATCTGGTAGGAAGTGACCTCAGGCCGTACTTTTCCTACGACGGCAGTCTGACGACGCCACCGTGCTACGAAACGGTCTCGTGGATTGTCCACAGGGAACCGCTACTGATCACCAACAAGCAGCTGAAGCTGTTTCAGTCGTTGCGGGGGAAGTTCGGCTACATGAGGGATAACTACAGGCCGATACAGATGCTGAACGAGCGGGAGATAACGTTGTATCATTGAATAAAGGGTTGCAATGTACAATTTTATCAAGTTTGAACATGTTTTCAAACAATAAAATGAATTACAACATCAGGGCTAAGAAGTCAGGAGTTGACTTCAAACAACTCGACGCCAACATTTCAAAAAGCATCATGTACAAACCATGCGTTTTGAGAAAAACGCATTTGAATGTTGAGCATCCATTTCAATTCCCATTTTAATAACGTCATGATTCGAAATCCGGACACTTAGTGGCATATTATTTTTGTTATAGCTGGCAAAAAATCATATAATAAGTTGGAAATGTAGAAATATCATCAGGATGTAGTATTAACAGTCAGTTTTAAGAGAATGCATGCAAAATATGTCTTTTCTAACAATTTTTCATCAGAATTTGAAAATTAAAATGACTTGTTGTGCTTCGAATCCCGGACACTGATAAAGGCTGATTCGAAATCCGGACACTTTTGCTTCGATTTCCGGACACTCGATTTTACTTATGAATCGCACAAATTTGGACTGAAATGTTAGTGAATGGCTTTCTTTAGGTCTCAAATAAGCTGTTAACATCAAAACAATCGATAGTTTATATAAAAATTTGCTAGAATTTGAGGAAATGAAAACCATAAATTTCTGCTTTTCCTTCCCGGTGCTTCGAACGCCTATGAAATATTTCAAGTGAAATGTTTCGCATTTTTGGTAAACTTATAATTTTATTGTATTTAATTATTTTGGAATTAACTACAGCGTTCAAACAAACTTTTAATGAAAGTTGATGTTGGAATTCATCAAATAACACAGTTTTAACCAGGGCTGCGGAGTCGGGTCATATTCCAAGCGACTCCGACTCCGACTCCGACTCCGGCTTTCTGAGTTAAGCCGACTCCGACTCCGGCTCCGGCTTTCCACAAATTGATGACTCCGGCTCCGACTCCGACTTCGACACATAATATTTATTTAAAATATTTTAATAATTTAATTAACACATCATTTACATTTCAGTTCACACTTGCGCGAATACTGTAAACCGGGGTGACATTTATGTTCGGGGTGTACGAATTATTTATACAAACAGAATGGTATGGAACCATACTAAGCTTGGTAGATACCTAAGTGTTCGTTGTTCTATGTTACATGTTTTCAGCATTATGTAAACAAAAATCATAAATATCTTCAGATTTAAACGCATTTTCAGCACAACAATTTTCAAAATAAATTTTAATTTTGTTGTTAGAAAAATTGGAACATTTATTTAATTACTTTAAATTTACTTTCATTTTTTTTTTAATTTATATGCTAGCTAACTAAATTTTAATTGTACTTTTTTCAATGAAATATTAAAAGAATGTTAGCCTTCATGATCGAATTGACATATAAAATCAATTTGTATAATTTCAGGCTAAAATTTTGAAGAAACAAAGTAACTATCCTGGTTTTGAAATAGACAATTTTCAAAGTCACTATTTTTTAAAGCTCTTTTGAATTTATTTCAGAGGACGTACATGGAAATTGTGTGATGCAGCCCAGTACACACTTTAAACATATAAATAATGAGATAATTCTAATTTCTGATTTCTAGAAAAAAGTACTGGATGTTATAGGCTCTTTTGAAAGAGCACACGATTTTGAACCAAACTGCATCAATAACTCAAAAACGATGGAAATGCATATGGGACATTTATGCGATCAGGGGCAGTATAATAGTTGATAATTTTTTAGTAGAGTTATAATGTCAATTTTACAAATGTTTTTTAAATATATTTTTTTTCGTTTGTACCGATAGTGAACTTTTATTTTCCTATAAAAAAAGGATCTACTTAAAATCTTAGCAATTCTATGGTAATATATTGACATTTAGTTGTTTCAAAAGTTTGCAAAATTAAGTTTAGATAAGTTTTATATAGAATTTCCAGAGTTATATAAACTTTTATACTACGTAGTTAGTAAACTTTATATTCAATCTAAATTATTTTATATCGGTCAAAGATGCCAATTTGGAGTTGGGGGCTGGATTTATGGTGATTTGTCAAAAAATAACTTTATGTTAATTTTCGAAAGGTGTACAAATTTTTTTAGCAACTTTTTTTATTTTTGTAATAGTATTTGTTTAAGAACTTTTTTATAGAAATTATCTCTTCATGAGCTTTTTGTAGCAAAATGTTCGGCATGAGTTTCTGAATAAAACGTAGTACTAGATTTTTGTCAAACTTTGAATTGTTTACATGTTTCACCACAAAATGCGCATAGGGCCCAAGGGGTGTAAATACTTATTTTTTAAATACTGTAAATACAAGCAAATAGAGACAGTAAATTATTATTTAAATATGTTTTAATTTTTTGACTACACAGCCACAATTATTGTTTACTATTGTATGAGTTATGAAACTATAGTTTAGTGTATACAAACATTGACAAGAGAGGATTAACAGATTATCATGCTGTGATCTTAGTGAAATAACACAATAAGAGCTTTCCAATCACAATGAATATGCTTCGAAAACAACATGACATCTGATAATTATCTTGATCCAAAAAATAAATTGATTAAAAAAAATGTCAACGCAGTGCACGCGATTCAATAAATAAATTTTAATAAATGGGTTATTAACCTGAATTATAACAAATATTAAACAATAAATAAGTTCATAAATTTTATAAAATATATTGATAACTCCGACTCCAGCTCCGACTCCGGGTCTATCAGAAATTTACGACTCCGGCTCCGACTCCGACTCCAGCTCATAAAATTTAGCCAGCTCCGACTCCGACTCCGACTCCAGCTATTCGAGTTTTGACGACTCCGACTCCGACTCCGACTCCAGGTCCCGAAAAGGACCCGACTCCACCGACTCCGGCTCCGACTCCGACTCCGACTCCACAGCCCTGGTTTTGACATTCATAATGCGAACTCATATCCGAATAATGGATAAAACAAGATGAAGTGTCCGGGTTTCGAAGCGTCCGGGAATTCGAATCATGACGTTATAAAAGCAAAATAAGATGTTCTAATGATAACAAAACGATGAAAAACGTTGCTTTTATTGATACTTGATCATCCAAATTCAATAAAACATTAGTTCCGTAATTTTATTTGAGAAAAACAAACATAACTTCTTTTGAAATCACCAACGTCTATATCACCCTGCTGTCATTGAGGGGGACGCTTTGTTATGATTCGTTTTTCTTCGCCGAATGTACATGGCGCTTTGTTCATGTTGCTTTTTTTTCGTCACGAGGTTCATGTAGTCTTTTGTTTGACAGATTGACAGGGCTATATAAACAGGGACGGCTGATGGCAGAGATTTTGTTTATGTTACTTTATTTAAAATCATGATTAAACAGACTTTACTGAAGTAACTTTTGCTCATTTTCGGTGGAGAGGTAGCTTATTAGGAGTACTTTCAGAATATGCAATAACCCAGAAAGTGTCAAAATGTACATGATGCCTTTTGAAATGTTACCATCGAACTTTGTATCGGAGTTGAAGATGGAGTCGTAGTCATAAAAAACTATCCGACTCCACCAAACAATTGACCTAATTTTCAGCGACTTATAAACTTTCCATTTTCAACAACGCAACACCGCTTAAATGCCACACTCATCAAGCATCTTCATCGTGGGGAAGCATCGCATCAGCCAGCATCAATCCCGCCCGGACCCGACCCGAACCTTTGACCTCAAAATGGATCACTTCGACCCCGGCGGCTATTTCCAAGCTTTTGTGTACCTTCATCTTCCCGAGATCTTCCCCAGACATCCCCAAACTTCAACTCCATGATTCACCATCTTGAGAGACACCCTGAGGGGAAGGGAGCACTTGGTTGAACAATTTGTTGTTTTCCCTTTATCACGAGCAGTTCGACAACAAATTATGAAATGCTTATTGTTATTTATGAAATTCGGTTCCGAAAAAGCGATAAATTTCCGTTCGCTCCCCTTGCACAGGTACATTTCGTGGCCCAACCCGGAACGGCAGGCTGGGTTGACCTCGTTTTTGGCCGTGGCCAAGAGCAGCAGCCTCTTCCTCATCTGGCCGAAGATCGCGATCTCTGTGATGAGTGCAGTTGCTTGCGCTTGGGTGCGTTCGACAAAAAAGTGAACATTAAAATTATGATAAATTACATTTCTGAAAATGAGTCCCTCGGGGGTTTGAGTAGATTTAGAGCGTCCAATTTCCCGTCCCGGGAAAAAATTTCCCGGGAATTCCCTGGATTTCCCGAAAATAAATAATTCCCGTTTCCCGGGAAATTTCTAAATTTCCCGGGAATTCCCGAAATTTAAGGGGAAGTATACATTTTCTTAATTTTTTGGTACATTTGTTTAAACTTACAACAAAATAATGAAAGAACTATGAAAGAACTCAATTTTTTTCATTAAATTCAATTTACTGCTATTATTGAACTTATCAGTTCGTCTGAAAATTCCATGTCAAGATTTATTTCAAATGGTATTAATTTCTGAAGCATTCACAACTGGGAATAGACCTTGTTTATTTGTTGGAAAACGAAAATTACGATATTATGGAATGAAAATAAACTATTATAATTTGGTATGCTTTTAAACAAAAATTGTTGTTATATTATTTGAAAATGAGGTACTTCTTCCTGCAAAGATCAAAATTGAGTTGTTTTTTACGTTATGTTTACCACGACCAAATTGATAGAAAATTGAATGGGTATCATTAAATGTTAATTTTCTTAAAAGTGTTCGAGAAATTACAGTTAAAAGTTGAAAATTTATAGAGCACTAAAGCTACCAAGGACGTAAGAGGTTTAAATATGAAACTACTAAACTACTTTTTTGATATGAAAATTCTTAAAACCTAGGTCATTTATTAGGCCGAATCATTAAACAATCATTAAAAAAAACTACATCGTAATACATAAAAAGTGCCCATAAAATGCAAATGTATATCGAATACTCGCTCCAAACATTTGAAAACTTTGAGTTGTGATTACATAAAAATGGTATTTCAAGTGAATAGCACATTTTTTAGGTGGGTTTATGCTTATCTATTTATTCATGAGCTCAAACCAGTAAGATTTGTTCTGGATAAAATATTTGTCATGAAAAACATATTTTCTATTTTTTTTCCATTTCAATGATTTGCCATGAAAAACACATTTGCTGCATGATTTTTTTTTCATTTCAACTAAATTATCAATATTATTCTTTATCATATTCTCTCAAACTGGTCACAGAGACGTATTCAAAAGCAATTTTATCGTTTTAAAGCATGGATTCATTTTACTCACTTTCCAAACACTGTGATTAAAAAATAATACCTAGCTAATCCTTATCAAAACAAAATACTAATAATTATTTTTGATATTTTGAACGAATTGAAAGACAGCTTAAAGAAATTTTTCATATTTTCTTGAAGTTATATGTTTTTTACAAGCAGCCAAGGCATTAATTGAACCTAACACTTATTTTGAACATTATAGTTGCTTTTCTAAACAATTTTGTTGCAAAATATTAATCAAAACCAGGATCAGAACAATTTTCGGTAAATTTAAAATTTCCCGGGAATTCCCGGGATTTCCCGGGAAATTTGTTGAAAATTTCCCGTTTCCCGGGAATTTTGTAACCCCGGGAAATTGGACGCTCTAAGTAGATTTTACAATGGTTAACTACTTTTCGTGACAGGACATCAGTAAATTTTGTAAATTTTGAAAACGTTTTTCCTAAAGGTCCTAATTACGTGGCTTCAGTCCCTTCGAAAAAAAAATGGTTTCAAACCTGAAATGGTATAAACTACTCTCAATTCTTCTATTAAGATCAACCAAATTTCTTCAATAATTGCCACAACTCAAAAACAGGTGAAAAACTAAAGCGTTCCGTCCGATAATTTCCCCTCCCCCAACCCACACCCCGTCGGAAATTGAATCATTCTCAATAGCGCGCGTACAATTTTTCATAAATTACGAAATCAATCTTCCACATCCGCCGCCACCATCGAAGATCCACGAGTCGCTACGGCTTTGGCCTCAAAAAAAAACTGCACCAAGATCAAGTCCACCACCCAATCGAACCCCAATCCACCCGGTCCGTGGCCACGATCTTGAGACCTCGAAGATCCATCACAACACTGTGTGAGTCGGTCAGCCAGCCATTACGAACCGTGCGCATCATCATCATCAACGCCTCGGACCGGTAGAAAGACCATAGAGTTCGCCTTCGTCCGAGACCTCGGCTGGCCGATCGGAGGCATTGGGTGAACTATTTTTAAATGGCCATAATCATTGAGCGGTGTCGGGAAAATTAAGGTCACCTGGCGTTGAATTTTCGACCGTCAAAAGAAAAACTAGGCCCTCGCTGAAATCGAATTTATGCTGGCGAAGAGGCTGGTTGGCAAAGCGAGCAGCAGTGATTTTAACCCTCTGCTGGCCATGTTGTAAAAAAAAACCGCAAGCGTTCCTGAGTGGCGAATTGAAGAAGTAACTTAAAAATCCGATTGAAAACACAGAGATTTGGAAACACAATAATGTAAATCTTTTGGGGTTCGGCGAACACTCGCCGAATAAGAAAAAACAGAATTTAAATAATATAAAGTTGGAATGTTTGAAATATGTAAAACAAACCTTTATTAATTGTGAGTCTTGAAAAATCAGGTAGTAATAAAACAAAAGTGTAAATTGTTCTTTTAATAGAAGTTTTGCGTTAAAAAATTTTCAACGGCGATTTCCCCGTTCCTTAAAGCAAAGATTTTATTTGTATGGGGGTAATTCTCCGCCAACTCACACAGCTGTTGCCCTGATCCATCTTATATTTCCCTGGAAGTTTGCTTTAAGAGGTAATTTTGGTTCCTGATTAGGAATTTCATTCAGCGATTCAAATGTTTTCTAGTAATTTTCAAAATCTTCATAATAATTTCATTACTTGGCACTTACTGGGGGGAGAGAAACATTTCCCAAGACTATCATTTGCAAACAATTATTAATTTCACATAACTTGTACTTTGGATAATAGTCAAATTAGTGTTGTTAGTCAAATGTTAAAAAGAAACTCTGTTTTTTTTTTCACTGTCATCTGGAAAAGCTGAATTTACAAGCTTTTTTAGTTACGAATACGAAATATTTAAATATCAATCGAAAGGTTTCAGTGATATACTTTCATGAAATAACAGTATAACATTTAAGTACATTTAAGTTTTACAAAAATCTAAATATTTTTCGAGTTGTTCAAAATATGCTAAAATATGTTCAAGGGAAGAAAATGCAATTTGAAATGTTTGAAACAAGTATATTATAATTAAAATTTTAAAGTTTAAAGTACAAAAATATGTTTTGCGAGAAACGACATAAACTTTGAAAAATGTTTATAAAGGCCTTTTGAAACTTAACTTTACAATGGCAACATTCATCGATTTTGTGTCGAAAAAATGTGTAATATCAGAAACTGGTCAAATTTCATCAGTTTCTGGTGAATTTTCGACAGGTTCACATTTTTACACATTTTTAAGGTAAAATATCTCAAAAAGAGTAATACCAAATTATCAACTTTCCAAAATTCCACTATCTTTTTCTGTGTACAGATTTTAATATATTTTTTTACATTTTTATAAATTTAGGTCTTGATTTTAAAATTATCAAAATGTGTTTTTCGAAGAGTTCAGAAAATTTCACTACACTGAAAATCGAACCACTTTAATTTTATTCTTTCGTCATATTTGAATGGCTAATAACTCAGGAACGAAAAGACCAATCTTCTACGTTTCTTAGTCGATTTTACTCAACCCTTGTATAAAATATTTTTAGAAACGAGAACAATATTATTAAACGAAAAATACATGATTTTTCTCCAAAAGATTCTGAAGTGAATTTAAAAAAAACTGTGCTGTTCTGCATAAAAATATATATAAACAATATGAAACATTCGTGAAATCATCTGATCTTTTCGAAAAAAAAAATTTAAAAAAATTTAAGTCTAGAGTAACATTTTAAAGGGGCCAAACATTCAATATTACGCCCTTTTGAAAGGTTGATCTTGATTTAAATTTTTTGAAAATATTGTTTTCGAAAAGATCGGAAAATTTCACGAATGTTTCATAGTTTAACATTGTAAATCGGATCATTAGTTGCTGAGATATCGACATCAGAAAATTGGGTGTTGTTTGGGTGAGGCTTAGAAAACATCAATTTTCCTGTTTTTAAACCTTTGCATTGCAATATCTCAGCAACTAAAGGTCGTATCAACAAAGTCCGAATAAGCAAAATATAGAGAATTTTCTCAGCTCTTCAAAAATACTTTTTTCAAAAGTGGGCAAACATGGGCACTATTTAAAAAAATGAATAACTGCTACTATTTTCAAAAAAGTTACCTTAAAATGGATATAACTTCAATACGGTGCAATTTATCAAAATTTCACTAAAGTACTTTTTGATTGCAAATTTGATTTTACATCGAAAAATGAAGTTGAAAACTTTTTGCGACCAATATTTTGATTTTTTGAAAAAAATCAGTATTGATTCAAAAATTCATACTAGGTCAAACAATTTTTGCCTACTCTGGAAATTTCTGAAAAGTTGGCATTTGATGTCCTCTAAAACAAATCAGAAAATAAAAAAAATAAAAATAGTGTTTTTTTGCAAATCAAGTTTTATTCACACAAAGTGAAATTAAAAATCACCATTTTTTTACCGTGTATCATATTTTTCAGTGTAGTCCATATCCATACCTGCAACTTTGCCGAAGAAACCAAATCGATCAGAAGATTATTTCTCAATTTACAGATTTTTGAATATTTACATACCATTTTAGTATAGATAGCTGCTCAAAATTGTATGGCGACTTGTAGGGGCAAACCAATATTTTCAAATGGCTTCTTCGGTCATGGGAAAGTCCTCTGGAAAGATTCAGTAAAAAAAAAAGTAATAATATCGGCCGATTTTGTGCTTTGTTTTACCTCTAAACACTTGCTACTATGAATCTAAATAGGAGTTTTGAGAAAAAAAAGTATTGAAATTAAAAAAACGATAAACAAACAAATTATTTTAAGAAATTTAAAATAATTCAAAATGGCACTCCGAGGGTTAAGGAGCTGCCCCCCATCGGTGCTGCTCTTTTGTACTGTTTGCAGGCCAGCCGCGATGATTCACCTAAATTTGAAAAGAAAGTGAATTGATTTAGGCCCCGGCCAGTGTGGACTGCGGACGGCCATAAAGCCGAAACCTAACGGTAAATCCACGAATCTTTTTTAGCGCAAGCGCGTTAAGCTCTCTGGGACGGAACCCGCCGATTCCGAGTGGCCCGTACCGCGTGTAGTTTTAAGGTGAGCTGAGTAGTCTGAGTAGTAGTTTTATGGGTGTGTAGTAGGTACAACGCACATACAAACACAGATTCTGACCGAAAAAAACGAGGGATTTGAGCGGTTGTTTTGGGTGCCTCAAAAACGTGTTGAGACAGGTTAGAGCTGCTGCGCCTGCTCGAATCATCAATTCGGCATGTGGTCAAGAATAAGCGATTTTTTTTTGCGATTTGGGCTTATTTTTGGTAACAGCGCAACTACGGCACGTAACAAGAATTCCAAGCGGTAGATCAAGATAAACGTTAACAGTATCATTGACGTAAATTTAGTTTTTCTATAGTTTTGGAAGTTTTGTTAGGCTTGATCCAAAATATATAATTAAGACAAAGCGGACGAATAAATTTTTAATAAATTTTATAAATTTGAAACCGATCATTCGAACAATAACGAAGCCATTCTTGAAATACTGATTTTTGAATATTTCAATAGTTTTTTATATGGATAGCTGCCGAAATTGTATAAAGATTTGTATAGGAGCAATGATAATTTTAATTCATAACTCATTTATTGACTGATTTTTATTTACGACCTGCACCTCCCCCAAAAACCGTTGGTAATTTATTAAAGATTCAATTTGGGTTATTTGTCTTGCCTTTAATTTTCGTCGTGCACTTGGCAATGCAATGCCAAGGGAGTGCCCCACCGGTGGCCCTCTTTTGGACCACGGAACGGGATCATCACACGAGGTCGACATGGAAGTGCATCCAACCAAGAGGGGTTGTGAGGCGGTGTTCGATAATGAGATTCTGGTCACGAGCTTTCGGTTGTTTTGTTGTAAACTTGATTAGTGCGTTTTTGACCGGAGCGCCCTAGTAAGATGGTGGCAGCCACAAGCAGTCCTGTAGGTCTCAGCCAGGGCCGTGTGGTTGACCGTTACCCACCGCGGTCGTGGTCATTGCAAGTGGAAATGTAGTCCAGTGATGTGTGTCGTCTTGACTATGACGACCAGTTGGGACCTGACCACACGTTTGGCAAGCAATTGTTTGAACTATTGTAACTCAACAGATTTAATGAAATCATTTACTGCCATCATGAAATGGCCTAGGAACTCTTTTTATGACCTTGCGAGTGAAAGTTATGAAGCCCTCTGATAGATGTGCATTACTAATAGTATTTAAATCATTGATTGTTGAGGAAAGTAATTGTTTTTAATTTGACAGGATTTCAATTTATTTTTTTAAATATATTTCGAACGGTAAATCTTTCCTTATGATATATATTTTTTAACCAGGACTGGGGTTGGCCACACAATGTCCGTTTACTTTTAACAAACAATGTTTTATTTTCAATAGCGCTTTAAAAAATGGTTTCGTAGAAAATTGTAATTTTTAAAACTGGGGTGGCCTTAGAAGTCACTGTGTTTCATACTAATTTCAGCTATAATTGTGCTGAGCAG
Organism: Culex quinquefasciatus; assembly: GCF_015732765.1. Lineage (NCBI taxonomy): Eukaryota > Metazoa > Arthropoda > Insecta > Diptera > Culicidae > Culex > Culex quinquefasciatus. Next base: position 50,374,188 of record NC_051863.1, on the reverse strand, counting down.
TTCTCTAGGATTTCGGTCATTCGATTTTTTTGTATTTTTTTATCCTACTCATGAAACTTTTTTGGTTCCTTCGGTATGCCCAAAGAAGCCATTTTGCATCATTAGTTTGTCCATATAATTTTCCATACAAATTTGGCAGCTCTCCATACAAAAATGATGTATGAAAATTCAAAAATCTGTATCTTTTGTCCCGCCCGTGTGGATCAATCGGACCGCTCACTGGCTCACAATCCAGAGGTTGCTGGTTCGAATCCCGCGGCGGGCGCTCTAAAATTCTTTGTGTAAATATGGGTATCCGGCGCCGTCGCTCCGTTCCGTACTCAAACACTTAGGAGCCCAGGGCGGCGAAGTCCTTGTAGTTAAAAAAGGAAGACACTAGTGGTTGGTACTAGCAATAGTGGCCGACAGCTATAAAGCCAACTTCGTTTTTTCGTATCTTTTGAAGGAATTTTTTGATCGATTTGGTGTCTTCGGCAAAGTTGTAGGTATGGATATGGACTATACTGGAAAAAATGATGCACGGTAAAAAAAAATTGGTGATTTTTTATTTAACTTTTTATCACTAAAATTTGATTTGCAAAAAAACACTATTTTTAATTTTTTTTATTTTTTGATATGTTTTAGAGGACATAAAATGCCAACTTTTCAGAAATTTCCAGGTTGTGCAAATAATCTTTGAACGAGTTATGATTTTTTTAATCACTACTTATTTTTAAAAAAAAATCGAAATATCGGTCGCAAAAATTTTTCAAATCAGATTTGCAATCAAAAAGAACATTAGTGAGGACGTAATATTGAATGTTAGGCCCTTTTGAAATGTCAGTCTTGATTTGAAAATTTTGAAAATATTGTTTTCGAAAAGATCGGAAAATTTCACACATGTTTCATATATTAACATTGAAAATCGGACCATTAGTTGCTGTGATATCGACATTAAAAAATGGTGGGCTGTTTGGGTAAGACTTGAAAAACATTTTCCTGTTTTTAAACCTTTGAATTGCAATATCTCTTATTTGCACAACCTGGAAATGTCTGAAAAGTTGGCATTTTATGTCCTCTAAAACATATCAAAAAAATTAAAAAAAAATTAAAAATAGTGTTTTTTTGCAAATCAAGTTTTAGTGACAAAAAGTTGAATAAAAAAATCACCACATTTTTTTTACCGTGTATCATTTTTTTCCAGTGTAGTCCATATCCATACCTACAACTTGGCCGAAGACACCAAATCGATCAAAAATTTCTTCAAAAGATACAGATTTTTGAATTTTCATGCATCATTTTTGTATGGACAGCTGCCAAATTTGTATGGAAAATTATATGGACAAACTAATGATGCAAAATGGCTTCTTTGGTCATACCGAAGGCACCAAAAAAGTTTCAGTCAGATTAAAAAACACAAAAATTAAAGTTGAAGAAAAAAGACCGATTTCGTAGAGAATTGCTTTGCTTTTTAAATTCAATACGCATAATTTACCATTGATAAGACTATTATGAAAATTTAAATTGAAAACAAATAAATATTTAATATTTTTAACTGAGTTTAGAAATTTTGTATGAAAAGTATATACATTGAAGGTTAAATAAATTAAATCTTCAAAATATGATGAGAATTTCAATAGAAATTGATTTTTTTAGCAAAATATAAAATTTTTGTTGTCAACAAAACCAATTTCATAGTAAAAATCAACAATTTTCCAAATTTGCTATTTAAATTGTTCTACTGAATTTTTTTATAAATTTGAAGATATTATTGAAATCTTTTTCAATAACAATTAAAACTTATAACTTAAAAAAGAATTCAAAATATTTTTAGCGAACATTGTCCAAAATAATTCAATGATGCAGTCCGTTTTCAGAACCGAAATTATATCCATTAAGAAAAACATGACACTTTGAGAGTTTTAAAAATACCATTTAACCATGTTTCCCCAAATTTTGATTTTTTTTCGCGAAACAGTTTCTTAATTGACAAATTTCTCATAGATTAATAAAAAAATTGCAGTAAATTTCACACCAAAATGTTGGAAATAATTTTTCTACCATTTTAAGGTAAGAAATAGGGACCATAATTCATATTAACAAAAATCCTCCTCTACTTTGGCCAGAGTCAAGCGACATTCACTTTAAAAAATCAATATATTAATTATTGATATCAAAGAATATGGAGCAGTATTTCTCACAAAAAGCTCGGAGAACCATCTTCAAAGGAATTAAAATATCTTTCCTACAGATTTGATAAAAATAATGATCTGGCAACCCTGTCTCAGGATACTACCACTTAAGTGATATTCAAGTACTTTTTTGAAGACGGATCACGCTAACTAGTATGTTCAGATCCATCATTTGACTTATTGTTGGATAGATAATCGAAAGGCCTTCTAAAAAAGTTAAATTTTTGGAAGATTTGGCAACCCTGTCTGAAATTATGACAACTTAAGTTAAGACAACTCTTTTTGCCTTTCTTACAAAAGAAAGGTTTAAGGTTTGCTTTTGGAAAAACGCTTTTTTAAGAAATCAAAAAAAAATTGTACACGGCGAGGATTCGTCCCGGGAAAAAATCCTATTACTAAATTGAAGGTTTAGATGCGCTCTTTCGATTGAATTTTGGCCCGAAACCCGGAACTCAAAGACTGATTTTTGAGAGCTCTTTTTCTGAAATACATGAGCGATGTCTGTATCCGCTCTTAAAAAATTGTGTCTTCCATCACTGGAAAACCGCTCGTAAAACCCACAATTTTTAAAAGCCAGATCTGTAGCCGTGGGGTCGGAGACGAACATTTTATTTTTCGATTCACAATTTTCGACCAGTAAATGTGGTCAAAGCCATTTTTTGAGGTATTTTCTGGACTATTTTACAGATAACACTAACAAATTTAAAGAATTCAGTTTCAAACAAAAAGCCATTCGAAAACATGCGCCATAAACTGTTTGGGCCCAAAATTTGAAGCTTTTCCAAAATGTATTTCCAGAGATATAGCGATTTTAGTGTTTTTCGTCTTATTTTTACCCTATTTTTTCCTATTAAATTTTTGGATTTATACAAAATCATATACTGAACATCAAATTTGAAGTCCCGGCTCGTTCTCGCTCGAAAGCTCGACATCGTCAAGTCGAAGCTTTAACGCCAGCGCTTTTACGCTTGCGCGTTTTACGCTGCGCGTGAAAGTGTTCTTTCTGGCTTCTCATAATTGATCGACAAAGTGCAATAGCGATACATATTTTTTTAAGTTAATCATAGACTAACATTATAGACTGAGTACCCTTTATTTTTTTTCTAATAATGTCAATCCAATATGTTTTTCTTAATTAAATTTAAATGTCTTGCGACAAATAATGTACTTCTGAAATTAAAAAAAATGGCATTTGAGGTTTAGCCTTAAAAGATTCGAAGCTTTAGGTAAAATTCTCACTGGATGGTATCATTATGTTTTTGAAAAAATAATTGCACCAATATATTTCTCGGAGTTTCATCATTTTGTAAGAAAGGCTCTATTTCACATCTGGTGATATTAAATCGGGTTTTTTTAATCAATGTAACGTTCCAATTTATTTGAATTTTGCTAGGGTATTTCAATTCAGACTGGTCAGTAATCCTTGATGTTGGAAAACCCTTGATTGGTTCCCAGAATTTTTTATAAAGGCCTCCAAAGGATATTTTTCCATTCTTTTGTAGAAAACAATTTAAATTTTTCGAAATATATTGCTTTATGGTAAACTTATCCACTTCAAAGCTTTTAAGCATATAATATTAAATTGAACATCTATTTTTTTAATAGGTCCTATAAACATATGAAACACTATAGCTTAAAGGACTTAAAAAAAACTTTAAACATGTTTAGAAAAGTGTGCAGGGAGACTTGATCATTTATACAGTCACTGAAAACATTTTTTTCGTAAGTGGTATCCTTTCACATAGTACTGCAGTTTGAACAAATGTTTACCAAATTGTTTTGTTATCAAAAATAATTAGTTTATATTATGATGGGCAATTTTGATCTAATATAAATATTTAAACCTTTTCAATATGTTTCATATAGAACTCGTTAAGTTTTGGAACAATTCATACAAATTCAATGAAAAAATGGTACAGTATGTAAAAAAAGTATTTACACCCCTTGGGCACTATGCACATTTTGTGATGAAACATGTAAAAAATTTAAAGTTTGACAGGAACCTAGTACTACGTTTTGTTCAGAAACTCATGCCAAACATTTTGCTACAAAAGCTCATGAAAAGATGATTTCTATAAAATATAACAAATACTATTACGAAAATAAAAAGGTGCAAAAAAGTTTGTATACCTTTCGAAAAATTAACATAAATAATGTTATTTGTTGACAAATCACCATAAATCCAGTCTCCCAACTCCAAATAGACATCCTTGACTGATTAAAAAAATAATTTGGATTGAATATAAAGTTTACTAACTACTTAGTATAAAAGTTTATATAACTCTGGAAATTCTATATAAAACTTATCTAAACTTAATTTTGCAAACTTTTAATTCAACTAAATGTCAATATATTACCATAGAATTGCTAAATAAACATTTTGGAGTGGGTATAACACCGTTTTGGGGGTATTTGTATCGATAGAATAGATTTTTCGTTGGAATTTCGTACCAACCCGGAATTATGTCGTAGGAAAATCCGCCGGCATCCGAACCGGTCCACGATTCACAAGTCAACCTATGTGGAATCGGAAAGGGCATAAAATTTCCGATCTTTTGATACCCATACATCTAGGTTTTCTTTAAAACCTACGTTTTTAAATAACTGGGCAAAAAGTAAGTTTGATCCACGAGAACAAAAATTACGAAATTCCATACATTTTTGGCAGGTTGCTCAAACGAAACCATAACAACGTTTTTGCTTAGGTATTTAAAAACGTGGGTTTTATAGAAAACCTGGATGTATGGGTATCAAAAGATCGGAAATTTTATGCCCTTCTGATGCCACATAGGTTGACTTGTGAATTGAGGACCGGTTCAGATGCCGGCGGATTTTCCGACGACGTAATTCCGGGTTGGTACGAAATTCCAACGAAAATCTATTCTATCGATACAAATACCCCAAAACGGTGTTATACCCACTCCAAAATGTTTATTTAGCAATTCTATGGTAATATATTGACATTTATTTGAATTAAAAGTTTGCAAAATTAAGTTTAGATAAGTTTTATATAGAATTTCCAGAGTTATATGAACTTTTATACTAAGTAGTTAGTAAACTTTATATTCAATCCAAATTATTTTTTAATCAGTCAAGGATGCCTATTTGGAGTTGGGAGACTGGATTTATGGTGATTTGTCAACAAATAACATTATTTATGTTAATTTTTCGAAAGGTGTACATACTTTTTTGCACCTTTTTATTTTCGTAATAGTATTTGTTATATAACTTTTATAGAAATCATCTTTTCATGAGCTTTTGTAGCAAAATGTTTGGCATGAGTTTCTGAACAAAACGTAGTACTAGGTTCCTGTCAAACTTTAAATTTTTTACATGTTTCATCACAAAATGTGCATAGTGCCCAAGGGGTGTAAATACTTTTTTTACATACTGTAGTAACTTACAGATAATCACTATTCTATCAGAATCAATTTGATAAAGATTTATTTAAAAAAAATCAAGGGGATCACCCGTAACATTTTGAAAATGCCGGTTTAAAATTATTTTTTATGCGTTTAGGCGGACTTATAGAACTACCAGCCTACTTGCTGGAATGTTTAAGCTTCCAACTTACGCCAACCAACTTACTTGTTCAATGTTTTGTGATAAATTGAGGGAGCTATGCGTGATACAAAAAAATGGATCCTGTCTCACCACTCTTCTTGTACGTCATTTCAACAGGATAAATAAGATTCCCGAATGGAATGCTACATAACACTTTTCAGTGCTTTATGCTAGTAAATTTTACAAAATAATACAAAAAATCCATTGTAAATCACATCCAATCATACTGCACAAAATTTAAGCACCCATTTTTACCTCCCAAAAGTGTGACTCCAACTCTATGGCAGAGCCCAAGCCAACTCTTTTTTTTTTCTACACGCTCCAGATCTTTAATTGCCACCACACCGAGGGGGCCTTCATTCGTGAGTGAGCGACGGAAGAGTGTGCCTATGAACTGCTCCAAGACAATGATGACGATGATGACGATGGAGCTCCTCCTCTGTAGGAAGCGCCACTGCCGGAGAGTGTTCGCATTAATATAAAATTAATTAATCGTGGCAGAATTACTTGCCACAACTAGGTGAGGGGGGTGGTCGTATGTAACGTAGAAACTATTTTTGTTAAGGTAAATTGATTTTTTTTACATTGATTGACACGCAGTAACATGCAAAATGGTGAGTTACTCATAAATCTACGCAATTAACGAATGACCCCCTAGTGGTTAAAGGGGAAGCCAACTAGCCATGATCACGTTCACTGCATAGGGGCATTCCCGATGATTGTGTGGGAGATTAAAGCCATCCGAAACGGTACCGAAGTGAATTGAATTAGTTAATTTAGCATAATAAGCTGCCACAAAAAAATCAACGAGGCAGTTTAGGGGGGACGGGACGGTGATTGATTAACTGTACTAATATAAATTAATCATTTCTTAACAAACTGAAAGACAGTTTTGAGTTATTGCTTTCGAATAATCGAAGGGAAGATTTTTTGCAATGTTTCAACTTTTGGGCAACTAAAATTATTTTATTCTTTCTTTAACGAAACTTTAATGTCAAAAAATCAATTTTGCACTTATAAATTATTTTTACGTACCTATATTCAAATAATGTTGGAAGCGGTCAATACAAAAATTACATGACAAATAAATCAACTATGTATTAGGTAGGTATATCTTGAGAAGAAATTTCAGAAGAAGAAAACACGGAGAGACTGTTCAAGGCAAACTAGATTTGATTGAAAATTACCTATGTAAAATCTATATCTTGTATATCTATATATGTTAAAAAATTTCGATGGTTTTGTTCGAACGCGAATCAGTTCAATACGGAGCGTAGGATCGAGGTGCTCTTTGTTGCGTTGGGTTCGTATAAGCCCAAGGAAGGTTCTTACGCCAAAAAGTGGCAACTTTGGCCACTCTTGAACCGATTCCGAAGCATCAGCAAAATGTATGGGAACCAGCATACAAGCTATACGTCAACAAACGAAAAAAGGCAGAACGAAGTTTGTCGCGTAAGGCTTGTTTTATAGAAACTCTGCAAATGCTTAAAATAGTAGTTTATGCAACAAGTTGCAAAAAGATGATTTTTTCAGCACGAGTCGTACATTTATCCAACGAGGTTCACCGAGTAGGATAAATACGAAGAGTGCTGAAAAAATCAAGTTTTGCAACGACATTTTTTTGCAATTCCGAAAAACACCCATTGAGTAAAATTTTAAGTCAAATGTTCATGTATTTTGTCAATAAATCATTTAAATAAAAAAAAATGTTGAAAAGTGTTACTTTTCGAAACAAGTGCTAAAAAGTTCTACTTTTCAGCACCCTTTTCAGCATTTATTTTGAAAAGTGTTGCTATTCGATTCTGTTATTTTTGGTACAGAAAAGTAGGCTATTTCGTCGTTGAAGAATGACAGGAAAAGTAAGTAGTTTCACGACGGAATTGCAAAAAAAGAATTTAAAATATGGCTAGCAAAGCTTGTTATTGAGGCATCTAATGTTTTATTGAAAATGCATGATACAGTGGAGTGACTAAAGTTTTTTTTTTAATCTTGAATTTGGCAAACAGGGATTACATTTTTATAATAGTGTGTCCTATTTTTCGAGAATTTATGAAGTTATAAAAAACAATGAACAATCAAACAAATAATTTAAAAAAAATTAATCGAAATGTTGAAGATTTTGAGAACTATGTTAGTAAATGCATTTAAAATCATTTTCAGATGATTGCACTTCATTTTTAATTCATTAATTGATGCTTCAAAATTTATAGCCTTGGGAAAAAGATCCTACGATTCAAGGCACTATTTGAAAACAAAAAGTTTATGGCTAGAAATCACTCACTACAATATCAACGGTGACGAACGCCTCAAAACTGCCATGCGCCTCCATGTTCTTCCAAACATGAGCTTTTACGCTCTTAACATAAATAAGCTTTAGCGTCGTGTAGGAAAATGCCATAAAGCTATATCGACTTTTATAGCGCACTAGGATTATGGTTTGATGCAAGAAATGATGATACAAACGCTTGGAATCAATATCTGTTATACTTGCTCTAATGTAGAATTAAAATCTTGATTTTGTTTTCAAATACCGGTGAAAGAATAACGTCATTATTCGAATTCCCGGACGCTTCGAAACCCGGACACTTCATCTTGTTTTATCAATTATTTGGATATAAGTTCGCATTATGAATGTCAAAACTGTGTCATATGATGAATTCCAACATCAACTTTCATTTAAAGTTTGTTTGAACGCTGTAGTTAATGCCAAAACAACTGAATATAATAAAATTATAAGTTTACCAAAAATGCGAAACATTTCACTTGAAATATTTCATAGGCGTTCGAAGCACCGAGAAGGCAAAGCAGAAATTTATGGTTTCGATTACCTTAAATTCTAGCAATTTTTTAAATAAACTATCGATTTTTTTGATGTTAACAGCTTATTTGAGACCTAAAGAATGCCATTCACTAACATTTCAGTCCAAATCTGAGCGATTCATAAGTAAAATCGAGTGTCCGGAATTCGAAGCAAAAGTGTCCGGATTTCGAATCAGCTTTTATCAGTGTCCGGGATTCGAAGCACAACAAGTCATCTTAATTTTAAAATTCTGATGAAAAATTGTTAGAAAAGACATATTTTGCATGCATTTTCTTGAAACTGACTATTTATACTCGTCCTGATGATATTTCTACATTTCCAGCTTATTACATGATTTTTTGCCAGCTATAACAAAAATGATATGCTACTAAGTGTCCGGATTTCGAATCATGACGTTATAACTTAATATTATTAAGCCTAAGATCAGAACGGTTCTCTTGACCCAAGGGGCGAGACATAAAAAAGAAATCGAGAAACAGTAAAACTCGCAAAAGGTGAAAATTGTTCCAATGCTTCATGGGTTTCCTGTGTACATTAAATCATTTGAAAAAGTATGCGAAGATTTATAGAATAAACTGACGCTGTGTAATTTTAAAGTGTTACATTTACTAACATGCTTATTGTTGGACAGTGAACGCTCTCTGTGTCGATATTGAAGGTACTGCCGAGAGCGGGAGGTATAAAATGATAGAAAAATTAATCCATCATTATTGATTTCGAGAAGATCGACAGCCAGAGAGTCGACTGTATTATTAAAATCAGTATGCAGTCATTTTCTTATAAAAATCCCTCCTCATTCCAACAAACGAATTAGAGAGAAAATAATTTCTTATCAGGATTCTAACAGCTATTTTCAATATTTAAAAATGAAACATTTGTGAAATTTTCTGATCCTTTCAAAATAGAATATTTCTGGATCAACACGAGAAAATGGCGGATGTGCATTTGCTGCAATTATTTTTGGTCCTAAAGCTTTGTGTCAATTTTTATGAACAACGAGAAAAAACACGATTAAAAACCATTTCTGATAACTTTTTTTTCATTTTAATGCAAAAAAAAATTAGAATACAACATTGTGCTATGGATCAACTATGGTCCCCTTGAAACGAATGGTCAAGTAGGGCCTTTTCTGTCAAGTTATTTTAAATCCTTTGTCGTACAAAGTGTCATTGTACTCAGAAAAATAAGCAGCTTTATCGTTGTGAACAATAATATCTCGAATTTAAGCTTAATTTTAGGACCCAATTCTCACGCTGCAGAAATTTGTCTGATCACGCCTTCCATCGGAAGGGGAAGGACATGTTGGCCCCGGTCTAACCTAGAGGTTATGTCGATAGCTCAGTCCAGGTGTAGGAGTCGTCTCCCTGGGTCCTGTCTCAGTAGAGTCGCTGGTAGGCAGTTGGACTTACAATCCAAAGGTCGGCATTTCGAATCCCGGGGTGGATGGAAGCTAAGGTGTAAAAAGATGTTTGCAATTGCCTCAACAATCAAACCTTCGGACACCTAGTTTCGAGTAGGAATCTCGCAATCGAGAACGCCAAGGCAATGCTGTAGAGCGAATAATTCAGATTTAATTTCGGCTTGCCTCCCCAGTTACCTCTCAACACTTCGGGATTTGCTAAATAGTTACATACTCGTTGTCTTGGAATTTTGGAAAATAGTTGCTGCTGTCAAAATGCTTATGCGCCCTTTTTAAATGTTGCTCCAGATTTTTCAAATTTTGAAATCATGTCTAGCATTTCAAATGGGTCAACTATTCAATATAACGCCAACACGTGACATTGTAATGTAACGTGATGAACTAGTCCAGAATTAGTCCAGAAATGATATTATTTTATATTTTATGAGTTTTAGCGGAGAGACGCCTGTTTTTGGGAAAAAAAAAAATTGCAAATTTTCCAAGCAGTAAATAGGGGAAATTCTCGTATGTTTGGCAGGTTAAGCACTCGCTCCTAATTCCGTCCAATTTGCTCATTTTCACTATTTATACAACTAATTTTGCAAAAAATTTAATAAAAACTTGCTTGCTCACTTCTTATTGAGCTATTTATCACTCGATTTCAGTTGAAAACGCTTTTGATGAGCTGTAATTGAATGTTAAAGTTCTGATATGGCAACATTAGAGGCACGCTGGAATTAGATGCTGTTCCATAGAACGTTAGTCATTCTTCTACAAGTCTGCGATTTATACATCGAATTGTGACCAGCTCACCGACTCGATGTCAACGGATTGATCCTCTTGCCTCACCTTCCCTTTTGATGATATGAAAGCCCACAAGAAAATTGAAACAAGAAAAGTAAAGTTATTTGCAGAACATTTTTTTTAAAAGCGACCTCCTAGACAAGTTCAAGAACTTTATCCGTAGATGGGGTTAAGCAATCATATCTAGCAAAGCAATGTAAATGGACCAATGTTAGTTTGGCATTCAAATGCATTGAAACATCACAAACGCTAAAGCGGCCAGGCCAACTGCGTAAAATTAACCGCAAAGATGATTCGTTGAATTGGATTGAGTTTGAACATGAATGAATGTTCAAACAACAACACTGTTCTGAATCTACATGGCAGAAAGGGACGCGGGGATTCTCCGCTCACGTTCCTGTTTGTTTAGGCAATAAATCTTTGGAAACCACTATAATTGAAATATTAATAGGAAAAAAATAGAAATCGATAGGGCCAGCATTTCTTCAGCAGGAAACGTGATACAAAAAAAAAGACACAAGACAAATTCTTCCAATAGTTTTTATTTTCAAAGATTTTCTTAAGAGCCAGATTTTCGCTAGGGGGCACGCTGCTCGCATCGATGAGCTCCGATTTTGATGAAACTTGCAGCGTTTGTTGGTCTCTATAAAAGATAATCTCATGCCAAATATGAGCCCTCTACGATGCGGGGAAGTGAGGTAAAATATCAATTCAAAATTTTACAAAAATGTTCCAAATAAATAGGCCAAATTTTTAAAATGCTCATAACTCAAGTTTGGCAATACGTAAACCTGCTCGCTTGGTTTCATTCGAAAGGTTTTCACATGCACTACAACTTCGACTTTTAATCACATCTGTCGGATTCTTACTTTCAGAGATATTTATTAATTACTGGAAAGTCGTGATTTTTTTCAAAACTGTCGTATCTTTCTCAAAAACGTAGATACCACCATACCCTATGTGGCGAAATTGAGGCATGGCTTGTACTCTAAGTCTACAATAATAACTTTTTGGTACCTCCGATTGTGGTGAAAAAATCAATAATTCTTTGAAAATCCATTTTTTTAAATTAAATGTTACAATTCCATCAAACCCAAAACAATGATTCGATATGAAATTGTTTTTGTTGAGTCTCAATTTCATCACTGAATATGTTTTATACGCTGGAGATGTTAAATATGGCATATTTTGATACAAGACTTTGCGCAAAACATCAGTTTTCATGCAAAAAACTATTATTTTAGGACAGGGGTGCTCAAAGTTTTTGGATGCCGGGCTAAATTTCAAGCTCAAATGAGCTTGCGGGCCAAACGAATAAAATTTATTATTATTAAAAAATTAAATTACGATATTATAATTTGAAATTCTAAAAATTCATCTATCACTTGATTTTTTGTTTTTGAAGTTTTGTTATTTTTTTGGAAAATTTTGGTATTTAAAAATAATAGAAAACAGAAAATGAAAGTTGTCAATCAGTTTGGCTGATTTCATTGTTTTAGGTATTTGAAATAAGGTATTTAGGTAAAAGTTGTTGTGTTTTCATTGAAATTTTAGAGTTTTTTTTTTTTATATTTTGAAAATGGTGACATGAACAATTTATGTAATGGCGTAATTTTATCTTTCAATCAATGGTAACGTTTTGGACGTGATAATCCAACAATTTGACTCTGGCTATGGTCGAGGGGAGGCAACAAAATTAAAAAAAATATATATAAATAGTGAAATTACATGTCAGAATTTAAAAATTCCAATGAAAAAATAGTAAAAAAATGTATTGTATACGCGTTCAGTTGATTTGCAATCATTCTTTTCAAAAATGTCTCAACAATCTCTTTTCTTCAGCAGCAGTGAATTTTTTACCTGTTAATTCCCCAAGACTAAATAATTCCAACATGTACTGCTTTATATTGGGGTTAAAGCGTTGAGTTTTCTAATTACTAATACACCAACCTTTGCTATAATATAAAATACTGGATTCATTAAAACTTGTGTTGTCACCAATGCTAATGGTTGATTTTCAACAAAAATATCTGCTGAAAGTTTATACACCACATCCTGCATCGGATATAAACGTTTAGATAGTTTGATTTTTTTTAGTTTCATCTGTTTTTTGGCGTTCATTTTGTGATCATCTTTGCGAGCCGTTTTTTCATAATGAGAAATGACATTCACATCCATTTTCAATTTAATTTTACTCATTTTTATTTTCTCACCCTATCCTTTATTAAAATATCTCCAAAAAGTCATGAATTGGTTATGAAATTCAATGTAACAACAGCAATAAAGATAATAGTTTTTGAAATAGTTTCAGCTTGTATTCACAAGCTTTTTTTTTTCAATACAGATTGGAATAAGTTTTGCATAAAAAGCTGAAAGATATGTCAAATTATGCCATATTTAACATCTCCAGCGTATAAAACATATTCAGTGATGAAATTGAGACTCAACAAAAACAATTTCATATCGAATCATTGTTTTGGGTTTGATGGAATTGTAACATTTAATTTAAAAAAATGGATTTTCAAAGAATTATTGATTTTTTCACCACAATCGGAGGTACCAAAAAGTTATTATTGTAGACTTAGAGTACAAGCCATGCCTCAATTTCGCCACATAGGGTATGGTGGTATCTACGTTTTTGAGAAAGATACGACAGTTTTGAAAAAAATCACGACTTTCCAGTAATTAATAAATATCTCTGAAAGTAAGAATCCGACAGATGTGATTAAAAGTCGAAGTTGTAGTGCATGTGAAAACCTTTCGAATGAAACCAAGCGAGCAGGTTTACGTATTGCCAAACTTGAGTTATGAGCATTTTAAAAATTTGGCCTATTTATTTGGAACATTTTTGTAAAATTTTGAATTGATATTTTACCTCACTTCCCCGCATCGTAGAGGGCTCATATTTGGCATGAGATTATCTTTTATAGAGACCAACAAACGCTGCAAGTTTCATCAAAATCGGAGCTCATCAATACGACCTCTAGAACAAAGCCGTGCCCCCTAGCGAAAATATGGCTCTTAAGGTTTGAAACATTCAATAATATCATCTTCAAATAAATATAGCCGTCTATATTTATGCACGTTTTTTGCGTGTATGTGTGCCTGTGTCACTAAGTATGTATATAATTCATCTCTTCTGTTAGAATAATTTCACAGTTTACAAATTTAAGTCCTTCTGATTGTTTTGTATGCTTATACTTTTATATAATTCTTCTTTTGTTCCGGATTATACTTCTTCTTTTCTTTTTGTCAACATCAGTGTTTTGGTTCTTTTGCTTGGGTAAGGGTTTTCTGTTCGGTTTTGTTTTATAAAACAAATTGTACGAGCGCAACGCGGTGTGTTTGTTTCAACGGAGATTCATCAACAGTTTATACTGCTGCATTTATGTAGGGTTTGATAGGTACCTGTCGGACTTTTACAAAGAGTTATTCTAGTTCTGGTTTCCTTTTTATATATTAACTTTACCCCCCGCTTTTGTCTATGTGTTTTTGTTGTGATGTGCAAACTTTCGTCACTTGGATGCTACAAATATCATAACTCCCTTCCAAGGATCTCTAGATTTGCCTTTCAATAATCTTGTTTCGTCTAACTAGCGCAACCTAACGACTAACGATTTAAACCATACTGTTAGTACAATAAATTATTTGGTATGTGTCTGTGTGTGTTTTCACGTCCTCATTGTCATCGCTAATAGTTAGTACGCTAAACAATATTTTGCCTGGATTTTTGCTGTGTGTGTTTGTGTGATTTTGTGTCCTAAGAATAGTAATTCTTTGCTGTGATGCGAGCATTTCTGCGCCTAACAAAAATCAACAACATAAAAAAAGAAACAATTTAGTGAATTTATTAGTGTGGTAAAGCTAAATCACTAGATCTTTTGTACCCGGAACCGTACTGGAGCAGCTCACCCGCCACGTGCTCAAGCCTTGACGGACTTGGCGGTCGCAGCGCCGTGATGCTCCTGGAACTCGACGTAGCCGGACTCGTCACTGAGGTCCGAGTCGGAGTCGATCGCCTGCAGGTGGTTGATGAGCTCGGTGTTGATGGCGGCCACCGTCGATTTGAGCCGACGGCTCGACGGACCGCCACCAGAGTTGGAGGAGTTTGGTCGGGTGGAGTTTGGCGATTCGGCCTCGTGGTGGACGATGGTGGAGGTCGTTACGGGGAGGAGGAAGCTCGTTTTGACGCCGGGCGCCGGGAATGTGATGCTGCGCTTGAAGAGCTGCTCGGAGTTCAGCTTGCTGCCGAGCGGAGTCTTTTCGCCGAGCGGTTCGTGGATGACCTGATGTTCGGCGAGCTGCTCGAAGGAGCGTACCCGTTCGAGCACGGAACACGGTTTGATGAGAACTGCGGCGGATTCGTCCGTGTTGGTGGTAACTGTACTGGACGTTTCACACCCGCTGGAGATGGAACCTTCGTCGCTGTCGGAGTTGCCGTTGATTTTGTTCGTTACGCAGAGCAGCGATGGAGGAGCGGTGTCGTCTTCGCCGCTGGGCGCTTCTTGGAGGAGACTCATCAGGTCGGATTTTTCGCCGGCGATGAAGTTGTTGGCGGACTCCGCTGCACTGCGAAGCATTTCCAGCACTTCATCCTGGTTGAAGAACACCTCGTCTTCGGTGTTTTCGTGGTCGTGCTCGTCTTCCTCGTAATTATCCAGGTCGTCTAAACTCAACGCGTACCGCGACGGTTCCAACCTTCTGCTAGGTTCGCCCTCTTCCGACCGCTGACTATTGCTCAGATCGTGCATACTCGCCACCACCTTCGGACTCAGCTTCGTATCCAGGTACGAAATCAACTCCGTCGACAGCGGTTCTTTGGAATTGTAATTGTAGTTGAGCAAGAACGCCTCAAAGTCATCCTCGGACGAGTCCGAGTGCCGACCAACCTTCACATCCCCCTCTCCTTCCCCAACAACCTCCCCCTCGTCCTCCTCCTCCTGCTTGATCGTGTCCAGTATCGAGTCCACCGACTTGGTCATCGGACTGTCCTGCACCACGTTCTCGTTCTTCAGCGGTACCTTCGCTTCCACAGCCTTCGGCGACTTGAACGAGTTCCGCAACCGGCCGCGCCGAATTGAGTGCCCCCGGCGGCATCTCCGCCGGCCCAGCGTCGTCGACGGGAACAGCGCGTCCTCGCGGCAGCACGCACGGAACTCTTCGGTCTTCGCAACGCGCGACGGTGCAACCGTAACAGCCGGTCGTTCGTCGTCCTCCTCCTCCTCGCCAATCATCTCCTCGATCGCCATCAGCTTGGGGGCGGACTTGGAGCGCTCGAGCGGTGGCCGGTAGTTGTTCGAGCCGACGCTCAGCATGATCTTGCGGCGGGGCATGCTCGGGTTGTCGTACACGCTGTTGGCCAGACTGAGGCGGGCGTTCTGGCGGTTCAGCTTGTCCCGCTTGAACTCCTGCAGGGCTTTGGTGAGGTTTTCCTAAAATGAGAGAGAGAGAATTAGATTTGTGTCTTTTTGTCTTTTTGTCTTTTTGTCTTTTTGTCTTTTTGTCTTTTTGTCTTTTAAATCACCCACCTTCAGCACCGTGCTAATGTCCTGCGCGACGGACTCTTTGGTGCAGATGACGGCGTGGCATCGGAACTCGTGCTTCAGCTTGCGGCCCTCGTGCCGGTAGATCCAACAGAAGACCCGCGGGTAGTTCTTTGGCGCGGTGCAGTACGTTATCCGGTGGGACCAGTACTCGGTGAGGCCGTGCTGCCGCGTCGTCGCCTTCAGGCCGGAAGGACACAGGCACAGCTTCATCATCACGTCCGGTTTGCTGTTTTGGGTGTAATTTCGCCACAATGTCGCGAGTGGTTTCTCCACGCATCCTTCACCTGAAAGAGAAGGAAAGAAAGTAATCATCAGCCATTTGTTTATCCGAAATTGCGTCACTTGTTGGCGAGGGTGTAATCGATTTGGGGTGTCGTCTCCAAACCGTTTTTCCTTTTGTTTCTTTGTTTTCCATTAATTTTCCCCCCGTTTGGCGGAGGAACCAAACCAATCAATTGGTCCACCCCCGAACGTGTACGGTAGGTACCGTATTTCCGTGATTGATGGAGTAAAATCACGTAAACGAACAAACAGAGTCAGTGCACGAGACGGTCGCAACGACCGTTCATTTTTGGCGGGGCGAGTCTCTGCTATTGATCATACAACGACGAGGGTCAACCACAAAGTGCGTCTGCTTTTGTTTTGCACAGGTTTTCAGAAGAAAATCGAACTTGTTCAAAATTGATTTAAAAAGGAAAAATAAACGTTATTGCATGTGAAGTAGTTTTCAAATGGAATTACAAATATGGTATCAATTCTATTCAAAGTCAGTTTCCCTTCAAAGAATAAAAATGCTCACTTGGAAGACTGCCAAGCTGGGGATGGGTATTGATTAACGGCGTACTGGATTTCAAATCCAGTGGTCGTGAGTTTAATTCTCGTACCGGAAAGATGAAGGTTAAAATTCTTTTTTTATTATTTTTCAATTTATGAACTAAATGAGTAATGAAAACTTTTGAACAATTTCATTCGGTTCAAATTTATAAAACATATTATTTTAAACAGGATTTTGGAAAAACTTTTGTTTCCCCGCTTTAGTTTGATGTCCGTGTATCTAGCCAACTCAAACACCAAAACAGGGTCTTATATTATTTTTCGATATAACTGCTGAAAAATGAACTTTTCAGCATTCAAACGAATTCTAGAATGAACTTTTCAGCATTCAAACGAATTCTAGAATGAACTTTTCAGCATTCAAACGAATTCTAGAATGAACTTTTCAGCACTGTTGTTTTTGGTGATGATTAGGCTTAGTGATTTTTCACGCTCGAAAATTGCAAATTTCACGAGGACCTCAATTTTAAAACACCAAATTTCACGCAAATTTCGCGGAACTTGAAAAATGTTAAAATAACTCTGAAAATCCTTTGTTCAAATCACAGAAACTATTTTTTATGCTTAATTATATATTATTCTTCAATAAACTAAAAAAAAAATTTCACTAAATTTGAATGCGACACAAAAAAATCTTCTGATTTTCAAAAAAAAATCCTCCTGGTTTATGGATGGGCTCTATACATATTAAAAAAAGGTAGGGCACGCGTATTCTCATTTTTAGAACTACTTTTTAATATTCGACTAATAAATCTTACATTTTTTCGCCGATTTGCTTCTATTATATCATTTTACATTTTATTGCATTTCATATCAAAGCAAGATTTAACAATCTTGTCCAGTCAAAATGAGTAAAATTGATTGAATTTTCTGCGACATTTAGCCCATTAAACAAATTTTTTAAGGATTTTAGCTCACTTTTCAAAAACTAAATTTAAAATCAATTTGCAAATATTATATAATTTTCAACTAAATCGAAATTTTTATTCTAAATGAGAAAACAAAAAAGTAGTATTTTTAACTTTCTCGGGAATCATCCACCCAATTAAAAAAATATCGTTAAAAGTAAACAGGCAAAAACAAATTTGATATTTTTTTAAAGTGTGATTCCAGACTTTTTATTCAAAATAAAATGAATACTCTTCATTTTATTTTGAATAAAACAAATCTTGATTCATTTGATTTCTTTCAAAACTATATATAGCAGTAAAATTTTTAGAACAGCGAATGAATATATTACTAAATTTAGTTAGTTTCTAAAAAAACTCAACAATCTGAACGTTTTTTTTCTAATGGTTCATATCAACTTGACATACATATATTTTCAAGCTTTTTAATTGAAAACTAATAAAATTTAATTGAATAGTCTTTTTGGATGAAATATTTATTAAGTAGTTTATTTAAAAAAAATGTTTAAGAAAATTGATAAATTTCACGAATTTCACCCCATCCACGAAATTGTCAAAAACCACCCACCCTGTAATAGTAAATAAACCAGGGTATTCACTTGCTTAATTCTACAGTAGTTGATAAGATTATTTTTATTCCTTTTCGAGCCTGATAAATTATTTTGAGAAAAACCGTAACAATTTTACACAAACATAAAATTTCACGGGATTTCGCGGAAAAAGCCAAATTTCGCGGATTTCACGCTGTCCGCGAAATCGTGAAATTTCACTAACCCTAGTGATGATAAATAGGCCATTTCACCATTTCAGTTTTTTTAGAAGGTCCAATAAACAAAATTGTCCATATTTGCTTTTTGGGTCTTTTTGAATGCTCCTGTCTCGAAATGGTTTCAAAAACGCAAAAAAAATGAAAATTTCGTTTAATGGTGATTTGCATCTAAAGTAAAATACCCGTGGCGTTATATGCAAAGGGATAGCGCTAGCTTTATTTTCAGCAATTATTATTAGTATTTCATTGTTTTTAACATGAAAACAATAAAAAAAATTAATAATGTATGAGAAAACTCAAAAATTCTGTATAAAAACATAATACGTATTGATAAGAATAAGAAAAAAAGGGGTAGTAAAGACCAGAACCATGGAAAATAGTTGGAAAAGGTTGAATAACTCGACTAGTTCGAGTCATTGGACTTGTATTAGTACCCATATATTCAGAAATTTTATCAAATTTTTATGAGAAATCGATTTTTCAGTTTTCACAACAAAAATTTAATTTCAAGAAAAAGTATGAAAATGTGGCGAATTGTGGAAGGAACTTTGCACCAATTCGTTAATGATAGGAAAAGTAAATGTTTCACAACAATTGCTAGAAGTTAAAATTTGATTTTTTTTGAATTGATTGTTTGTTAAATGAATGATTTTTCTGATGTCTGAAGTTTATGAAAGCAAAAGCTAAATCGAAACAATTTCAAAACCCAAAATTTTATTAATTGAAAAATTGATAAATTTAAGATCAATATCTTTATTTTTGTTTTGTTTTATTTGAATGACTATTTTGCAAAAAGTATAATACTACGGGATGTAGCTTACAAAATACTTAATAATTCATGAAATAAAAAAAATCAATGCAATGACATTTCAATTCATTTGTGGCAAAATTTCCAAATGGTATGGTTCTTCTCAAAATTGTTATTTTTTAAACAACAAACATGTGATAGGCCACAAAAGTCCATGCCCTAATTTTATTTAAAAAGTTT
This sequence comes from Culex quinquefasciatus, assembly GCF_015732765.1. Taxonomy (NCBI): domain Eukaryota; kingdom Metazoa; phylum Arthropoda; class Insecta; order Diptera; family Culicidae; genus Culex; species Culex quinquefasciatus. Next base: position 50,354,384 of record NC_051863.1, on the reverse strand, counting down.
TTTTTATTGTGTTTAAAAAAAATAGTTGCGTTTAAAATTCTTATATAGAATTCCGGGGTATCAAAGTCACCCCGGAATTCTAAAGTCATAGTTTATCTTGTTAAAATCAGATTAAAGGTGTTAAAATTTTATTTTTACGGCAATCACTTAAGTTGCTACTAGTAAAGTTTTAGAAGAAAAAAAAATATATCAATGGTTTATTAAGTAAACAAAATTTATAAACTGTTTTTATCAAATTACATGTAAATTTTAGGTAAAATTGTTAAAATGTCAGAGTTTTACCTGAAATTTGTTAAAACTAGTTTTGTTCATAGAATTATAGCTTCATATAGCATTTTAAACTTACTTCGAAGCACGAATCAAACGTTTTCAGATTTTATATGATTTTTTCTACTGAAAGTACATTTAAATTTGGATATTTTGTAAAAACTATAATTAAAAAAAAAGAATATTTATTTTTTACAAACTCATTGTTAGGGGCCATTTTGTTCCGGTTTAAACTGGGAGGCGACACTCCGTAAGCTCAAGACAAGTGCGGTGCAAAATAAAGGCGAGACAAAAGCTAAATCACATCCAAAAACCCAACTCTATTCTTCCCAACATTACATCAGTGTGTGAAATTTGCTTATTCTAAAATTGCGATACGCTCGCGGTGCCTAACATGGGGAACCATACCCTTTTTCAGCCTATTTCTATTATCGGCCTATCAGCACTTTGATCATGAATTACAGCTTTCATAAAGTGTTTTCGACTGTTCCAAAGTAATAAATAACTCACATAAAAGTGAGCAAGCAACTCTCGATTGTTGAAACATCTGAAAATGTTGATTTAATAGCGGAAAACGGCAAAAGTGATTAGAATTGGTCGAACGGCTTGGAGTGATTAAAATGGGCATATTTCCCCTACCTGCTCCTACTTAAAAATTGTCCAAAGAATCCGAAAATGCATTCTGTTTTCCAATTCGTAATAACTTTCATTGAGAAAATCTTGACACATTGAAAATATTAAAATAATGCAATTCATCAACATTTTCTAAATTAAAGTTAACCAACTTTTTAAACTTTTCAAAATTTTATGAAAACTTTTTCTAGAACTACTTTGAACACTTCTCTACCACGGTAAGTATGTTTCCAAACCATTCCGTACGGATTTAATTTGTACTCTTCATTTTGCGTAAAAATCTCAAACCTATCATAGTCACACTGTTTTACGGTATTTAAAAAGTTTAACGTATTTTCCGTACATACGCAATCAAAAATGTAAATTGTGTAATTTAGAAAAGATTTGATTAAAATCAGTAAAACATTGCAAAAAGTTTTTGTTTTTAAATGAGTTATTTAACTGATCAGGCCTTTAAGATTTAAAATGTAATTGCAAGAAATATTTATATATTTTTTAAACTTAACTGTTTGAAATAAAATTCTATGTTTTATTTCCTTTGTGAAATCAGACATTAAATAAAAAAAATATATTGGGCACAACTTTTATACTAATGTATACTTTACAGTATACGGTATAGTCTACGTGCCCACAAACCGCCCCAGTTACCTAACCCTATTAATATAGGTTCCCCGTGCGTGGCGTTTGCATTTTTGACGTACACACACTCTCTCCCGAGCAGGGGGGTAAAAACAACCACCCGAAAGGCACGCGCCATACTCCAAACATAAGTCCACACCGTCAGCAACAAAACTGCCGGAATGATTAGACGCGTTTATTTTGCGCGCTTGACGCAAGTGGTCCACTTTTTGTGTGTTTGTTGTTTTGAAAATCACGTTGCTGACCGTCGAGCCATCATCATCGTTCATATAGGTGACGACCGACGCGGGGGTGAAATTAAGTTAATCGGTCCCCCAAAAGACGTGAGTGAAAGCCGTTGACTTTTGCTTTTCGAGATCCCGTGGTTGGGGTTTTTTTGGGGGGTATCCAGTGCGACGATCGATGATCGATGGCCACACTTAATGGGCCCACTTATTAATTGGGTGTGAACAATGCTTTGGTGGTTTGGTGGGCAATTCATTCACGCAATTAATAGCTTCGTTATGAGAGGCGATTAGTGGTTGAGCGTCAAATTATTTCAACGTGGATTGGAATGTGATTGTTTCGTAAATTGAACTCTTTTTAACATGATGATATGAATTCCTTCAGATTTCGTTAAAACAAAAACATTCTCACCATACAAAAAAAGGTGTTTCGAAATTGTAACTATAATACCTTGACAACATTTGGCAACAACTGAATGAGCATCGCAATATCGCACCTTTATTAGCTAACCGGTTTACCCGCGTCAGAGGTGAGCAAATAATCGTACGGTTGGACAATCTTGCAAGCATCCCAGGAATTCTGCGAGCAAACACTTACGTCAGAACAACTTTTTCAAAGGTTGACGGAATGTTACTCGTATGGAAAGATCGCAAATCTCGTAGTAATCGAGTTTATCGACAATTCGTCGTTGTCGTGCTATCTTGACACACTTGCATTTTGAGCCAATTTTTGTTAAGAACGCCATTTTGTGCTGCTCTCAATTCTTTAGACCTTCACATGTCCCCAAAATTCGATTTCAATCCTGAGATATTCAATACAAACCGAAAATCCTCCGTGCATTGTTGTCACTTTTCATATGAAAGAAGATTCAATCTTGTCGTGCTATCTTGACACACCCTGAAAATTGCTGCAAGTGCGACAACTGCTCAAAAATATTTCAGCTCAGAACGCGTTTGACACACGTACATGCCCGAATACCGTAAACATTTGTAATTATAACTCGGGACAACCAAAAAAATGGTATTTGTTGTTGTTTACATTGCGTGCTCTAATTTTTGTGAATTCAAAGTCAATCATTAAAATGCGTTTTTCTCGGAACGTCAAAAAGCGAGGTGCGACAAGATAGCACTACAACGTCGAATTGGCGATTACAAAAACTTCGAATTTTATTTTGGATTAAAAAAACAATTTCAACTGCTAGCAAATCCTAACCAAAATTTCTGAATGCTTTCAAAAATGATCTCAAATTACCGTATACATACAAAAAATATATAAAATGTTTTTTTTTTCTAAAAGCTGGTCAAGTTTGAGCGAATGTATCTTCACAGAACTCACAGAAATTATTAAAATTTAAAAAAATATAAAAATAGAAACTACAAGCATAGATTTTCACATCTGGATGAAAAAAAGGTTTTTTAATGCATTTTACATGCGCCCAGTTGCTTTCCAATCATTAGTTTTCAAAATATCGATGTATTGACGGAATTTTTTTTTCTAGAAAAAAACTTTTCGTGGGACTGTACATTGGTATTTCATGAAAATTTAAAATATCTTCAAAGGAGTTCAAACATGCTAAATATGATAATAAACGCAGGAAAATGCATTTTAACTGGTTTTCGGCTGATTAAATTTTAATTTTCATTAACATTTTGAAAAAACATTTCGAAAAAAAAATGTTTTCCCCTGATTGAAGGGGTAGAGGGAGGGTGCGATATAAACTTTGAAAAATATTTGCAACGGCCTTATTGAAAAAAAAAATTGATGATTAATTAGCTCATAAAAAATTAAACATAATTTAAACATACACGGTTTTTTCTTTTACATCCTTATTCCCCACAACTATGGCCAAATCTCCCCCACATTTAAAAAAATATATTTTTCTCGTGTTCAAGAGGTATTGAGCAATTTGGGTTCTATGAAAAACTTCACTTGTCTTGTTTAATATTTTTCTTGTTTCATTTTTGTATTTTATTTTGAATTAATCTGGTTTAGTTTATGTTTGTTTCTGATAGTATTTGGCTTACTCTACTACATCCTTTTACTATCTTTTGCCTATCAAGTTTGTTTTTTGTTCTAACAGCCACTTTTTCAATTTTTTGCTTGTTTTCCACATTTTCTACTATAGAACGATACCACTATCATTTAATTTGTATCAAAATGCTTGGAGGCATAGTCTGGTACAATACAAAAATAACTGCATATAAATTTTCAAATAATATAGAGAAAACGTTAGTAAGAAACACAGCCAAAGTTGAACCCAGAAAAAAATACTTTTTTAAAAACATTGACAAAGTCACATTGAACAAGTCACAATTTCAACTTTAGAATTTCCTTACATTTTAAGAGTTCTTCTTTCCAATGCTCAAAAGATCCAAGATCCCAAAGATCAAAAATTGGTTAAAAAATGTATTTTAGGCGAACTAGCTAGTCAATATTAAGCAATTTTGTATATTTCTGAAACAAGACATATCCGATTAGAATTTTACGAACCGACTGACACGTGCTCCAGCTAATCCCAAAATTCTAAACCCTTCCCATTTTTTTTTAAAATCAAAATCCTCTTTTCAAATTCCACTTTAGATCCACCTGGTAAATCTGCTGAAAGCCACACGGCGGCGGCTCGCACCGAGATGAAAGGGAAAATTGCGATTTAATGCTAATAGCACATTGAATACCTGCTGCCCCCCCAAACTCCATTACAAATTAAAATTTATCCGGTCTTATGTGTGGCTTGCCCACGTGTGTGCTGGAGCAGCATTTTAGCGAACCGGATTGAAGCGCCACACTGTCATTGTTAGCTGATTAGGTGGTTGTTGCTGCTTGAATGGCTTGTAGAACTGGTAAAACTGGAAATTTGGACGACATTTTTATAAGGGTTCAGCGTTCTCAACGTAATATTTTAGTAATCAGCGAAATCAGGCTAAGATTTTTTTCTCTTTAAATCAGTTTCATGTGTAAAAGTTGCTACATTTGACACGTATTTGTTTTAAACATTTTTTTTTAATCCTAGTAAAAACTTGAAAATGCATTTGAATTGAATCAAACAGATAACAGAAAACAAACCAAAAAAGTCCGACAAACCTTGAAGTATATTGTGTAAACCCCAACTACCATAACCAATCCATCGTTTTCTCACGGTGAAGACGTCTCTCTTCAATGACACTCACGCACAGCAGCCCCCACACACACACGTGCCTCCAAAGCTCATTTTCTAGTAAGTACCTCAACGCCTATTCCGCCTTCGCCAAGAGTGCGGCTAGGAGCTGTACAGTTGCCTTAAGTGCTTCTCGATGATCTCTGTACGGCAGCAGCAGCAGGTGCTTCACCTTCCCCTACATCTCTCGAAGCGAGTTTTAAAAAGCGAAATACATCCGTTGATTTGGCAGCATCTCTCATCGAGGAGGGCAATTATTACTATTGTTTTAAAGTCACCCCCCACACAATAAACCAAAGGCGAAGAAGCTCATTGAACTTGTAGCGGGGCTTGATGGAGCTGTTAATTTCGATAAAAGGCGAAAGTGAGAAAAATTTTGGACTCGGATAATGATCGAAGAAGGTGGGTCTATTTATAATAGAGTTTGGCTCTGCGTCAAAAGGAAGAAAAAAAAACCGGCGCACAAATAGAAAATTGAGTAAAGGCAAACAAGCAGAAGCAGAAGCGAGCCAAAATCAACAATAACACACTGGAAAAGATAGCGAAAAAAAAAACGGTATCATAATTACGTATGAGCGATCGGTTCCGAGGTCGCTTAAGTGTGATGGGGTGAGGGCGCCACTGTTGGTGGGAAATCTCCGCGATGAAAAGTGCGTCACGTAACTTTCCCACCATGCCATTTGGCCACATTAGGGTTGAACGAATGCGGCGATGGTGTCAATCAACTTACGTGATTTGTGGATGCAAAATGCCACTAATTGATGGATCGTATTTTGTTTGATATTTCAATTTGGGTATTTGTTAATTGTTTATGATTTTAACTTACTTTAATTAAATGTAATCTAAGAAATAAATATCCCAAACAAAATATTTAAAAAAAAACTGATTTCAGACCAAAATTACCAAAAAAAATTTTTCAGCAAAATATGTAATTCTCTTCGTTTTTGCAAATCGACTTTTCATTTGAAGAAAAAAATTTCAACATTGCTCTCTGCATACAAATTAAAGGCTCTTCATACACTATTGCTGCGAATGTTTTCGAAAATCTGTAAATTTCGTGAGATGGAATTATCTGATCACACATTTTTAACGAAGTTGTTAGTTATGATTGCCTAGAATAAAATATATTTTTCATCAAAAATATTTTTCATTTAAGTTCTTTCAATTTCCATGGGACATTAATGCAAAGTGAAGTAAATGACGGGAGAATTTGCATTGGCCAAACATTGTTTAAAAAAAACTATTAAAAGAAAGTATTGAAAGTACAGTCAGCTTTTTTTGAAAATCAAATTCAGATGACAAAAATGAATTTGCACCCTTGATTTTTGCAAAGATTTTTTTCATAAAGTGCACTATTTTTGAGATTTAAGATTTTTTCTGCAATTTTTTGTTTTAAATTTGTGAATAGTGCCAACTCTCACCACTTAGGCAGGTGCAAATAATTTTCAAAGTTTATGTCGCGCCCCCTGCAAAATTGGTCCGAAAAAACAGGGGGCAAAATTTTTTTTTTCAAAAGACTTTTAATAACAATGGAAGTCGAATCAACTGAAAACAATCTAAAATGCATTTTTCTGCATTGATAATCATATTTAGCTTGTTTGAGGTCTTTTAAAAATGTGTTTAAATTTTATAAAATTCCGATGTACAGCATCGCCAAAACTTTTTTTTTTCTTGGAAACTAATGATAGCAAAACAACTGGACAGGTTTATAATGCATTTTAAAACACTTTTTTCACTTAAATGTTGAAATCATGGCTCGTAATTTCAACTTTAAAACTTTTTTTTATTTGACATTGGATCTGAGAGCAGTGCGTGGCCGAATGGTTACGCTGTCCGCTTTGTAAGCGGATGTTTCTGGGTTCGATTCCCATCTGCTCCAATCTTCCATCGGATGAGGAAGTAAAATGTCGGTCCCGGCCTTGGTTGTTAGGCCGTTAAGTCATTCCAGGTGTAGGAGTCATCTCCATGCCACAAGTACAAACAACACACCAAACCAAGCCTACTCCGGTGGAATCGCTGGCGGCGGTTGGACTCGCAATCCAAAGGTCGTCAGTTCAAACACTGGGGTGGAAAATTCCTTGGAGTAGAAAGAGGTTTGGGTGCTCTCCCCATTCAAGCCTTCGGACTCCTAGGTTCGAGCAGAAACTTGCAATAGAGACCACAAAAGACCCGGGGGTCGTTAATGTGGATGGTTTGATTTTTTTATTTGATTCTGAGGGTGAGATTGGTCATACAAATTTCAGCATTTTTGTATGACCCAATCTCACCCCCAGACCCAATTTCATCCCTGATAACGGCAAACAAGAATGTAGTGAAATTTTCCCACATTTTTGCATTAAATATTTTCAAAATTTTAATGTGAAGACTTTAACTAAAATTATCGAAGAATACAGTTTATAATCTTTTAATATTAGTCGTGGCTTCAGCCAGCAACTAAAGAATGGAAGAATGGATCAAAAATGTTCAAAATACAAAAACTTAAGAAATTTCTCAACCATGTGACTTTTTCAGGGAGATAACGGATATACTTTTTCTTAAATTAAAAATAAATAATGGAAAATAGTTGAAAACTTGAAAACAATGCATTTTATCAGAATATCACAAGTATTTTTGATAGCAACTTTAAATCTGATATCAATTTTTTTAACATTTTTGACATTTTCAAAACAAAATATTTTGTTCAAAAATTCATAGCAATGTCAAAATAAAATCGTCTGTCAAACACGGTTGGGTAAAATATCTTCAAAAAATTGGCATTGAGTAGATAAAATTTCTTACTAAAAGAGGTTTTTATGTTAAAACTTACTTCGAAATTTTAGTAAAACTTATAAAGCTTTAAAGCCATATTGGGAAAAAACGAATAAAAGTCAATAAGGCTGGAACTAATTTTATTTAAAACAAGCCTTACCCGAACAAACTTCGTTCTGCCTTTTTTTCGTTTGTTGACGTTTTTTGATTTTTTGCTTATTCAGCCTCCTTTGATCAAATTATGATTTTATGTAACTTTCTCCATAAAATTTGCCGATTCTCGGGAACCGGTTCCAAAGTGGTCAAAGTGTCAATTAGTTAGCGTAAGAACCTTCCTTGGGCTTATACGAATCCAACGCAACAAAAAGCACTTCGATCCGACGCTCCGTATTGAACTGATTCGTGTTCGAACAAAACCGTCGAAATTTTTTATATATATAGATTTTTGTCTCCCTTCTTCAAAGTTGGCCCGAAAAATCAAAGGGGAAAAACATATTTTTTCAAAAAACTTTAAAATTTCAATGGAAATTGAATTGCAATCAGCTGATATCAATTTAAAATGCATTCCCATGCATTTAGAATCATTTTTAGCATTTAGGTTGGTTAAAAAATATTTTGAATTTATGAAAATGTTTGATTTATTATCGCAAAATGTTATTTTTTCACTAACATTTTTGTTTTCGTCAAATTTTAGATTTTTTGAAAACTAATGACTGCAAATCAACTGAACTAGTGTAAAATTCATTTTAAAACACTTTTTTCATGCAAATGTTAAAACTATGGCTTGTTATTTCAATATTTTTATTTTTTCATTCCCTCCCATCGGCTTAAAAACAATAAAAAAAATCGGGGATACCCCTTGACTCGATTCCTAAGGCTAACATAAGTAACTGTGCCAATATTAAGCCAAATCGGTTAAGGTTTAAGGGTCCCTATAAATCGTTGAATTTTGTATGGGAAAATTCGCAAAAATGTATGAGGAAAAACATCGCTTAAGAATTTAGCCGGCAGGTGGCGTAGGTCTGACCCAAAATTGTCCAAGTGTGAAATTCTTGTAGGAAATTCCATTCCCTACAACTTTGTCGAAGGGTGCAAAACGCTCCGAGTTGCGAATTTTCCCATACAAACTTCAATGATCAATAGCGACCTCTAAACGTTAACCGATTTGGCTCAAAATTGGCACAGTTACTTATTTATGCCTGAAGAATCGAGTCAGGGAGTATCTCCTGAAATTTTCCAAAATATATTACATTTTTATTGTCACCCTAATGGAACCCCAGTAGTTCAAACAACTCTTGAAACAAGCCTTATGGCCTATCTACAATCACTTAGCTTAGAAAATTTCACTTAGCTTAGGAATTTGAATCAATGGAAATGAAGCCGAGCTTCTACAATGGAAAAGTAATCAAATTAGAAACTGACGTATGGTTTGAAAAATTTCAAAATCTACGGTAAGTTGACGTTTCAATATCAAAGGTAAACAAACAACTGCATAGCAACGTATATCAGCCCAGCAAAATTTCTAAGTTGATTGTGGATGACGGCCGTAAGTTGCGTACTTTCCTAAGTAACTACTTTACTTAGATGTTCTAAGCTAAGTGATTGTAGATAGGCCATTAACGGTTCAACATGATATCTAGATTTTTTTTTCTCGCAAAGGTCCTATAAACATATGAAAAACAATAGCTTAATAAATTTAAAGATTTGGAATATTTGTTGTCGTTTGTCGGTCATATTCGATTTCATCCATCAGACCGAATTCCATTACGGAAAATAACACCTTGTTGCTAACAACAATTTAGACTGTGCTTTGTCAAGCCACTCCGTTATATTTAGCGGTGTAAATTTTGTAAATTCTTTGAGTACACAATCTTTCAACAGGTGCACGTGATTTTTGTCACAGGATGTTTTTGGAATGATATCGATCAAAATATTTTTGTTATTTTATAAACAAAATTGAGGACAACTTGCAATCTCCGTCCAAATCCACCTGCTGAACCCATTTCCTTCCCCCAAGCACGTTTCGGTTTTGTTTCTTTTTAATTATCTTCCCCTTTTTACTTTGCCATGAATAATTTCTGTCGTCTTTTGGCACACAATAGTGTCGCGCACTTGCTGGCGGAATGACAAGCTGTGCCACGTGGAGAAATGTCTTTTGCCTCATTAACCATTCCGAGAGCGGGACGGGACGGGGACATAAATAATAATTTGTGTACTGATTTCAATTGCAGAACGACGACGACGAAATGATAGCCGAAGACACGGGACAAAATAAAACGTATATATTTAACACGGCCAACAAAAGTGGGTTGATTTGCATCTTTCATTGCTGGCGTGACGTCTATTTTGGACTTTGTCTAGTCAAGCGAGACGTGTGATGCACAGTTGAAAATTTTAGATTTCCTTTTTAAGAAGAAAACAAAGTTTTTATTGGATTTAATTTAATTCAAATCTTATTAAGATTTTTTACTGTGTATCAAAAACAATAATGGTTGCAAACTCCAACCAATAAAAACAGGTTCAGTTGAACGTGAAATAGTTTGCTGCTTTCATCGAGGTACAAACTATCACAGACAACATTAGTCGCACTTTGCCTTAAAAATAGTGCCCAAAATAGGGACACTTACCCCACCACTAGAAGACCAACATAGCCGCAAGCCATTTGCCGCCATGACCTGTCTAATATTTGTATGCCATATTTAAACGAAATAATTGTCAATCAGAAGTCTATTTTTGGAGATTTCTTTTTTTTTCGCTGTTGCTTCGTTTAGTACCCGTCCCCCGTTGAAATTGTGCGGTCCGTGACCGTGAAGCAAATAGTCACCAATTGTCCAAGTGGCCCTGGCCGCGACACTGACTGGTGGCTGGGAGATTTGTTGGCGAGCTTTGTCTGCAGTTTGCGTGACCCTAAGAATCCAACGTTGGTGAAGGTGTCTCAGGGTTGAAACAAATCAGCTTTTCGATTCAATTCATTCAATTTAAGCAAAATTATCGATGATCATCGTCAGCGCCGTACCTAGGGGTTGGCGCGGTTGGCGACCGCCAAGGGCGCCAGCCCTTGGGGGGCGCCGAAATCGTTGATTGCACAAAATTTTCATGTCAGCTATAACATCCTCATTAGATATTTGAAACAGCAAGGGCGCCGAATTATAACATTGTAAGTCTATTAACTAGATAATTTGGTTTAAAATATAAAAAAAATAATTTGGGGCGCCAAAGTCAATTGTATGAATATTTCTACTGAAGTTTTTGAAAATTCAAACTTAATGCTAAATTTATTTTTTCGTATAAGAAGGGGCGCTCAAGTGGCAGAAACTTAAAGGAGTTCTAAAAGAGCTTCTCAAAATAAATACACGTTAAAGTTTGGACCGTTGTATAATGAAATTAAAGTCATACCATCCAGACTAAAAAAATGTCCAACTATATGTTATTTTCACGTTGATTTGGCTGTGAATCACAATCAGCCAAATTGTGAAAAATTATGGTCATACTTTGAGCTTCTTTGAAATAGGAATTATTTTTACATCAAAACATATACCTTTCTTCTGAATTTTTTACTTTCTCGAGTTCAGGGATGGAATAATCGCAAAAAAATCAATTTCGCTAGCGAACTTTCTTCACCCGCGAAAGAGAGAGGAGGCAAATCACGCAAAAGAAAATCGCTCCCGAAATTCTCCAAGAAAATCAATCTGCGGATGATTTTTTGTAAACTTCCTTGTCAGCACAACTTAAAAATGTTTATTTCACTTTGTTTACACACATTGCCCATCTACAAAATGTGGCAGGTCATTTTTCGACGTGTGACGTAACTCTTGCAAGTGTAGCAGTGAAAAAGATGTTCCGCCGAATAATCAAGATGATGATTTTTTTAGATTTCTTTTACCGATCTTTCGTGCGTGAGAGAGGAGAGCCATGCTCCCTTTGGATTTTTTCTCTTGATGAACGTCCAATGATTTTCTTTTGATGATGATTATTCCATCGCTGCTCGAGTTAAAAAAATGGCATTTGAAATATTTTCAGCTCAATTTCCCTTTTTTATAATCAACTTCGTACATTGAAATTTGCATACTCTCTTTCAAAATACTACAGTTTTAAAATTGGAAAACTGCTGTAAATTTTCAATTTTCACCAATAAGACCAACATTATTTGTTCAAGAAAAAAATTTTTTCAGAGAAAATCACTTTTTCAGTTTTAGCATAACCGGTGTTGTTTACTTTTTAAATTGTCTAAAAAACTTTGGTAATGAAAAACAATAAAAATATTCAGCTAAAAACTGAAAAATTATATTTTACCAAGGTTTGAAAACATTTGTATAGTTTTGCGCCAAAAATGTTTGTCTAGAACAGCGATTCTCAACGGGGGTACCGGGCCTACTTGATTTACATGGTAGGGGGTACCAGCCTAAAAGAAGGTTGAGAATCGCTGGTCTAGAACATAAAATTAAATTTTACGAATAAAAAATAAACATATAAATACTGATGAAAATAAAAATCAAAGCAAAACATAATTAAAAAATAAAATTATGAAATAGATTCTCAAATATTGATGGACAAATTCCTCAAAGCGAATAAAAATTTCTTATCTTTATATTTTTTTAAACTTTTTTTCTAACAATTAAAAATTTGTCAATACTTAAAAATTTTGGAAACATGTGATTGCGAAACAACTGGACTTTTTGCATTCAAATGATGAAACCGTGGCCTGTAATTTAAATTTGTTACCTTTTTTTTGGTAAGAGTCGAGGGACATAAACTTCAAAAAATATGTGCAAAGGCCAAAATTGATTTCGAAAAAAAAATGTTTTGCCGCTACATGTTGAAAAATTCTATTTCGATGCCGGTGTTCTCTTTTGAACTAAGCTTACTGGGATTGCTGTCTAGATAGAACAATAGAGCACAAAAAAAGCAAAGCAATCCACTTTTACTACCCCCGGGTCTTTTGTGGGCTCTGTTGCAAGTTTCTACTCATTTCTAGGCGTCCGAAGGGGGGATGTGGGTCTGTGCACCAAAAAATATGCACTCGATTATCTCAGCACTGGCTTAACCGATTTGGACCGTTTTGGTCTCATTCGATTTTTCTTGGGGTCCCATAAGTCCCTATTGAAAATTATGAAGTTTAGTAAAGTACTTCAAAAGTTATGCTAAAAAAACGATTTTAACAAGAGTCCGGAAGATTGTAAAAAGGGTGGTTTTTGTAAGAAAACACGTATACATTTTTAGAAAGGTAATAAAAAGACCTTTCCAATGCGTCAAAAACATTTAAGATCTGACAACCCTATCAAAAGTTATAAGCACTTAAGTGTTATTTATGCACTTTTTGGAGGCCGGATCTCGAATATTTCGATGAAAACGTTGTCCGGATCTCTCATGCGACCTATCGTTGGATAGGTAATCAAAAGAACTTTCCAACGCGTCCAAGACATTGAAGATCTGACAACCCTGTCAAAAGTTATAAGCATTTAAGTGTTATTTATGAACCTTTTAGAGGCCGGATCTGATATATTTCGATGAAAACGTTGTCCGGATTTATCATGCGACCTGTCGTTGGATAGGTAATTAAAAGCCCTTTGCAACGAGTTCAAAAGATTGCAGATCTGACAACCCTATCAAAAGTTATACGCACTTAAGTGTTATTTATGAACTTTTTTCAGGCCGGATCTCATATATATTGTTGAAAACGTTGTCCGGATCTATCATGCGACAGGTCGTTGGATAGGTAATCAAAAAACCTTTCCAACGAGTTTAATAGATTGCAGATCTGACAACCCTATCAAAAGTTATAAGCACATAAGAGCCCTGAATTATGAAGATCTGACTATACCCAATCTGACGGTATGAATAATGAATCAAGTTGATAGAACACTGAAAGGTCCGCCCTTTTGTATCTATTTTGGATAGCATTACCCTCTAAATGTGAGGAAGGCACCAACCACCTAAGGGTGGATTAAGTAACGTTTTTCGTTGTAATTAACGAAATAAAATCCAAAGCCAAATCAGTTAATTATTTTACGGATCAGGGAATGTTCTTTGATTATACAATCAAATTAATACTAGATCAGATCAAATTATGCAGGCTTAAAAATATAAAATTAGCTAACAAGTTATAGCAAAATTTATCATGATTGAGTAAAATTGAATTAAATATTCTGTGCAGTTATCTGAAAAATAAATTTGAAAAAAAACTAAACCCCGCTATCATTATCGACTTTATGAAATCTGAGAAAATATTCAGCCAACTTAATTCCCGTAATAAATTTTCGATTCATCTTCTCTTATATTATTTGAAAAATTAAACATAAAATAACGGTGTTTCTGAATTTAACCATATTAAGTTCTCCAATTGCAATTATAAAATCCAAACTCATATTGAAGCATTCATTGAAAATTTCTTATCAAAATGCTTGTAAATTTGGGAGGGGCGCCAAATTGATGCTTCGCCAAGGGCGCCGTGGACTCAAGTTACGGCTCTGATCATCGTGTTTGGTCAGTCGCTGAAGTTTCCTTCACGGATGTTCCAAATCCAGCTTCTCCAAAACTAGTGACTTTATAATAATTCCCAACTAATTACCACACAATACCCTGCGTTACCTATCCCAACTTTGAATCCCGCACCCAACTAACATGACTCTTCGCATCGAGACCCATTAGCCAGACCAAAACCTGCTGACCACAACACAGCCGTGAATTATCCGTCCGTTCGCCCAGGTTGGCCCGTCATCGTCATTATCTTTACTTGTATCTCCTCCCTCGTGCTCATCTTACCGGGTCCGGATGGAAAACGTGGTGAAACCGGTTTTTTGGACGATCCGGTATCATCACCGGGTTCTACAAGTTCAGGTTTTCGGCTAGAACACGGTGGGTGCTAGTAATCAAAACTTTCCATGGCATAGCAGCAGGGCGGGTGTGACCTTGGCCTTGTTGTTAGGGAGTGAGACCACTACTGAGACAGAGGATCCTCGAATGGAAATGTACTCAGAACGTGGATACTGGAATAGACTTGCCCTAGATGAGTGGTGTTCAACCTGGGGTACTTGTTCTAATGAGGGTATCTAAAGCGGTCTTAGGGGTACCTAGAGACAAAACCTGAATGTCGGACTTTAATTGAATCAAGTTTAAAACACAATAAAAATGCAGCACTAGGGTGACCTATATTTATGTTTTTTCCGAATCCGACTCTGGCTTTGACTTTCAGCTCCAACCGGCTCCGTCTTCGACCTGTCAACTCTAGTCGACTCCGACTCCTGCTTTCAACAAATTATCGACTCCGACTTCGACATAAAAAAATGTATAGGGGAAATATGCCCATTTTAAGCCTAATAAGCGGTCGTGTTTGCATGATGCTGGATAATCTGGATTGTTCCTTGAAATTCACTAAAAACAAGTACACCAACGAGTAGAGCAACTTTTTGTGAACATTTCTGTTTATTTTCACTTTTATTAAAAGTTATGCTATTCCTTTTACACGCATTTAAAAAAAATATTTCAAAAATGCATTCTTATCAGTCGAGTGCATTGGGCCACGCCCATTTTTCTATTTTCAGCTTAGTTCTTTTTTTCTTCCAGCGCTCTTTTGGGTCTGCTTAGTGCTGCCAAAATTGATGAAATTTTAAGCGAACACTCACGAAAAGTAGCATTTATAGCGAAAGTTTCCTGGCAGCACTTGCTCACTCCAACAGGCGCTGCACCAGTATGTTGGTGGTGTTGGTGGCCACCCTTTGTTCTTTATTTGCCTTCGTTCCTCGCTCGGTTTTCTTCAGCCTTCGATTGGAATGGGTGGTCAAAATTGAAACGCTTGCTAATTATTTACATTTTTCGGGATTATTTTTCAAGTGAGTGACTAATTAATGTGCAAAAAAACATGTTGCCGGTAGTTGGAAGCAGTTTTATATCTTAAGCGCTTTGAAATCGTTAGCGCAAGTGAAAAGATATTGATGGCGACTTTCGTTAAGCAGTTAACCTCTGATCTTGCGTGTGGATGTGCGTGCCATCAAAATGATGAGAAATGGTCTCGCAAAATAGAAATTATGATCAAAAGTGCATTAAATTTGATCTTTTTGGCCAGTAAATGGCATAAACTTGCGTGCTTACTCGAGGCGGTGCTGTTGCTGGTAAGTTTATATTTTTGGAGCTTTAATCGAGCATTAAACTCTCCATATGACGATTTCCCCTAACTAATCTTGAAATTTGGGATAACAAATGTCAAAACCTCTCCCCCCTCACTTCGTCTCACCATCCAGCTGCAGTTTTGTTGACAAACAAATGGAGCACGTGGTCGCATGTTGGCGGCATCGACCCAGTACTAGGGATGATCATATAATGAAAATAGAAACTTTTTTCAAGAAAAATAATATTTTACCAACATGATAAAAATTTAGCTGGAATGTATTTTTGATGTTGGAGAAGTGATTGGAGATTACAAATTGTCAGCCTAAATTTTTATATGAATTGAACTTTTCCACACCAATTGGGCACCTCAAGGCCTATCCACGACCGTGAGAAAATGCTACACGGAGAAAGATTTTTTTCTTTTATTTATTTATTTTTAAATAAGGGGGCATGAAAATAAGTTTCTCAAATAACTTCAAAATTTCAATGAAAATTAAAGTGCAATCTTCTGAAATCAATTTAAAACGCATTCCCCTGCGTTGAAAATCAATTTTAGCATGATGGGGGTTATTCAAAAATCCTTTATTTTTTTGAAAATTTTCGGTGTACCACAAAAAGTTTTTTTTCGCTATTTTTTTTTTGTTTTCGTCAAATCTTACATTTTTTTAAACTGATGACTGCAAAACAACTGAACTAGTGTAAAATGCATTTTAAAACACTATTTCAACTCGGAACTATTGGTTCGATTTTCAGTGTAAAAATATGAAACTCTTGTGATTTTTTGTTGCTCTTTTCTCATTAACTCAAAAATGCTTGGAAATGCTTATGGGACAGTTATGCTATTATGTATGCAACAAATCATGCATTTGCTGAAACAGGACACTTATTTAAACTGTTCTATAAGACTTAGTCATGCTGGATTGTAAAAATCGTGTTCTTCAATCCATAAAGTTTTAGTTGCAATCCCAAAGTCAACCTTCTAACGTCAAATCTTGCACCAAACTCCACGTGCATAATTATCAGGGATGGAATAATCACAAAAAAATCAATTTCGCTTGCGAACTTTCTTCACCCGCGAAAGAGAGAGGAGGCAAATCACGCAAAAGAAAATCGCTCCCGAAGTTCTCCAAGAAAATCAATCTGTTGATGATTTTTTGTGAATTTCCTTGTCAGCACTTCTTAATAATATTTATTTCACTTTGTTTACACACATTGCCCATCTACAAAATGTGACAGGTCATTTTTCGACGTGTGACGTTACACTTGCAAGTGTAGTATTGAAAAAGATGATCCGCCGAATAATCAAGATGATGATTTTTTTAGATTCTTTTTACCGATCTTTCGTGCGCGAGAGAGGAGAGCATGCTCCTTTCGGATTTTTTCTCTTGATGAACGTCCAGAGAATTTCTTTTGATGATGATTATTCCATCGCTGATAATTATATTTCGCCACATTTATTGATGATTACCTTTACGCAACCGGTCTCACCGCGGCGCTGGCTGGTGCCAATCGCGGCCGTCCAAGTTTCGAAACATTCCCACCAACCGGCAATTAAGGGCTCAGGCGGAGGCGCGCTCATTATGTGTGGGCGGATTTGCCAATGCAAAAAAAAATATAAAGAAAAAGGTAATATTAACCCATCGATGCGGTGCAAACCACCACGCGCGGTTCAAGGATTTGCATACGAGCGGCACCTGTTCGTAATGGGCTTTACGGTATGCAGATTCGACGAAGGTTCTTCTTGAAAGTTCTCATGTCGATGAGGCAACCGAGTGCGCGGTTGATTTACGTGAATTTAAATTAGGTTCGCCAATCGATAATTTTATAGTTTGCAGAAATACTTAAAAACTTATTGAGTTCGAAGTTCAGTGACCATCCAATAACTTTGAGCGAGGATGGCATATGGAAAATTTCGTGCCGTGAGTACCAATTAGTGAGTGCACCCAAACGAAAGACCTCTGGCATCCGATGTGACGCAGCTTCATGAGTGTACGCAGCGAGCTTGGCATAGTGGTATTCTGGACTTCCATTTCAGAGGTATTGTCAAGGAGCTATTACACTACGGCAAACAAACTCGCCTTTTTTGACAGTTTGCCAGTTTGCCTGCTTTGTTTGTTTACCTGGATTTGTTTGTACAAACGTCAGCCTGCATACAATTTACCTTGTTCGCGAGTTTGGCGCAAACAAATTTGCGAGTTTGGCGAACTGTCAAACACGAAAAAGTGCGAGTTTGTTTGTTTGTTTGCGGTACTGTAATAGCTCCTTCAATCTTGCCAAAAAAACAACATTCCTCATTTGGGTGCAGTCTAGGAAAGTTATTCTCGGGCTGCCATGCGGAAATCACGATGTTGAGTTTACTCGTGAATCGAAACAGATTTAATAATACGTCCTAGTCGTCGGTTGGTAGGCTTTTGAGCAAATTATTCACACTGTTTTGTGAATTGATTTGCACTCTAGCTATTTATAAATTGAAACGTCACCTAATCAGTCCTAGCATATGATTCCGACAACGTAAGGTGGTCACACATGTGTAAACCTTTGATTAGCAGGTTTAATTAATCATAAAATTTCCAACATTTCAAAATATTATGAAAATTGTAACTAAACTTCAAATAAAACTTGCTTGTTGAAATATTGCAAAATTTCATTCAAAAGATGACTAGAAGCCCATTTAGCATCATTCCCTTGATCACAAACCACCGGAGGGCACTCATCAGCATCATCATCATCCATCTCTGTCGAGAATCGTGACCATATATGAGCCACCAATCGATGAGTCACACGCCAATTTTGTTTAGGTACGATGCACAAAAGCCCGAGGCTGGCTATTTGGGAAGCATATAAATTTGTGTAGGCTTCCCATTGCACAAAACTGGGCTAAACCAAACAAAATTTTAGTTTATAATAAATAACATAACTCGATATTTTAAGGTTGATGTCAGTAAACGCTTCAGTTTCTTCTAGGTATGATAGATTCGGACTCCCTAAACACGCTGCTATCGACAGAATTGAATTTTAGTAAATTCTTTGCCAATAAATAAAATTGCAAATTTGGGTGCAATGAGGAATGTTCAGGGAGCTTAAATCTATCATACCTTATGGAAACTGAAGCGTTTACTGACATCAATTTCAAAACTTTATTTTTAAATTTAGCTCAGACGTCTAAACATAACATTAAATGAGTTGTATTTTATTCTTCAAGGTATGAATTTAAAATCAACTCAAACTGCGTATATAACTCCAAAGTTTATTGTCAAAAATTTCGCGCATAAATTTGCCAAATCGCCATGAACCCAGATTCTGGCAACTTTTCTATCCATAAGCTTCAAGTTTAGCAACACATGACACCCCGGCGAGCTTTATTAGTCATGGGCGAAGAAACTGGTTTCGGCGGTTATGTTTATCGCACATATACATATTTTGAAGTTTCGCTCTCCGTCCTGATGTGCAAAAACAGCAATATTATAATTGAGCAGCAAGCAGTTTGCCGAGTGGCGATGCGCTTTCGGTCACGGTGAAAAGTTGTTTGTGCCAGTTAGTTTGGATTCACATACCGGTCCCGGGCAGGTAGTGTGTGACCATGGGGATATTAAAAAAGGCCAGATATGTGCCAGTGTTGGATTAGGATCGTTTGAGAGCGTTTTCTGCAATGTTTTGAATTATGATAATAGGGACAGTGACTCCAAAAAGCAACATCATAAAAGCATATTTGAAATTGTAAATTTTGGCAATAAAGAGACTAGTAAGCTGAGAAATAGAAATGGCTTTAATAAAAAATATGTTGGTCTTTTTACAAATCAAAGCAAAGTACAAACTTCAAGTTCATGAAAAGAATTCATTAAAAATTAAAATTTTGAAGCGCATTAGATATGTTCCAACATGAAATCTAATGACTAGATTTTGTAGCAGAAATCTGAAATCAAGCAAAATTAAATTTCTGGATTTATATAAAAAAACACAAAACAAATTGAAAGTTTTAAAAATATGCCAAACATCATAAACTGGGTGAATTTGATAGGAGGCTTGAATCTGACCGAGCCACGTAGCCCAGTGGTAACGCTTCAGCCTCGTAAGCGGCAGTCAACCTATGGAATGTTAACATTAACCTTAACATGTTAACATTAAGTTGATTAATAATCTGTCACTGAATCCGCTTTGTAAATGCCGACCCCGATACTCTTCAAGGGTGTTCCCCTCAGGAACAGGGAAAGATTTACTTTTTTTTACTTGAATCTATTCTGACATTGGTAAAGAAGCATTCAAAGTACCTCGAAAAGAGATTTACAATAAAAAAGTTTTAATTCTGAGAAACATGCTTGATTCATCATATTCAAAATCTTTCAACAATTTTCACAAAAGAGGAATAAAACCAACTTTACATGATAAGTTTAAACAAAACTTAAAAAAAATCTTCAGTTTAAAAGCATTTTTGGTTAAACAAATTTCAAAGGTAAAGAAAAACTTTTAATTCGTTTTTCGAACACAGTCAGTAATTTCATCGATTTTTTTCGTACAATAAATCAAAAGAAAAATAACCAAGTCTGATACAAATTATACTTTCCCATCATTTCACTGTCGGCCAGCGGGTAATGGATTGGACCACACACACACACACACACACACACACACACACACACACACACACACACACACACATATTTTTGTTTTCATCAAATCTTACATTTTTTGAAAACTAATCATTGCAAAACAACTGAACTAGTGTAAAATGCATTTTCAAACACTTTTTCCATGCAAATGTTGAAACCATGCCTTGTTATTTCAATATTTGTATTTTTTTTTTGCCCCCTACCTCGACCCGGCCAAAGCCGAGGGACAAAAACTTTGAAAAATATTTGCATCGGCCTATTGGAAATAAAAGTAACACATTTTTTGTTTTGTAAGGGCAAAAATATGTTACATACATATGGAGTCTAAGCTCTTCTAAAAATAATGTATATTTCTTTAGTGGAAATATATTGAAATTATTCGGAGAAACTATATGATTCGAAACAAAAAAACATACAATAAATGATCTAAAAAGCTATTAATCACGGAATAAGATAAATTTTAACTGAAATGGTGCAACTGTCGGCATATCGGGAAACTGTTAACGTATGTTAATTATTTATTTTATAATATATTTATAAAACAAAAAGACACTTAATATTTCCATCTTACCATCAATTGAAGATTATAAGCGTACTTTTTTCAACACTTTTTTTATTTTTACAAATTTTGAATTTTGAGACGACAAATACCAAACGTGAATGTTCAGAAAAACATAATGAATTCATTGATATTTTGCAAATTTTGTATACAGTGTTGGGAAATCTGTAATGATTTATAAAGCATTGTGTGATACTTCTTGCTTCGAACATTTGAAATTTTGTTTTATTTTCCATTGTTAAAAATATGCCAAAGATTTTGTTTCAAATGTTTGAGCACAGTAAATGCTTTGCTGGAACAACTTTGTTTGGATTTTTTCCTCGACAGTGTAAAATACCTCGACTGTAAAATAAGAGTTGATTTCATGATTATTGAAGTACATGAAGTAGTCATAAACATGAAATCAACTCTTATTTTACAGACGAGGTATTTTACACTGTCGAGGAAAAAATCCAAACAAAGTTGTTCCAGCAAAGCATTTACTGTGTTCATACATTTGAAACAAAATCTTTGGCATTTTTTTAACAATGAAAAAAAAACAAAATTTCCAAAGTTCGAAGCAAGAAGTATCACACATTGCTTTATAAATCATTACAGATTTCTTAACACTGTATACAAAATTTGCAAAATATCAAAGAAATTAATGATTTTTTTCTGAACATTCACGTTTGGTATTTGTTGTCCCGAAATTTAAAGTTTGTAAAAATACTAAAATATTATTATATGATTTAAAATGTATAAATAAACGTTATTCAATTTAGAGTTCAAAAACCATTTTATAAGTTTTTCAATGAATTTGTTTTTGCTCCCTTAATTTTTGGGGAAATTTTGAATAGGAGAGGGGGACAACACCTTGAAAATTAATTTGTATTGGCCCTATCGCTTGTTAGCTAACCTCTACGAAATTTCCAACGTTTTATACGTTTTTTCATCAAATTAGATAATCGAAAAACTGAAAATTTCACAAAAGTTGCTTTTTTATATTCAAAATTATAGTTTAAACAGAGAGAAGGTTTAAATGTAAAATCTCGGCCTTCAATAAAAATAATAATTTTGTTGTTGTTAATTAATTTATTAACTTCTGTTTTAACCAGCAGTTATTTACTTATAAGAATAGGTCAAATCAACCCGGACAGACGGTAATAACAAAATTAATAATATTTCAATAACAAATCCTGTTAAAATAACAAAAAGTGTTATTATTTTAACCTGAAGTTCAACTTCAAGAAGAAAAAATAATAACAGTTTCTGATAAAATAACAAAATTTGGTATTGAAGTGATATTATATTGAAAATGTTTAATAACACGCCAATTAGAGGAAATGTTATACATTTCAAAAACTCTCCTAATAACAAAATTTGGTATTCGTTCGGTATACTGACTTAGAAATAAAATTACCACAAATCGCACAAATGGAAAAGTTTCTAAGTGTCCATAACACAATCTGTTATTATTTTTTCTTTTGTTAAATATGTTTAGAACTTGGGATAATTTTGTCTAATTTCGTCGGGGTCAATATTTTGGCCATGAAATGGGGTCCTTAAGCTAGAATTATTCTAAAAAGTTGAAATTTTGGAAGTTGATTTTTTTAATTATTTGATATACCCCCTAAGGGACTTTGCTAAAATTGGCTAGAACTATGGGATAATTTTGACCAATTTCGTCGGGGTCATTATTTTGGCCATGAAATGGGATCCTTAAGCTAAAATTATTCTAAAAAGTTGAAATTTTGAAAGTTGATTTTTTTAATTATTTGATATACCCCCTAAGGGATTTTACTAAAATTGGCTAGAACTATGAAATAATTTTGACCAATTTCATCAGGGTCATTATTTCACCATGAAATGGGGTTTCAAGCTAAAATTAATCCGATAAATTAACTTTTGAGAGTTCTTTTTATTTTTTTATTTTGTTATATTCCCTAACGGAATTGATTTATTTATTGAGAATTTTTGAAGTGTGAATAACAAAAACTGTTATTATTTTCACAGAGCCAGGAAGTTGGAGCTGACGTTGAAGTTCGAGCTGGAGTGTGACCTCGGAGACTGCATCGGATTCATCTAATTTTCAGCAACTTTTACTTGAAGTCGGAATCTGTGAAGTCGGGTATTTTTGGAGAGCTAAAGTCGTCGTTGACGTCATATCCTGCATCCAGTGTCGGAGTTGTCTTCAAAGTATGGATTCAAAGTCGCTTGGAGGTACCCGACTCTGCAGCCCTGACTAGTACAGAGGAGTTATGGCAACTGCAGGTTTATTTGCAAATTACAAATAAACCAAAACAATAACTTTTTTTGTTATGGAGACATACCAGTTCAATAACATTTTTTGTTATTATGCTGCTCCACCTCTCCGCACAAAGAACAAATCTTGTTATTCCTTCATGATTCCTTCTGTGTTATTGGTTTGTTATTGCAATAACAACATAATAACAGTTTAAGTTATTCTTCGAACAAATGTTTGTTATTGATTTTTGTTATTTTAACAACTAATCCGATCATCCCAATAACATATTTCGATCTTCTCACAATATCAAAAACTGACCTTCCCAAGTTATTTCCGTCTGCTCGGGAATAAATACTTGCACAGCATTACCTTTTTTGTGAGCTATTTTACAATTTTGAAAATAATCATAATAAAAAATTTGAGCCATGATAATATAATCATTCTTTCTGACATTGTTTGATGTCCATCTGTATTTTATAAAATAAAAGTTGAAAAATATGTCTTATATGATTGATTAAAGATAAAATCTAATTTGCGGAAAAATATAACTTGATTTGGAAATGGATCAAAAATCAAACAATTGTACCAACATTTACGACCCTTATCAAACCGTTCGTTTTCACTTGCCCCGATGGTCCTGCCATAACTTGCAGCCGCTCCATATTATCGATTACACCCCGACAACTCACCGCACCACAGTAGTGAAATACAGCTCGAGAGAAGAAGCCCCTGTCATTTACCTGTAATGAAAAGTGAAAAGTGATATCCCAATTAATAAACACGAAGCCAGCGGGCAGTTGTGCACTGCAATCGGAACAATATAGCAATAACTCTCAAGGTGTAGTATACGTTTACAGGTAATCGGTCAACTTCTGGAATGTGCCGGAATGTTTTTGTTTTTTTGTTTTAAGGTATCTTTCACTTTCTAAAAAATCTAGTGTGGCCATCAAACCGCTCAAACGTTTCCGGTGGGCCATAAAATTAATGCTTAAATCAAAAAGCTGTGAAATAAAAAAATGCACCGCTTATAGGACCGTTTGATGGTTCAACGTCGGTAGCGGTTTAAATTAGACACTAACTACTCCCTGGTAGCTAGTATGTAGTAGCAGCGGAGTCAAGTACGATCGGCACGTACCGATACTGAGGCTAGTTTGCAACCGTGTGCGACTAGTTTCGTGTTATGTTTTAATAAAACGGCCACCACATTTCACTACTTGGTAAAGTGTTGCTAACTTTATGACTTCCTTCTTTACGTTGAGGAATTCTGCGCAATGTGGGGCAGTTTGCAAATTGACGAGCTTGTAGAACAGTTAGCATCCATCAAAACTACTCGACATGCTCGATTAAAGTTATTGTGAACAACTCAACTATTTTATTTATTTGAATTTATGGACTAGTCTCATAAATAACTTCCAAAGAAAACATTTCACTTTAGCAACAAATCAAAACACGTGCCGAGTTCCATTCCTAAACGAGCCTAATAATGATGGAAATTTCCGTCATTTCTAGTCGCATGAAAAAAAACACACCCATCTTTTAATGGGAAAAATTTCCATATGATTGCACCAACAATCACAGACTTTTGTCCGTAATTATTGCCGGCCATCGCGAATGCATGCCGCAATCATCCTCATGCAGATTTTTTTTACGATTACACTTCGTCGTTGTCGTTCTACCTTGTCGCACGTGCATTTTGGGCCAAATTGAGTTAAGAATGCCATTTTGTGCAGCTCTCTATGCCTCACCTGTTGACCTTCACAGATCCCCAAAATTCAATTTTAATCCTGAGATATTCGATAAAAACCGAAAAAAAACTACGTGCATTTTTGTCACTTTTCATATGAAAAAAAAATTCAATCCTGTCGTGCTATCTTGACACACCTTGAAAATTGGCGTAAGAGCGACAACTGGCCAAAGGGATTTCAGGTCAAAACGCGTTTGACACACGTACATGCCCGACTACGGTAATCATTTGTAAGTTTGGTCAACCAAACAAAACGTATTTGTTATTGTTTACATTGCTTGCTCTTGTTGTTGTTTTTTTCAAGGTCAAACATTGAAACGCGTTTTTCTCGGAACGTCAAAAAGTCGACGTGTGACAAGATAGCACGACAACGTCAACTTGCAATAGTTGACGACCAGGAGGGCAGCCCGTGCATCTTTGGACATTGTTGATGATAGGGTTAAAGGTTTTTGTTTTTGACTTTTTGTACGTCTTTTTATGCCAACAAATTGTTTATGGAATTGTTTGTGCTTTTCACAAATTTTAGATTTTTGTAACCTTTTGCCATAAAAATGGATGTTTACTCTACTTTAGGAAATCGTCAATGTGACTGTTTTTTCCGATTGTTTTTGATGCATTTCTCATCAAACTGGTTTATTTTTAACCATTATTGACCTGTCGTAACGCTTCCTCATTTAGCTTCCAGCTGGGAAAGTGATTAATGTTTCTTTCAGAGCTCCTGAATGGAAATTATTTGTTTGGATTTTAATTAAATTTGATGAGTTTGCACTTAACGCAATCGTTTTAGATTATATCCAGCATCGCAATTAAAATAGGTGAACAAAAAACTTTTAAACTGTGCAAAGTGCAAATGCAAATGCTGTACAAAGTGCAATTGCATGCAAAGTGCAATTTAAACATTATGTTAATAAGTTTAAAAACATTTAAAATGTTAAAAACCTAACCCTAATTGCATAATATGACAAACATACCCTATTTGAAAAAAAAAAATCATGATTCAGAGAAAAATATACAAATAAACACAATTTGAAATTAGTTATTTAAAAAAAACGTAAAAAGACCTGATAATCTCAGTTCAAGCGAATTCAAATCTTGTTGAGGATTTTAACTTAACTTGATTTAAAAGTGATTTTTATGTTTTAAAGTTAAAATTTCAAGGTGAGCCTACGATTTTTTTTTTTCGTTCAAAATGTTTGTAGAATTATTCTAAGAAGGTGCAAAAAGCCTCACAAAAAGTGCAGGATGGCGAAACTGTTTTTTTGAAAAATACTCTGAACGTCAAAATCTTCAAAAACCAATAAGGCTTCATCCATAAAATACGTCACGCTAAAATCAGCCAAAATTTACCCCCCCCCCTCCCCCCCCTTTGTCACGCTTTTCCTATACTTACAACACGCAATGTCACACTTGCTCAGACCCCCCCCCCCTCCTCCCCTAGAGCGTGACATACTTTATGGATGACGCCTAACGAGAATCAATTTTCCAAATGCTTGTAAAACGGCGATTTGGGCTTTTTTACAATTTTCTAAAGAACAGTTTTAGTAAATTATTTCTGTATTTTTCAAGGAAAGTTGCCTCATCTTGCTTTTTCGCGAGGCCTTTTGCAGCACTATTACCACAAAAATTTGAACAAAAATAAGAATCGCGGGCTTGCCTTTAAATTTGACATAAAAATCAAAAAAATCTCATAGCAGTGCAGTTGTTTTTTTCTATCAGTGTATTTTTTCAGAAAGCCCATCAAGCATAATTGAAATAGTCCATCTTTGAGATATTCCAAACAAACCATTAATTAGATCGAAAATCAACTCATCGATTGTTGGATTTGTCAAAATCAAGCTCAATGTGTTGAAAAAAAAAGTTGGAAACAAACAGTCTATCTTGCTCGATCCTAATCTAAACAGCAACTCTGGAGTTTTTATTTTTTTAAAGGTCCAATAAACCAAATTTTCAGTTTTTGCTTTTTGGGTGTTTTTTAATACCCCTGACTAAAGGCGGTTTCAAAAACACCCAAAAAGCAAAAACTGGAAATTTGGTTTATTGGACCTATTCAAAAAAAAACTCCAGAACTGACGTGAGCAGGATACACTGTTTGTTTACATTTCGTATTTGGTCCATTTACTTTAAATCGAAAGTCTTCAATGCTGAGCCCACGATTCAATAGATCTCCCATAAACCACAAGGAAACCCAACTGATTGACCAACAATCAACCTGCCCCGATATCACTTTAATTCACAGGAAATAACAACCATTTGACCCACAAAACACCGACGCTGACCTTCGCCACTTTTCGACCCACAAAACCGAAAAGAAACCACACACACACACACACACACACACACACACACACACACACACACACACACACACACACACACACACACACACACACACACACACCAAACAGCCCGTAAAAGAGCCCATCAAGAGATTTACGTACATCGCATATGCACACGGCTCGCGCGATGTCTGAGCTAAAGTTCCCATTCATATGTTAGAGCGCGCCGATTTGAATCTATGTACCCATTAACGGTGTGCGCGGCCTACCCATCAACAATCGGATAAACCACAAAAGCCACGTGCCCCTCGCGCGCCCGAACCCGGGTATAACGGATTTCGTTCGTTTCGCCGGGAACAGAGAAGTTCCGGGCTAGCCCGGGTGGCGGCGACGGCGCCAAGCCACTGTGGTAATCTTAATTAAATCTTGGACCGGGTCGCGCGCAGAGGCCGTTCACCCAAATTTGCAAGAGTTTAATGAGCCCCCCGTTGATCTCGCGCCGAAGATCAACCCGCAGCAGGTCCCAT
This sequence comes from Culex quinquefasciatus, assembly GCF_015732765.1. NCBI lineage: Eukaryota > Metazoa > Arthropoda > Insecta > Diptera > Culicidae > Culex > Culex quinquefasciatus. Next base: position 50,326,675 of record NC_051863.1, on the reverse strand, counting down.
TAACATTCTCGCTTTGAACGACGACGACAACCCCCCAGATGACCTGCAAGCAGTTTTCCCTCCAAACCTACCAGGCAAGACCAGAATAAATCGATTTGAACTAGTTCAATTGATCTACTTTTTCCTACGCTACGAGCAGCTTATCTGAGCACAGGAAAATTCCTTTCATCCTTGTAGCACTGAAGATCAATGGGGAGAGAGGTTCTCTGGAAAATCGGTAAGATTTCAAACATTTTGTGTTATTTTTATCTGTTTCAGACAGATGCTAACTTCCAGAATTGTACTGCCATTCTTTTCGACAAATGACGGATTCTTATCGGAAGTACACAAAGATTTGATTTTTTATGTTTCTTGAGAAAGGATTTTAAGATCGGTTGGTGTATTTTTCAAAGTTGTATGTAATGGTCAGGGCAATGGAAAAATATGAAAACAAAAAAAATAAACTTTTTTGTTTACAATAATCTGAATAAAATGACATTTCCTATAATATTCGATTCTTTTATTGTTTGAAAAATCAACCGCAACATATGAAAATGTCCTAAAATATTCAAACACTAGGGTATTTTAAGGCTGGTACGAATTTTATTTAAAGTTGTGTTGTGGTGGGGCCCCCTTCGAAGTTGGCCGAAAAATCAGGGAACAAAAAAAAATATATTTTTTCAAAAAACATCAAAATTTCAATGGATTTTGAAGTGCAATCAGCTGAAATCAATTTAAAATGCATTCCCCTGCGTTTAGAATCATTTTTAGCATGTTTGGGTTGATTTAAAAATCTTTAGATTTTTTGAAAAATCTTACATTTTTAAAAAAAAAACTAATGATTCCAAAACAACTAAACCAGTGTAAAATGCATTTTAAAACACTTTTTCCATGCATATGTTTAAACTATGGCTTGTTATTTAAATATTTTTATTTTATTTTTGTTTTTTGTTTTTTTTTTAAGTGGTTGATTTTTAATCAGATCTCTTTTTATTTTGATATTTTTTCAATTTGATTATATTGCTCAATTTACAATCAAACCATACAAACCACAATTAATTACATCTCTGAGTAACAATGATTATTTTCGAAACGAAATTTTAGCGAAAAATTAAAAAAGTCCTATTAGAATAATTTGCTAGTTTCCAATCCAAATAATGTTGGTTCAAACATTTTGTTTATTAAAAACATAATTTTGAATTAGGATTTAAAAATCTATCACGTTCAGATTGTTTTAAATTTCATGAAACTTCTTAACCGCTTCTTTGTTTTTCCAGTGAAAAAAATTTCTAAAAAATTATGTTTTCTTTTGATTCCTATAAATGACTCATATTCAAAACTTTTAACTTTTAGCATCGTTTTTTTATGATTTTTGGACTTTTTGATATATTTCCCTATATTACCCGCATTTTACACATTGTGATTCTCAAGCTAATAAAAAAAAGTTACACAATTATATTTAGAATCTAAGTTTTACAATTCATTAAAAACATTTAACGTTTTATAAATCTTATTGTATATGATATCACGGATATTTAAAACTTCCCAAATCCTTATAAATTAAGGCATTAAAATTAAATTTAGATTTCCCATTTTGATTAAATTTAATAACCCAAGGCGCCATGATTGTTTTGAAAAAGTAATCTAGATATAAGAAAACTTTTTCCTAAGTGGGCTGGATTCCATAGTAATTTCAAAACCTGCCCGCGGGCCGCGGTTTGGTGACCACTAGTCTACACAAAACTGGATTACAGAACAAATTCCTCTTTAAAAAATGTGTTTATCAGACTATTGAAATCAAACAGCAAACTGCTTAGAAACATATTGGCATAAAATAAACAATTCAAGAAACAAAAATCAAGCGATACCTTTATTTTCCACTTTAGATATCATAACGATTCGCCGAATTTGCGTAAATAAAATGTTTTTGAACCTAATGGTCTCTCAGAATAATATTTGCAGTCCATCTTATTAATTGAAATGTTAAAAAAGGATGAACATCAGCTCAACTTCGATTTTTTGCACATTTAGATTTACAGTTTAAAGAGAACTGTGGCTTTATTTATTAGATCCGAGTAATATAGAAATATATTTAACATAATTTTTAAATCGTGTTATTCATGAATATTAACTGACCAAGATTCAAACAAACTTTTGGATAATTATTAGTAGGGTTAGTGATTTTTCACGGTTAAAAATTGCAATAAATCAATAAAAATTGCAAACTGCAAACAAACTAATTGTAACGAAATTTTCAAAATGTTATCAAACGGAACAGAAAAAAGTAAGTTGGAATTTTTTTTAACTTCCACGGAAACCATCCACCCAAAATTATCAAATATTGTGAAAAATAAACAGGGCTCAGAAAAAATCTGAAATGTTCTTAAAAGGTGATTTTATACATCAAACCATCAAATCAAATGAATAGCTTCAATTAATCTTGAATAAACCAAGGTTGAAACTTTAGATTTCTCGTAAAATTATTATTTTCAAATAAAATAGTAGTCAAAATAATATTACACCGAATGAAAATATTGCTAAATTAAGTTACTTTCCTAAAAAAAACTGATAAACTATTATTGATACTCTAAATAGCAATCCCTTTTTTCAATATTTTTCTCTACTCTAATGGAACTATTTTTTTATTCTATATTATTATTGCCTGTCCCTCTGATCAATAACATATGGACTCAGGGGTGAGACTGTTTCTACTGAATGTTACATTTACATGAATGTTTGCTTTCAAATAATATCTAAAAATAAATAAATTCAATTAAAAAAAAAACATTTTTTCTAAAACATATCATAATATATTTGTTTAGTCAATTTTATCAAGTATTGGGTGAAAATCCAAAATTTGTGAAAATTAAAACTTGTTGTTATAAGAAAAACTGCGATCAAATGATTAATGATATCATCTTAGTGACAACTCGATGATTCCAAGAATATGTTTTTTTTAATTTGACTGATTTTTGTTAACATTATTTAAGTATTCACTTCTCAGTAAATGCATTTCAATTAAAAACTTATAAAATTTACTTCAAAAGACTTTATGGATGCAAAACTTATTATGTTGTTATTTCAAAGAATTGATTTGAGAAAATTGATAAATTTCACGGAAATTTTCAAATTTCCGGAATTTCACGCTGTGCGCGAAATCGTGAAAATTCACTAAATCTAATTATTAGTTAAACTGAATATCTTAACTAGGATCCGTAAAATGTATGTAGGCAAATTTTCAAGACTTAAAGTTGTTTCCAAAATCTATGGCATTTTTTCGTTCTTTGCAGAAAATAAAAATTCTAATTTGACAAAATGTCGCTGATTACGAAAACAAATCATATTTCCAAAATTATTAACAGTGATTTCCCATATTTTCTCATAAGATTTCTATCGGTGTAGGTGAAAAATTAAGAGTAGGCCCAAAAAAGGAGCAGCTCATTCTGTAAATTTAAGCATTTTAGTCGGCAAATCATGAGATCTACCGTCACAGCCCTGAAATTAAACAACGCACATTTCGTTTAGCAAATCGCAACTTTCCAGCGAACTGCACCCGCCGCATCTCTCGGAACGACAACTAGCGCTAGGAAACAGGAAAAGCGCTAAAGTTGGTCATCGCGTGCCTTCGCCTCGCGATACTGCGCCGATCGGTCGTCGCGTGGGCTTGTCAAGATGTTCAGTGGCCAGCAGCCCTGAACATGTAGTTGGTATGAGAAGAGGGTGCATGTAAGTGCCACACCTCCTCGGCAATGATCTCCTGTACGTAAGTACGTACGAGGTGGGTGCAGCGGACTTGTTGATCTCATTTTTTTTGTTGTTGCCTGCGATGGAGGAAGATCGAATTACGTTTTACATTCCTGAAGTGTGCTGCGATCACGTGGCTAGTGGTGGGTTAATCAGGGTGCTTGATTACTCGATCGGTGGAAGTGAAGATGGAAAATTATCTGCAAAATCTACGATTTTTTCAGCTCTTCAAAGACCAGATAACTGGGTAGGACTTTCAAACTCCTAAACCTTCTGTGATAACCAGCCACCTCGGTCTTTGATTTGGGTGTACAGAGCTTTGTTTGTATGTAGATTGCACCACGTCAAAATTACTTGCATAATCCTTACATGCCGATTAAGCACACTTTTGCCCAGCATTGTTCGGACCACAGTAATGACAGACGCTGGATGCTGCAGCATCGCACGACTTGATTCCCCATCACCAACATAATCAGCATCACAACAAAGGCGCTCATGGCGCTCCCCATCATCAAACTTAATTTCCACCATTAAGGTGTCACCCAAGCTCCGGCTCTGTGATCCGCGACGACTCCATTGTTTGTTCGGTAATTTAATTTTCATTATCGCGCGCATCTTCCGCGGAGATCCGCGGACTTCCTCACCGTTGTCAGCTGTTTTCGCTCTGAACTCGGTCGCGCTGATGGTGATGAACTGTGAGCAGCCGCAGCTTCCCATCGTCGTCGTCAAATCTTCTCAAACAACATTTTATAATTCCATCTTAACTGTCTAATATGTTCCTGAAATTTCGCTACTGTTCCACTCTTCAAATTGCTCAAATTAAAACGCATTGCCTCTGCCACTAACCATAAACAAGCCTTGTGTCTTTGCGATGTTACAATACTCATTTCTAAGATGTCTTCTGGATCTTCTAAATTTAACTTCAAACGTTTCGATACTACTTCTACTACCCACTTCCATACTAGCTTTGACTGACTACAATATTTAATTCTATGTTCTGTTGAATCCACAGTTTTGCAAACTTCACAAAGGTTGTCGCTTACACCTTTATCTTCAGCCTGAACATTTTGGATCTGTTTGGGATTATGTTGTTGTACACCAAAAAAGCGTTTCTTTGGCATGAGAACTAATAAAGTTCTTACTGATATTTTCCCAAATGTGCTCCCACAAAAGCTCCGGGTTTTCATACTCTACTTTAGGTACAATTTTCTTTTTTTGAAGCAAATATTCATAAATGATTTTGCAACTATTCAAATGGACTAAATTTAATATATCCGCCGCGAGGTTCAGCCATTCTCGTGCATTTCTTGTGAGTGTTTTACTATGAGACAGTGCTAACATAAAACGATCTGCTGTGTCCGGTTTGTTTAAATCCGCGAAAATTATATTTTTAATAAATAGCGCTTGCATTTTTGTTTCGGGATCCACAAGAGAAAGACCTCCCTTCTCAATAGGAAGATACAACTGGTCACGATTAACTTTAAAAATAGAATTTCAAATAAACCACCCACAACTTTTTTTCAGTTCTGCTATATGCTTATTCGTTGGGGGGAAAACCTGAGCCAAATACCAAATTTTTGATAGTATAAAGGTATTAACAATTGAAACTTTTTGAAAAATATTAAGCTTTCGTCTGGTGTGCAAAGAGAGGGTGTTTTTAACGTTTCTAATAACAAAGTCATAATTTGTATCTACTGTTTCAGAAAATTTCTGATAAAAGTTTACTCCAAGGATTCGCAAAACCTCTTTTCCTCTAACATGTGAGGACTGGAGCGACAGGCGTTAAACCTCATATATTGAGATTTCCCGACATTTAACCTTATTTTAGAATAAATACTAAAATAGTTTATGAGCTCCAGCACAGTATCGAACTCGTGATCGTTGAGGATGAAAATATTCAGGTCGTCTGCGTAAGCGATTACTTTTACAAAAGTATTCGCTACGAAACAGCCTTGAACACTGTCATAAATCAATCTGATCAATGGTTCAACATATATTACAAAAAGTGCCATGCTAAGAGGACATCCCTGACGAACAGAATTTAGAATTCGAATGGAATCGGTAAGATATCCATTAAATAAAACTTTTGACGATGCATTCTTATATAAATTTTTTAAACAATTAATAAACTTTACGTGAAATCCATACTTTTCCAATACCAACCATAGAAAATTATGATTGACATTATCAAATGCCTTCTCTAAATCTAAACTTAGAAGAAGTCCTTTGAAGCGTTTAGTCTGCTCTGCTCGTAAACAAATATTCCTGAGTAATTGAAGATTATACAAACACGATTTTTCAGGGTGGCAAGCGGTTTGGCCAGGTCCAATGATTTTTTGCAAGAGAGGATGTAAGCGATTGGCTAAAACTTTAGTAAACAATTTATAATCACAATTAAGCATACTTATTGGCCTTTTGTTAGATATATCTTCTTGATCGCCTTTTTTGGGAACAAGTGTAATTATACCTTCTGAAAAACTTTTGTCTGGACAAATATTATCAATTAAATAACTATTAAAAAGGATAAGTAAATCATCTGAAATTTGTTCAAAAAGTGTTCATAAAATTCGTATGTAATACCGTCTGGTCCAGGACTTTTCTTTTTGTTGATTGTTTAACTACTAAACGTAGTTCTTCTTTTCTATTGGTCTTATAAGCGCCTCTGAGTCTTCTCGACTCAACGGCGAACGGATGTTATTTAAAATTGTGATGTTTTGATTAAGATGGTCTGAGGGTTGGTTTTGGGAAAATAAAGTTGAAAAATAATCTTTAATAAATGGCTTTAAAATGAGATAATTTGATGTTATTCCTTCTGGAGTTCGAAGCTGCAATTGACTTGAAGAGTACTGTTTCGTAATACTGGATGATATTTGAAATAAGGAAATTGTTTCATCGGATGATATAGATGCTGGTGAAACTTTAAGTGAATAATTTTTTAATCGTTCATGTTCAATTTCTAGTAGTTTTGATTTTATAAAAGTCATTTGATCATAAATATTGTTACCTTTTGCTTGTTCTTGGATGATTTCTTTAAGACACGTGTAATAGAAGTTCTTTTCGCGATGGATTTGCTGATTGATGTTGAAGCTTTCAGATTTGTATATTTGCTTAATTTTGGTTTTGGCTACAAGGTTCCACCACTTGTCAAAACTTTGCGAATATGCTTGACGTTTGCGTAAATCTTGGAAAATTGAAATAATTTTGCTAGTAATGCCATCGTTGTTAATAAGAAGCGGATTAATTTTCCAAAACCCCCTGCCTCGAATAGCCACTGGAGTGCCAGCAGGGGCTTCATATTTGACCAGCACAGCATGGTGATCAGAAAAAGGAACAGCCAGAGTTAATACTGTTTGTACCTTGTCTGAAAAATCTTTGGGAGCGTAAAATCTATCCAGACGAGATTTAGAAATTCCTCTTACGAAAGTAAAGTTCACATTATGGTTTTTTTCTTTTTCAATATCGAGCAATTTAAGAGATTTAACAAGCGATTCTAATCCCTTACTAAAATTTTTAATATTACTATTCGAATCTGATTCGAGCAAAATACAGTTAAAATCACCCGCTACGATGTTGATATGATTGGTTGACAAATGAGGTACAATATCTGAAGAGAAGAGAATGTCTCTCTCCTGTTTCCGATTTGATCCCGAAGCTGCGTATACATTTATAATATTAAAATTATCAACACACACAGAGGTGATACGTCCACACGGGCTGAGCAAAACTTCACTGAACGGGATACCCCGTCTGACGAGAACGGCTGTACCAACACCATTTACATTCGAATTCACGATAGCAATGTGAGAGTACAAAAACCCGAAACTTTCGAAGGCCACTTCCTGTAGTAGTATTATGTCGACATCTGTGTTGAGTATAAAATCTTTTAAAAGAGACTTTTTGGCAGTGCAACTAATAGCGTTGATGTTGATGGAACAAATACGTCTAACAAAAACCATTTCTTCACCCAAACAACTAAACTACTCTGCTACTTCAAAACTGTCCTTACGTATCCCAACCCAACCCCAGCCCGAACCCCAGCCCGAACCCAAACCCGAACCCAAGCCCATGCCCGATCCCACGTGGTTTGAAAAAAGTAAGGTTATGTTGCTTTCACACGCTGCCCTTGGCGGTAGCGCGTGTTTCGATGGTACTCAACGGCGTCTTCTTTTTGACTTTTTGATCGCTTACCTTTCGGGATCACCGGCTTGAAGCCGTCTTCCCCGCCGTTCTCTTCACCATCCGTTGACGAATTTGCTGATCTCTTGACCGCTAGCTTAGGGTTGCTGGTGTCCATCGATTCCTCTGCTTCTTGGGCCATGCGTTGCAGCACAGCCATAATCTCCGCCGGAGACTTGCTTGGCCCAGCTGGCACGTCATCCTTCGCGGGGCTGGCCGGCGGAAGGGCCGCCGGAATGGCCGTTGGGGGGGCCACCGGACATCCAGGTGGAGGGGCCACCGGACTTGCCAGTGGAGGGGCCACCGGACTTGCCAGTGGAGGGGCCACCGGAATGGCCGCTGGAACTACCACCGGATCGGTGATCGTCGCTTCCGCTTCCACTGTTTCCTTGACGTTGTTGCTGTCTGTAGCTTGCTTCTTGTTGAGAACCTGCATCTCTGGACGAAACTCCGGAACCAGCAGAACCGGCGATGGAGCGGGAGTCCCACGGGCGGTCACGGAACTGTAGGTTCGTGAACCGCCGCTTCCCGACGAGCCTGTTGCCAGTTTGGGACAGCTCGATTTCAAGTGCCCTCTTCCTTACAATGGAAGCACCGATTTTTCAGGCCATCGTAGTAAATACGAGCTCTGAAATGGCCGACAAAGAGGTTCGCAGGAATTTCCTTTGAGACCTCCATGTGTACGCCCCGTACACCGCTGAACACGCTGAACTTGTAATCCAGCGGGTACCTTTCCCGCACGTGTTGGCGTATTGTTCCGTATTGGCGGAGAGCGCTGGCGATCGCTTGATCTTCAATTTCCGGAGGAAGATTGAAAATCCGTACGTACCGGAAGATCCTGCTTGCTGGAACCAGTTGCACAAAAGACTCCGCACCGTCGTTGTGCCGGAAACGGTAGTGTTCGTCGAGCTCGTTGACGAATCTGGCGAAAATCACCTCGTCCATAAACTTCAGATAGAAGTTCCCGTCGTTCTCGTCCTTATACACCGAGTGCAAATCTGCTGCACTCAGCTTCAGGGAGTCCACAATAAACTTCAGTACTTCCAGGTGGGCTGGGTTCCTTGTTCCGGCTTCGAAGCACAGTTTCATGGTGTTCTTTCGAACTCCGGTTTCCATTTTTACTCTACTCTGACCTTGAATAGATTCCGCGAAAACAATAGTTTGGTGGCTTTGCAGCCAAACAATAGGAAAAAAAACTCTCTAGCCGGGGAGCAACTGTTCGGATCGACTGCTCGCGAAGACGTCCACTCCGAGAATGCGGTTCGTAATGACCTGTTCCAATATTTGCTTTCTCAACGATTGCTGAACAAACATCCCAAAGTACGCGTCGATTACGTAAGCCGAGCGATGCTGACCGCCTGACGACTTCAACTCCACTACGTTGCAACAAAGCCGCGAGTATGTAGCACACGAGGCATTAAAAATCGATTGACCTAAACCGTGCGCGAAAAATTGCGGATCATCAGAAGATTCGCCCAAGTCAGAGGCTTTAGTGGCGGACGAAAATGTTAAGTAACGATTAGCGCTGGCGCTCTGGTGTAGGTCTCCACCTGGTCCTCGATGATTGATGTATCCGAGAGCAGCTGCCGATGATGGCCCAGTTGGGGCCCCAATTGGAGATGAATAAATGCAACGTTTTTTTTTTTGTTCGACCAGCCCAGGCCAGGTGTTGGGGCTAAATGAGCTATCAGATTGACACAGATTTTTTGTGTTGTTGTTTGGGTAGCGACGTATAGGGGTTTCGTTGGGAAATGGCGTCGTTGGTGTAGAGATCGGACCTGGCAGATAAAAGAAAAACTTTACAAATATATCTCGCGACTGGGACTAATTGGCTGGTGCACTGAATTAGGTTTAATAAATGGAATCTGGGTGATGTTCCAGATGTACAGTTTATGGCCAAGTACATATTGAAGAGAATAGGCAAAGCTCCGTAAATGCAAAATTTCGTCGTGAAAATTCGCTTTGAACTTGATTTTAGAAAAAAAAAGTTTACAAAATCAAAACAAAATGAGCATTTTTAAGCTTTAAACTAATTTTTAATTTCGGAACCACATACAAATTTTACGCAACTACTTAGAAACACACACGAAACACTGTTACAACGTGTATAAAATTGTGTGATACTAAAAAGAACAAAAGTTTAAAAAGGTTAAAAGTAAGTTTGACATTAAGTTTATTATATTTCTTTAAATTATTGATATGCCTCCAAGAAAGATGATAAAATGTTCAACAATTTTATAAATGTCCATAAAAAAAATGTTTATTTTATAATTTAGTTACAAATAGCTCAAATGAAGGGAGAATTTTGTCCAATTTTTTCAAGGCCATAATTTTTTGCCATACAATTTGATCTTCAAACATTAAAATTTACTTAAAATAAAATTATAAGTAAATTATAATTTATTTGAAAACATTATAAGTGTTTTTAACCAAAAATGTTATTTTTTTATTTTGCTGGAATTTAGATAGGGGAAATATACCCTTTTAAATCACTCTAAGCCGTTCGACCAATTCTCATCACTTTTGCTGTTTTCCGCTATTAAAGCAACGTTTTCAGGTGTATCAACTATGGATAGTTACTTGCTCACTTTTATTTGAGCTATTGATTACTTTGTAACAGTCAAAAACACTTTATGAAAGCTGTAATTCATGATCAAAGTGCTGATAGGCCGAAAATAGAAATAGGCTGAGAAAGGGTATAGTTCCCCTAAGACCGTTGCAAATACTTTTCAAAGTTTATGTCAAAAACGGCGCGAAAAATCGAAGGAGGGGGGGAAATATTTTTTCAAAAACCAACAAAATTTTAATGGAAATTGAAGTCTTTTTTTTTTTTTTGATTTTTTTGCAAGATTCCGAAAAAAATATCTTCGTTCCGTTCCTTAGATATATTGCAAAATAACAACTGGGCAGGTGTGAAATTCATTTAAAAAAACTTTTATCATTCACAATTTTTATTAATTTTTGTTTTCTTGATATTTTTTTTTTGTTTTAGGAGACAAAAAAGCATTTTGTGCGAACTAAGAATGATGCAAAATGTGATACTATGGTTATGAATTATTGTAAAATTGTAAAAAAAATCGAAAGACTGAGAAAATTTAATAAAATTTTCCTATTTGTTGATGTTGGCTTTGTTCATCGGACTGCTGGTTGCTGTGAAAATTTAGTTTTTAATAGTGTAATGTAATTAGTCCTTTTTCCATCTCGCGATGTCTTAGAAACTATTGGTTCGATTTGTAATGCTAAAAAGCAAAATTTTTGGTGAAATTAAAAATATTTTCGAAATTTTATAATCACGGATAACTTTTTAAAAGAGCGGAAAACACTTATTTGGGACATTTTCAAATGCTGGGCTTGATTTTGAAAACTACAATTTAGGCCTTTGCAAATATTTTTCAAAGTTTATGGCAAAAGTCGAAGGGGGGGCAAAAAAATAAAAATTTGAAATGCTTGCCATGGTTTCATCTTTTCAATGAAAAAAGTGTTGTAAAATGCATTATTCATCAATACAGATGTTTTGCAATCATTAGTATTCAAAAAATATATGTTTTGACGAAAAAAATATTTTTTTCGACGTGTTTTGCAACGACATTTCACTAGACTTCAAACTATTTTATTTTTCTCAATCATGCCTTGATAATCCAACGCTGGAAAATGCATTTTAAATAATTTCCATTTGATTGCACCTCAAATTTCATTAAAATTTTGGAGATTTTTTAAAAAAATATTTTTTTCGCCTTCTGATTTTTTGAGCCAATATAAACTTTGAAAATATTGGGAACAGCCTTATTTATATTGAAACAAAAAACAAAAAAAAAATACAAAAGTTTTAGTCGAAGATCACATCAAAAATCAAACCGAAAATCAATAGAGGGAAATGGCAAAAAAAACTCAGCTCTTGCATTTTTTTTTTTGCGGGTGTGCTTTTATTTTATCCAGAATTTATAATTTAAAATAATAAAAATGAACAATTTTCTTATATTTCTTCCAAAATGCCTCTAACTTGGAAACGGTGCAATATATAAAAAATAAATGTGTGTTTTTTCTCCAATATTTAAGATTTTTTTCCAAAAACCACAATTATTTTAAAAAAATATAGCTCCAGTACCAGATTTTGAAAATCCTAAACTTTAGCGCGTGATGCCTATTGTTATTTAAAAGTGCTTATTTATGGAATTTAACTTTTAATACTGAAAAGTCCAATATAAAAACAAGCTAATTTTTATGTGGGTACCTATTTTTCTGAAAAGTTGCAATCATACCCTACAGCTTTGCCGAATACACCAAATCGATCAGAAAAACAGAAAAAAAAAACTAATGATTTCAAACAAACATTTCATTCTAATCAAAAGAATACAAAGTAAAGCCGATTTGCGAAAACGTAGAGAATTATTAAATATTAAAATCATTTTTAAAGTTGCAAAATCATATCTCACAAATACAAACTTTTTTTTTCTTTGGTGTTGGATTTTGTTATATTACTTTTTTTGATAAAAAAATTAAGTTAATTTTCGAACAAATCTCTGGTTGTTCTAATAATTGAACTTCACATTTTCCATTTATTTCAACTTGCTCGAACCAACCAGACAAACAGGTCCTAATTCAAGAATCTTATTGGATTAACCAGAAACATTCAAACACATCAGAAAAGTGTTCATATTGTCATATTGTTTGTCTGGTTCTAAGAACGCTTATCTAGTTGTCGCAGGTCATAAACTGCAATAGATTTCAATAGAGCAATCTTCAGCGAAACTGTGTGATGCTCCCTGGCCCACTAATTGTTCAGCCCACTCACGTGCACGTTGAATCTCATTGAACTCTATTAAACCGGGGCGGCCGTCCCACTGCTGCGATGTTCCACGCATACAATCAATTCACGTGTTTGTTATTCATGAATGCCGCTTCTGCCGTGCGGAGAGCGGCTGCAGTGAAAACGGGGGGTTGTACCTATTTTCGACCTATTCTCGACCCAAATCTAGTCCAATTGTTGTTTCATTGTAAAAATATTAAAAAAAAAGTTTGGGTCGAAAACAGGTTACGCTCCCCTTCTGTACACATTGTCCAAGCTCCAGCTGTTGCTGAATTCGTCAACCGTGCGCTTTTGGTGACACACAAAAAAAAACACATGTCCCAGATCGATTTGTTGATTTTGCTTAGATTTTTTGTTGTTGTTTTGTTTCACCGTGGTCCGAAAGGTCTCGGCACTGTTTCGCCACAACCTGACCATCCGAGCGTTTAGCGATCAGCGCGAAGAAACACCGCGCCACTTATTAATCAGCCTGCAGCGATGACCCTGGCCAGGTTTCCACAAGTGTCGGCTGGCTAGTTTGCTGTCACCAGCATGTGGACGACGACTAGTGTGTGTCACCAATCCGACACACAGAGGATGGCATAACTCATTGTTGGTTGGTGTTTGTCGCGCCGTGAAGGACTTTGGCAGCTTGGGGACACCTTGGGTAATCCGTGCCTAATGACGGTCAGATTTGGACGGATGGGACTTTTTGCTTGCCGGGGGTCGACAGGTGATGGAGTTGCGACAGAATCGAAGATATTGCCGAACATGTTTTAATGTTCTCAATAATCTAAAAACTCTTTGGAGTTTAAAGCTGTGAGTTTATCAACCTAACGGAGGTATTACAACAGGTAACCCAGTGAACTATTTAAAAAAGTTGTTTAATGTTTTTTTTAATGATAGAATCATCAGTTTTTTTTTTAATCTATCGATGGTGGCTTCTGACACTACAATATTCAACAAACCATTGCAATGGCAAAGTGTCTTTAATAAAACTAATAATAATAATATTCAACAAAATCAAATAAAAATCAAAACAAAACCTCCACAAATTATTAACTTTCTCGATTGAACCACGAATTTAAAAAATTATCCAAATCATGCAAAAATTGTACAAACAAATGTCCATATATTTTTTAAACATGCATTTTGATCAATCTTATTAAAAATTTTAGTATTTTACCAAAAAACTCTAATAAAGTGAAAATGCATACCAAATTTCACTTCATTTGATACGAACATTGCAAAATATAATAATTTCAGTATATTCGAAAATAATACGGTTTTTTGTAGGTTACAATCGAAACTTCTGGGATAAATGGTTACGCCCTAATGAATGAAATTGATTTAGAATTTCTCTTAGAAAAATCATTTTCTAATTTTTTTCTCGAGCAGTTCATACAATTCTTTATAATTAATTATTTGAACATTGTTGATTTCAGCCGTGGGTAATGAATGAAAACTGAGTGTTTTTCAATCACAATCACCGCCTTAGGAAAATCAAATTTTCTTTTAGAAATAAACAAAAATCTTTGATGCAGTTGACTTTGTGGTTGACGATTTTTTTTTCGAGACGAAGCTTTAAAGGGAGTTTTGCATAGTTAAGTAGACTAATAATTCTCTCTTTCGATGATTCCTTCGATATTGACAACCAGAAAGTCGACTGTATTTCATTCCTCCAATTGATTGCTACAGATCATCGCCTTAAAAAAAAATCTCACAGCAAATGCTGTGTAAATCGTTAAAAAGTTCATTCCATTACAAAAGTGTCTTAGATGGATACTTTAATGACTCAACGTGGTGCTAAGCATCGTGGAATGCGTCAGAATGTAGCCTGCGAACGCCGCACGGTCATGCCGTAATTGAGAAAGGCACGACCTAACATTTGCAAACATCACACAGACTTAATTACAAACTGTAGAACGACATCAACTGTCTGCTGTGCACGTTAACAAAATACCTACCAAGGTGAAACATTCACTTCGAGTAAATCGGCTTCGGATGGCTTTTGCGCCCCGAGGTGACCTGCAACGAGATATCGCTACAACCCTGACCCTTGGCCACAAGTCTATTGTTCTGCGGTTGTGCTCCAGTCATGCCACAGGGGTGCACCACACGTGGAGTAGGCGTGCCGTACTCTGCTCACAGCTCGTCGTCGTCGGAGTCGTCGGTACCAGATAGACTTCTAACGAGCACATGCCGGAAAGATTAGAATGTCAATTTCAATTAAGATAATTAATGCTCGCCATCTTCACCGTTGGAGCGGTTGTCGTCGCGCGTATCGTGCCGATGTTTGGTGGTACCGATGTCGATTAGTCCCCGCGCGAACCCGGTTCCATTCAGGACTGGAGCGTGACGTACCCATCACCAGGCCGCGCGCACGGTTAATTCAGGACAGTTCACAGTTAGCTGACTGGTGGTTGGTAATCAACCGGATGTGTACCTACGACAAGTGCAGCCAACCTGGCCCGAGATCGGACCGTAAGTGGTGCATTGCTCGGTGACAGTGTTGCCAGATAAGCTGTGTTTCATCGTTCCGACGACGACCACGACACGCCGGTAATTGATTAGAACGCCATGAAGCGGTCTTCAGGTCTCGCGACACAGAGAACGACGACGTGACGATGAATTGACGAAATCAATTATGGTACGGAGTTGTGCGAGAGGGGCAGGAGAGGTTGGTTAGTTTTACTGAATAGATGAGGTGTTGACTTGGCATTGTTGAGGGAGGGCGGAGGACGACCTAATTGTTCCACTTCCCAGCGCATCAAGTCGCTCCACCCCGAGGCCCTTTATGCCACAAGGTAGAACCTTTACAAAAGAGAGTCTTTTGTGCTGTAAAGTGTAACGCGAGGCGCCGATAGTGGAGAATTATCAACCTAATGACACCACTAAGTAGACAGTCACGAGAAGAAAGTGACGAAGGGCGTATTCAACAAGTGGAGCGCACCACAAAACTAATCACCACGCGGAGATTGTCATCGCGTCGCCGTTCAAAAGACTTTCATTCAGGATCGTGCCCCTCTAAGCTGTGGAATTTTAATTGTACTTTAGGGGCAGCACACCACCTTTCTTTCTTCGGCTGTGTTGATTTGTGGAGCGTAATGATGACTCAACGTGGAGTTGGTATTCAAAAATGGATCACTGATTTGAGGTTTGCGATATCGGGCAGGTAGCAAACAGCTCGCAGCGCCACCATTTTATAAGGAATGGAATTTGGTTGCAGTGAACGCGTGGTGGAGAAAAGGGAATGCGATGTGAATATTTGATTTGAAATGAGAAATTGAGCTGCCACCAGAAACACCTAAATAAATGAACATTTGCGGGAGGAATGCGATTTCAATCGAACTTTTTGCATGAAAATTTAATTATTTTTTTCTTCACATTTCCATACAATTTTAGCAGTCTTTAAAAAAAATATTTAAATATTTGATTTTCCTAAGGCGGTGATTGTGATTGAAAAACACTCAGTTTTCATTCATTACCCACGGATCAAATCAACAATGTTCAAATAATTAATTTTAAAGAATTGTATGAACTGCTCGAGAAAAAAAATAGAAAGCGATTTTTATAAGAGAAACTCTAAATCAAATTTATTCATTAGGGCGTAACCATTTATCCCGGAAGTTTCGATTGTAACCTACAAAAAAACCGTATTATTTTCGAATATACTCAAATTATTATAATTTGCAATGTTCGTATCAAATGAAGCGAAATTTGGTATGCATTTTCACTTTATTAGTTATTATATAGAGTTTTTTGGTAAAATACTCAAATTTTCACATAATACCGTTGTGGTTTGGTTGAGCGTTTTAGCAGAATGCATTACTGTGAATACAAAGAGACGAGTTGTTCCTTTTAATTCCGCTATATATTTTTTATATCTTGACAGATACGTATTTCGTCTACTACTTGCAGACTTCATCAGTGTTCTGTTCTCGACTAGTCGAGAAGTTTCTTTAGTATTCGGTAACTCTTTTTTATAATTCACAATAATTATTAAATTTTTATAATTAAAAAAAGGTTCTTTGCAAAAAGACTCATTTTTATTTTAAAAGAAACAAATTTTAACCATTACAAAAATGAGCCCCCAAAAAGTACTCTGATGATTTTCAAAATGCATAAAACCTAAAACCATAAATTTGAGATTTTATGCATTTAAAGATTTTTAGATTTTTTTTATTCAAGGAACAATAAACGTAATTAGAATAGTTTTTGGGGGCTCCTGTCCATCGTTTTGGAAAATAAATAAATTTTAATTTATTTTGAAATCAAGACATACATTTCCATAGGTTCAAAAAATCAACACAATGCCCTTTTGAAATGTTAGCCTTCATTCCAAAATTTTCAATATACTTTTTTCGAATTGATCAAAAAAATTTTTTTTTTATTTTTTTTTTTATTTCTAAATAGTCCTACAGCTTTGTCGAAGACACCAAATCTATCAGAAAATTGCTTTAAAAGATACAGATTTCCGAATATTAACGTACCATTTTTTGATGCTGTATGGAGACTTGAATGGGTGAGCCAATGAAACAAAATTGCTTCTTTGGTCATAGGTAAGGCTACCAACTGTACGGATTTTTTCCTTATCGTACGGATTTTCGACCTTCTCCGCGGATTTTAAATGGGCCGGAATTTTTGTACGGAATTTTTCACATAATACGGATTTGTACGGAATTTTAACAACTTTTTAAAAATTTCATTGCTTTTTTAATTGGGCCAAAGATCCAAAGATCGCCGGTTCGAATCCCGAGGCGGGTGCAAAAAATATCTAAGTGTAATATAGGTATTCGGTGCCCTCTCCCCGTGCCATACCTTCACACTTAGGAGACCCGGGAGGCGGAGTCTTGTCGCAAAAAGAACGATACACGCCTGTGGATCCGTTGACGAAACCGCAAGATTTAAGAGGGCCACATTATAAGGTGTTACGTCGATTCCGTTTGCATAATTTCCGGGTTTTCCTCAGTTCAAAATTGATTGTCAATGATTGCTCTTTTCAAATTCCTTACAAAACATATTTATTAAATAAAAGATCAAATTTTGGCTTGTGAAAACCTTGTGTTGTGCTTGAATTTATAGGACCTTTCCAATAAAAACTCTAGAAATGTTTTCGTGAAAACACTAACAACGATATTATTCGTAAAAGCAAACTTGACATTTCGTAAACTTTTAAACGTTTAACTAAAATATTTTTTAATTCCCAAATTCCAAACTTATCTAAACAATTCCTTGACAGTTTTTGTTATACCATGGTGTCATATCGGTAAAGTTTACGGATTTTGGCTCAGCAAGAGTTGGTAGCCTTAGTCATAGGGAACGCCCCCACAAAGTTTGAGCAAAATGAAAAAAAAATACAAATCAAATCCATTTCCGGAATTCGAGGAGAATCATGCCAGCACCAACAAGAAAGAAAATGATTACTTATTAAATTAACATTCCTACGCCCAAGGCTCTAAAAAAAGTTGGAACGGTAACTTCAACTCAATAGTTCTCGGGCATAACTCAAACAATCAAAATGATTCTTCTTTCCAGTGATTTGTTAGGATGTCTGGATGATTCCAGAACTTAATTTGATCAAATCTGTAATTTTTGCGATCGAAAAACTCGTTCCAACTTTTTTTTTCGCGTGTATAAAAATATCGCTAAAAAATCCGCAGAGGCAGTCGTTTAAAAAAAAAGGTGAAACGATGTTTTTTGTCGCATACATCACATATTTGTACAATTCTGCAAAATTTTAGGATCATCTAGACATTCTTACAAATCACTGGAAACAAGAATCGTCCCGATTGGTTGAGTTATGCCAGAGAACCAGCGAGTTGAAGTTACCGTTCCACCTTTTTTGGGAGGCTTGGGCGTCCGTGTAAGCTGGACAGGCGTTGGGCGTTCCAGTGTTTATTCAAAACTGAAATAAATGGTGGTTATGAATTTTTACAGCTGAAACATTTGGCAAACACAATAGTTGGCCTTTTTAGATGCAATTAAAAAAATAATGTTGGATTTTTGGCCAGGGAATACGCAAATCAGCTTTTTTCAAATGTTATCCTACTTTTTTCTAGCATGCATTTATTCCCTGTTGAATATGTGAAAACATTTTTAAACTTACAGGTTTTATGATGGTTCTGCAAACCCTCATACAACTTAAATAGGCTTTATGGTCTACATAAAACCAAAAATGTTTTGGATGGATTCATTTGAACTCGAATATGCACCAATTTCACAGTAAGAAATATAGAAAAAAATTTTGACCGATCCCGATAAATTCGCCTTAAAATTCTGAACAAATAAACTCACCTTTCGCCCACCCCGTCAGCACGTTCCCCAGGTACGAAACCTTATACTCCGGATCGGGCCTGCTAATCTCGATGCTGTGCGAGTTCCGCCGCAGCAACCGTCCCAACCCCCGCGTAATCGACCTGATTGCCCGCGGGCCACTCTCACTGTCGTTCACGTAGCACGCGTCCCCAATCTTCGGCTCCTGCTGCTCGGCCGAGGCACTCGCGGCGGCGGTATCCTTCTTCTGGAACCGCTCCGCACCCAGGAAGCCCCGCCGGAACTGCTGCTGCAACTTCAACAGCGCACCTGAGCCCTCCTCCTGCTGCTGCTCGAACTTTTTGGTATTGTAGTTGTTGCCGAAGATGCGCGCAATCGAGGCGCTCTTCACAAAGCGCGACTTTTTCTTCTTGGCGGGATCGGCGGGGGCGGGCACTTCGGCGGCCGCCCGCTGTTGGGCGTGCTTCGCGATGGTCCCCGTTCCGGGGTCACTCTTTGGTCGGCGCCTGAGTGCGAAAATGTTAAACTTGTCCAGCTTTTGGTTCTTGGTGCAGCCGAGGCACGCCTCCGGCTCGGTGGGCTGTACCTTGAGGACAAAGTCCACCTCGTCGCGGCCGGCCGCCTCCGGCGGTGGACCTCCGTTGGAAGTCATGTCACCGCGTTCTCCCTTTCCACGAGATTCACGAGAGAGAGCGCCCGGAAATTGCTTCTCAATTGGATTTTCCAGACGCGACAGATTCGGGCATGGTTCTTCACTAACTTCACTACAGCGTTGCACTGCAGTTACCGGATTGTGCACTGACGACCACCGTCAAGCTCTCACATTTTGCACTAGCCAAAGCCGAGGGGGTTTCCTCAGAGGCTCACACTGCGCGCTTGGAACGGAAAATTATCTAACGGAAATTAGCAGTTTTCAACTTTATTTCTTCTTGCCGTTGCCGCTTTACGTAACGCGAGCCTCCACCATGCTCTCGGTTATTGCTCAAGACTCGAACCACACACACACACTCGCCTAAGGCCTTTTCGAATGCAAAAAAAAAATGAAAATTTCAGCAGCTCTAGATTTAATTACGCGTGTACCGCGCGAACTCAACACACTATGCACTAGACGATCAATCTGACACTCGCGGCACCTTGCTGCTGCTGCAACTCTTCACGGTTAGACCCTTAAGGGGTACGAGAGTCGAGTTTGCCGAAGCCTTGAACTCGATTGGTGTTCTTAGCGCCCCACAGCTACTATTGCTCTGACGCCACCAAGCGTCAATTTGGCCTTCTTAATTGACTAACTGCCCGACTGCCTGTATGCTTGTGATGTGTGCGGGATTAGACGAGAGTTCGGTCCGTTCTGGTGAGTCTGTAGAAAGATACTGACGAGCAGCGACTCGCTGGAAATCTGTCCCCGTAAGAGGTGTTTTGACGCCGTGTTGTTCAGGTTCTCTCTTTTTTGTTGTTGTTCAGGTGTCCGGATTAATGTGGTGTAGTTGTTGTTGGTTGGTTCGGGGGTTGGTAGAGGAGCTCCAATCTGTGTGCGGGGACAAAGAAGAAAATCCGTACGTTAGTATGTGGACATTGTGGGGCATTCGAAATCGATATACTTTGAGCTGTACTGTAAAGGAAAAAAAAAGTGCAAAGAAGTTGGGTCGCAATGGCTTTATCGCTTTATTGGTCGCCGCCGGAGAGGACGAATGACCAATCAATTATATGTTTGGGAGATATCTCTCTGTATAAGGTTAAAACGAGTCGAATGAAATTTTTTGGTTGGGAAATCATACTGGAAAATAGCCTTGGTCGGTTTTTTTTTCTTTGCGGGTGCGAAAACTTTTCTTTATGGCACCCTGGCAAGTCGTTTGGCAACGAAACGTGGTAAAGATAAAGTTTTTTTTTGGTTTCATGGTTAAAGTTTGCTCGTTCTATGCTGTAATTGAAATCGAAACTGTTTTATAGTAGCAAAGCAAGTTGATAAATAAAGAAACGGTTTTGTTTTTTTGCAGTCCAGTCTTTTTAATATTTTTTGTTTGCAAAACTATGCATAAAGAAATTTGAACCTGTGAATACTTATAAAGAACTTTGAATCAAATAAATTTGTACAAAATATGTGCGGAAGATAAATTGCAGTGCAGTAATATAAAGATTAAAAAAACCCGCTCCGGTTATCAAAAAATCTATCAAATGATTCAATTCAATTCAATTAGTTTTTATTAGTAAATAATCAATTCACAATTTCGTAATTCTTATAACCTAATAGAGTTTTGGAGTACCTTTCAACTATGATTTATACTATAGTTCATTTTGATGTAATTGGATATTCTAACAATGGATTTGCCAACAGAAGGAAAAATTATTTTAAAAAAACCTTCTAAATTTGCTAAGGAAAAGGATAGAGATAGAAAAGCTTAAAACTAGATCACAGTTTGTTTTGTCTTTTGACGTTGAAAAACTTCGCTGCACAAGGCAGCTTATCCGTTGTAGATATACTTCATCATAAGCTCACTCAGAGCTTGGAATTGTTCTGCCTTGTTCCGGCAGGCACGAAAGCGCGTGAGCATCTCTCCAGCAAGAGCGAAAACTCGGGAAGCGTGAAGAGATCATCTCCGGTAACGTCTGCTTGTCCCGGTGAAGTACCGCTCCCAGAAGCGGCTACTCTAGCGTAAGAACCTCCCCAACCGGGAGGAACGCTGGGTTGGTCGATGGAACCGCTCCGCCGCCAGCTGCTGCAGCGTTCGTGCTCGAAGTCTTTGGAGGTTGGCGGGACGCTGGCGCTTTCTTCTTCTTGTCCTGCTCCTCGAGGTACTTTTTCCGCGCGGCACAGCCACGGAAATTCGCCGTGTGGTTTCCACCACAGTTCGCGCACTTGACGCGCGCTTTGTGCTGCTGGGCGTTTTCTCCCAGCTGGTCTTTCCGCGGAAGATTGCACCTTTCGGTGAAGTGGGTCTCACCGCACTATCTATCAAATGATGTTTTTCTGAAATTGCAAAAATGTGGTATGCAACTTGAGTTGCAAAACTTAAATGTTTTTTAGCACTCGTCGTATTTATCGTACAATTCCGTTTTCAAAATAAATACTTTTTCTGTCACTCTATAGTGAGGAAATGGCCCACTTATCGTCACCAAAATAACAGTTCAACTTTTCAACACATGTTTCGAAAAGTAATACTTTTTGGCATCGTTTTGTTTTTTAAGCTCACTCACGGAGGCAAACTTTAGTTGGGAAAGAAACGAATAATCACATAAACACTCTATGGGACCAAAAATTGTCATTTTGACACTAAGGCTCAATTCTGAGGGCAAAGACAGATTCAGCGTGCAAATGTATCAAAGAAAAATGGAAAAACATTAAATTAGACAATTTTCGAATTTCGTTTTGGTAAACCCATAGACTTTTCCCTTCAAAATAACTTTTGACACTTAAGTCCAAATTTATTTTGAAAAAACTATTTTTCGTCTTCTTGAATTGATTCAGCAGTTGTTTGCTCCCAACATTAGGGGAGAGCAGGGAGACTTGATCCCCTTTTTTGTATCGTGCATAACTCTGTCAATTTCTCACAAAACTATGAACTTTTTGCATAAATTGAAAGCTTAAACATTCAACTATGTTTGGCTTATAAGGGTATTTCATCAGATAAACTCTTCGAATCATGCCAAGCGTTTTAAAAAAATATTTTAAGCCGACATTTTCAAAATGTTGGGGGTAATTTGATCCCCCTTTCAACATGTTGAAGAAATTTTAAGCAAAATGTTTCTTTTTCATCCAAACTTTTAATTTTCTGCAATTCACAGCAATTTTACATTAAACCTGTGCCTTTGTGTTCAAAATATAACAAGTTAAGCATGCAAAATATTTAAAAACTTAAAATTTTCTTTTTTAGACCAAAATTGAGTATGTTTACAAAAGCTGGTAATTTCCCGGATAAAAAATTACCATTTGATTACCATATTGGATCATACAATGACACTTTGAGAAATGGTAACTATTTGTGAAATCGTTTTTCAATTTCCCAAAATTAAAATTTAACTATATTAAACTATTTGTGAACTGTTTGATTTAAGGTTACTTTTTGCCAAATAGTACTTAAACCATTTATTTACCATACAACAAACAGTTTTTTGACGAAAATAGTACTGAGTTTTTTAAGGTTACCATTGCTAACCACCCTTATGCCAGATGGTTAAACCATTTGTGAGATAGTGAAAATTCATGCCAACCATATAAATACCATTTTTAAAATAGTAGTCAAACATTTTTGGAAATGGTAGTAACAATATAGTTTAAAGTTCAATTACCATATGAAAAAAAGTTTTTATATGGTACTTTTTTATGCGGGTTTTGTTTATATGTTTATCAAACAATTCATGTATAAAAAATATTTTTTTGAATAATTTTTGAGTGTTTTCTATACATATCAAAAAAAAGAAAAAAGATCTCTTGGAAGTTTTTTGCAACATTTTTTAGAAAAATGTGTGTAACTGAATCTAAACATTTTTTAATTTTTTTCTTTGTTTTCTACAATGAGTTTTAGTCAATTTCGGACAACTTTCTAGAACAAAGCTAATTGTTTTACCCACATGCTGACGAGATACAGGCTTGGGATCAAGTGTCCCGGGGATCAAGTCTCCCCACTCTCCCCTACTATTCTCAAAAACTGAACTTTGAATTGCTACGTCAAAAAAACCGATATTTGATGGTTTGATCAGATGCTTTCTTTAAATTTGGTCGTAGATTACGAGATAAAATCTTGGTGTTTTGGACAAAGTTCAACAACTTTTTAGAAGACGAAAAAAATCCCAAAAACATCGAAAGCACCCTAATCGTGTGCCAAATTTTTACCCAATCGAAAACCCGAATTTTTAATCAATCGAAAAGTATCCTAGCAACAACTCTCCTGAAGACACCAACACTCCAGAACAGCACTATTTTTCAGAAAATCTATTTTCCACTTGATTTTGCGATCTAGACCACTGTGCAATGATGCAAAACAGTTTTAGTCCAATAGACTCCACTTTTTTTAAACAAAAAAATATACATTTTCTGCTATCGAATATCCAAGTTTTATGTCTATTTCTAATCTATGTCTGTTAACATTAATGTTATTAACAATGTTCACAATTTGTGATGATTTGTGTCTTCGAAATACAGGATGAAAAATCTCATCAATAAAGAGTAGTAATATTTCAAAACAACAGTTTCGAAAAATGTAATGTAATCTCATCACATAAACTTAAAAATGCAAGTTTGTTTCGCAATAATCCCGATCAAAACTGCATCCTGTAACCATTGAACCTTTCCTGGCGTGCACCGCCTGTATAGTTCACCTTTTTTTGTATCACCAGGCAGTGCTTTCATCGCGTTTCACCGAGTCGGATGCGGATTGTACATCAAATAAATGTCAATCACTGCCTGCAAACGATTGCGATTACTGCCTTGTTGTCAACCGATTCCGTCCTTTTCTTTGGCCATTCGCGCGACAACATCGGGAAGGAATGTGTTCGGAATGACTGATTGGTGAAATTGTTGGGTTACTTGAAGATATACTGCGATGTCAACCTCCCATTTCTTCCTCCTATAGTTGAACTCTGTGGGACGACGAGGGGTGCTCGAAAAGCTTCGAAGCTTGAGAATTTTGTAATAATTGTGCCTCGATACGGGGCTGAGAAAGTCACTCCAAATTGTATGCAATCAAAACCAGCGCGATGAAAGGGGCCCCAAACGAAGAATCGCGCAAAGTCAGCGGCGGAAAGTTGCAGGAGCATGAATGGAATTTCTAATTAAAATTGCTTTCTGATAAATGTGTTGCACTGGGTACCCTCGGCACAATGGCTCAAGTCAGCCGGAAATGTTGCGCAATGTTTAGGGCTGCTGACTTGAGCTGGCAGCTCTTGCGAGAAAGAGTTTCGCCCGACATTCTTCCGCTGGTCTTTGAGTTATCGATGCAGTTTTACCTCTTGATTTGTTTTCTTTGCTGGCGTGTGATTTTTAGTTTGAAGTGGGCTAGAAACATAAATTAGAATGTGGTAAATTATGTAACAATCAGAAGTAGTGACTAATAAGATATTGAAAAGTTTGAGAAAACGTAATTTTACATAGAATCCAATCTAAAATTTACAGTATAAAGGTATCAATTTGGCAAGCGTCGAAATTCTAAGGTTTAAAATTGGTAGCATTTATGCAAAAATGTGTGATTTTTCCTCAAAAACTCTTCTTATGCAATTTAAACAGAAAATAATTTTAAAATTGAAATTACAAAGAAAAAGATGTAAATTTACATAGTTTTAATATGATTACATTAAAACTACTTTAAGCTTGTTGACCCTTATTGAATCTAGTTGGTTAATTATGCTTTCCACGCAGCATATTTCATTCTTTAAATAAGTATAAATGCCTCAAACGTAAAATTACCTGCACATTCTTCCCGACTGTAGAGTTGATTTGCACCGGTAAGATTGTGGCATTTTTGTTTTTTTTCTGCTCTTATGTTGCTACTTGTTGCTTATGCTTTACCCCCGTTTCATCAAGCTTTTCCACCCCCTCGCGATGAGCAGCAATAACTGTTATGCTACACAAAGCATAGTACTTGTTCACTGTTGCGCACTTTGTATTTCATCGCGGTGAAAGAGAGCAGAGAGGAAAAAAATGCTATGTTGTGATGAGAAAGAAGGAAGCGACGCTGAATGAATCATTGATGCTTGCAGAAAAGTTAATTTTTTGTTGTTTTAACAGAAAACTTATTTTTTATTGTTTTATTGAGTTGTGTCCATAAACTTCTGAAATTGAAAAACAAATTTCAAATATTTATATGATTATTGAATTTGTCGATTGCGTAATTTTTATTTATTAATTTGCTGTATCTAACCTCTATACGTTCTACCTGGAAATCATTTAGCCGTCATTGGTTACATGAGCAAAATAATGCTAAACACTTAAGAACGCCGTTTGAAAAGCATCCGGCGGCACTCAATTAAATGCTAATCCCAAGTGCTTGTCAAACGAGTCGTTGTCGAGTGCCATTATTGCAATATATTGGTCGCCGTCGTGTGTGATGAAACGATGCCCTGAAGGATTCGCGGCTAGAGGAGACTGGGGTGGAAAGGTGACGTGTTGTTGGGATGAACTTCCGAAAAAAATAGAAATTAGCAAAAAAAAACGGTTTTTTTTTGAAGAATAACTTTTGATAAAATATGTTTTGTAAACTGGAATAATTATTTTTAATAGTTGTGCAATAGTTGTGTTTTTGTCTTTTTGTCTTTTTGTCTTTTTGTCTTTTTGTCTTTTTGTCTTTTTGTCTTTTTGTCTTTTTGTCTTTTTGTCTTTTTGTCTTTTTGTCTTTTTGTCTTTTTGTCTTTTTGTCTTTTTGTCTTTTGTCTTTTTGTCTTTGTCTTTTTGTCTTTGTCTTTTTCTTTTTGTCTTTTTGTCTTTTGTCTTTTTGTCTTTTGTCTTTTTGTCTTTTGTCTTTTTGTCTTTTTGTCTTTTTGTCTTTTTGTCTTTTTGTCTTTTTGTCTTTTTGTCTTTTTGTCTTTTGTCTTTTTGTCTTTTTGTCTTTTTGTCTTTTTGTCTTTTTGTCTTTTTGTCTTTTGTCTTTTTGTCTTTTGTCTTTTGTCTTTTTGTCTTTTGTCTTTTTGTCTTTTTGTCTTTTTGTCTTTTTGTCTTTTGTCTTTTTGTCTTTTTGTCTTTTTGTCTTTTTGTCTTTTTCTTTTTTGTCTTTTTGTCTTTTTGTCTTTTGTCTTTTTGTCTTTTTGTCTTTTGTCTTTTTGTCTTTTTGTCTTTTTGTCTTTTGTCTTTTTGTCTTTGTCTTTTTGTCTTTTTGTCTTTTTGTCTTTTGTCTTTTTGTCTTTTTGTCTTTTTGTCTTTTGTCTTTTGTCTTTTTGTCTTTTTGTCTTTTGTCTTTTGTCTTTTTGTCTTTGTCTTTGTCTTTTTGTCTTTTTGTCTTTTTGTCTTTTTGTCTTTTTGTCTTTTGTCTTTTTGTCTTTTTGTCTTTTTGTCTTTTGTCTTTTTGTCTTTTTGTCTTTTTGTCTTTTTGTCTTTTTGTCTTTGTCTTTTTGTCTTTTTGTCTTTTGTCTTTTGTCTTTTTGTCTTTGTCTTTTTGTCTTTTTGTCTTTTTGTCTTTTTGTCTTTTGTCTTTGTCTTTTTGTCTTTTGTCTTTTTGTCTTTTTGTCTTTTTGTCTTTTTGTCTTGTCTTTGTCTTTTTGTCTTTTGTCTTTTGTCTTTTTGTCTTTTGTCTTTTTGTCTTTTGTCTTTTTGTCTTTTTGTTTTTGTCTTTGTCTTTTTGTCTTTTTGTCTTTTGTCTTTTTGTCTTTTTGTCTTTTGTCTTTTTGTCTTTTTGTCTTTTTGTCTTTTTGTCTTTTGTCTTTTTGTCTTTTTGTCTTTTTGTCTTTTTGTCTTTTGTCTTTTTGTCTTTTTGTCTTTTTGTCTTTGTCTTTTTGTCTTTGTCTTTTTGTCTTTTTGTCTTTTTGTCTTTTTGTCTTTTTGTCTTTTGTCTTTTTGTCTTTTTGTCTTTTTGTCTTTTGTCTTTTTGTCTTTTTGTCTTTTGTCTTTTTGTCTTTTGTCTTTTGTCTTTTTGTCTTTTTGTCTTTTGTCTTTTTGTCTTTTTGTCTTTTTGTCTTTTGTCTTTTTGTCTTTTTGTCTTTTTGTCTTTTGTCTTTTTGTCTTTTGTCTTTTGTCTTTTTGTCTTTTTGTCTTTTTGTCTTTTTGTCTTTTTGTCTTTTTGTCTTTTTGTCTTTTTGTCTTTTTGTCTTTTTGTCTTTTTGTCTTTTTGTCTTTTTGTCTTTTTGTCTTTTTGTCTTTTTGTCTTTTTGTCTTTTGTCTTTTGTCTTTTTGTCTTTTTGTCTTTTTGTCTTTTTGTCTTTTTGTCTTTTTGTCTTTTTGTCTTTTTGTCTTTTTGTCTTTTTGTCTTTTTGTCTTTTTGTCTTTAGGTCTTTTTGTCTTTTTATCTCATTGTCTTTTTGTCTTTTTGTGTTTTTGTGTTTTTTTTTGTGTTTTTGTGTTGTTGTATTTTTGTGTTTTTTGAGGTTTTGTTTATTTGTTTTTTTTATGTTTCTATGTTGTTTTTTTTTGTTTTTTTTTTGTGTTGTTTTGTGTTTTGTGGTTTTGTGGTCTTTGTGTGGATTTGAGGTTTTTGTGTCGTTGTGTGTGTTTTGTTTTTTTGTTCTTAATTTGTATTTATTTATTTTTTGGACAAGAAAGAGAGCATGAGAGGTTAAAAAAGACAGCATGTACTTTTGTGTCGATCGGCACGGCACGGATTTCAAAAATTGCGTTATATTTTGTAAGTTTTTAATATAAAATAAAGACTGAATGCGCTATACAATGACTTGTAGCCTATAATCTCGTTCAACTTGTTCCTTTCCCCTTGCTTAGCACATTAACCAATAATTAATCGTTACCTCTCAGCAAAGCGCGTGAGTTTGCGTTTGTAACCTGTGTGTGTGATTCAATAATCTTGAACAATTGTGTTAAACCAATTTCCTTTGCGAATCTGAATTGACAATTAGGATTTTTTCAAATAATTTATATTCGTTTCGGTTACAACACCAACTTGCTTCGTCTCCAATCGAAGCGTCCCGGTCAAGGTCACCCCTCAACGACAACTTCAACGCTTACGTTTCCGGACCGACAACGGAAGAAGCCATCGCCGGCTTATCACAGGTGTCATCGGTAGTCAATTGCCACCGGCACCGATCATCATGCCAATTAGCTTGGATACTAGAACTACCTTCCCATTAGAACTGTAGACGTCAAGAATTCAAAACACTAACACGCAGAACCGGTCACGCGTTTGGCGACAATCTTGATTAAAATTCCGCCTGTGTCGAGCGGAACTTACCCACGTCAAGTCAGGTATCGAACAGGTGGTTTGTTTGAACAATATTTGAAGACCTGAGGTCACCTTTGATTCGCGTGAATGTTTTTGGCGAAACCAAGCGCGACCTTCGCGACTTGTTGCTACTTTTGCGGGCGATGGGAGATTGAAGTTGGGGTTACACTGTAAAGCCGTAGAGTTACGGCTGCCGCCAAAGAAGGGTAATTTTTGTGCAGGCAGGGTAGGAATTACCGAATCAAAACGATCTGATAACTTTGTCACGACCGGCAAAGAGGGGAGAGATTCAACGTATGCTAATCCGTGTGTGTTTCACCAGTACTGTACTCTGGTGAGCTGTCATTACGTAAGGCTCACGCTGCCTTGTGACTCTTGTGTGTACTTAAGGAGGAGGGGTTCAAGCTAAGACGTATATTTACCCGAAAAAGGGCTCCTCTTCAAAGGCAGTACACCGTCTGCGACGGCTGACACTGTAGCTGGCAGGGTGGCTACTTACACCCAAAGTAGCCGGCAATCATGTGAGAGAAAAAAGCTCTCATAATGGGAGTAAAGAATGACAGCGATAGGGCTGAGAGAATAAAGCAAGAACGAGAAAATTTCACTCTCACGTTCATTCCCGAAAAAAGTTCACTAATAATCAAGGTGTTGCAGCGAATGTCGATCCCAAGATCTAACAATGGACAATTCAAGGTTTTGAACTTAGTCAA
Organism: Culex quinquefasciatus; assembly: GCF_015732765.1. Lineage (NCBI taxonomy): Eukaryota > Metazoa > Arthropoda > Insecta > Diptera > Culicidae > Culex > Culex quinquefasciatus. Next base: position 50,297,198 of record NC_051863.1, on the reverse strand, counting down.
AAACCTTTCAACAATCACTGTGATCATACAAGACTGTGATTTACAAAAATCAGAAAACGTGTCGCCACCCTGCAGCTCAAAGTACCGCACGACTCTCGAATAGGACAATGAGGTAGCAATTGTCACTAATGACCATGTAAATTGCAACCGGCTGAGACAACTCTCCGTCGACGTCGGTCGACGCCGTACTTTATGGGATGTTCACGCGAAGTGTTTGAAGAACTTTCGCGCGTGCACCCTCATCTGCGCGGTAGACTTCAGAGTAAAAAACAAAACTCAGCTTATCCGTTCGGTCAAAAGTGTAATCAGGGTGCTCGCTGCCCGCAAACGATTTACGGAAGCCCGATTTGAATAAATTGCGATTCTCATTGGAGATAATGGCCACACGGCTAGGCAATTTGTCACACGAATGCCGAATGCATTTCCTCGCGAGCTGGCGGGCTCGCGCTTGATCTTGGCTACGGGTTGCGCACACGTACGACCTGTTGGCGCATTAGAGGGAGTTGCGAATCCCGCAGAACGTGATAGCGACAGGGATCAAGGACACGATAACCACGTGGACGTTCCACACGCCGTCGGTCACGTAACCTCCGAAGGGTGCATGTTTTCTCCCCAACTACCGGGACGTTTAGACATTTAGAATCCGCGAAAACATTTGTACAATTCTTGGTCTCAGAGTCACGTGTAGCTTAATTGACAGTAAATTCACCGTCAACGAAGTATACCTCCACAAATGTTTATTCATTGCGCCGGGGAGACCGGTAGCGAGCCTGACCTCTGTTGACACTGATCATCTTGCTCGAAAGTCGCAACGTCCCAGACGTTCTCAAAGCGGGTATTTCACAACACACACAACTCGAGTCAGCACTCGAGGGATTCGAGTGCTGCACCTTTACGTAATCTGCGGACATCCCACCGAAAAGCAAGTTTCTGCGCAAACTTCCCCACCGAGCGTCGTGCAGCAAAACGTGCAAAACCGTCACCCCGTCCCGACTAATCAATCCTGGAAGAAGTTTGTAGATGTGATCATGTGATTACGAAACTCGGGTTTTAGTACTTTTTGTTTGTTTATTTGTTGTTTTGCAAGTGTTTTCAAATCAACAGGGCACCCCTCACTAACTCATTGCGGATGTTCTGTGAGAGTGACTTTGAAGTGAGACATTGATTTGAACTAATCGACTGGAACGAAAAGTTTGACAAAGTCAACTTAAGCAAAGTCAATTTAAGCGTAAAAAGGTATTATTTTTAATGGTTAAAGGTTAATTTGATTCGAAAAAAAAAACGGTAACCCTGGTTTTGCTTAGTTGACATTAAAGTGTTTGGTGTTTGGTCAAAAAAAAATTCCCGTTTCTCGGGAAATTTGTAAAGTTCCCGGGAAATTCCCGAAATTCAAGCGGAAGTATACATTTTCTTAACTTTTTAGAACCATATTTTTTAAAATGATCTGAAAAAAAATTAATGAAGCTCAACAAGATTTTGTTCAATTAAAATTAAAATTTAATTTATATATAATTAATCAGATTATCAGAAATTTTGATATCATGATTTATTTCTGATAATAATAATAATTTCTGAAGCAACTAGAAAAAGATCTCGCTGGATGAAAATAAACTTTTACAATTTAGGTAATTTTTGAAAAGAACAACCCCTTTACCGCCCTCACCACCCGGGCAGACGGTAATAACAAAATTCATGCCATTTCAATAACAAATTCTGTTAAAATAACAGAAAGTGTTATGGAATCTTCCTGAAAAATCCATGTTTGCATAAGGGTTTAATAACAGTTTATGTTATCATAACAAAATTTGTTATCGGTCTGGTATTAGTTGAAAGCAAGGGTCCTGATTGTTCAAAATCAACCACTCCATTCGCGAGCACAAATAGCAGGCGACGCGATACTGCCCTGATGAATTCCTACTGTTTGTCACTTTCTCACCATTCGCTCCCGAACACTCTCGCTTCTACTCTCCTTCTCTCTCTGATCGGCTCAGTCTCCGAACGGCTCAGGCAGGCCGACCGGCCCCGATCACTCTGAACTGAAAACATTTTTTCTCTAATGCGCTGCGTTATACTCATTGATTTGGGTTGCCTAAAATCAATGTTATCAATTAAATTGTGCATTTATTTTGATTTTATAACATTATAGACACCATTCAAAGAAACTTCCACCAAGAAAAAATCTAATTGATGGCAGACTGAGGGCGTGAAGACAAAAAGACTGCCGCGCTGGCATTTTGTGAGAATGGCTCTTCGCTGAGCATGGTAGTGTGTGAGTGTAGTCAAGCGACGGAGTAGGCAAAAATTTTCACGATGTATTTGTTCGCTGAGTGAACAGTTCGGGCCACTCGCTGGCTGCTTGCGAGACTCATTCGCTCATGAATGCTAGCGGGTTAGAATAGGCGACGACTGGATAGGCGATGAGTGAGTGGTTTCTGTTCATTGAACCGAAAATCAGGACCCTTGGTTGAAAGCCAGAACAACTTGAGAATAACATTTTTTGTTATGGAAGAATAACTCCAACTGTTATTGGGATGATCGGATTAGTTGTTAAAATAACAAAAAATAATAACAAAGATTTGTTCGAAGAATACCTAAAAATGTTATTAGTCTGTTATTTCAATAACAATCCCGGGCGGAAAGTGAGTTGGTGGCGATAACTTCGAAATATCTTGGCTTGTTTATTCGCATCTTGCTGTAAACTCCTCGAGTTATGACGACTTTTGAAACCGACTGCGTATCATGGAAAGTATATTCCATGATCATACTGCATTATCTACAGTTGATATTGAGCTGTTAGTGGTAGTTTTTTTGGACTTAGCAAAAATTTCGAAAATTTTATTTTTTCCAAAATTTTACCCGAACATCATGAAATGATTATTTTGACTTTATTTCAAATTTATACTGGACTTAGCAAAATTTGCAGTCACTACGTAATTTTCAATTTCCGACACTTAGAATAATTTTCATGAGCTGATATTTTAAAGTTTGATTTTATTTATGCTGGACTTTGAAATTTTTGCGTATATTTTTTAATTCTTTACTTTTTACAGAAAAAGCATTTTTTTGGGACTTAGAAAATTTTCGGGAGGTTGGAAACATGATAAATTATTTTGATGTTTATTTTTGCTTTGAACCAAAATTTCGGAAAAATCGACGAAATTACAGGAAATTTTTGTCCGATTTTTACAAAAACATCAGTTTGTTCCTAAAATAATGTCCCTAACAAAACGTCTTCATTGAAATTTTGAAATTCAAAAGTCGGTTTTTAATAATTATTGATATACCCCCTACAAAAATCGTTCCGGCACTTAGAAAATTTACGGGATCCGTATCACGACAAGATTTTTGGTAGAATTTATTTGATTTTTTGGACTTAGCAAAATTTTGGCTTTTGGCCAGTAAAATATTTTCAACACTTAGAAATTTTTCGAGAGCAGGAAAATGAAAAAAAAATTTGGGACTTAGAAAATTTTTGGGAGTTTGGAAACATGATAAATTATTATGATGTTTATTTTGCTTTGAACCAAAATTTCGGAAAAATCGTCGAAATTACAAAAAAATTTCGTCCGATTTTTACAAAAACATCAGTTTGTTCCTAAAATAATGTCCCTAACAAAACGTCTTCATTGAAATTTTGAAATTCGAAAGTCGGTTTTTAATAATTATTGATATACCCCCTACAAAAATCGTTCCGGCACTTAGAAAATTTACGGGATCCGTATCACGACAAGATTGTTGGTAGAATTTATTAGATTTTCAGGACTTAGCAAAATTTTGGCTTTTGGCCAGTAAAATATTTTCAACACTTAGAAATTTTTCGAGAGCAGGAAAATGAATAAAAAAATTTGGGACTTAGAAATTTTTTGGGAGTTTGGAAACATGATAAATTATTTTGATGTTTATTTTTGCTTTAAACCAAAATTTCGGAAAAATCGTCGAAATTAAAGGAAATTTTCGTCCGATTTTTACAAAAACATCAGTTTGTTCCTAAAATAATGTCCCTAACAAAACGTCTTCATTGAAATTTTGAAATTCGAAAGTCGGTTTTTAATAATTATTGATATACCTCCTACAAAAATCGTTCCGGCACTTAGAAAATTTACGGGATCCGTATCACGACAAGATTGTTGGTAGAATTTATTAGATTTTCAGGACTTTGCGAAGTTTTTGCTCTCAGCCAGTTGAATATTTTTCAACATTTTGAAAAATTATTTTGATAAGAAACATTACCAGGCTTTTTGAAATTTTACTGTGGATTTTTGGACTTTTGCAATTTTAGGAATATTTTCATAGACTTTTATTTTTAATTTAAAAAAAATGGAATATAGAGACTTTGGATTTTTCGTGATTTGGAAAATTATTGTGACATTTTGGCAATTCAACGCTTTCTCCACAATTTTTTAATGAGTTTTTAAAGTAAAATAATTTTTCAACTTTGAAAAATCTTGTTTTGATGTAAGTGCGTATATTCCTGCAATATTACTCATATTTGTGAAGAGAAAGAAGGGGGTCTGGATAGTGGCGGGTGCATTAAAAACCAATAAAATTATTTTTGGGATCAAAATCAACTTTATGAACTTGATATGATTTTGGAAGATTTCAGTTGTTTGCTACTATAAACTCAACTTGATGTGGCATTGTTGGTCAAATAAACTCAACAAGATTTTTCGCAGATACGCCTCGAACAATTTATGTTCGTGGCCATGTTCGGTTATCTCTTAACCATACCCTGGGGTGAACTTGACTTGTTCGTGTTTTTACGAACATGGGTAGATTTTTCCAAGATGCAACTTTCTGCCCGGGATCCAATAACAAAAAAATCATAACGACGAATTACAAATCTTGTTATAAATTACATTAAATGTTATTGGCCTAGTATTTTCAAATATCAAAAAATATTATTCCCAAGTTATTTCCGTCTGCTCGGGCATGATCAAATGGGGTAAAAATAGGATTGGTATCGTTAAATATTTCAAATCGGTTTGTGCTAGAAGATTGACTTCAATTCGATTAATACCTAGTATTCAAGAAATTACAATTTGAAGTGAAAAAATTTTGGAGGATTGGTGCAACAATGAGTGTTAAATGATTAAAAAAGAAAAATTCAAGTATGATTGCGAAATTTTGTTTATTTATCGTAAAATTAAAATCATGTTTTTGTGCTGTGAAAAACATTCAACCGAAGTCAAATATAAACCTGAAAATCATGTATCAATTTATTGAAACAACACTTTGTATTATTTAAGACAGGCCTGCCCAACCTTTTCGGCTCAATTTTCATATTTTTGATCGTCAAAATTACAATTGTTAATTTTTTCATGGTTTCTTTGATGGAATCGCTTCTCAGATGACCAGTGAACATAACTTTTCCAAAAGTTTGAAAATAATAGTTTATGCAACAAGTTGCAAAAAGAGGATTTTTTCAGAACGAGTCGTACATTTATCCAACGAGGTTCACCGAGTTGGATAAATACGAAGAGTGCTGAAAAAATCAAGTTTTGCAACGAGTTCCATACAACATTTTTTGCAATTCCGAAAAACACCCATTGAGTGAAATTTTAAGTTAAATTTTCATGTATTTATAAATAGTTTAAATCAAAACAATGTTGAAAAGTGTTACTTTTCGAAACAAGTGCTGAAAAGTTCAACTTTTCAGCACCCATTTCAGTGCTAAAAACATAAAAACGACCTGCAAAAATATTTTTTCAAACTTTATCAAAGTTATGTTCACTGGTCATCTGAGAACCGATTCCATCAAAGAAACCATGACAAAATTAACAATTGTAATTTTGACGACCAATAATGTGAAAATTGAGCCGAAAAGGTTGGGCAGGCCTGGTTTAAGAGGTGTCCAAAAAATGCAAAATATTTTTGAAATTTGCTCCAAATATTTGAAAAAATTAAGTTTTTTTAAGTAGGCTCTAGAAGGTATCATTCCCGATCGGCCATTTGGCAGCCATGTTTGTTTTAGAAAAACATTCAAATCTAGATTCAGAACACTTTCTACGACCTTAAGGAAAAACTAAAAAGCTTTGCCAGTTTGTTCAAAAGCAGAAACTAGTATGATTTGTTTTAGAAAAGTTATTTGTCATAAAAACATAATTTCTGCATGTTTTTTTTTTTTTTTCATTTCAAATTTATGTGTCAATCCACACTCTTTAAAACTGATCACAGAGACAAGCTTAAATATTTTTTTGTGGAGTATGGATCCATTTTACTCACTGTCCAAACACTTTGTTAAAAAAATACTTCTCATCAAAATATACCTGAGATAATCTTAAATATTTTATTTTTTTTTTTTTTTTTGCGATTGAGCTTATAAAATTAGAAAAATATTAACATTTTGTTGATATTGTATGAAGTTTTACATGCAGTCAAGCTGTTAACTGATCTTCACACTTATTTTATCCATTAAAGTCGCTGTCCTATACATTTTTTATGCAAAATATTAATCAGAACCAAGATAAGAACAATTTTTCAATAAATTTAAAATTTCCCGGGAATTCCCGGGAAATTGATTGAAAATTTCCCGTTTCCCGCGAAATTTGTAACCCCGGGAAATTGGACGCTCTACTCGTTGCAAATCTCTATTTTTCAGCACTCGTCGCATTTATCCGACTTGGCAAAGTTATTGGTTTTTCTAAACGTTGATTTTAGGTTACTCACAAACCACGTCAAACTAAGTTTTGAAATTTCACAAAAAAATCCAAATATTTTTTAACAGGTTCAACCATACTAAAATAGGTAATCCACGCAAGAAATAAATAAATGGTTTCCATTTTATTTTCTAGTTCCATTGAAATTTTGTTTTTTTATATATTTTTTAAATAAGCGTGTTTTTAAAATAATAGTGTCTGATCATTTCCACCACAGTTTTCTTTTCAAGAGGTATCTACAATTTTCTTCTGACTTCCGACATTTGGTTGATGTGGTATGGGGCTTGCAAAGAATAGAAATGATTCCTATTTTTCAATTGACAAAATTTTAAGTAGTTTTATCATCTGATTGTCAATTTAAAAAAAGAAATAAAACTTGAATGAAATTCTCTCTTCTCTTTGCAAAACATATTTTCCGTGTTTCAAACACAGACTTGAAGATTGACAAAAGAAGATGAAGGGGTCATACTAAGATTTTTCACAAGCATTTCACTGTAACTTGCTTGAACAATATATGCAAATAAAACATTAAATTTTAAATTTTTTGCTTACCGAGAGACGAAAAGTTCAAATAGAATAATCAATGGCCTAATGGCGGGAACGAAATATTTAAAAAGGAATGAAAATCCAATAAGTAATCCAGAAGTTATGTATAAAAAAGTGTCAACGTTCAGAATCGGATGCTGGATTTTTATGGTCGGATCACAGATATTGCAATGACAATAAGGTCCACTCAGAGCCGTACCCTGGGTCCACGGCGCCCTTGGCGAAGCATCAATTTGGCGCCCCTTTAAATTTTTCATCATTTTGATATGTTTACTTGAATTTTCAGCGATTGCTTTAAAGAGTTTTAATAATATAGTGGTAATTGATGAAATAAATATAACAGCTAAAAAAAATCAACCACAGTTTAATTCTTTGAAGAATATTCAAATGAATGTTTTATTATTTTAAAACCATTTCAATCGATTAAAAGATATACTATTGGTTTCCAATACAGATAGGTTGTAACGAAAAGTTGCTTTAGGATTAATGTTGACTGAAAATAGCAGAGTGTTGTTTTAACTTCTTAAGCAGAATTTGATCTGACCTAGCTTAAATTTCATGGTATCAACAAACAATTTTCCTAAATTCTTGAAAAAATAGTTCAACTGATTAGAAAATGGAATCCTTTTGAAACTTGTTTTTTCCTATTTTTTTCAATTTATTTTTGAAAACAATATTTCTCTTCTCTGTGACTGTGTTTTTTGATTGATATAAAATTCCTAAAATTTGTTTTTTGAAAATTCATAGCTTCAAACAAAGGCAATTAGTTTTTACCTTTTTAACACATTGACATTTTTTTGTGTTTATTTTTCGACATCAAGTTTCTTAAAATTTTGTATAAAAACCATTACACTCAAATAGAGGGTGAAGAGCGGGAATTCCCGGGAAATTGACCATTTTTGGACCTCTCGATTCCCGGGAAATTTGGTCGAAGCAAAATTATATAAACTAATCAGAAAAAAAAAATGAAAAATCGAAATTGTTTAGAACATTGGATGTTCAATGTAAGATTTTCAAGTTCGAATGAACCAATGCTTCTCTTATCTTCTAATTCAGAAAGTGTAAATTTTAACTTTCCAATAACTATAATTGGGTGAACTTATAATAATGTGGACCCCAAAATTTACCTTAAAGCATACTTAGCAGTTAGCCACAAGAAGAAAGTCTAATTTTTTTTATATTTTTGTTTATTATTTCTAAGAGGGAAAATCCTTTTCAAGATTAGTATAATTTCCATATCCTCTTTCAAGCATGGCAATCCTTATATTCTATTTTTTTAAATTATTATTAATTTAATTTCGCTGTATCAAGGTAATTTCCTTTTTTGATGTCATGGAGTAATTTTGTGTTTCGCTTAAACCTCAATATTAAATTATATTTTAGAAGAAAAACGATGCTTAATCCACCTTTAGGTGGGTAGTGCCTTCCTTACATTCATTAAGTTAATACACTACAGAGGCACAAAAAAGAGTATAAATAAGACTTAGTTTTATCCATTTATCTGAGATCCGGCCAAAAAAATGTACAAATAACAAATAAGTGGTTATAACTTTTGATAGGGTTGTCAGATCTTCAACGTTTTGGGCTCATTGGATAGCATGACGGGTTTTCTTACAAAAACCATCCTAAATACAATCTTCCGGATTATATTCGAAATCGTGTTTTTAGCATAACTTTTGAAGTACTTTACTAAACTTCATAATATTAACTAGGGTCTTGTAGGACCCCAAGACAGATAGAATGAGACCAAAACGGTCGAAATCGGTTCAGCCAATCCGGAGATAATCGTGTGCATATTTTTCGGTGCACGGACTTACAGACATACACACGCACAGACATTTGTTCAGAATTTGATTTTGAGTCGATAGGTATACTTGAAGGTGGGTCTACGAGATCTAATAAAGAAGTTCATTTTTCGAGTGATTTTATAGCCCTTCCTCATTGAGGTGAGGAAGGCAAAAAAAACCCTGGAAATCTTTGTAAAGCCCGCCAAATGTGAACATTCTGGTTTTCCTGATTACTATTTCTTCAATTAATATTTACAATGGACCTTAAAAAAGAAAAAAAAAACATCTTTAAATTGTTGTTTTGAGTCGCTATTTATCATATTGTAAAAATCCCGATACTGGAAAATTATATATTAGCTAATTTTTTATTTCACAAAAATCTAATAACAAGTTCATACAACAAGTTGTTTTGCAGATTCAGAAAAAAAATCAAGAGGTAGATCATAGTTCCCAAAAATAATGAGGCTACTAATTAACGTTTCATTAAATAAGTATGAATAAATCGTAACTGAATTCATTGAAAAGAAACACATTTATAACTTTTCTTTATACATCACTGTCACTATTGGCATAGTTACACTACCGGGTCCCGGGAATTCCCGGGAAATATCCAAATTCAACTCTCGATTCCCGGGAAATTGAAAATCTCGAGAATAGTCACCCTCTACACTCAAAACTTTTAGAACCGTTTGTGTAAATGTGAAAATTTAGGCGAACTGGATAGCCCAACACATGGAATCCATGAAATAAATAAAAAATGTATGTGAAAGATAAGCAACTTTATCCATTCCATAAAACTTAACAAAACAAAAATTTCCAAGGAAAATGTTACAAACATTCTTCAAATTATTGTCCCTAGTAGCAAAATTAAGTGGAACTTTGTGTTTTCCCAAAAAATATTGCTGTTTTTGGAGTTGGAATTTTGCTTTGGTTTGAATTCTAATGGGTCCGCGATAATGGTGTTTCTGCAAATCAAAATTTTCAAGAAATTGTATAATATTTTACTTTTACGACTAAAAGTTGGTGGGCATGCCAATCCATGCAACTTTGTCGAAGACACCCAAATTTTACTTTTTCACTCTTGCTACAAGCAATTGAATACAAGCAGCATAGCAAACAAGTTTTTTTTAAATATATCAATTCAGGAATATAATATATTTAGAGCAATTTATGCGCTCTTAAAAATCCAACATTTTTATGTTGAAAAAATAATATTTTGCTAGAAATTTAACAAAAGTCAAAGCATTTTTTGTGTTAGAAATATTCAATTTAAACACTTCAGTATTTCGAAAACGTAGGCCAATCTCAACGCACAAGTTTGCATTTAAAACGATAAAAATATCTCAAATGCCATTTCCTTTAAACTTGAAATATCTTATTTTTTTATTTCAGATTTTCAATAGAAATGTGTAAATTTCAATTGAAGAGCTGATTATATAAAAAAAACAACTTCAAAACATAAAATAAGCTTGATGGTTCCTGATGCTGGAAAAAATGGTGAAATTTAAATTGAATTTTATATACTGTAGTTGTAATATAAAATCTCTAGCTATTTCAAAGAATTTTTATAAAACTCCTGAACTTTTTGCCACTTGGGCGCCCCCTTTAATAAATGAATTTAGTGAATTTAATTTTAAATTTAATTCTGGTAGAATTATTGAAATAGTTGATTTTGGCGCCCCAAGTGTTTAACATAAAATAATATTTGTAATATTCCGATCCAGATTATCGAGTTATTTTGTAGTCCTACTTTAAAATTTGGCGCCCCTTTTGTTCTGAATACCTTTCTAGGATTTTATAATAACATGATAAATTTGTTCAATCATCGTTTTCGGCGCCCCCCAAGGGCTGGCGCCCTTGGCGGTCGCCAACTGCGCCAACCCCTAGGTACGGCGCTGGGTCCACTAAATATTATATTTTCAGACATAGGCCTTTTGGTTCAGCAACCTAAAAAGCCAAATGTTTTGGAAAATTTGAGCTTATCAAAAATCATCAAAAATATTAATTTATTTATTTTACTTATTTATTTTTTAAACATTCATAATAGAAGGTTGCTAATCCTGATTTGGTTAAAACTTGTCATTAGGTAAAAATATACTTTTTTTATTATCAAGAAATACCATTATGATTTGAGTGAAGATTCAAATGATGAAATCCACTGTATTAAACTTACTCAACGTGTCAAATATCAATTTTTTTGCAGCAATACCTGAAAGTAAAAAGAGAAGAAACTGTTAAAATCTTGTCCTAATGTGGTAACATTTCTTACAACTTAATAGTTTTTTTTCTTTCGTTTCAATAGTTATTGGCAAAAACAAAGCGTTACAAAACAGCGTTTTCATAAACCTCACTTTCACTGTCCCTGATCGCAATACTATTTCAACATCTCGCCAAATTTCGCAAAAAAACCTAACCATCCATAAAAGCACCCTCTTGCACGTAACCTAGCAAAAGCATGCACGACCCGCGCGTCACATTTGCGTGAGTTTGCCCCATTAGAGAGATTGTTTTGGATCGTAATCTGTGACAACCAAACCAGAGACAGAGACAAAAAAAAACCAACCGCCAATAAAATTAAGTAATCCGACCTGGTCCCAAAACGACACAACAGGGCAACCTCTGCAACAGTAACGCAACTCAGTGTATTGTCAGCTGGAGTCTCTTGCTGTTGATGGGGGGGTGGAATACCACGCTACTGCAACAGTTAGGGGACTGCATCGCGTGGTTTGGGAAAGTTTTCTTTTGGAGACAATTTTCCTTGATATGTTGAAGAATCGTTTAAAAAGGCTCAAACAATTGATTATCACATGTTCAAAAGCTAGTTTTCCGAATCTTTCAATTAAAAAAAGCACTTATAACAAAGCATTCACGAACACGCCCTTATCAAATGTTACTGTCGAGCTTCCCGTCCGGCTATTCTCGACGTGGAAGAAGAATCTCTGCACACGATCGCGTGGGCTGGTCACGTGGCATCCAACCATTACAAGCCGTTACATAAGGCCCAATTTCCAAGGATCAATTACGTGCCTGACCCAGATTATTGGTCCCCCGGGTAGGCATCGATGAATCATGTGCGAATCTGGTGGGAAAACTCAAATAAATGTCGATGAACGTGGACAAAAATAGAATCTATTGGTTGAAAACTATGCGACAAAAATTTCATCATTTCATTCAAAATTTTATTAAAATTAATTAAAAAGTGTTTTAGAAGTGCCGTTTTTGAGTTTAATTTATTTTCAGGTTACTTTTTTTGAAAAGTGGATTATTTTCAAATTCGAAATTCTCTTTTCAAAACCTTTATTATCCAACCTTTGGTAGCTGAGGTATTGCAAAAATGAAAATAAAGAATAAAATTTTATTTTAAATGCATCCCATTTTTCTCAATCGGTGATGTTGAAAACATTTCATCGGATTTGCAATGTAAAAAAAAGTCAAAACGTGTGTAAAATTTTCACATCTTAATGAAAAATTTATTCTCAGAATTTCAAAATCAAGACTTACTTTTCAAAAGAGCCAAATCATAAGTTTGAAGCTCTCAGACTTTTTTTTTCTTAATTTTTTTAAAATTAATTTCTACGAAGCTTAAGTAAGGATCAACCATTTTATATTAAAGAAAATCGTGGGTTTTTTTTTAAATCTCATACTTTATATATTAGGTCCTAGTATTTTCCAAGGTTGTTAGTCGATAATATTATCGACGATAATTTAAAATGTGTTCAATTTTCAATGCTTTTATTAAGATGCGTTTTTTGAAGGTGTTGTAAGTTTCAACAACACCGTATTTTTTCAATTTCGCTTCGTTTGATACCCATATTGCAAGTATTGAAAATTTGAGTACTTTCGAAAAAATACGGTATTTTGTGAAAATTTCAGCATTTGCAAAAAACTCTAGTGAAGTGAAAAAGCATACAAAATTTCGCTTCCTTTGATACCCATCTTGCAAATTTGAGTATTTTTTTTTTTAAATACGGTATTTTATGAAAATTTTAGTATTTAAAAAAACTCTAATTAAATGAAAAAGCATACAAATTTTCGCTTCGTTTGATACCCATATTACAAATTTAGAAAATTTAAGAACTTTTGATAAAATAAGATATTTTGTGAACAATTTTCAGTACCGTAAACCGGGGTGACTTTGATAGGATTTCAATTTGTTTTTGGAATATTTTCCAACAGGAAAGGGTTTTCTCATGATTATTATTTTTTTTACGCCACATCAAGTCCATGCACTATTTTGGAAAAAAGTTTTTTCAATAGTGTTTAGAAAAATAGTTACGTTAAAAATTCTAAGTTTAAATTCCGGGGTGACTTTGATAGTCATAGTTTTTCTTATTAAAATCATATTTAAGATGTTCAAACTTAATTTGTACGTTAAATGTACCATCACAAAGTAGCTGATACAGCTTAAGAAAAAAAATCCATGTTTATATTTAGTTAACTAAGTTTATAAGCTTTTCAACAAAATACATATAAATTTTAGGTAAAAAGTCGGAATTTTGCCAGAAATTTGTTAAAACTAGTTATGTTTATAACACTTTCGATTTAAATTGCATTTCATACTGAATTCAAAGCACGAATCACAAGTTTTTACATTTTACACGAAATTTGTTCAGCTGAAATTGCCTATAAATTTTGAGAATTTTTTTATTTGTGTTTCAAAAACACATATTATTTATTATTTACAAACTTATTTAACCTTCTCCTAATGGAAAATTGTCCAAAGAATCCGAAAATGCATTCCGATTCCCAATTCAAAGTTATGTTCATTGAGAAAATCATTACACTTTGAGAAGTTTAAAATAATGACTTTCATCAACATTTTCTTAACTATAGTTAACTAACTTTTTAAACTTTTCAAAATTTTATGAAAAGTTCTTCTTGAGGTACTTTGAACACTTCTCTACCACGGTCAGTATGATTATAAACCATTCCGTACGTATTTAAATTGTACTCTTCATTTTGCGGAAAAATCGCAAACCTATCAAAGTCACCCCGTTTTACGGTATTTATGCTTTGGAACTTACTGCATTTTTAAAAAATATGTTCTTAAGCTATGAACAAGATTGTCCGTTCGACGCAGTGGTGAACGCAGAACGCTGTGCCAGTTCGATTTTTCCATCAACTGTCAGTCGAACAATCTACAGGGGTTGCTTTGTTCAATGGTCGATGACTGGCAGGCTATGATGACAGGCGCAAAATTTTGCGTTTGCGTCCAGACCTGACGGACAATCTTGTTCATACCTTTAATGAATGCATTGAAATTTTATCATAATTTGGTTGATTTTAGTCGATTTTAGAAAGATTTTAAAAATAAGACTATCGCCGATAGAATTATCGAAATAATATACTAATACATGAGATTAAAATATGAGAATGTGGATTGAATATATGAATATCTAAAATAAAACTTCAAAAAATATGTAAAAATCAGCTGTAGAAACTCTTAAAACCGCTGAAACGTCCCATTTATCACAGTGACTCCTGCCCACCGTCAGGTGTGTAATTATTGTCCTTAACACGTTTAAGTACCTTGTTTTTAATTGCCGGCGTCGCGACACCCCGCTTCACAGCGTCATACCTGTACCAACAATTCCTAGGTATTTGCATACCTTTACATCGGCAATTCAAGCAAGCAGCAAACAGGCAACTTGGACGCGCCATTCGTGCAAACATTCATCTTGGCGGCAGTACAAACGTCAAGGACGAACCCGAACCTTTCGTTGCCCTGTTCCCGCATAAAAAAGTACTATATAAAAACTTTTTTTCATATGGTAATTGAACTTTAAACTATATTGTTACTACCATTTCCAAAAATGTTTGACTACTATTTTAAAAATGGTATTTATATGGTTGGCATGAATTTTTACTATCTCACAAATGGTTTAACCATCTGGCATAAGGGTGGTTAGCAATGGTAACCTTAAAAAACTCAGTACTATTTTCGTCAAAAAACTGTTTGTTGTATGGTAAATAAATGGTTTAAGTACTATTTGGCAAAAAGTAACCTTAAATCAAACAGTTCACAAATAGTTTAATATAGTTAAATTTTAATTTTGGGAAATTGAAAAAACGATTTCACAAATAGTTACCATTTCTCAAAGTGTCATTGTATGATCCAATGGTAATCAAATGGTAATTTTTTATCCGGGTTGTTACCTTTTTTATTGTCATTTGACGATAATACAGCAAAGCCATGATGATTCGACACATTTTTGTTTGAATTTTTGACGTTTGTGTGAAAATTTGCAAAATCAAACATGGACAATTATCGAAGTTTCACTGCAGTACGATACCGATTTTTCGGTCGAACAATCGGAGATTGTGACCATTTATCAAAGATTCACCACGCGGCCGTCCGTCCGTCCCAGAGTTGAACGGAACGTGATGGCGCGGCGCTGGTGGTCGTTAACTCCTAATGAATGTCAGACGAGCCGTAAACAAGCACACACCGGCCGGATCCTGGTTGGTGAACTGGCTTGATGAGCTTCCGCGTTTGTTTTGGGGGTTAAGGAAGGCGTTACCCGCTGCTGGCGGCAAGGTGTTCTACTCTACACCGGGAAATAGATGGATTTGTGGATATAGTTGGGATTAATGGGGTCAGTAGAGTGCCGTTTGCGAATGCTCGAGAATGCTTAATTCTAGAAAATTGTGGTGGCAATAATATCAATACATGGACAAAACTAAGCTACAGTGGACTTTATCGTTGTCGATATTGAAGGGACCGTCGAGAGCGGGAGGTATCAAATTATAGAACGAAAAATCAAAGCATGCTCCTTGGGACTGAAAAATTTATTGACAACTGGAGCAATATTTATATCGATAAGATCGACAGTCAGAGAGTCAACTGTAGGTATTTATTTTGTTTTTAGATTTCTGCAAGTTGATGAGTCTATCATTAGTGTCCAAACCTTACCGTGTCACAATTTGTACTCTATCTCAATAAATAAAAACAGAGGAATGCTATTTTGTTATCTTACGACATGCTCTTGATGCACTGAAGGTACATTTGGTCAATTTGCGACAAGGTTAAACATCTACTATGTGAGTAAAGTGAATGCTTACAGATGTTTATGACAGTACGTAGTGATAACAAAATTAGGCCAGTGGACCTCAGCCATGCCAACATCGCTCTTGCTATTTCCCATGTGACTCCTTATGCATATCAAGAAAGAAAAACTAATTTAGTCCACCATGTTGGTGCTGCCTTTCTCACTCCTAATCAAAAACAAGCCTCGCAAAAGTTCCGGATATCATTTCACTTTTTAGTAACCAAGGGTGCAGAGAACGCGTATTTGATCTGGTATTTTTCATAAATTTCGATTGTAATGAAAACAGTTTTCGAAATAACTAAAAATTTAAAAAAAAAAACAAAGTATTTTTGAAAAAATACTTGAAATTTTGTATTTTTTTTCTACTGTATTAGTATCGTGTTTTTTTTTAATTTATTTTTTTAATGATCGGAAATTGTTCATATATTTCGATGGTAGTAATGCATTTTTTTAAATTACTCGACACTTTCACAAAAAACTGTTTTTACAATATTGTTATTTATGAACGCGAAATTTTACATATTTTTTAAAGAATAAAATTAAATTGATCCAAATTACAAAGTTTTGTGAAAATTTTGAGTATTTTCAAAAAATATGTAATTACTATTGAAATGTATGTAAAATTCCCGATCAACTTAAACTCACTTACCATGTTTTTTCGAAGATACAAAGTTTTAAAAAAAATATGGGTATTTTCATGAAAAAATCTATAACTTTCGAAATGTTTAACACATTCTCCTTCATTTGATACCCAGACTGTAGAAGAAAAAAATTAAGGTACTGTATCAAAACTACGTAGTATTGTAAAATTTTCAGTATTTAAAAAAAATACTGCTGTCGAAATGTATGAAAAATACCCGTAAAATTAATGACCTTGTCTAAATTGGTAAGAATTTTCCCATAGTTTCAGCGGAATTTGATAAAACAATATAGGGGAAGGTGGGGCAAGACGACCATATGGGGCAAGAGGAACAATCGTTCGTTCGGCCGTAATTTTTGCAATTTTGATTATTTCCAGTATGAGGAATTGTTGCTAGCAATGCAATTAGCTGATTCTACTAAACCATAACCGCCAAAACGACGTAAACGCCTCGGGGCATAAAATTTAATGAAGATTTTTTCAAAATCTTTGTTTTCTTATAATATTTGGAAAGTACAAAATAAGGCTTAGGGTTTATTTTAAGGCTCATTTTATCAAAATGCTATTTTTCCTAGTAGTGTCCCTACCAAGGACTTGCACCTATTATAAAGTATGATTTAACTCTTGGTTATTTTTGTTGAGAGCTTTCAAAAAATCTTGTTCAGGTGGGGCAAGTGTACCATATGGATTTTTAGTATGGAAAAAATACGAATTGCTGCAACAGCATTTTTTATTGGGAAATAAATACATAAAAGTGCATAAAAACTGATAAACAATTGTTAAACAAAATTGTCCATTCAAAATATAGCGATATTATGAAAATTCACAATTTATCATCTAAGTAATAATTTTTTTTTGTAAAACGATCAATTTTTAAACTATTATCATTTAATCTAAAAATGAAAGAAACGTTTCAAAAACATTCTAATCTGATGTATCTAAGTAATAACAGTTCAATAGTTAGCAAATTAACATGTTGTTTCATGCATTGTTCCTCTTGCCCCAACGGTATGTTCGTCTTGCCCCACTAGTTGAGTAGAACGTACGGAAAATCAAAAATTTTTAAATCAGTTTTTTACATTAAAAAACAGGATTTTTTAAAACTTGTTCTATCAAAGTCTTAGTCAAGTCCTGGAATAAGATGATTATACAAAAATCCAACTGATTTTCAAAGGTTTTATTGGATTATAAAATACATTTCCTTAGCTTGTTACACTTGCCCCACTTTCCCCTAAAACCACAAAAATAACCAAATGTGTAGAAGCAAATGTGTCACAATTTCAAGTCTTTTCCTTAAGGGTTACGCCAATATTAAAAAAAATAACTTTGAAATTCCCGGTTTTCAATGAAAACATTCGCTTTTAGACATTTTTTTAGCGCAAAATTAATAACCTAGTCAAAATTGGTCAAAATTGTCTTATAATTTCAGAGGAATGTAAAAAAAAAATACATAAATTTAATAACCTCAGTGACAAATTTAGCAATAATACCAAATGATGCTCTTGCATAATCCTTAAGACAAATTTAAAGTGTTCAGGAATACCATAATGTTGCATTTCACTTGTTATCTACCCTTGCTCTAGAATGGTTCCAACAGTAAAGTCCAGTTAGGTTACGCTATTTCATGACAGGGTTACCAGGATCTCAAGATAAAAAGAGTTCAACTGATATTTAACTCTTCTATAAATTGAGTTTTTATGTTAAACAAATTATTGACAATTTTCACGCTTGATTGCAAACCCTAAAATAGCAAAATAGCAGACTCACAAATCGACGCTGTCGTGATATCTTGTCACACGTCACTTTTTGATGTTTTGAGAAAAACGCTTTTTAATGTTTGATCTTAAATAAACAAAAACTGGAGAACGCAATGTAAACAATAACAAACCCGTTTTGTTTGGTTGACCATTCCATTGTCCTGAAGTTTGGTTGAATTTGGTTGCCGGAGTCCCGAGTTAGAATTACAAATGTTTATGGTAGTCGGGCATGTACGTGTGTCAAACGCGTTCTGAGCTGAAATCACTTTAACCAATTGTCGCCCTTACATCAATTTGTATGGTGTGTCAAGATAGCACGACAAGATTGAAACTTCTTTCATGTGAAGAGTGACAACAATGTACGGAGTTTTTTTTTTCTGTTTTTGATTTAATATCTCAGGATTAAAATCAAATTTAGAGGATCTGTGAAGGTCAAAAGGTGAGGCATTGCAACAGAGCAAGACAGTGACGAAATGTTGTAACAACACTCATAATCTCATTCAAATTTGTATTGCCTTAAGAAACAATATGAATAGTTAAAAAGTTCATTCCACTATGCCCCGTGAATTCACAATCGTGTCAATTTGTTAATCTCAAACCGGTTTGTTTTTGTTCACTTCCAAACCGGTTCCAAGTTTGCGTCCGAATATCTTCCAGGCAGGTTCCTTACTTTGTGCTGATGTGTTTACTTAATTTCCATCACTTAACCACCCAATCAGCGTATCATTACGGCATTGTAACAAAAAAAAGACCACAATCCTTCTCCCGAAACTTAATGGCTGGCTGGCACAATAAAACATTAACTGTGCAACAAATGATTGCGCATGACAAGGAATTGTCAGTCCCTTTACTTTACTTGAGTGAGCTGGTGGCTAAAATTAGTGGTTATTTAACGCCCGAACCACCTGCTGAATCTTTGTTTGTTAAACACGATTTCAGGTTTCGGATTTGCTGTTTCGTACACTCAACCGAGGAAAGAGGAAGTATCTGCCATCTGTCAGGAATTCTGAAGTACAATTAAGGAAGAATCGAGACACTAATCAGAACATAGCCCAAACCAAGAATCGAGGTCGAATTCTTTGCATGATCATGCTCTGCAAAAACCTCTCCTCCCTATTTGTCAAAAAAGAAAATCGGTAAGTCGTTGACTTTGGGAATTTCCAGGGGAATTTCTTTTTTTGTAATTCTGAGTTAAAAGCGTCATTTGAATTTAATATTAAAAAAAATGCAGCATTTTGATAGCCCCACTAACTAAGCAAATTTCCAACGTTTCCCCCAACCCAGTTAAAGGGCGTCGACCCAGCTGTGAAATCCAATTAACCAAGTGACTCCTCCGAGCGTTTAAAAAGTCAAATTTATTGATACGTTTCTCTACGCGGGACACCCCTTCTCACTCCGAGCAGGAGGACCACCCTGCTGGGCTGTTCAACAGGCCACTTTTTTCCACCATACCTCTGCGGTATCGATCGATGAAAAAAGCTGTGGTCATCGTGCTGACCGCACAAGAAGTGATAGAGGCATACCCGCGGAACCTGCTGCACCGAAGCGAGAGCCGGTTCCCCGAGTCTGTTGGCAGAGCTGACCTAGTCGCGTCTCCGAAAAAGTTTCTTCACGCAGCATCATCTTCGCGGGAGATGGCTGAGACTCGATCAGCAGTTTTCGATTTTTTGCTGATTGGCATAAGTCACTGTGAGATGTAAATATTCGAGGGTAGCTCGCGTCCAGGATGATTAGTTGGGAGTGAGTTGTACATTTCGGTGGACAATCAGCGTGGAATGGCCACGGAGGTCACTTTGAACAATATTTACATTTATTTGAAAGTTTGATCTTATCAAAAGGTTGAGTTCACGTTACTTCGTTAACATTAGGCTGAACATTGAAAGTCTCCAGAAAAAAACTACTCTTCAAAATGTTATTGAAATACATAGAGCAGTGTTGCCAGAAAGCCCAGATAGCGTGTGACACAAAGGTCAACGATATAGAGAATATTAGTCCCAAATGCATTTCCAACATTCGGCCTTGAAAATTGAACTTTTCAAGGTCATAACACATTACTCACAATAACACAGGACAGTGTTGCCAGACCATCAATCTTCAAAACTTTTCGCAAGATTTTTCCAATATCCTAACAACAATGTTTGGAAAGCCATTTCATCCTAAGTTCTTTTAGGCATTAACATTAATAATTAGCTTAATTCTGTATATATCAAGACAGTGTTGCCAGATCAATTCATTTAAAAAAACGGAATCGACGTAACACCTTATAATATGGCCCTCTTAAACCTTGCGGTTTTGTCAACGGATCCACAGGCGTGTATCGTTCTTTTTGCGACAAGACTCCGCCTGCCGGGTCTCCTAAGTGTGAAGGTATGGCACGGGGAGAGGGCACCGAATACCTATATTGACACTTAGAATTTTTGATCAATCAATTTATTGGTATTATTTAAGAAAAAAATCGTATACCTTTTCAAAGATGTAATTTTCAACCATGTTAAAAGCAATTTTATGTGTTTTTTCATGTGTCAAAGAAAACTATCACATCAATCCACTGGAACCTGTCAGATTTTTTGTGTGTAAACAATTGAAGAGGTTAGAAAATTTGACAACTTGGTTTTTCATTTTCTCTGCTTTTCCCTTATTCCAATATCCTAGCAACAATGTTTGGAAAGCCATTTCATCCTAAGTTCTTTTAGGCATAAAATGAAAAATTTAATTTAAGTCTGTATATAGCAGGACAGTGTTGCTAGATCAATTCATTTTATGGGTATCATTTCAGAAGAAAAGCTTTCGTATATCTTTTCTAAGATGTAATTTTCAACCATCTTAAAAGCAATTTTGTGTTTTTTCCGGTGTGAAAGAAAATAAAGGCAACGATCACAACAAACCACTGGAACCTGTCAGATTTTCTTAGTGTAAACAATCGAAGAGGTTAGGATATTTGACAACTTGGTTTTTCTTTTTCCATTTTTTCCCTTATCCAGAAACGCATCAAAACAAGACAGAAAATCAAGCTGACAACTGTCAGTGGTTTGTTTTGATGGGTTTCTGAATAACGAAAAAGAGGGACATGAAAATCCCGCTGTCAGCTGTCAAATTTCCTAACCTCTTCGATTGTTTACGTTCCGATTTCAAGCATCTACACGCAATATATGATCGCTAAGCACTTATGTGATCATCAATCACCACAAAAAAACTGAAAGTGAAGAACTGCAAGCCGCTGTGCAGCCGCTGCAGCATCAAGCTCCGTTTCCACAGAACATGAGCTCGCTGCTAAGCTCGCCGTTTTTTCCCACGGGCCTTCAAAACCGGTTCTAAATTCTAACAACGCCGAGTTGAGTCGCTCAGGTAGCTCCACCAGCATTGATCGATAAGACACGACTAGACAAACTCGCAGATCCTCGACTGGCTGCAGAAAGAAAAGCCCAAGGGTCAACTCCACATCCTAATGAGGGGGCACCTCTGAGCATGGACCTCAACTCAGAATGAACATTCCTGACCGAGCCATAACATCATGTGCAAAAACTGCGAGAATTGCCCAACTCCAGCAGCACTGGAACATTCTTATTCCCATTCTCAGTGGTACGAGTGGTACAGTGTACGAAGCTCAAATCTACCGATTTCGATCGGGCTGGCAGCCCGGCGTCCGTAGGACGCTTTTAAACATATTTTATTCCGTGAGAAAACTTTCAATTATGTATTTATTGAGCTCTTGCTGTTGTTGTTGTCACTCGGGTTTATTATTTGTTGCAATCTGCAGCAGATCGAGCACCCAGAGTCTTGGTTCGAGGCAGTTAAAAAACGTTTTACGCCGATCATGTGTGTGTCCTCTATTACTATAAAGGAGGTACCACTCTCGAGGGGTACGAAAAGGTCAGTGAATGGCTCTCGTGACCACACGGCAGACTACAAACTAATCGCCAAGTTCCTCCCGCGGGTGTCCACGAGCTTGATCGGCCAATCTAATGGACGGGGAGAACGAACACCTATCGGCCATCTCGTGACCATATTCATAAGCCAAGGCCGGATCAGGCGGGGGTTCATTGTGATGCCCCCAGAGAGTATGCATGCACTCTTCTCCGCAATCGTAATTGGGCAATCAAGAGTCGTGAGGATGGTCAGCAGGTTCTGGTGCGGGCCCTTCTTCGACCTCCACCGGAACCGACATTCGTAGAATTGTTGAAAAGAACACTTCTTTACAATCATTTTTGGGGTTTACCTTGAAGTACAGAACAGATTCGCTAATCGGAATTTTCCTGGATCGGTTATTAAACTAACCGTATAGGAAAAAAATGTAAATCTACCAGAGATTCTAACACATTCAAAGAAAAAGTTGACATTCCATCACAACTCTGCGTTATGCCATTGCTCATTATTCGAGGTTATGTTAGATTTCCCCACCCAAGGGAAGATCCGGTCACAGCGCTACAATAATGGTTGTCAACCTCAGGCCTGCTAAACTGCGATTGAACCGGATACACCTGCCCGTATAATATGACATGACCCTCCCATGATGGGCTTCACTTTCAGATGCAGCGAACCATTTCAATGGGTGTGTGTGAGAGATTGTTTCGACGAAGGGTAAGACCGGAATGGTCCGGAGTTGCTTCCGATTTTCTCAACACTGGACAGCGCTGTCACGTCAAATTACGACATTATCGGATCAATAATGATGCGCAGTATGGGGACCCAAAGGGTTTTGCATCGTCCGTTTATAAAAATCTACTATAATGAACGTCATTGAAAATATTGACAGTTTAAAAGATGTCTAACCATCGGGTCAGTACAGTAATCGAAAGATTTTTTCTTAAAAAGAAACTTTTTGGTAATTTATCAACTAAGGCCGATGCAAATATTTAAAAAAGTTTTTGTCCCTCGGCCCTGGCCGAGGTCAAGGGGGGGGGCAAAAAAATAAAAAATATGAAAATTTGAATAACAAGCCATAGTCTTCACATTTAAATGAAAAAAGTGTTTTAAAATGCATTTTACACTAGTTCAGTTGTTTTGCAATCATTAGTTTTCAAAAAATCTAAGATCTGACAAAAACAAAAATTGTATCGAAAAAAAAGATTTTGCATCGAAAATTTTCAAAAAATCTTAAGATTTTTTAATAAACCCAAACATGCTTAAAATGATTTTAAACGCAGGAGAATGTATTTTAATTTGATTTCAGCTGGTTGCACTTAAATTTTAATTGAAATTTTGAAGTTTATTGTAAAAATATTTTTTTTGCCCCCTGATTTTTCGGGCCAATTTTGAAGGGGGGGGTGACAAAAACTTTTAAAAATATTTGTACCAGCCTAATAGGAAAAAAAATCTGAAAAGTCATAAATAATACGACTGTTAATTTTTTTAATCAAATATAGGTCATTAAATAAGCAGTTCAACGATTACCGAGCTGATTCCCGCTGCTCTTTGATTGTTACCAGCTGGCCACAGCCACAGCTATAACTCAATGATTGGCACTTGTCACCCGAAAATGGGTGTGATTTCTCTCTTTTACTTTTGGCTCGGTGATCGAATAGGGCCAGCAACCGCTGACACAGTTTTCACTTTTCGTACAATGTTTTGGGCTGTTTTTTTTTGTTTTGCTGGTTGTTGCGAAAAAAGTGTAAACAAACTTTCAAAATGAATTCAAAAATCAGTTTTTTATTTAAACTTTGAAATCTTATAAAACTTCCAAATAAACTTTTTTGAAATTTTTGACGATTTTTATCATTTAAAAATTGTGTTCCGCTTTGACCCACTTCCCGTTGACCTAGAGCGCTCATATTTAGCCCAGACTAGAGCGTCCAATTTCCCGTCCCCGGTTGAAAAATCCCGGAAATTCTCGGGATTTCCCGTGAAAAATATTTTCCATATCCGGGAATTTTATTAACTTCCCGGTAATTCTCGAAATTTAAGATAAATTATACATTTTCTCAAACTTTTCCGCAAAAATGTTTTGAAAATGTATTGAAAAAAGAATTACAAAATAAAATAACTTAATTTGATTTAAATCCAATTCAATTTACTGTTTTTTTAACTTATCTACTCTTCTGAAAATTTTATGTCAAGGTTTTTTTTTGAAATAATCATAAAGCTCGAATCATTCAAAATCGGAAATAGCTATTGCTTATTTTTTGGCAACAGAAATTACGATTTTATAGAAAAAAAACTTTTGGGTAAGGTTTTTAAATAATTGAACCCCTTCCCGTCAAGACCAGAATTAGGATTTTTTTAATTTTTTATTCCTGGCGTAACGTAATTGCATGAAAATTGTATTGTTATCATTAAATATTTAAAAAAGGATTTTGCAATAAGAATTAGTTCAATTTGATAGTTTTCGAAAATTAAAGTTTAGTTTTTTTTTGGGCGCTTGGTCCTAATTATGAAGTTATATTTTTAAAACAGAAGTCTTTTTTTTATGCTGGAAACAACGTTAGGTTTACAAAATAAAAAAATAAATATTATAAAATAGCTGCTTCGTAATGTATTTCAAGTAAAAAACAAGAGAAGTTGGAGAATTAAGACATGTTCTTGGACACTGTTGAGCAAAGAACAAATAATAATGCTCGGACGTTATGGGGTTCACCTTGTAAGCGGAAGGTGATTCTTATCTGGCTCGGCAAAGTCAGATCCATTAAAAGAGCAAATATGCTTACTGGGAATACTGACTAGTAGGGTATGAGTTTCGACTAGCCACGTGCTGAATTTCCAATCCAGAGGTCTTGAGTTTGATTCTCGTACCGAGATGATGAAGATTGCATGATTTTTTTCCATTTCAACTGTTTTTGTCAATTTTAATCATGATCACATTTACTAAACCTGGTCACAGAGGCAAGTTTCAAATAAATTTTACTGATTCATTTTACTCAATCTCCAAACGTTTGGTTACAAAATTGTGTTTTTCAGCAAAAAAATACTTGAGACTTTTTTTTTTTTGATGTTCAGCTCATAAAATAAATAAATATATATCTATTTTCTTGAAGAAGAATGATTTTTAATGGACAGTCAAGCCATTCAACGATTCTTACATTTAAGTTGAATTGAAGCTACTGTCCGATATTTGTTTGTAAAGTGTAAACCAGGATCAGGATTAGAACAGTTTTCAATGTTTTTTAATATTTCCCGGGATTTCCCAGAATTTATGTTGAAAAATTCCAGTTTTTCGGGTTTTTTTGTATACACACAGGAAAAATATATAATCAAAATCTGCAACAGGCATAAAAATTTGGACAAATTATTAACAAATAACTACTTTGGGTTAATATTTCCAAAGGTATACAAACTGTTTTTGGCATGCTTTAAGGATTTTCAAGTATTTGTTATGAAACTTTGTTGTAGAAATCATTACTTCGTCAGCTTTTTGTGACCAAATGTTCAGAATTACACACCAATTTTTTTTTTGCTGAAATTCAGTAAAGTTTTACTAAATTTTCATCTACTAAAATTTCAGTAAACGATTCAGTAATTTACATTTTACTGAAATCTCAGTTAACTGATATTTGTCATATTTGTGATTACTGAAATTTCAGTAAATGATTGTCAAAACAACTGAAATTTCAGCAACAGAAACGTCAAATTTTTTTTGCTGAAAATTCAGTAATTTTCTTGAGGCAGTTTGACAGATCATTTGCTGAAAATTCAGCAATCATTGGTGGTATTTCAGTTATCAAAATTTGATTTTGGTTGTCATTGAAATACTTTTATTAATTCATTTATTTCATCAATCGTCCAAACCTAAAAAACAGGTGGTAAGCATCGAGCCATTTGTTATTAACATTTTTCTTACCTTTGTTTCTAAAGATCACAATACAAAATTTGAAAAACAACACATTTGAAAGAGGATTATCTCTCGGCCGTATCCAAACAATAAGTCAGAAGTGACATTTCAGTTTGACAGATGCAGTTACTGATTTTTCAGTAATGGTTTTGTTTATTACCGAATTTCAGCAAATTTGATGATTACTGAATCGCATTCAGTTATTTATTTTACTGAAATGACAACCCATAATTTGCAGTGTAGTTATTGAACAAAAGATAGTACCGCATATTTCAGAACATATTGTGTATATTTTACAAACACAAATTTTAAGTTGATATAATATTATGTCAATTAAGGTTGAACAAGTTGGATTACACGTAAAAGAGTTCATACTACAAATATTCTTCGATAAAATACAATTTTGTCTGACATAAATGATGTACCATCTTCAGATTAATATTATCATGACTTGTTACTGTCTAGTTGTTTTAAAATATGGAACCAATGTTAAATACAGAAAAAGCGGTGACCTCACTCAAGCAGCAAAATAACCACAATGCCGCAGGTCACTTCAGCAACGGCGCTCCTGAGCCAAAATGCGGTCGTGTGCATATTTTACCACGCTTCAACTGACGGCGGCGGAGGCCCTCAATCATGCGTGAATTTTTCAAAAGCCCATTCCAACAAAGTGCATCGCAATCATTACCGGTGGTGGTATTAAGTGATGCAGGTACTCAACACAGATCTGTGTGCGGTTGTGTGGGCACGGCACACGATGAGAACTGGATTGGCAAAGCTAATGTGCAATTTGATCTAATGAAATCCGGTGGGAAAAGGCGGATTAGGTATCTGGGGGATGGGAAATGATTTAATATCGGGTGAACGCAATGCAGTTCTGGTGAACACATTTGAACTAAGGGGGGTTCGTGGAGTTCAGTGATTCAATCAATGGCGCTGGGAGATCTGGGAAGCATCAACCGATAACAAAATTAAATCAATTACCGTCGAGAGGCCTCCATTCTGCACTCAATCAAAACCGCACCGTTCAACTGGAGCATCCGATTGCGGTGGATTGAGACTTGACTTGGCGCGCTTCCCAGCCCGGGACAGTTATCTAAACTCCCTCGGAATGTCTGTCTCACGAGGGCCCGTAAAAGGGCACTCAGAATTTATGACAACACGTCCAATTCGAATTCCACGAGGTTTGGACGATCTTTTCCCAAAACTGGCCGTCGTTAGCCGCCGTTTCCAAATCCAAATCCAACTCTTCAGCGAAAGACAGAAGGGGTTTCAAAGTAAACCACCAGTCGTTATATCACATCCACTTCACCACCATGAATGCTGCAGCATAGGAAAAGTGGTATTATCTCTGGTCTAAAACCGAAGCGAGCGCGCGCGTTCTCCTTAATTATTTGGTTACGATTGCTCGACTCTTTTGAGCGGAAAAGAAACAACAACACACACACACTCTTGAGGCCATCAAACCGGGCCGATTATGTTCCAGCTAATTTCGAGCCTATCTGGGGCAACAAATCAAAGCATGCGCTCGGAAAAGCACATAAACAAGATCTTTTGTACTTCTTGTTTTGGAAATACCAGAAAACGAGAAAGATTTGTCTATCACGCAATGGCAGATGTCACACACAAAAAAATCGTGCGCGCAAAAGTGACCCACTTTAAGGGGGCGCCTCTCATTAGCACCGATCATCGCAAGTTTGTTACGTTAACCCCCGAAAAATCGACCCTTGTGTAGTTGCAGAGTTGCATAATGCACAAATCAGCTCTCGCGTATTTGAAAGAAGAAGGTCCGCTGCTCAGCCTGGGAATGTGGCCGCGTGCAGTGGGCCATGTGAAATGTGCGACATCGAAGTCGGCTGTTGCCGAAAGTTGGTTTTGGGTGTCGACAGAAAAGGTTCGACTATGGGATTGAGTTACGTGGTTGACATTTACAGACTATACTAATTGGACGATTAGTAGATGGTTGGCCTTGGCAAAAATGGCACGCATTGACGAAACATTTACGATAATTGAGCGAACTAGTAGCACTTTTGATTTAGAAATAACTACACGAACTTACCACGACTGCGAGTTATTAAGACCGTATATGGGAAGGCAATTACCTGGAAAAAAGAAGAAGAAAACATGTTAATATTTTAAACTTTGTTTTTTTGGGTGCAATTAAACTTCTAAATAACTCTACTTATTCATTTAATTTCATTTCAAGTATTACTTGTGTGAAGTTAACATCCTAAGCTGAGATGTGGACTACCTTTCAATAGCTGATTAATTCAAAGTAGGGAACAGAGTTTGCGGATCTAGTAAATCTACTGAAGGAAAAAGTTACAAAATAACCTTCAAAAGTTCTACTTATGACAATGAAACATCAAAAGCAACAGTTGTCGTAATCCAACTTACTTTGTAACAACATAACAACTAACCAACACATGATACGATAACATACACACAAATACAAAGTCACAGCCAAACCACTTGTTCTGCGCTTATAATTATTTATAACTTGACTAACCAGCAAAGCATTCACTAACGTGCCATAAAACCGTAACAAACTGTCGTGACACAATAACGTGTGTGTCTTTGTGCATGGCGGTTTGAGTACGTGAGTACTGTTGTTGTTATATTCTTCTCCTCTATTTGCAACGGATATCATACCTGAAGGTATGCACCGCATTACTCACACCTACCGAGGCACCACAAACAAACACACAATAATAAAACAAAAAACTCGTTGGTCGTGGCGGTCACAGAATTCTGCGAAACACCGCGCCTGACTCATGTATCGGTACAATAATCAGAAGGCCCACATTCTCTCGGAACATCTCGTAATCTGACCAATACCACCGGAATGATGCAGGCCGCAAGCTGTACAAATTCGCACAGCTTGAATCAATCTGGCAGTCGAGGACAGTCAAAATCTGCAAGTTTTTTCTTTTTGCTTATTATTGTTTAAATTTACTCAGTTTATTTTCTCATAGCTCTGTTTTATTATTTTTATTATTTTCGGTGACTTTTCATCAATTCATTAAACTCGAGTTTTCTTTTTTAAACTGTCAAATACAACTCTGATGACCCGATAAAACTCCAAGTTACGGTAGCTTTTGCCCAAGTGGGTAAATGTTTTAAACATTTTCACGCACCACGTACGTCGTCGTCGAACCAAAAGTAAACTTCTTTTTTGGCAATGCCATTTTCGACATTCACCAACAATGTTTAAACTAGGTTGATCGTGTGCCAATTAATGGTGTTTTGCAGAGTTGGCGAAAAGGTTTTTATTTATCGGTTAAACCAACAAAAATCATTAAACCACCTTAAAAGTTTCAAGCAAACTTGTATCTTAGAACAAAAAAAACCAAATTCAATCACCCAAAAATACTTCCTTTCATGAAACATGTCTTTAATGACGAGCTGATCCACCGAATTGATTACAGCAAATTGTGCCTAAGAGACTAAAATAAAACGACACAAATACAACAATGCAATGCTTTAATTGTCACTTTTGAAGACCCACCAGACAAAAAATAAACAAACTACCTAAAACAACAACAAGAAGAACAACATAAAGTTCCCCAAAAACCGGTTTCTCGAGAAGTTGGGTGCTTCCTGTGTGCCAAAAACATTAAAGCCAGACAATAAAATGGAATGGATCTGATAGTGTCGGGGTGTGTGTGTTTGTGAGCAGCACACAGCTGATGGTAAAGTTGGAACGTGTTGGAGGTTGTTTTATTTGTCTTGATTGGATTGAGCACATGAGTTGACTGCAATTTGTAATCAAACAATCTTTGAAGGTCGTAAGCAGCTTTGTTTTGAGGAAGTTTTATTTTGCATAGATCATTACCATTTTTTTACGAAAAATTATGAATTTCATGAAGAATCCCTTTCTTAATAGGATTTGAAGAAAAAACAAAAAGATGAGTATTTTTTACGAATATTGTAGAGCAATTCCAGCTCAAATCAGGAATTTTTCTGGTACTTTTGTACCCGACCCTCTCCGATTTCAATGAAACTTTGTAGACATGTTATCCTAGGCCTATATAAGCCATTTTTGTGTATATCAGGGGTGCTCAAAGTTTTTGAATGGCGGGCCAAATTTGGAGCTCACATGAGCTTGCGGGCCAAATGTGAAAAAAATGTTTTGTTTGGAAATTTAAATTACGTTTTTTACAATATACAACTTTGAAAACTACATTAAATTTCATCAGCCGATTTTTTTTCAGTTTCATTTATTTTTTAACATTTTCGAGGACAAAGAATTAAATTTTTCAGCAGTTTTGTCAAAAAAATGGTTAAATTTTATTAAAATCAACAATACCAAAAAAATTCAAAACAAAATATCCAAAAGATTTGCATTGCAATTTGCATGCCTCAAAAATATTAAAGGGTGGATGAACATTTTTTGGCTGAAGACAATCGTTATTTCACAAATATAATGAATATTAAAAAAAAATTAATTCGATGCACGGATTTTCCTTGAAATTTTAATATTAAATAAACAATATATTTTTAGAAGGGGTGACACTAACTTTGTAAAATTGTATAATTTTTGATTTAAACATGGTGCAACTATAATGATGAATTGCTACAAAAAGATTTATCAACAAGTATTCCTCTGATTGCAATTTGCAATTTGATCATGTAGTCTACGTATGTTTGACGAATAAATAAATAAATAAACAATGATTTCAATCTTCTATATATATAAAAAAATTCGATGGTTTTGTTCGAACGCGCATCAGTTGATAACGGAAAGTCGGATCGAGGTGCTTTTTGTTGCGTTGGGTTCGTATAAGCCCAAGGAAGGTTCTTACGCCAAAAAGTTACAACTTTGGCCACTCTGGAACCGATTCCGGAAAATCTGCCGATTGTATGGGAAAAGTTACGTAAAATCAAATTTTGATCACAGGAGGCTGAATTATCAAAAATGCAAGAAACGTCAGGAAACCAAAAAAGGGCAGAACGAAGTTTGCCGGGAAGAGCTTGTAAAATATAAATAATTTTGTGACTGCCTGAATATGATTTTAGTAAATTGGATTCATAATCCAAATTTCATGAATTCGAATCCCGAGATGGAATTTTTCTAAGAGCAAAATAAATTTTAGGTCCAGCCCCTAAGAGATTCGTACGTTAAAACTTTTAAATTTCTATGGAACACCTACTTATGCTATTTTTACAGTTTCCTACTTTAGTCAATTTTGAATGTTTTATAACTCATTTCCAAAAACCTTTGATGACATTTTTTTACGAAATATCAATTTTCAATCACATTTTAACTTTTGGTCATAGCATGGAAAAAGCTTTAACTAAACCTAAATTTTAAGAATTATAAATCAATTTACAGGTGGGTCAAAGGGCCATTCTACATGATCTTTCAAAATGGGTCCGCGGGCCACAAATAATCACCTCGCGGGCCACGTTTGGCCCGCGGGCCATA
Organism: Culex quinquefasciatus; assembly: GCF_015732765.1. Classification (NCBI taxonomy): domain Eukaryota; kingdom Metazoa; phylum Arthropoda; class Insecta; order Diptera; family Culicidae; genus Culex; species Culex quinquefasciatus. Next base: position 50,265,573 of record NC_051863.1, on the reverse strand, counting down.
CTTTGGTCACCCCTGGTGTATATGGAGCCAATAGTACTCGAAAATAACATTTAAGAAGGGCGTAAGGTATTTAAATATTTTTATATTTTGAAATTTAAAAATTACTGTATCTCGAAGCCGTTGCGTCGTATCAAAAAGTGGTCAAAGACAAACTTGTAGCAAATTGGACGGTCTACAAAGTTTCATTGAAAATGGAGAGGGTCGGGTATAAAAGTACCAGAAAAAATCCTGATTTGAGCTGGAATTGCTCTGTAGCAAAACATTTCAAAAGGGCACAAAAGTAATGCATACAAATATTGTATCTCTTTCACTAAAATAACAGCTGAGCAATTATCTACGAAATCGGCCGATTTCGATCATTATAAATTTTTGTTTTTTTTTTTGTTTGGCTCAAACATTGTGGGGGCCATTTCTAAGAGCAAAGAATCTATTTCGTGTCGTTAGTTCACCAACACAACTCTCCATACAATTTTGGCAGCTATCCATACAAAAATGGTACGTTCGAAAAACTGAAATTTTTAAATGAATTTTCCGATCAATTTGGTGTCTTCGGCAAAGTTGTAGATATTGTTGAGGAATAACCAGAAAAAATAGGAACACGGAAAAAAATATTTGCCGATTTTTTAACTAACTTTATTTTCACAACAACTCAATTTCCCAAAATGAGTATTTTTGTTTTTCGATTTTTTTTAAATGTTTTAGAGAATTAAAACACCGCAATTTTTGAGCCATAGTGAAGCATGGTCAAAAATTCTTCCGCTGAGTTATGAATTTTAGATCTAAATTTAAATTTCATACATAATGTTTTTTTTGAACAAATTTTTAATGTAAATCTGAATTTGCAATCGAAAAGTACTTTACAGATTTTTTATTTAGGGCCCAGTTTTCATGATATAGCCACCGAAAGTTGAATTTCAGCGAAATATTTGCAGTTTTTCGATTTTTAAAAACAGTGACCATGAGTGACCATTGCTGAAAATCGTTTTTTTTTTTCTAAGTTCAGAAAATTTGCTATAAAATTGTTTAAGAAACATTCAAGATTGGACCTCTGGTTGCTGAGATACAGCGGTTTATAAAAAAGAAACAGAAAAATTTAAGTTTTCTAAGTCTCACCCAAACAACCCTCCATTTTCATATGTCGATATCTCAGCAACTAATGTCCGATTTGCAATGTTAAAATATGAAACACTCGTGAAATTTTCCGATCTTTTCGAAAACATTTTTTTATTTTTTTAATCAAGACTAACATTTTTAAAGGGCCAAACATTCAATATTGCACCCTTTTTAAATGTTGGTCCTATTTTTCCTGGCTATTCCTCAACAATACCTACAACTTTGCCGAAGACACCAAATTGATAAAAAAAAATCATTCAAAAGTTGTAGATTTTCGAATATTTACGTACCATTTTTGTATGGTCAGCTGCCAAAATTGTATGTAGACTTGTATGGGTGAACCAATGACACAAAATAGCATCTTTGGTCATAGCACGGTTCTCAAAATACCGTTATAATGAAAAAAAAATGCAATCCGAGATATTGGTGTCTATCGATTCCTTATACCTCTGAGCAAAAAATGAAAACATTCGCTGATGTAGATTTCAAGATAAAGCCCTTTTAGGATGTTACTACCGATTTTCAATAAGAAGACCAAAGCAATCTATACTATTTCAGCACTTTAAAGAATATGCATTTCGAGATAATTATGAATTTTGCTTCATATGACTGTCAAGCATCTCTGGGCCAAGTTTCAGAAGGCTCGAGATACAGCCATTTTAAAATGTTATTTCCGATTATGTATAATAAAATTTATAAAATTGGGCTCATACTTCGGACAAACGAGCCATTTTGTATGATTTTTTGAGGAAAAAGGTTTATTTTCAAAATCTCTAAAGCATGTCCATAATTTATCGATCATTTATTGTTATTTTCAGATCGAAAGCACTTGACAAAATGTTTGAAAAAAGTGCACAGTTTTCAAGTTTTAGTCTCTTTAAGGTAAATTAATGGACATTGATGTTTGGTAGCATATTCAGAAATGGTGAATATTCATTAACAGGATTCTATGATTATATAAAAAAAAATCAAGGCGGAGTCTCTCAAGAGCTATCCAATGTGCATAAGCCCGATTTTGAAATTAAGGTAAACTCATTTTTGAAATGAACTTTCTGAAAATTGGTCTTTGTCATGCATATGAGATATCGTGGCACACGTTTTTGGGAATTACTAACTTCAAATATGCATATGCAACTTTTAAAGTATTATTCATTTTCTATTTTTATTTTCTATTCTACAACAAAGGCAATCATTTTTGATTCGAACTTTACTATTCTTGTTATGTCAACCTCGGAGTTGCAACTCAGCACAAATTAGGTTGTCAAATGCATTTGTACTAGCCATGTCGTTGGCACACTTCATTAAGCTTCTTTTCCCTTCGTAACTTGATGTACTAAGAAAGAAAAAACCCAGCAAATAGTGCTCATAGACCTAGATCGATGAATCGATTACGATTAGCTTCGTTTCGGGCCAATTCGAACCAGGAAAAAAAAATCACTCAAAAGTAATAAAACTCAATCGGCGTTTGAAAATCTTCCAGTTCTTTCGAGTGGTTTAGTAGCAATAGTTATCGCCACCTCCACCGACAAATCAGTGTTGAGTAAAGTTACTGAAAAAAAACCTTGGCAAGAACGACGTGCAGCCAGGAGCGCGCTCTTATATGGTTATCTACGCGCTGAACGACTTAATGACTTAGGGCTACTACGTTACTACTACTATGGAGTAAAACTGCAATGACTGAATAAATTGTTTGTGTATGAATATCATGTGTTCTGCTTCATAATACTTGACCGCCCAGCTTGCTCGACCATTTTTGGGCTGTTGTACAACATGTGGCACGTTCCACGTTTCTGCGAAGGTATAATTATTATGCGTTTTGTACCAAGTTGGTCACAGTGACTTAGTTGCTGCGGTACACAAAATGGCTGCAACTGCGCCATTTGGCCCACAAATTGCCAATCAAATCAAGCAACCTCTTTGCGGACAAAATGGTTGGCCTGGTCGATTCGTGTGTTATACAATTTTGTTTTGCATTCCTCGCGGGGCTCCCATATAGCTGTCTGTCTGTCCGACTGTCTGGCCGTCAAACCGCACTCAGCTTTGGGCTTGGGGTTCATTTGCGGGGGCGTCCAACCGAGAAAGATTTCTCGTTTGTCGATACGGCGGTACATCTCTAACGAGCTGCCATAACGAACGTCATCCGCGCAAACTTGAACACAACACGCTCGGAAGACAGAACGAATCGTCGGCGTTGTGCTGGCTTGACGCAACAACTGTTTAAAAATTCTAAAAATTGCAACAAGAAGTTGAGTGCACTTTGCCACTTGTCATACAAAAAACTAACAAAGAGACAATCGTGACAAAAGAGAACCAACCCGGCAAAGCAAAAACAGGAAACCGGCTCAAATTTAAACATTATACGACCGCGGGGACTCCTCTCGATTTGGGGGAAAACCCATAACTTGGCGCACAATACTGCCTTATTTCGAGGTTTGGTGGTTTGTGTCAAAGTCGAAGCTTTTTCGGCAGCCCGCAGATATTTCAATGTCACCTTGCCTCTGCCGGAATCGAGCAGGAAGGTGTTGGAATTTTTGGCGGTCATTGGCACCCGGCGCGAGCTGGATCGCGAGGTGAAGATGTGCGTGGGTAGAGAGATTGTTGTGTGTTTTGTTTTCTATAGTATGGTTGTTACGCGGGTTTCCGAAGGTTTGCATAACGTTGTGGCAAACTTTCAGGGTTACTGTTCAACTCGGGACCCGCAGTTTTTGTGGACCTTGAATGTGGCACAATTTGATATATTTGTATTTGAATGAGTGTTGAACAGGACGCATATTCTTCATTATTGTATCAAATACAACTGCAATTACAAATCTGTAAATGGAGCACTTCCATACGAACAGTTTTTGCTTTTTTGCCTTCCTCACTGAGGTAAGGCTATAATCCTGCTCGAAAAATGAACTTTTGAAAAACAGCTCATAGACCTATATTCATGTATACCTATCGACTCAGAATCGAAAACTGAACAAATGTCTGTGTGTGTGTGTGTGTATGTGTGTGCGTATTCCCCTTGGTGCTCGAAATTCTTGCCAAGTTTTCTCGGCACTGGCTGATCCGATTTGAGTCAAACAAGTTGCATTCGATCCGGTTTGGTGCCCCATACTGCACTATTAAATTGTTTGAAGATCCGATAAGTAGTTCAAAAGTTACGTATAAAAAAGTGTCAGAGTTGCGACTCGGGTGCTAGAATTTTGATGCCGGATCTCACTTATCTATATGAAAACTATGTCCGGATCTATCATCCGACCCATCGTTGGTTAGGTAATCAAAAGACCTTTCCAATGAGTCCAAAACATTGAAGATCTGGCAACCCTGTCTCGAGATATGTCCACTTAAGTGATATTTATGCACTTTTTTGAAGCCGGATCTCACTTATCTATATGAAAACTATGTCCGGATCTATCATCCGACCCATCGTTGGTTAGGTAATCAAAAGACCTTTCCAATGAGTCCAAAACATTGAAGATCTGGCAACCCTGTCTCGAGATATGTCCACTTAAGTGATATTTATGCACTTTTTTGAAGCCGGATCTCAAACAAATGTATGTAAACTATGTCCGGATGCATCATCTGACCCATCGTTGGTTAGGTAATCAAAAGACCTTTCCAATGAGTCCAAAACATTGAAGATCTGGCAACCCTGTCTCGAGATATGTCCACTTAAGTGATATTTATGCACTTTTTTGAAGCCGGATCTCACTTATCTATATGAAAACTATGTCCGGATCTATCATCCGACCCATCGTTGGTTAGGTAATCAAAAGACCTTTCCAATGGATCCAAAACATTGAAGATCGAGCAACCCTGTCTCGAGATATGACCACTTAAGCGATATTTATGAACTTTTTTGATGCCGGATCTCAAACAAATGTATGTAAACTATGTCCAGATGCATCATCTGACCCATCGTTGGTTAGGTAATCAAAAGACCTTTCCAATGAGTCCAAAACATTGAAGATCTGGAAACCATGTATTGCGATATGACCACTTAAGGCCGTTGCAAATATTTTTTGAAGTTTATGTCCTTCGACTCTAATCAAAGTGAAGGAGAGGGGGGGGGGGCAAAACATAAAAAAGTTAAAAATTTAAATTACAGGCCACGGTGTCAACATTTGAATGAAAAAAGTGTTTTAAAATGCATCATACACCTGTCCAGTTGTTCTGCAATCATCGATTTCCAAAAGTACTGACGAAAATTTTATTTTTAGGAGAAAAAAAAAGTTTTTGCGGTGTAATTTTATAAAAGTTCAAAATTGTTTTTAAACGAGTCCAAACATGTTTAATATGATTATCAATGCAGAAAAAGGCATTTTAGATTGTTCTCTCTTTCCATTGAAATTTTGATATTTTTTTGAAAAAATATTTTTTTTGCCCCCAGATTTTTCGGACCATGTCCGGATCCATCATCCGACCCATCGTTGGTTAGGTAATGAGTCTTTCCCACGAGTCCAAAACATTTAAGGTCTGGCAACGCTCAGTCTCAAGTTATGACCGCTTAAGTAACATTTATGTATTTTATTTTATTTTTTATTTTTGAGAAATAGATGGAATTTGTGTCCAAACCCATCATATCACCAAATGTTGGTAAAAAGTGAGGAAGGCACCAACCACATAGGTGGATTAAGTTAGTTTTCTACAATGTATTCCTTATGGGAGATCTGTCATTTCCACCACTCAAATATCCATCGTTTGACATTTAAAAAAAATCTAAAACAACTCTAAGATAATATACTGGTACATAAACATTGCAAATTAATTTCAATTAGTATTTAGATGACTATTCCAGTGTTTTCAAAGAAATATAATAATATTGCACATGATATTGCAGTTTTATTCTTTATGAGATTCAGAGAGTTCAGCTATTCATGGAACGTCCCGAATGGATTTTATTCCGAAACTCTTTGGCCAAAATAGTTGCACACGTATTTTATTTATTTGGTGATTAGAGTGGTCCTAGGCAAGTAAGAGTAGTTCCAAAAATTAAAATCTTCGAAGAATAGGATTTTCCTTCAAAAATCATAACTCCCCGTATTTTTAAACTATTAAGGTACAATATTTTTATTTATTTATTTTTATAAAACTAAATTTCATATTTCAAGCAAAACCCGAATTCAAAATTTTCAAAAAGTTTAATTTGCCGAATTAGGACAGGATCCTGGGAATTCCCGGGATTTATAAAATCCGGAAAATCCAAAACTCTGGAAAATTGGACGCCTTAGTTATTCTTTGAAAATTCCATTTTTTACAAAAAAATATTGTTCTGTCACCTGATTTTTTTGGGGAAAATTTGAAAGGGGAGTGGACAAAAAATTAACCAGCTAACGGATTAAACAATGGAACTTATTTCTTTTAAAAATTCCCTGACAAAAAAAAACAATTTTTATTCAAATTATATATTTTTAATTTGCACCAGCGTAAATTTGTAATTTATTTAAAAATAATATATTTATAATTTTGTTTATGCCCTCTGATTTTAAGGAGAATTTGATGGGGGGGAAGGGTTAATTTCTGAAATGCAAAATTCATTTGTTTGAGAATTTTTTCTATCAATTTCAGCTGTGCATGAAATTGTATGATCAAAATATGGGGAAATTTTCGTATGTTTGGCATAAAATTATCTTCATCCATAAAATTTGCCATTTTTAACTGCTTGCTCACTTCCCATTAAGCTATTAATTCCTTGATTTTGGTTAAAAATGGCTTAAATTAGAGCGTCCAATTTCCTAGGGTTACCAATTTCCCGGGAAACGGGAAATTTTCAACCAATTTCCCGGGAATCTCGGGAGTTCTTTGCAAATTGTTCTGATCTTGGTTCTAATTATTATTTTGCATCCAAATTGTATAGGACAGCAACTTTTTCAATTCAATTTAGTTTTTATTCAGTAAATAATCAGTTCACAATTTGTTACAATTAAACCTAATAGAGATTTGGAGGTCCTTTCAGCTATGTTTTGATAATGTTTCTCCATGGCCACAATTGGTTATTCTTAAGGGCCAATCAAAAGTAGGAAAAGTTTCTAACAAAAAAACCTACAGGGACAGCTACTTTAATGGTTGAAATAAGTGTGAAGTTCAACTAATATCATGACTGCAAGTAAATATTCATACAACTACAAGAAAATGTATCAAAAATCAAAATCAAATTATTCGCTCTACAGCATTGCCTTGGCGTTCTCGATTGCGAGATTCCTACTCGAAACTAGGTGTTCGAAGGCTTGATTGTTGAGGCAATTGCAAACCTCTTTTTACACCTAAGCTTCCATCCACCTCGGGATTCGAACTGATGACCTTTGGATTGTTAGTCCAACTGCCTACCAGCGACTTCACCGAGGCAGGACCCAGGGAGACGACTCCTACACCTGGACTGAGCTAACGACCTAACAACTCTAGGTTGGACCGGGACCAACATTTACTTCCCTGTCAGACGGAAGGCGTGATCAGACAAATCTCGTCTCAAAATTTGCCACCGGGACCTTCTGGGATCGAACCCAGGCCGACTGGGTGAGAGGCAACCACGCTTGCCCCTACACCACGGTCCCATCTATATATATAAAAAATTTCGACGGTTTTGTTCGAACGCGAATCAGTTCAATACGGAGCGTCGGATCGAGGTGCTTTTTGTTGCGTTGGGTTCGTATAAGCCCAAGGGAGGTTCTTACGCCAAAAAGTAACAACTTTGGCCACTCTGGAACCGAATCCGGAAAATCTGCAGATTGTATGGGAAAAGTTACGTAAAATCAAATTTTGATCACAGGAGGCTGAAAAGGCAAAAAAGTTGAAAACGTCAACAAACGAAAAAAGGCAGAACGAAGTTTGTCGGGTAAGGCTTGTAATGTATATTTTTTCTAATTTTATAAGCTCCAATCGTACAATAAATCAAAAAATGATCTTTAGTATATTTGGTTGAGAAGTATTTTTTCATCAAAGTGTTTGGACAGTAAGTAAAATGAATCCATACTCCAAAATCATAAAATTTCTTTAAAACTTGCCTTTTTTACCAGTTTAAGAGAGTTTGGTTTGACACATTTTTAGTTTTTCCTTAAAAATCTAACTTCTCATTAATATCTTTCCACTATCACCCTTCCATTTTTTCATATTTAACCTTCTAACACCCATTGTTGCACTCCATAATTCTTTTAGTTCAAATTGTAATTTCTTGAATACAAGATATTGAACAAATTGAAGTTATTCTTTTTGCAAAAACCTATTTGAAATATTTAATGGTAAAAATTCAATTTACATCTTATTTGATAATGGTAAACACAAACGTAAACAATCTATTTTTTTCTTTGTCGGCAAGGTTTTTAAATATTCTATATTCTTTATCCAATTATTTTTTATTCTTTATGAAATTGTTCTTTAAAATTTGGCCTTAATTGTAATGAGAAATTTACAAATTTCCCGGGAAACGAGACATATTTTTTTACGGGAAATCCCGGGACGGGAAATTGGACGCTCTAGGCTTAATTGAACGTCAAAAAGCAAACATTAAAAAAAGGCAGATTTTTTTCTAAAATGTGCCCAAAATATGGGACTTCTTGTTCAAAACCTTGCTTCACAAGTTAGCCCTAATAATCAATCATCTTTAACAGCAAAAAATAATAACTTATTTATAAACTATCGTACGGTTTAATAAAAATGTAAGGTTTGCTTCACTTTTAAAGGCTGCCCCTTTCACCAAAAGCCCGCTAAATATGCTCCCCAAAGTTACATCGATAATCGTGTGTCTCTAACCAACACGAACAAAAAAATCGAAACACCTCACTTTAATTTTCTGCAGCACTTCAGCCAGCACATTTCATGATGAATAATGCTAAAAGCCACCGTCACGATCAATCACCAGTGGCATTAGATGTAACTTTCGGACAGCAGAAAAGCCAGAAAAAAAAACAAATTTAACGTTTTAATTTTCACTATTTGCGGCAAATTTATGGCGGAGAGAATCCACACTCATATTGCATGTTGCTCGGTTGAATTTATCTATTTTGCTGGTTGTCTTTCAGATTGTGCAAAAACATTTAACAACTAGCAACAATAGCAGCAAAAGTAAAACTTTACCATAAACGATCGTGGTAATGTGTTATATCAAATCTGACCAGCCGTTGGACAGCTAATGGTCTTATGGACAAACTGAAAAATTAATAATAGTAACAGGGTGAAGGAGCGATTTTTGACAAAATCTAAAAATAAAAAAAAATAAGAATAATTCTAAAAATCAATAGAAATTTCAAAAAGTTAGGTCAAAAATAGGAACAACCACCTTTTCTGATAGAGTAAACTGTCTGCAATTTCAAGGGGTGAACTTCGTGGAGGCGGTGGGGAGGGCTAGTACAGCCCCTCTCTTGTGAGTGCATAGAAATATGATGAAAGTTGAAACATACATTATTGCTGGCGTTATGTTGTACGTAGTAGCGCACTATGCAATATAATGGACTTGGTTCGCGTTCCTCTTTTTTTGTTTGTGCGAAAAATGTGAGAAAATTGTACGAGTCAACCGACTTGATGGACAAAAGAATTTCCAGTGAAACTTGTGAGTTGTGGTTTGGAAACTAAAGTTGTGTGGATACATGTGAAATTTCGCCGTTCGCAATAAATTATAACGATTGTTATCGTTTTCGTTGAACTGAGAGTAATAAATTTAGTTGAGCTTTCCACATTTTAAAACTAACAATTCAATTCACTTTAATGTATGCTTGTGAGCAACATTTTTCTGCAATTTGCCATCAAAATACAAATAAGTTTCATCTCAACAGCAGCAAAAAATGCTTAAATTCAAACAAAAATTCCTCCTCCTTCACTTCTCAAATTTCAGCGCCCCAAATGGCTCCGGGCTCGACTTCTAAAAACACAGTCGACATCGACAAGGTGCAAAACGGAAAACCGGTCTGCTACAGAGTAACGTCATTCGGTCTCAAGAAAAAAAAGAAACAGCACGAAAAAAAAGTCTAACACAACAACAACAATCTTTCTTAAAGAAATGCCACGAAAAGCTCCCGGGATGACGACAACCGGCACTGCACAGCAAAAAATGATTTTTTTTTTATTCTAAAAATAACTTGATAATTTGAATACAGAATTGTGGTTGTTTGTCAACATTCGTACTTAAATTCAAACCATTTCAACGAATTATCTTCGCGGTTAACTTCACGCAGTGGGGCTGGCCATTTATAAAAATGATTTTCTGAAAAACTGGCAAAGCTTTGTTTTCAATTTAAAGTAGCAAAAATATCGTCAACTTTGCACTGTGTACCTGAGCTAAGAGACACACCACCACCACCTCCCGGAGGCGCAAAAACAAGAAACGTAGCCCCGAAAAATGAAAACGAAAGGCGAATAACACACAACAAACACGCGGCGACGACGACGACTAACTCCTTTCCAATTCCACTACGGGTTCGGACGACGGTGGTGACCACGTGCAAGATGGGGTTGGCGTACACGTGTTTTTGTGTGTGACTGCGAGAGAGGGGTGTTTGTTGTGTTGTTTTAGTTTTTTATTTTCTTCTGCGAATGTTTGGATTGTTGTTTGGACAGGGTCACGAAGGGTCAAATTGCTTGGGATGATTTATAATTAAAGTTGTAATAAAGTTCTTTCCAAAGATTGTAGCTAAAAGATGTCACTAAAACAGTTAGAGAGATTAATATATTAAAATATCAAGCACAGCATTAAAAAATCTTCGCATCAAAGCATTGGAAATGAAAATTCTTAAATTTGAAGAAATCTTGAATTTGATGATTTTACTTGTTTCGTGTGACTTTGCCAATATTTTTCAAGGGTCAACTTTGGTCCTGTTTTTAACTAATATTTCTTACTTTTATGTAAAAATTAAAACATAAAAACGCGTAATACACACATAAATCCAATCCAATGCCAATGTCAAAACATAGGTATTTCACGGCAATTTCACGGTACTCAAAAATCAGACACAATATACACAATTTTACCGAATTTTCATCAGCAAATTTTCGATACGTCTAGACAGCCATTCCACGTCAAACAGGAAGTCTCCAAATCAAAAGTGCTCCGATTTGCCTCAAATTTGGAGTGGAAGTTCTTTGACCCAAATAATTAGACCTATATCTCGAGTTTTTTTTGAAAAGGTCCTATAAACAAAATTTTTGATTTTTGCTTTTTGGGTGTTTTTAGAACCGCCTTGAGTCAGGGGTATTCAAAAACACCCAAAAAGCAAAAAGTGAAAATTTTGTTTATAGGACCTTTACAAAAAAAACTCGAGATATGTTTTTGTTTAGCGATTAGGGTGCTCCTATCCAAAATAGGGTGGTCCAAAAAATAGCATTTTGCATCGATTTTCGCAAAAAGCACATTTTTTAAAAAATCATCCGGGACGGCTGAATCAATTTTAGAGCGCGTTCAAAAGATAGGTTATTAGTTGGGCTTTTCAGGAAAAATATGTGGAGGCTCGAAAAAGCTAGCTGAATATTTAAAAAAGTCCTATGAAAATCTCATTTGCTAATTTGAAGGTCCAAAGAGCTCATATAGAAAATATTTTTCCCTGATTTCTTGTAATATTTGACATAACATATCCAAAAATTGCGAATATCCATTAACACAATTCGGAAATATGATTTTTTGAACATAAAAACTAGGTTTTTCGACGCGTCGCGCGTAAAATGGGTAAATGACGAAAACGGGTAAAAATCTGCATTTTTTACTAAAACTGCAATAGCATGAAAATCTCAGCGATGGCCTATACATGTTTGGGTACCAACATTTTCGTAATTGAAAGACGCAATTTTTTTTACATTTTTTATTGATTGTTCCAGGAAATTATAAAACATTGCAAAATGCTCAACAAATTTTATTTTTAAACCAAATTGATTAAAATAACTTTATTCATAATCAAAACAATATTTTTAGCAATTCCGTCGAGAAACTACATTAAGCAAAAATAAGTAACCTTGAAAATTTTGAGCGAGACCGGTTAAGGTTTAAGGGTCATTATAGATCGTTAAAGTTGGTCTTTTCATACAAAAACTTTTTCTTTTCATCGTTAATAACTCGTCATGATTAACGGATTTAGGATTTGCGGTCTTCGACAAAGTTGTTTGTCATAAAATTTTACATAAGAAACTCACACTTGACATCGATCCGACACATTTAACGCCACGTTTTGGTGGATTTTTTATAGCTTTCCTTACATTTTTGCGGGTTTTCTCATACAAACTTCCAATAGCGTTAACCGATTTGGCTCAAAATTGGTCCAGTTCCCAAAATATATTCTCAACACTTGTCTTATTCATCCAACACGGTGAACCTCGTTGGATAAAAATACGAATCGTGCTGAAAAATATGTTTTTTTGTAACTTGTTGCATAAACTACTATTTTTAGCTTGCTCATCTTTATTTTAGTAACTCTTTTGGAGGTTTAAAAATGAAATAGCTCAAACTGTATTGCATTTTCTTGCATTGCATTCTATCACAAGTTTTGTGTAATGATGAAAAAATGCTTGAATTAAAAAAAAATAAAAAAAACAATGTTTAAATATACTGAAGAGCAATTTTACAATAAATTATTTCACGATTTTATATTTTTTTAAATAAACAATTTGTTTAAGGACAAATATTTCTTCAGGGACTTTATAAAGAGTCAACCCGGCACATGATGATTAAAAGATGTTCGTCAAATTAAATTACGGAGCATTTAAAAGTAATGATCTATTTTTCATCAAAATTAAGCACGACTAGCATAACGAAATCGAACAAAAATAAGACTAAATATTTCTTTTAAAATCACTCAAAAATGATTCTCCAGCAGCAACGTAATCACCGAAAGGATTGCCTTATTTTACGGATCACATAACCCTACAGCCCCTTTGGAAAAGGTATTTACCGAAAAGAGGCGCGAAAAAAAATCAATCGCGAATAAATGAAAAACAGCAGCCGCAGCAGCAGATAAACACAAACCCCATCGAACCCACAAAACCAGAGCTAAATCGACCTGCAGACAGGCACACCAACAAAAAAAGATCAATCAATCAAACGAGCGCGCGGCCGTCTGATGTAAGTCGAAAGGTGGATGAAAGCAATAAGCTTCACACCAGTAACCGGCTCGCCAATGTTTGTGCCTAATACGGTGGATTTCTGGTGGAATTCAAGCCGCGTTTTACACGCCGTTTTATTTTCATGCCTTTTTTTCTCGTATTTCACTCTCCTCAAACCTCAATTCCTCAACCACCGTTCAGTCTTTCAATGAATTTGAGCGTGGGTTTGAATGAAGAGGGGTAGGGCGAAAGGCGCCTAACCACCGACCGTCATGTTATTCATGCCCTGAAAAGCTTTGAGCTTTTTTCCCCCCTCTGGCAAAGGAGGAGGAGGCATATGGAGCTTGAAGCGCCGCGGCGGCTGTTAAAATCCTCAACACAAACAAAAAAGGGATAATCTTTAGAATGCTCGAATTGCTTTGGCCATTTCCGCGGGGCAGGTTTGCGCGTAAAGTTTTCCGAAGAAAAGCGAAAAAAGGGAAAAACAAGCTTGAATACATTTTCGCTCAATTTATTTTGGGGCCGGGCTTTCATCCGGCTCTCGCGTAAACTTTTCTTGTTGGTTTGTCGGAAATTAAGGACCCCCACGCAGGGAAGCGCGTACCTTCTTAATTAGACTGACTAAGGTGAGAATTAATGAGAAATTACGGTTCGTTTACATTAGGCATGCTTACTAATAGGCTTTATCGACTGCCAAGAAAATTGTGGAGTAATAGGAAGGGTAACTTTTGTTGTGGAAGATGTTGTTTTTGAGTTGGCTTGGACTATTACAGAGGAAATTTAACATCTATTGCTATTTAAAGATTCTTTTCTAAGAAAAAGTCAAAGCTGTCCGTTTGTAAATTTTGATATAAATATTATGATCAGTCTCGAGATTACCAGGATCCAAATTAAAAGTGCTTCGATTTTTGTTTTCAAATTTGGTTACTTAGTCAAATAATTGGACCATGTTTTTGTGAGATAAGGGATAAGACAAGACGATTTAGGGTTATCCAACAAATTGAGTTTTTCTATACAGCAATTCCATTTGAAAAGAGCATAAACCGAATAAAATGTTCTCCGATTGGATTAAAAATTTGTCTGGGCCAAAATAATTAAACCTGTATTTTTTTTTACCATTAGAATATGCTACGTCGTGCTAGGGTGGTCCCAAAAATAGTCATTTTCGTCAATTTAAAAAAAAACACTTTTTTCAAATTTTGGGTTGTGGTTTTTCGGCTTTCAGTCATATAGCAGTGAAAACAATGTATTGTTTCATTTTCCGACGTTTCGGCAAATGCCTTTTTCAAGGATTCTTAAGAAATATTTTTGTTTTTTTACTATTAGAGCTTGTTTTAGGTGGAAAATTACTGTTGGTTACTTACAAAAACGGTTTGTTTTCTTGTTATTTTTGGAGTTTTGGGTATACTGGTAACTGTATTTTGCTGTTGTTCCTCAGTCTTAGTTGGCTGTTATTTTATTTTTCAAAAAAAATATTACTCCCAGCAACCCAGAAAAATAGGAAAATGACGAAAACGGGAAAAAAATATTTTTTTTTCACTAAAACTGCGATAGCTGTCAAATTTCAGCGATGAACTATGTTTTTTGGGTAGCAAATGTTGCGTCTTTGAATTATTCTGATAAAATAAAATTAAAAACTGTCAAAGTTTGGCTCCCAAATTTTGGTTATTTTGTGGAATATCTGTTTTTTATCAAAATCCTCTAATTTCTACCATCTAAGGACACATATGGTCGCTGTTATCTGCCGGGACCCATGGTGTGGGGGTAAGCGTGGTTGCCTCTCACCCAGTCGGCCTGGTTTCGATCTCAGAAGGTTCCGGTGGCATTTTTCGAAACGAAAATTGTCTTATCACGCCTTCCGTCGGATGGGGAAGTAAATGTTGGCCCCGGTCTAACCTAGAGGTTAGGTCGATAGCTCAGTCCAGGTGAAGGAGTCCCTGGGTCCTGTCCCGGTGGAGTCGCTGGTAGGCAGTTGGACTAACAATCCAAAGGTCGTCAGTTTGAATCCCGGGGTGGATGGAAGATAAGGTGTAAAAAGAGGTTTGCAATTGCCTCAACAATCAAGCCTTCGAACACCTAGTTTCGAGTAGGAATCTCGCAATCGAGAACGCCAAGGCAATGCGGTAGAACGAATAATTTGATTTTGAGTTTTTTTAGTTACTAACCATTTGACCTTCAATTTTCATCGATGATATGACCAGATTTTCAATGTTAAAAGTAAAACTTATGTAAAATTTTCTCGACCACCAGAAATTCTTAATTTTTATTTTTTTGTATCACGACTTACAGTTCAAAAGTTCTTAAATCATAGTCACCCCTAGTAACTACCTTGAACAAAATCTTATGCGAATATCTGTAAGTTTCTTATTTGGTGTTATTTCTTCTTTCATTATCAAGAAATTTATTTGAACTTACGCACAAGCGTAGAAGCTTATGATGGGATTTTTCAAGCCTCTGTGCAAATTTTGAGCTGATTCGAGTTATTGATCCTTTAATACTAGAGGTTGAAATTGATTAACTTTTCAGGACAAAGCCGTTACGCGTTTGGTAATGCAACAAAGTTGTAGATCAATTAATTTATCTTTAGAATTATACTAAATTTACGTCTGGTCTGGCTTACAACAACCAAAAAATCAATATTTACCTCGTAAGTGAGGTGTTGATACGTTTCCCTTCAACAAAAATTTTCACCTCGCACTACAATTTAATATTTGTATCCTTTTTTTGTTTTTATTTAGAAATATGTTCAAAACAATTGATGGATTTTTTACTTTATTATTTGTTCTAATTGGTAAATTTTGATAGACTTATGGGTCAAGAATATTTTGCAACAATACTTGTGGAAAATAAATTTGATGATAATAATTGATCTCAATCGGCGATGGTTTAAATATTTTGTTAAATGAATAATTGCTGTTAACGAAACTATTTGCTTGCAAAAACGTTGCAATAATTAAACGTTAATTTTGGGTGATTTTATCCTGGTCATCCCAGGTCCAAGGTGGAGCTTATTCATAACTTGCTGGCAAGTTTACTCTTTACCTTCCTCTCCAAAAACCATCTTCCAGACGATGGTCATCCCACGCACCTCAAACCAACCCACAACTCGTCTAAGATCACTCAGCAAAACGCACTCATTAAAGTCGCTGGTCGTAAAACGAAAAATCTCGATCTCGAACGCACACAGATAGTGCTCATGAACTTGCACCTTAGAAGCGCGAAGCGCGCCCTCCCCCGTCCCAGAGCATCAGCGTTGAACCAGACCACCTCGAACTTGTACCCGCATGGAGGGCACTTCCTCGTCTGTTTGAAGTATAAATACAGAGTGCGCGCGAGGCGTTAGAGTTTCCAAAAGGCCATCCGGCGGGGCTCAAGGTATAACGAGGCGACGTATACTCAAAACAGTCAGAGGGGGGGTCGTTCATAAAGTGCGTCACAAATCGTGATTTCAGCTAGTTTCCGGCACTTTGATAGCTGAAAATTCTGAAATTAAAAAGTTACTAAGCTGAATATTCCTGTTTAAAAGAGCCGTTCATGAATGACCCCCCTCTCAAATTAAAATTGCATTCGATAGGCGTCGTACAAGTTTACATATAGGTTACGGTTGCACGCCACATACAACTTCTAGAACAAATATTTCAGCGTTATCAGTGGCAACGACGACGAGCGATGCAATTCTAATGCTTCCTTCTTCTGAGTTATAATTGCATGACGGCGGCGTGGGTACGGAACACCACCCACATACGGGGCGTTTGTACCTGCTGCAACTAACAATGGGAGATTATCGCGAAAAAATAATTGCGCGCATCATATTAAGATCTGGTGGAAGGTGTTGCAACTGCATGTTATTTTCCTAACGTCAATATCACACAGAGGGAAGTTAGCAAGCTTTGAGGTTAGTTTCAGATAAAATATGCGTTCAATGCATTTCTTGTTTTCCGGTATACTCAAGATCGAGATTCCTTTAAAAAATACATAACATCGTCATATATTTTCATTTCTTCGCCAATGCAATTGAATAAAACAGCCAACAGCCCACTTCTGGGCCATTCCACGGCCATCGAAGAGCTGAATCACCCAATTAAACCCTACTCAACGGCGCGGGTTCTTTCTGATTAAATCAATATCTAATAATACATATATATTTTTATCGCTCACGGCAGCAATATCCTTCGCTCGTATAACCGTATCGTGTTCTGCTCGCGGAAGCAACGAAAAAAAATGCCTTCATTTGATGGCCCCAAATCCGGGGGCCTGTTTGAAGATGTTATTGGATCGCTTCATTCGCTGGAAGATGAGTCTCCCGCGAGCGGAAACAGAACCCTCCGGATCAGTCGTAAGAGAAGGGCTTAACACGCATGATGGGGCAAACGAAATTGTTTGTATATCTCTTAACCCCCGCCAACACGTGAACTGCCCTGATACTACCGAGTGACGCACAGTGGTCGGAAACGAAAATTTAGCAGGAATAATTTATTTCCGCTTCAGGGATGCATTTTCGAGCTTCGGTGTCTAAGAAGCATTTGTTAAGAATAAAATTCTACATCTTTTGGTCAAAACGATATTAGGGTGGTCCAACAATTTCTAATATTTTCAAAAACTATCTTCGCTTCTAGATGAGATAGAGGTGTACTTTCTTCAACAGTATTGTAGTACTAGCCATTTCAAACAACTTTGTCGAAGACACCAAATCTCTATCTCTTAATCTGATCATTCTACAGCATTTTATATTAAAAGCAGTAGGGTGGCCCATCAAAAAGTGTTTTTATTACGTATCTTTTTGTATTATTTTTGCAATTTTGGTGTCTTGGGAACATATTTAGAGCATAAAAATACGCGTCTTTTGGAATGTCAACGAAGTCGCTAGGTCGTTTTGGTAAAAAGTTACAGCGTTTTTAAAGTTTTTAATAGGCCTTTTTCAAATGTTTGTATCTTTTTGAGGGGGACACAAAAAAATACGCTCTGCGGTGCATCTGAAAGCTCAAAACTTCTTCTTTAATATGAATATAACATCTCAAAAGGGTTTTTCTTAAACCCAAGTTACAGCGATTTAAAATGGTCATTTTATGAGATTTTGTACCATGCTCTATGAGAAAATTTACATGAATGTCGCATTAATCAGTATCAAAACTGAGCATTATGAGCTCAAATGCAGGAAAAATTGGTTTGTGGACAAACGTGGTCGAACCTCGTTGTTATGGCAACTAGGGTGGTCTTAGATGACCTAGGGTGGTTCATATTCGTTCACTCTTATAAGAATGATTTTTTTTGA
The DNA here is from genome assembly GCF_015732765.1 of Culex quinquefasciatus. NCBI lineage: Eukaryota > Metazoa > Arthropoda > Insecta > Diptera > Culicidae > Culex > Culex quinquefasciatus. Next base: position 50,247,188 of record NC_051863.1, on the reverse strand, counting down.
TTCGAATAGAAAGAAAAATAAAGAAAAATAAATAAAATACATAACCTGTTTTAAATAGTAAAGCAGCTGAGGGTATGATATCAGATTAGGGTGGCTCAAATTAATTAGAAAATAAAAAGATTAAAGATTAAAGATTTTATTCGTTAGAAAATGTATTTTAACATACAGTATGTAAAAAAAGTATTTACACCCCTTGGGCACTATGCACATTTTGTGATGAAACATGTAAACAATTTAATGTTGACATACACCTAGTACTACGTTTTGTTCAGAAACTCATGCCGAACATTTTGCTGCAAAAGCTCATGAAAAGTTTTCTATAAAAGTTATATAACAAATACTATTACAAAAATAAAAAAGGTGCAAAAAAAGTTTGTACACCTTTCGAAAAATTAACATAAATAAAGTTATTTGTTGACAAATCACCATAAATCCAGTCTCCCAACTCCAGATAGGCATCCTTGACTGATTAAAAAAATAATTTGGATTGAATATAAAGTTTACTAATTACTTAGTATAAAAGTTTATATAACTCTGGAAATTCTATATAAAACTTATCTAAACTTAATTTTGCAAACTTTCAATTTAACTAAATGTCAATATATTACCATAGAATTGCTAAATAAACATTTTGGAGTGGGTATAACACCGTTTTGGGGTCTTTGTATCGCTAGAATAGATTTTCGTTGGAATTTCGTACCAACCCGGAATTACGTCGTCGAAAATCCGCCGGCATCGAACCGGTCCACAATTCACAAGTTAACCTATGTGGCATCGGAAAGGGCATAAAATTTCCGATCTTTTGATACCCATACATCTAGGTTTTCTATAAAACCCACGTTTTTAAATACCTGGGCAAAAAGTAAGTTTGATCCACGAAAACAAAAATTACGAAATTCCATACATTTTGGCAGATTGCTCAAACGAAACCATAACAACGTTTTTGCCTAGGTATTTAAAAACGTGGGTTTTATAGAAAACCTAGATGTCTGGTATCAAAAGATCGGAAATTTTATGCCCTTTCCGATGCCACATAGGTTGACTTGTTAATTGTGGACCGGTTCGAATGCCGGTGGATTTTCCGACGACGTAATTCCGGGTTGGTACGAAATTCCAACGAAAAACCTATTCTAGCGATACAAAGATTCCAAAACGGTGTTATACCCACTCCAAAATGTTTATTTAGCAATTCTATGGTAATATATTGACATTTAGTTAAATTGAAAGTTTGCAAAATTAAGTTTAGATAAGTTTTATATAGAATTTCAGAGTTATATAAACTTTTATACTAAGTAATTAGTAAACTTTATATTCAATCCAAATTATTTTAATCAGTCAAGGATGCCTATCTGGAGTTGGGAGACTGGATTTATGGTGATTTGTCAACAAATAACTTTATTTATGTTAATTTTTCGAAAGGTGTACAAACTTTTTTTGCACCTTTTTTATTTTTGTAATAGTATTTGTTATATAACTTTTATAGAAAACATCTTTTCATGAGCTTTTTGCAGCAAAATGTTCGGCATGAGTTTCTGAACAAAACGTAGTACTAGGTTTATGTCAACATTAAATTGTTTACATGTTTCATCACAAAATGTGCATAGTGCCCAAGGGGTGTAAATACTTTTTTTACATACTGTATTATTATTTCCCTACGTTTTCGTAAATCGACTTTTATTTGTATTTTTTTAATAGGATAAAACTTTCCATGCATTTACAGTGTTAAAGGGTGCCATTTTGCATCATTAGCTGTTCCATACAAAGCTTCATACAATTTTGCCAATACAAAATGGGAATGTGAATATTCGTAAACATGATACATTTTCTTATCGATTTAGCGTCTTGAAAAAGTTGTAGGTTATGATTTGAACCCTTCAAAATAGTTTCAGGGAAAATGCACAATTTAGAAATTGATATTAGAAGTTGATTTTCCAATACTCTTATTTTATTTCTGTAAATTTGTTATATTTGTTAGGAAACATCTTTTAGGCTAGTGTTCAGGTTTTGATGTAAAACCTGGTACTATTTTTTTTTGATTAAATGCACCGTTATCATTATTTGCATTTTTAGGTAAAAAGATATAAATTGGAAAAGGATCCTCGTATTGGCATCCTAATTATACAAAGTGACTCCTTTTGTGAAAGAAAATGCATGGAAAGTTTTATCCTATTAAAAAAATACAAATAAAAGTCGATTTACAAAAACGTAGAGAAATAATAAAATCTCTAATCTTTTTATTTTCAATTAATTTGAGCCACCCTAATCAGATATCATATCCTCAGCTGCTTTATTATTTGAAACAGGTTATGTATTTTAATTTTGTTTAAATGTTTTTTTTATCTTTCTTTCTATGCGAAAATCATATCTTATAAGAGTGAACGAATATGAACCACCCTAGGTCATCTAAGACCACCCTAGTTGCCAAAACAACCAGGTTCGACCACGTTTGTCCACAAACCAATTTTGCCTGCATTTGAGCTCACAAAGATCAGTTTTGATATTGATTAATGCGACATTCATGTAAATTTTCTCATAGAGCATGGTACAAAATCTCATAAAATGACCATTTTTAAATCGCTGTAACTTGGGTTTAAGAAAAACCCTTTTGAGATGTTATATTCATATTAAAGAAGAAATTTTGAGCTTTCAGATGCACCACAGAGCGTATTTTTTTGTGTCCCCCTCGAAAAGATACAAACATTTGAAAAAGGCCTATTAAAAACTTTAAAAACGCTGTAACTTTTTACCAAAATGACCTAGCGACTTTGTTGACATTCCAAAAGACGCGTATTTTTATGTTCTAAATATGTTCCGAAGACACCAAAATTGCCAAAAATAATACAAAAAAGATACGTAATAAAAACACTTTTTTGATGGGCCACCCTACTGCTTTTAATATAAAATGCTGTAGAATGATCAGATTAAGAGATAGAGATTTGGTGTCTTCGACAAAGTTGTTTGAAATGGCTAGTACTACAATACTGTTGAAGAAAGTACACCTCTATCTCATCTAGAAGCGAAGATAGTTTTTGAAAATATTAGAAATTGTTGGACCACCCTAATATCGTTTTGACCAAAAGATGTAGAATTTTATTCTTAACAAATGCTTCTTAGACACCGAAGCTCGAAAATGCATCCCTGAAGCGGAAATAAATTATTCCTGCTAAATTTGCGTTTCCGACCACTGTGATGACGTAAGCGACACTTTACAACACAGTGTTTAGACATGTTCCGGTACATCATAACTAACCCGGAGCGTTTGGTACGGTATGTCCACGCATCCTTCCTCCCCTGCAGATTCTGTGAAATGTGAACCGTTCAAGGAATCATCTCTCCGGTTAATGCAACGCAGTAGGCCTGGCCGCTTTATTGAGTGTAATACAGCTCGGAGACGATCGAATGTACTACAATCATTAACATTGACAAGAAAGAACTTTCCGGTTACGAGAAATTCTGGCAGAGTTAGTTCTGCTAGAATTATTCTACCAGGCCTGTCCAAATTCTGAAAGAATTTTGCCGGAATATTCTAGCAAAGTGAAATCTGCTAGAATTATATGAGGATATTATCTAGAAAAGTCTGACAGTTCAAGCTTACAGGATTCTAACAGAATTCTAGCAGAGTGGACTGTCAGTTTATTGTAGCAGGATTCTTACAGAACCGGCTTATTTCACCCACCTCTGCTAGAACCGGCTATTGCATTTCGTCGCTGTAGTGCTATCTTGTCGCACGACAATTTTGGGTCAAATTGAGTTAAGAACGCCATTTTGTGCAGCTGCCAATGCCTCACCTTTTGACCTTCACAGATTCCCAAAATTTGTTTCCAATCCTGAGATCCTGAGATATTCAACGAAAACCGTGCATTTTTGTCACGCTTCATGTGAAAGAAGTTTCAATCTTGTCGTGCTATCTTGACACACCCTAAAATTGATGTAAGTCAGTGCGACAACTGGCCAAAGGGATTTCAGGTCAGAACGCGTTTGACACACGTACATTCCCGACTACCGTAAACACTTGTAATTTTTACTCGGGACTCCGGCAACCAAATCCAACCAAACTTCGGGACAATGCACATAATGGTCAACCAAACAAAACCTGTTTGTATTTGTTTACATTGCGTGCTCTAGTTTTTGTTTATTCAAGGTCAAACTTTAAAACGCGTTTTTCTCGGAACGTCAAAATGGTGGGTGCGACAAGATAGCACAACGACGTCGATTTGATCATCTCATATAAGCTATTATCTCAATTTGATGTTTACGTCACTCAGTCATAACAGGGCAGTTGATGACTCCACGTGGCAGATGACGACTCTGCTGTTTAGATTTCGCAGAAGGATCCCCTTTTGAGTTAGGTTTTGGGGTACTTTAGTGCGGTTGACCGTTTTTGGTGGACTCCCTCATTCAAGTGGAACAAGTTTCACCTGTTTCTACAAGACATCAGACAGCAGGGACAGGAAACGGAAACGAATCTCGCTAGAACTAGGGTGTTGATTTGGTTCAGTTGTTCCCTCCACAAGGGTATTCGTTGGACCGTGGTGAGCGGTTGCTCAGGTGATAGATTACAAAGGTTGTAAAAAAGTAAGAGAGATTGGTCTTGTAGACTGGAAAGTACATAGAAGGAGTTCATGAACTAGGGTGACTTTTTTATTATTATTTTCCTTGAACTTCTTTGAATTTAATCAAATGCTGCATTTTTCATTGTGTATTTCGAAAAAAAAAATTTAGTTATATAATTCGGACATCCTAACCCTTCACCAAAGACAAAGATGACAACTGTTATAAAATAAAATTACACACAAAGAGGAAACCCACCGTCTGGGCCCATTACCTGGCAGCGGCGGAAAGAGAGTCCGTCGTTGTCGTCTTCCGACAGATGCCAAGAACCTTAATCAAGGTGTTCAGTTTCACCGGCCAGCCAGGAGGTTGGTGGTGAACGACACCGCCGAGTTCTGGGTCAGCGCGTAGAAAGAGCGTCAAGTGGCTGGGTTCGATTCGGTGGGTTCCAATTTGGGTTGGCTGTCGATTTCGTGAGGGTTTCGTGAGCCTTATTTTCGACAGGTTGACGTCATGACTTGGAGGCTCAGCAAACCGGTTCCGCAACCGGTTTGGTTTTTGAAATTGAAGAGACAATTTGTAAGAGATCACGGTAAGAAAAAGTTTTATTTAATCAAAAAAAAAATTGGCACTAGTCACCAAATCACAAAAAAAATAATTCAATTTTTTAATAGAATCAAATTTTGCAACTGAATTAAAATTTATATTTTTTTCAGTGCAAAAAGTCTCCTTTTCCTGTGACTCTTTTCAAAAGAGAGCCTCAAACCACAACACCGCCCCGTGACAGGCAGCCATCATCATCTGGGTTGACTTACTTTGGCTTTGTTGTGTTTTCCTCAACTCTGAAAGTGTGACCATCATCGGGGGAGCGGAAGATCGAAAGTCACTCTTTCGTTGGGACACCGACGGGAGACATAGGCTCGGTGTGGGGCTGCCCGGGTCGAATTCATCAAGCATGGCGAAAATTGGAGGGGAAGTGGACCTAATTTTGGCTTAACTATCAAATATGCAGTTGTAAGGTGCAAATGCAATATTGGAGATATATTCATTCTCATGAGATAGATATTTTGATTCCAATTTATTCCACGGAAAATTTAACATAAAAATCGTCAAAAATCTCAAGGTATTATCAATCATTGTCGAGCGACAGTATGTTTAGTTAAAAAACAAAGCTTTTGTCTTTGACAAATAATTTTAATGCTAAATACACAATCCAATAGGTTCCAATTCGACACAAATATTTAATTTTCTACACTACTCTAGCGTTTGGTCCTTTACCCTACGGTCTGACGGCAAAACGAAGTGATTCAAAATTTGGAACACAACATCGTCGTTCATAGGAGAGCAAAAATGGCTGTATTATTCCACAAACATACCGCGCCAAATGGTCACGCAGTTGACGACATTGCTTACACATAACAGCAATAACAACGAAAATAATGCTAATTGTGGGTATTTTGCATCGTCGTTATCTTCGTTGTACACGCAAGTAAAATCTCCTGTACATTTGATGTTCTTGCTTCTTTTTTGTAGCATTTCTACAGATTACGGTTTGTAATATATGAGTAAACCTCTACAATTTCGCATTTTTCCTAGAGTTTTATCTTAAAGTCTATGTTTTTTTCTGTGAAAAAATCATTTTCAAGTGCCACCTTATTAGCCCTCAATTGTCAACTCACGATATCTCGGAAACTATTGGTTCGATTTTCAATGTTAAAAAATCAAACTTTGGCGAAATTTTGTGCACTTTTCTATAAAATAATTCAAATAAGTTCAAAATTTTTTTATATCATTTGAAAATGTCGTGTTTAGCCACTTCAAAATATTACTCTTCATTCTAAAAGTTCGAAATTAATTTTAAGAATTGAGCTGAAAATTGCTCAATTAGCTCCATATATCCAGCAGTCCATTCAACACCTAAACTCCCAAGCTCGAGAAAAAGGGGGAATTTGTTTGGAATTGTAAGAATGCCAAAAAAATGATAAATGGTACGAAATTGTCTCAGCCTTTTTAAGATTTTTTTTTATTTTTATTTTTTGCGACGATGTTTTTCCTTTATTAAGATTTTTTTTAAAGTAAAAAACTAAACATTTAAAAAAATCCTGAAAAAAAAACTTGAAAACTGTTAACTTTATCAAAAAGAGATGTAAAGTTATTTTCGATTGCAAATTTGATTTTGCATCTTAAAAATGGTTCTTGATTTTTTTTTTGCAAATTGTTAGGAGCAACTTTTAGCTTGTTTGAAAAATAGGATGGTTCATGATTTCTTCAAGACAATTGTTTGACATGCCAATCTTTACAAATTTATCGAAGACACCAACATTTAATCCCGTAATTGACGTCTTCTTTTTTTTTCGCGGATGAAAATGCCCACACAAATTTTTCCAAATTTGTTTGAGGAAAATCATCAGACTATCCAAGCCCTTCTCGAGCAGACGGCAATAACTTGGGAAAAACATTTTTTTATTTCTGAAAATACTAGGCCAATAACATTTTATGTTATTTATAACAAGATTTGTTATTTGTCGTTATCAATTTTTTGTTATTTGATTGTTATTGTAATAACAGACTAGTCACATTTTTAGTTATTCTTCGAACAAATCTTTGTTATTATTTTTTATTATTTTAACAACTAATCCGATCATCCCAATAACAGTTGGAGGTATTCTTCCATAACAAAAAATGTTTTTACAAAGTTGTTTTGGCTTTCAACCAATATCAGACCAATAAATTTTTTTGTTATAATAAAATAAACTGTTCTTAAACTCTAATTCAAAAATGGAATTTTCAAGAAGATTCCAAAACATTTTCTGTTATTTTAACAGTATTTGTTATGGAAATGGCATGAATTTTGTTATTACCGTCTGCCCGGGTTTATATGGACAATGTTCTACAAATGATAAGATGGGGTCTGACAAACCTAAAAATAAATATTCCGTAGATTATGGATGGCTCCTAACGTAAAAACTGGAAAACCATCTTGCGCTTTTTAATATTTTGTTTTTATTTTTAAATCGCGAAATGTTCATTAAGTTCAAACATCAAATGTTCATGCAGTACCTCGGTTTTGAAATCCTTTCAGTTTTGGGTGACAACGAAATCCTCGGAGATACTCCTTGGCTCGATTCCTTAGGCAAAACTGATCATCTGTGCCAAATTTGACGCTATACACCGTTGAAGTCTGTATGGAAATTTTTGAAAAAAAATATGGAAAAAGCAAAAAAATCTAATTTTTCCGGTGTTATTTATTTCGAAATTTCGTCAAGTGTGAGATTCTAATGTAAAATTTAAAGCTCTGCAATTTTGTCAAAGAGTGCAAGGCGATCGGAGTTGATTTTGGATGAAAAGATTTTTTTTCATCATCGTTTTACAGCGACACCTAAACCTTAACCGATTTGGCTCAAAATGCTAAATTTTGCCTAAGGAATCGAGCCAGAGGGATTCACTTAAATCATTTTTTTTGTCACCCTAGTGTACACACAATTAGCGGCATTCCGTGCAAAAATGCACAACATTGAAACCTACCTCGGCCCAGGTGTGGTTAGAGAAAAGAGAACAGAAAATGACGACGATGACGATGAAAACGAAATTCGTCAATCGAGAGTGGTTAGGCAGAGCGTAACAAGTGGCACATGACATAGAAATTAACGACTGTGAAACTGTGATCGTTTTGGGGTGTCTGGCCGCGATGGTTGGATTTTACCAGGCCAAAAATCGAAAACTAACTCAAAGAAACATGCCATTTTTGTCAAGAAAATGGAGTTTTCTCTAGTCAAAACCCAAAAAGAATAACTGGCAAAACCAGGCCCCCCATGAAACGGTATAATTCAAGCTACGAATCGTCTGGACGGGAACTCTCCATAGACCACACCGTAGCGGTACACCGCGGTAATCGTTGCATGGTGCTTCCAGGTCTTCGCGGCCTCGACGTCAAAAGCTGGAATCTTCGTGCACGCTATTAATTCTTCGCGAATAGTGAAAACAGCTGGACTGTGGACTGCGCGTCGTGGGTACACCCAAACAAAGAATTTATGGCAAACTATGACATGTAGCATTTGCTGTAACTACTACTCACTGACCATGTGACTGTAGAACAGTGGTAAAGGGGAATGATGGCAGTCAAAAAACTAGCAATGACAACCTGTTTTGGGTGTACACATTTTAAGCTTTTATTTTGATAATCTACATAGCGCTCTTGTTCTTTTCTTCTTCAAATTAATTGGAACAAGGCTTATTGAATGTCTACACCTTTAAGCTGCACCTAAGTACACCTCTTCGCCCAGCGAAGAGACCACACACTTAACATTGCTAGGAGGTAAACAAAGTCTGTGCAGAACGCTTTCAACTCCCTCTTCGGTCTGCTGAACATCGAAACAACTGTTAATCTACCCTGTATTGCATACAGAACTGCGCTGTGTCTATGCGATAAACATAACACAGCTATTGCGCATCAACCTGAGCTCGGTTTTTTTCGTTTTTGTTTTTGTTTTGCGAACCACTCGCCGAGAATGAATTTATTGAAAATTTATGATAATTGAAAAAGAGTCATAACCATAGCACCACAAGACAGGTGTGTGATGGCCGAGGCATATTGTACCGGGCCGGGCTGGTCCGTTATCATCGGAGTGCTAAAACAGGTCGGGTTGCACACATGAAGCCCGCCTGATGGCCATCGGGCAATTTGGATTTATGGTAATGGAGTTGGGTCAGTTAGTTGGACCACAGCCACATCAGCGCACACTTCGGAGCTGCTAATTTGCCAAGATTTGTGTTACGTGGCGATTGTTCTGGCTCATGAAAAAGCGTGCAAAATTGCGGGGACGACGAGCTTTGAATGCCTTATTTAAGTGTAAATTTAGCGGTTGCGGTAAATGGTGCACTTATCTTGAAAGGTAAGGGAAGCTATTTGGAAAATGAACCGCTTTTTATCTTCAAAGAACAGTTTCGAGCATATATTTGGCAAATTTTATGTAAATTAACTAAACCTTTAACTAAATAATCACCGATCCCTCTGTGCCTGACGGGATCGGAAACCGGACACTACTCTATGACTTCGAAAAAAGACCGAGAGAAGTTAGGTCATTCTGAAATGGGTCATTGGATCATTATTTTTGAGCGAAACATTGTCCATACATTCCCTTTGTCAAATGATGTCATTACATAATTGATTTTTTATTACAAGTCTCTTTAAAATTTTGAGGGTTTGTCATTAGGGTGACAATAAAAATGGGACATTTTAGAAAATCCTAAATGGGTAATTCTCCGCCAACTCACACAGCAGTTGCCCCGACCCCTCTTCGATTTGCGTGAAACTTTGTCCTAAGGGGTAACTTTTGTCCCTGATCACGAATCCGAGGTCCGTTTTTTGATATCTCGTGACGGAGGGGCGGTACGACCCCTTCCATATTTGAACATGCGAAAAAAGAGGTGTTTTTCAATAATTTGCAGCCTGAAACGGTGATGAGATAGAAATTTGGTGTCAAAGGGACTTTTATGTAAAATTAGACGCCCGATTTGATGGTGTACTCAGATTTCCGAAAAAACGTATTTTTCATCGAAAAAAACACTTAAAAAAGTTTTAAAAATTATCCGATTTTCCGTTACTCGACTGTAAAAATTTTTGGAACATGTCATATTATGGGAAATTTAATGTACTTTTCGAATCTACATTGACCCAGAAGGGTCATTTTTTCATTTCGAACAAAATTTTTCATTTTAAAATTTCGTGTTTTTTCTAACTTTGCCGGGGTATTTTTTAGAGTGTAACAATGTTCTACAAAGTTGTAGAGCAGACAATTACAAAAATTTTGATATATAGACATAAGGGGTTTGCTTATAAACATCACGAGTTATCGCGATTTTACGAAAAAAAAGTTTTGAAAAAGTTGGTCGTCATCGATCATGGCCGTTCATGGTCACCCGCGACAGACACGGACCACGAAACAAAGAGAAACGCAAAAAGTAACTTTTTCAAAAAAAAATTTCGTAAAATCGCGATAACTCGTGATGTTTATAAGCAAACCCCTTATGTCTATATATAAAAATTTTTGTAATTGTCTGCTCTACAACTTTGTAGAACATTGTTACACTCTTAAAAATAACCCTGCAAAGTTAGAAAAAACACGAAATTTTAAAAAGAAAAATTTTGTTCTAGATGAAAAAATGACCCTTCTGGGTCGATGTAGATTCGAAAAGTACATTAAATTTCCCATAAAATGACATGTTCCAAAAATTTTTACAGTCGAGTAACGGAAAATGGGAGAATTTTTAAAACTTTTTTAGTGTTTTTTTCGATGAAAAATACGTTTTTTTGGAATTCTGAGTACGCCATCAAATCGGGCGTCTAATTTTACACAAAAGTCCCTTTGACACCAAATTTCTATCTCATCACCGTTTCAGACTGCAAATTATTGAAAAACACCTCTTTTTCGCATGTTCAAAATGGAAGGGGTCGTACCGCCCCTCCGTCACGACTAAATGGATCGGGACAAAAGTTACCCCTTAGGACAAAGTTTCACGCAAATTGAAGAGGGGTCGGGGCAACTTTTCCCGATTTCGTGTGAGTTGGTAGAGAATTACCCAAATAGAAAAAAAATTCATAGTAATATTACATCTGGAAAGGGGTACATCTTTTATGTCAGAAAAAGTGTGTAATTTTACCTCTGCAAATGTTTTTTACCACTAATTCTGGTGTAATGTCGCATTTTCAGTCTAAATTGAGGTAAAATTACATCATAAAAGAGGTAATATTCAACCTTCTAAAATTACACCTTCCAAATTTACCCTTTTTTTTTGCTGTGTAGGGCACACTCCATGGTTCGATTCCGTGGGCAAATTAAGCATCTTAGCCAATTTTGAGCCCAATCGGTTAAGGTGTAGGGGTCGCTACTGAGAGTTGAAGCTTGTATGGGAATTTTGGAAAAATGTATAGAAAAAATCACAATTAAAGATTTTTTCTTGGAAGGCCTTCGAAGGTGGTGATAATGTCACAGTAAAAATTGTGTAAATTTGGATAGTGTAATTTTGGAAGATTGAATATTTCCACTTTTATGATGTAATTTTACCTCAATTTAGACTGAAAAAGCGACATTACAACAGAAAAGTGGTAAAATTACACATTTTCAGAGGTAAAATTACACATTTTTTCTGACAGAAAAGATGTACCCCTTCCCAGATGTAATATTACCATGATTTTTTTTCGGTGTGTGTGTGTTTCTGATGTGGAATTTAGCGCTTTACAATTTTGTTCAAGAGTGCAGCGATCCGAGTTGATCCTGAAAAGTTATTAGAGATGACGTTTGAGATTTTTGTATGAAAAGTTTTTTCACCAAGCTAAACGTTCTATAGCGTCCCCTAAACCTTAACCGATTTTGCTCAAAATTGGCACAGATATTTAATTTTGCCTATGAAATTGAGCCAGGATGGTTTTTAAAAAAAAAATTTTGACCACCCTTTGGCCATAAGAAATTGGCATGTTAAAATAGGTGTATCTTGAGAAGGAATTTTCTAATAGATTTAGTGTCTTCAGCAAAATTTTAGGTTATGATTAGGACTTTAAAAACACAAGATAAAATTTCCCGATTTTTTTATTTCTTTGTTTTTAATCACTTAACTTGAATTTCCAAAATTTGTTTTATTATTTTCGCCATTTTTCAATATTTTTAAGGCATCTTTTGCTCAAGGTTTTAGGATAGTGCAATATCAGGTATCGGAAATGTGAAATATTTGATATAAATGATCCATGGAAAAAAAATCGAAAAAAAATTTCAAATAAAAATTAAAGTGACTTTACAATTTGTTCAAAAAATGCATCATTTTCAAAAAAGGTAATTTTTTTCGATTAAAACATATTTTATGAAGTTTTTGAAAATCGGAGACGATGGGCGTTTTCGCCAAAAAGACATTAACCGAAAGTTGCATTTTTGCTTTAAAAAAAAATATTGGAAAAGCTATGGATTTATTTTTGACTAACATCACTTTTTTTTGCAAGAAATGTTAACTGCTTTTCTCTAAAAACTCACAAAAGTATTTTCGAAAATGCTAGTCATGTTTTAAAGAAATCAGAACTCAAATAAAAAAAAACTTCTCGAAGAACCTTTTGCCTTCCTCACTGAGGTAAGGCTATAATCCTGCTCTAAAATTGAACTTTTTATTTAAAGCTCGAAAACCCACCTTGATGTATACATATCGACTCAAAATCGAAAACTGAACAAATGTCTGTGTGTATGTGTGTGTGTATGTGTGTGGGTATGTGTGTGTGTATGTGTGTGTGTATGTGACCAATAATGTCACTCAGTTTTCTCAGCACTGGCTGAACCGATTTTGACCAAACCAGTCGCATTCGACTTGGTTTAGGGTCCCATACGGTGCTATTGAATTGTTTGAAGTTTCGATAAGTAGTTCAAAAGTTATGTATAAAAATGTGTTTTCGCATATTTTTGGAAGTTAAATAAATGGCAGTAAACTGAACCAAACATCATCATGCTATACATCGTTAGTTAGGTAATTGAAAGACCTTTTCAACGAGTGCAAAACATTGAAGATCTGGCAACCCTGTCTTGAGTTATAACCACTTAAGTGATATTTATGTACTTTTTTTGTAGCCGGATCTCACTTAAATGTATGTAAACAATGTCCGGATCCATCATCCGACCCATCGTTGGTAAGCCCAAGTAACATTTTTTTCCAGGAGTTCTACAAGAGCTCTTCAAGATAGCTACAGCATAGCAGTTTGGACCGCGGTAGGATAAAACTCTCTTCAAGTACTCTTCCAAACTCCTGAAGAAGTTTTGAAGAGAATTCTATCCTACCGCGGTCCAAACTGCTATGCTGTAGCTATCTTGAAGAGCTTTTGTAGAACTCCTGGAAAAAATGTTACTTGGGAAGGTAATCGAAAGACCTTTCCAACGAGTCTAAAACATTGAAGATCTGGCAACCCTGTCTCAAGCTATGACCACTTATGATACCACTTATGAGCCCTTGAGTGATATGTGCGTTTTTGGGTTTCCGGAACTTAACGAAATTAGACGAAATTTGTGTGCAAACCCATCATATCACATATCACCCATTGTTGGAAAAGAGTGAGGAAGGCACCAACCACATAGGTGGATTAAGTTAGTTTTTTTACATCAAACTAATTCTAAGAAATGTTCATGTTGAATTGAATGCAAAAACTGCAGTTTTATTTTGAAATTCTAATTATTTTGCAAAGAACTGCTGATACTGCCAATATGTAAGAAAAATTACTCTTTAAAACATGTAGAAATGCTATGTTCAAATGAATGCAAAAACCGTGAGTTTTAAGAAAGAAATCTATTTTAAGCATTGTTCAAGAACTGCACTTGTTCAAAAATAAGCAAAAACTCAATAAAAATAAACGAAACATTCTTTAAGCTGCTTATTTTTAAGGAATTACTCTTGCTCAAAAACACTCAAAAACAAATTAAAAAAAAACATTTCTTAAACTACGCATGCTTCAAAGAATGCAGAAACTCATAGAAGTTATTTTTAAAAACCTTTTTGTTTTTAAAGTTATGCTAATTATATTTACATGAAAGAATGCAAAAAACCAAAAAAAAAATGGAATGTTCATGTCATGTTGAAAAGAATGCAAAAATTACAAATTTTGAAAACGAAAATTCTTTTTTAAAGAACTGGTATTTCTGAAAAAAAAGCGTAAAAACCCTACAGAAATATTTGTTTGAAAAAAAAAGTGTATTCACTTAAACGCTGGCTTTGGTCCAAGTTTTCCCAGAATATATATTATTGTCATAAAAATAGAATAAATAAGTAAGGCCAGTACAAATTTTACAAATTGTGTCACATTTGTGATATTGTGTTAATAATAAGTAAGTACATAAAAGTTTTTGAACATGTATAATTTTGACAGATCGTGGTTGTGAAGATTTATTTTACTATTTTATCGAGTTGGCTTTGTAAGTGTACATTAGAGTGGCTTATTTATTTTTCACTTTTTAATTCTTCTCCGAGAAAGTTTTCCTATACCCGATGAAATTTTCTCAAATTAGAGATTTCTTATGGGTTTTGATCCGGGGAACAACTTTGTAGAACATCGCAAAGCACTAGAATTAATTAATTAGGAAAAAATTATAGGGTTTTGAGAAACTTTCTCTTAGAAGTGTTAAATAGTGAAAATACCCCATAGTAATTTTTTGGAAGTTCCATACTAACTTCAGGTAAATGATAATTTTACATGGAAACCCAAAATATGACCAAAAATCGATTTTTCGACACTTTGGGTCAATTCTGAGGGCAGATTCAGATTCAGCGGGCAAAATTACATGGAAAAACATATATTTGGACAATTTTCGAAATTCGTTAGGGTGGTCCCATAAGGTTTTCCCTTGAAAATTGGACTTTTTCAAATGAAGATATCTCGAGTTTAAAGAAAAACACCCTTGAGATTTTTTCAGCGTTTGTAGTGCTGGATCTCCTCTTTCAAATGCAACCTGGCGCTTAAAATTTGGCTTGCGCCTTTTCGAGATATTTAAGTTTTAAATTTGCATCTTTTTTACCTTAAAATTGCTGTAACTTTTGACCCTTAAGTCCAAATTGACTTGTCAGATAATAAAAATGTTTGTTTTTTAGCGCTCTAAAAGTGCCCCGAATGCCACAAAAAATCGCACCTTTTTGCTCAGCAACGCATTACGCTCCCATTATCCCATTATATTTTGACACGTTACGCAAACTCGCACTTATCTCAACCCTTAAACCACCGTTCAAATTGCATTACCCTCTCTCTTTCTCTCGTTTTCTGCGTATTTCTCAAAGCAAAACATTAACCCCGCGATGCGCACAAGTTCGAACCTCTTCGCATTCATTAGAGCTCGGGAAACGACGTCGACGACGGCGGCATTTCACTAGGCTTGGCTCTTCCACCCCCGACAACAACGTAAAAAGAAGAGTTAAAGTTGAAGAAGACGGCTTCCTACCCCTCCCCCCAAACCGGGGTAACATTCAATAAGCTGGCGAGGGGGAGTATTATTAGTCATGCTAATAATAGGCTTCTTTTCGGATGCAACATCGCAAAAGCGATTTCTGCTTTTAAAAACAAAAAGAGTATATATAATTAATTACCTGTTTGCAATGAGTTCACGTAAAAGTTCACGTCTCGTTGATCGTCTCCGGTGCTGTCTCTGTCTCTCGCGTGCGTGTGCGCTGATTCGACTACAATCCACAGAGCAACAAAAAAATACAGTCCGAGATAACAGTGATAACCGAGGTTGAGCTTCCACAGCTTTGAATTCTTCTCACTCACATTGGCAAGCCAAATGTTTCGACTTTTTTCTCTTCTTTTTGCACTTATTTCACTTTCGTGTTTTTTTTTTCTTATTTTTTGTTTTTTTTTTTCTTTATTTCACTTGTTTTTTTCTTCAATTATTCCTCTCTTTTCTGTTGTGATGGCTCTTTCTTCGCCCGTTACTCGCGAGTTTAATTGCGGGCCTTTTTTTACGCGAATTCACCGTCGAAAATTTTCCCTTTTTTTTAGCTTGGTACACAAATGCGCGCACGCGGGGAAAACGATCAATTAGTTGCAAAATTTTTATCACTCACTTTTCATTCGCGTGATTCGGCGCTTCACTCGAAATCCGCCACAATCAAATATTCAATATGTATTTGCTGAGTGCCTAAAGTGCTCACACGCGGGGGTGCTGTAATTAGAGGAGTCGATCAACTCTTGATGGAATAGGAGGGAGGAGCAATCGATTTTCACTTTTACTGTGCGCGGTCCAACCGGAACGGTAATCACTACCTAGAACCGACTTGGAAGGTTCAAAATGAAAGTTGTTGGCCTGCGGGGAATCGCCCGAGCGTGAACGATCAGCAGAAGTTTCGAGCTTCGGAGCCAGGAGTCATAAGTCACTTGTACACCACCACTGGATTCGCTGTTGCCAGCAGGGCAAAGTGCGTCGACAAGTCTTGGTTTTTTTTTTTTTTTTTTGGGTGTTCGGTGCGGGATATTCTCTTCTCTCACTTGAAGGGTGCAATTTCTTCGGATGCGTCCGAAGAAAGGTCAAGGCGAAGCCGCGGTGGTCAGGTTTATATTTCTGTCAAGTTTTGTAGTGGGTGTAGTTTCGGCAGCATCTGGAAGTGGAAAAATCAAAAGATTTCATAAGTTAAAGTGTCGATTTTGTCAATACTCTTGTTTTGAATTCGTGAATCTTTTCAGAAAATTGGACAAAGTGACTTAACCCTCTACAACCCAACCGCGCCTAGACGGGCTTCGATCTAAAAAATCGCAAAAATCAATTTTCAGCCTAGTTTTGACCTAAAAAATGCATTGAAAATTTTAAGGGTTGGAAGTTTCACTTGTTTTATGTGACTTTGCCAATGTTTAAAAAAAAGTCATATTTTTAGGGGTCAACTTTGCCTGTGTTTTTTACTAACATTCTAGATATTGTTAGTATTTTTTTTTAGTGTCCCAGACTATGCTTCTATGCATTTTTTTACAATTTAAATTATAATGGTGCCATTCTATAGCAGAAAATGTGAAAAACAAGCAAAAAAATGAAAAATTGACTTAAAAAATATGAAAAAAATGTAATGATAGGAAATAGTAGAATAGGCCAACTACTACCAAAAACAAACATTAACTAAACAAGATAATTGCAAATTAAAATACTAAAAATAAAACAAGAAAACCATAAAACAAGAGAAGTAGAATTTTTCGTAGAACAAAAGTTGCTCAAAATGACCTCCTAAAACGGGAAAACTTGAAAATTCGAAAAAAAATTGGGCAGTAGAGGGTTAAATTAAAACAATTTAAAAATCTTGTGCAAAGCGCCCTTATGTTTATATATTTTTTTTGAAATTGTCTACCCTACGATATTGTAAAATGAAAAAAAAAATGTTCAAAATGAAAATATGACCCTTCTTGGTTATTGCAGATTCGAAAGGTACATTAAATTTTCCATAAAATGACATGACCTAAACATTTCTACTGTTGAGTAACGAAAAATTACAGAACTTTTGAAACTATTTGTGTTTTTCTTTTTATTTTCAAAAAATGGACCTCGGATTTGTAAGGGACAAAAAACAAATCGAAGAGGAGTCGGTAAAACGGCTGTCTGAGTTGGCAGAGAATTACCCAAATGTATTAGTTGTATCAGTTTCAACATCAACTTTAATGTGAAACAAACACGCAAAATGAAAAAATGTAACATGTTTATTCACTGATAAATCTCAATTGAATTTACGGATTAAGGTTTCTTGAGAAAAGGTTTCGACAATCAAGGCATTTTTTTATACTTAAAAAATAGACGTTTTGGTATATTGTTCAATGATCAATAGTTAAATAATAAAAAAAATCAATAAATACACCCCTAAATGTACTGGCATTTTTCACCTTTCGATATTCACAAACTGTTGCATTTAAAATGGTTTGCGCTTTTTGGAAATATTTGAGATTTAAAACTGCATATATTTAACTTAAAATGGCTGTAACTTTTGACCAACAAGTCCAAAGTCATTTCTTCAAATACGAAAATGTTTGTTGAGCTTTAAAAGTACTTCTAACAACACTTTTTGCAAAATAAAATGAATCACCCTAATCGTGAACCACCCTTATTTTCAACCAAGCCAAAAGTTGTCCTTTTGTATTCGGGTCATCCCAGGTCAACTGAGTACACTTTTGGACTCGACCTTCACCGATTTCACCGATCTATCGATAATTAACAGAAATCTCAAGTTTGGTGCCGTTTGGACCATCCCTCTTTCTTTGGCACCGCCCTCTTTTTGACGATTTTCTCAAAACTTTTTATTCTTTTTCTCGTAACTTTTCAACTATTAGAGACTTTTTTGTGGTTGCATTTTATCCGAAGTTGTCCAAGGAATTCATTTAAAAAAAAATAACAACCCTCAAACTGCCGTTTTACGGCGATATGATGTATACGCCATTGGGGTGATTTCGCTGTGACACGATTTTCTGTTTTTGTTAATTTTTT
This sequence comes from Culex quinquefasciatus, assembly GCF_015732765.1. Classification (NCBI taxonomy): domain Eukaryota; kingdom Metazoa; phylum Arthropoda; class Insecta; order Diptera; family Culicidae; genus Culex; species Culex quinquefasciatus. The sequence goes on along the minus strand of NC_051863.1, from coordinate 50,228,673 downwards.
CAATTTAAAATGACTAATTTAAGGTCTGCTCTGTAGAAACTGTTAAAAAGTACAATAAAAATGTGGCCCCTACAAAATTTCTTGTTTTTTCCTATTCTCTACGATTTTAAACCACAAACATCATTTGGCCGAAAAAATAGCAATAAAAAATCACTAATTTTACTTCCCAATGATGTATGTATACATTGCTCGATCAAAGCGGGCTTTATTTTTTGTGCCAGCTATTTTGACAGCTGAGCGGATCCCGTAATGCATTGTCCACGTGGATACTTTAAGGGGGGGAGGGTATTAGGGAGCGTTCTTTTATTACGTAACGCAGTTGGGGGAGGGGGGTCGGAGGCCGTGTTACGCTCCATACAAAATTTTTAAAATTTGTATGGAAATTTTGTTACGAGGGGGGAGGGGGTCTTAAATCCGATTTTTTGCGTTACGTAATAAAAGAACGCTCCCTTAGCGATTGTCTACGCTCCATAAACACATTTTTTGCATGAACAATTGTCCGCAAGGGAGGTGGGTGGGTCTAGAATTTTCAAAAAAGTGTCTACGTGGATGTGGATAAGGTGTCATCCATTAAATACGTCACATTAAAATCAGCCAAAATTTACTCCACCCCCCTTTGTCACGATTTCCCTATGCTTTTAACACGCAATGTCACGCTTGCTCAAAACCCCTCTCTTCCCTCAGAACGTGACGTACTTTATGGATGACGCCTAATGGACGTCCCCTCAAGAATTAAATCGAAATAATGTATTAAAATATTGGCCAGTCTTGATTTGGTCCCAAAAACCTCAAATCAACATTCGAACAGTATTGAATTTGACTTCTATCAATTCTCAATGTATACATACATCATGATGAGTAAAATTGGCGTATACATCATTGTTTGTTTGCTTAATAAAATGGGCCCCAAAACAGTTTTTTGAAAAATTCTTTCGTCAGGAGGTAGCTTTTAAGATTCTTTATCAGACTGTACAATAAAATTGAAAATGTCCAAAATGGCGCATACATCATATCGCCGTAAAACGGCAGAAATACCTTCCGATATTTTTTCTTTGCAGTTTAAAATTTAAAACGTGATTTTTACCCATTCATCTTCTATATATATAAAAAATTCTATATATATAAAAAATTTCGATGGTTTTGTTCGAACGCGAATCAATTCAACACGGAACGTCGGATCGAGGTGCTCTTTGTAGCGTTGGGTTCGTATAAGTCCAAGGAAGGTTCTTACGCCAAAAAGTTACAACTTTGGCCACTCTGGAACCGATTCCGGTAAATCTGCAGATTGTATGGGAAAAGTTGCGTAAAATCAAATTTCAATCACAGGAGGCTGACTAAGCAAACAAACAAGAAACGTCAGGAAACCAAAAAAAGGGCAAGACGAAGTTTGCCGGGTAAGGCTTGTTAATTTATATCTTTTTTCACCATCCTGTTCCTTGGACGATTGAGGAGAGAGGGAAGACGGGGGGGGTCTGCGATTTAAAAAAAAATGTCCACGTGGTTTATGGATGGTACCTTGCTAACAGACTTGGCATTTGAATTTGAATTTTGAAGACATGTTTTGTAAAATAACTTTGATTATAAACATAAATTTACATAGAAATTTCAACATTTTCTGATCAAGCCAATAAAAATCTAAAGTTTCCAAAGCATAAGCGGGCAAAATATAAATAACTGAATGTAACATATAAATTAGTAAATATTTCTTAGTTCATTTAATAAACTAGACCAATCAATTACTCACTATTTGATTTGACATTTTCAACCAAATCGGACTCTTATACTTTTACAAGTTTAAAAAAAAATAAATGCATTGAAAAATATATTACGAAATTTTTCAACGAGTGTGTCTCCTATTTAAACGACCAATCATTTCACATAAAATTTGTAACAGGCTTATTTTGACAAAGAACTTTGTCCTAAGGGCTCTATTCTGGTGAGGTGTCAATCCAGAAAACCGAAAAATGTCGCGCGTTACGAAAATGTTGCATGCTTGGTACTGGGGAAGAGGTCTGCGATGCAACAAGGCACTGTTGCGTGGAATTTTCCACACGGTTGAAACAAAAAGCGAATGATGAGGTTTGGGATAACCGGCACAAAAAGGCGGGGCATCCGTCACCATTTCGAGCCAATATAAACCCCGCTCGATCAGCCCAAGAAAATCATTCTATCGCTGGACGCCGAGAAGTGAACAACAACCTGGACCTGGAAGCAGATGGCCTGGAGGCCCAGAAGCAGTTGGCCTAAAAGCAGCTGGCCTGGAGCAAGGAGCAGCCCAAGCGGAGGCAGGCCAGCCGGAATATTCTGGCCACAAGACACGGAGTGGCCAGAACCCTCAGGGGTGTTCCGATGGAAGGCCATACGAGACGGGACAATATGGGTATCAAACTTCTTGGATTTTGATACTGGTGATGAACATGACCATTTTGACAGTGTTGGCCACAACCTGGAGTGGCCGGTGCCCTCAGGGAGGTTCTCCCGGGAGGACATTAACAGAACCATACGATTTTGGGCAATATGGGTATCAAAATTCATGTTTTTCAATACTGGTAATGAAAATGGTCATTTTGACAGTATTGGCCACAACCTGGAGTGGCCGGTGTCCTCAGGGAGGTTCTCCCGGGAGGACATTTACCGAACCATACGATTTTGGGCAATATTGGTATCAAAATTCATGTTTTTCAATACTGGTAATGAAAATGGCCATTTTGACAGTATTGGCCACAACCTGGAGTGGCCGGTGCCCTCAGGGAAGTTCTACCGGGAGGACATTTACCGAACCATACGATTTTTGGCAATATGGGTATCAAAATTCATGTTTTAAATACTGGTAATGAAAAATACCATTTTATAACAAAACAGCGATCGATTGACCGTTGACACTTGCAAGCGAAAATTGTTAATATTCGTTAATTTTTTTTAATTGAAAATTTTGGGGGAAATATTTAAATTAATTTAAATGCCAAGCGTCAAAAGCTTTAAAAATGCACAAAAAGCAGTGCATGAATCATTTGAAACCATAACTCTTTCGTGAATTTTTCGTTGGCGCTGAAAAGCGCCATTTTGTTAAATTGCAGCAGAAGTTGATTTTTGTGGCCATCTTCTCGAGCGTCCATCCAAGTAGGCCTTGTTTTCTCCTTCGACGTCGTTTTGGCAGCAATTTCACGCACACGCTGGCGTGTTTCTTCTTCTCGGAGCTCGCTTTTGATTTCCTCCAGTCGTTGATTTTTTTTCCGCTGCTGCTGCTGCTGCTGCTACGATGTTGTCGGTTCGAACGATGACGATGGAATGAAAATCGTTGGCAAAAATGCTGCCTTCACGACTCCACGGCAAAACAAAACAGCCAATCAGAGAGCGGAAAGATTTTTTGCGTGGGTCAAAGCACGCGCTTGCTTGTTCAAGGCTTACTGCGATCGATTGACCGTTTACACTTGCAAGCGAAAATTGTTAATATTTGTTAATTTTTTTTTTAAATGAAAATTTTGGGGGAAATATTTAAATTAATTTAAACGCCAAGCGTCAAAAGCTTTAAAAATGCACAAAAAGCAGTGCATGAATCATTTGAAACCATAACTCTTTCGTGAATTTTTCGTTGGCGCTGAAAAGCGCCATTTTGTTAAATTGCAGCAGAAGTTGATTTTTGTGGCCATCTTCTCGAGCGTCCATCCAAGTAGGCCTTGTTTTTCTCCTTCGACGTCGTTTTGGCAGCAATTTCACGCACACGCTGGCGTGTTTCTTCTTCTCGGAGCTCGCTTTTGATTTCCTCCAGTCGTTGATTTTTTTTCCGCTGCTGCTGCTGCTGCTACGATGTTGTCGGTTCGAACGATGACGATGGAATGAAAATCGTTGGCAAAATGCTGCCTTCACGACTCCACGGCAAAACAAAACAGCCAATCAGAGAGCGGAAAGATTTTTTGCGTGGGTCAAAGCACGCGCTTGCTTGTTCAAGGCCAACTGCGATCGATTGACCGTTGACACTTGCAAGCGAAAATTGTTAATATTCGTTAATTTTTTTTAAATGAAAATTTTGGGGGAAATATTTAAATTAATTTAAACGCCAGGGGTCAAAAGCTTTAAAAATGCACAAAAAGCAGTGCATGAATCATTTGAAACCATAACTCTTTCGTGAATTTTTCGTTGGCGCTGAAAAGCGCCATTTTGTTAAATTGCAGCAGAAGTTGATTTTTGTGGCCATCTTCTCGAGCGTCCATCCAAGTAGGCCTTGTTTTTCTCCTTCGACGTCGTTTTGGCAGCAATTTCACGCACACGCTGGCGTGTTTCTTCTTCTCGGAGCTCGCTTTTGATTTCCTCCAGTCGTTGATTTTTTTTCCGCTGCTGCTGCTGCTGCTACGATGTTGTCGGTTCGAACGATGACGATGGAATGAAAATCGTTGGCAAAAATGCTGCCTTCACGACTCCACGGCAAAACAAAACAGCCAATCAGAGAACGGAAAGATTTTTTGCGTGGGTCAAAGCACGCGCTTGCTTGTTCAAGGCCAACTGCGTGTTAATATTCGTTAATTTTTTTTTAAATGTAAATTTTGGGGGAAATATTTAAATTAATTTAAACGCCAAGCGTCAAAAGCTTTAAAAATGCACAAAAAGCAGTGCATGAATCATTTGAAACCATAACTCTTTCGTGAATTTTTCGTTGGCGCTGAAAAGCGCCATTTTGTTAAATTGCAGCAGAAGTTGATTTTGTGGCCATCTTCTCGAGCGTCCATCCAAGTAGGCCTTGTTTTCTCCTTCGACGTCGTTTTGGCAGCAATTTCACGCACACGCTGGCGTGTTTCTTCTTCTCGGAGCTCGCTTTTGATTTCCTCCAGTCGTTGATTTTTTTTCCGCTGCTGCTGCTGCTGCTGCTACGATGTTGTCGGTTCGAACGATGACGATGGAATGAAAATCGTTGGCAAAAATGCTGCCTTCACGACTCCACGGCAAAACAAAACAGCCAATCAGAGAGCGGAAAGATTTTTTGCGTGGGTCAAAGCACGCGCTTGCTTGTTCAAGGCCAACTGCGATCGATTGACCGTTGACACTTGCAAGCGAAAATTGTTAATATTCGTTAATTTTTTTTAAATGAAAATTTTGGGGGAAATATTTAAATTAATTTAAACGCCAGGGGTCAAAAGCTTTAAAAATGCACAAAAAGCAGTGCATGAATCATTTGAAACCATAACTCTTTCGTGAATTTTTCGTTGGCGCTGAAAAGCGCCATTTTGTTAAATTGCAGCAGAAGTTGATTTTTGTGGCCATCTTCTCGAGCGTCCATCCAAGTAGGCCTTGTTTTTCTCCTTCGACGTCGTTTTGGCAGCAATTTCACGCACACGCTGGCGTGTTTCTTCTTCTCGGAGCTCGCTTTTGATTTCCTCCAGTCGTTGATTTTTTTTCCGCTGCTGCTGCTGCTGCTGCTACGATGTTGTCGGTTCGAACGATGACGATGGAATGAAAATCGTTGGCAAAAATGCTGCCTTCACGACTCCACGGCAAAACAAAACAGCCAATCAGAGAGCGGAAAGATTTTTTGCGTGGGTCAAAGCACGCGCTTGCTTGTTCAAGGCTTACTGCGATCGATTGACCGTTTACACTTGCAAGCGAAAATTGTTAATATTTGTTAATTTTTTTTTTAAATGAAAATTTTGGGGGAAATATTTAAATTAATTTAAACGCCAGGGGTCAAAAGCTTTAAAAATGCACAAAAAGCAGTGCATGAATCATTTGAAACCATAACTCTTTCGTGAATTTTTCGTTGGCGCTGAAAAGCGCCATTTTGTTAAATTGCAGCAGAAGTTGATTTTTGTGGCCATCTTCTCGAGCGTCCATCCAAGTAGGCCTTGTTTTTCTCCTTCGACGTCGTTTTGGCAGCAATTTCACGCACACGCTGGCGTGTTTCTTCTTCTCGGAGCTCGCTCTTGATTTCCTCCAGTCGTTGATTTTTTTCCGCTGCTGCTGCTGCTGCTACGATGTTGTCGGTTCGAACGATGACGATGGAATGAAAATCGTTGGCAAAAATGCTGCCTTAACGACTTCCCATTCCCACCAGTGCATCAAAAAGCGAATGACGTAGGAATGGGATAACCGGCGCAAAGGGGCGGGACATCCGTCTCCATTCTAAGCCAATATAAGCCCGCTTGGTCAACCCTGGGAAATCATTCTATCGTTGGACGCCGAGGAGTAAACAACAACCTGGACCTGGAAGCAGATGGCCTGGAGGCCCAGAAGCAGTTGGCCGAATATTATGGCCACAAGACCCGGAGTGGCCAGATTCCTCAGGGGTGTTCCGATGGAAGGCCATACGAGACTTCTTGGATTTTGATACTGGTGATGAAAATGGCCAATTTGACAGTATTGGCCACAACCTGGAGTGGCCGGTGCCCTCAGGGAGGTTCTCCCGGTAGGACATTTACCGAACCATACGATTTTGGGCAATATTGGTATCAAATTTCATGGTTTTTGATATTGGTAATGAAAATGGCAATTTAGAAAAAGTTGGCCAAAAGCTGCAGTGGGCGGTGCCCTAAAGGAAAGTTTTCCCGGGAAGACATCTTTTGAACCAACGAGTTTTGGCAATATGGGTATCACAACTCATGGTTTACAATACTGGCCATTTCGTAAAAAGGTGGCAACAATCTGGAGAGCCCGCTACCTCACGATTGTTCCGATTGGGGGACAAACATCGAATTATAGAGATATCATGGTTTTTTTAATACGGAGCTTAAAGAGAAATTAAACGAAAATATAAATCCAATAATGTTTTGATTTTATCTGACGCATAATTCAACAAAATTGCTTAATTTTAAAAGCTTTTCTGCTAAGTTCTTTGTCATACTGGTCATGTGTAACATAACCACCTGCACCTTTTTTTACTAAATAATCTAGTTTTACGTTTTGGGGCGTCAAAAAAACCAAAAATATCTGGGATGGCCTGCACTCCTATTCTGATTATTTCGATTGAATTCCCAGCGATGAAGAAACTCTAGTTGTTTTGTTGATGAAATATTGAGAAAATGCCTTTAGTTATGTAACAAGCAATATACTACTGAATATTGATTATTTTGGTGAACTGAACTCGAATATGATAAAAAGAAAAAGTTCCTATAGGCTATTGTGTTTCATATGTTTTTAGGACCTTTTCAAAAAAAAACTCTGAACTAGAAAACTCTGGCTTGTTATTTACATTTGTTAATTTTCTATTTTTTACCCCTCCTCGACCATCGATTTGCAAAATAGCAGTACAGTCCAGACTCGATTATCCGATTGCCTTGGCAAATTTGACTTTGGATAATCGAATCTTCAAACCTTCGGATAATCGAGGCTTCGAATTATCGAGTCTGGACTGTAATTTCCTTTTTAAGTTGTTTTTTTTTAATAACTTTAAATTTGACATTATACTAAACAAGCGACGAACCTGACCTTGTTCTGGTCCTTGCCAATCACGCATTTATCACGACTTAACCCATTTCCAGCAACTGGTCCGGGCTCTGCTTAGCCAACTTAAAGTTCATTGACACATTAACCTGCTGTCACCACCAGCAACAACCCGATGGTCTTCAACAAGTTAATATCCATCCAAGCCAAAGTCACCTGTGTCTACTTCCGAGACTGTGCGAAAGTGCAAACTGTCCGGTTTAAATTCCAAGCTTCTTTTTTTTTCAAAACATACAAAACTCTCAAATTTCCACCATTTGGTCGCGTAGCAAATCGAATCTTTCTGCTTTTTTCTTTCTTTCCTTCCATACAAGTTGATTCTGTTGTTTTTTTTTTTTCTTCTTTCTTTATTTCTTAAGTCGCGTTTCCAAACTAGTTGGAATCGAGATCTCTTTCTCTCTTTGCGTGCACCTTTCGCATACCATTAGGCCGTTGCACACGAATACAGCTGAGCGATGCGACGGTGTGCCGTTGGACAGAGAGAACCACTGTGGAATTTAGGTTCATTGAAAAAAAAAGCGCAAGAAACAAGAAAAAAACATAAAATAACAACTCCAAAACCTGCTCTCGCGAGCCAGCTAGGCGCAACATAAACCAAAACCAATACCGGCGCATTTCAACATGGATCGTGTTCCTTCATTCTACACTGATTCGGTAACAAACACAAGCAACCTTAGTTGGAAAAGACAAAGAAACAGAGAGAGAGCAGAGGGCGAGAGACTTCCGCTCTTTTTAAAGCTGGGCTGGTTGGGTCTGGCCTCCCCCACACCCACATGAGTATGCTGCGGCGCACACATACTATCAAAGCAACATTAAGTCAGTGACGATCAGGTTTCACTGGTTTCTTGTGGTTGGGTGATTTTTATGGTATCTACCGCTCGATCGAATAGGGAAGAACAACTGCGCTGCAGCTAATTTGTGGCAATACCAGTTTACTAACTAAGAAGTAGTTGGGCATTAGTTGCTCGTCGTTGATATCACTTATGGTCAGAAGTCAAAGTGCTGCTTTATCAAATATTACAGTCTTCTATCTACTTCGACTTATTTTTGAGAAAAAAAACTTCGATCTCGATCTTTTTCTGAATACTTTCCCCTTTCAAAATTTCCCAAAAAAAATAGAGAATCAGGACAAAGAAACTAAATTTACACACAACGAGTTGCCGAATTTGTTTTTTTTTTGTTGATGAGAAATGAAATACAAAAAAATTACCACGCTCCATACAAAAAAGTTTTTCTTTTTTTTTTTTTTGAATGACAGTTTTTCACGAGAAGGAGGTTAAAAAAATTGTGTGGAGCGTAACACGCCTCCGATAACTATTTGAAGTAAGCAGTTTCAAAAAACCGGTGCCACGATATCTCAACACTGCTTCGACCAAATCGGCTCAAAATTTTGTTGAAGACTCGCTAAACCGGTTCCGTGTGCATGACGAAGGCCGATTTTCAAAAAGTTTATTAAATAAAAATTTAAAAATATTTTTAAGTTTTTCATATTAAAAATCGTCAGTTTTTGATTGTTGTATTTTTTTAAAAAGCAAAATTCAAAAATCGGGCTTCGTCATACACACGGAATATGTCTTGAGAGTCTTCATCACAAATTTCAGCTAATTCGGTCCATCCCATCTTGAAATATTGTGGCACCCGTAAATCAACTCTGTGTTTAGAGAAAAACGCTCAAAAGGTTTGACAGTTCGCTTTGCGCATGCCAAATTTTCAAAGTTAAATCGTTTGTTACTCAGTTCAGTCACGAAATAACTTCATGAAACTTTCAGGAGTGATTGGAAATCATCTTTTTAGTGGAATTAACATTTTTCCTTAATATGACATTTTGAGATTTTCTACATGTATGTAACCCCTTAAGTAATAAAAGAACTAAAATAAGTTGCATAATGAAGCTTTCAGCTTTTCAACTGATAAAAAACGAAAAAACGTTTGCTTCGTGGTCTTAAATCTTGTAAACTGCCCATGTTCACATATATGTCCCATATGCAACAACAGCAAACTGAGAAAAACGCAAGGGAAGTTTGTCCCACACATAAGGCTACGTGTTAAGTTTTCACGAAAAATCTGGATTTCCTCCTGATTTCTAGAACAAAGTACTGGATGTTATAGGCTCTTCTGAAAGAGCACACGATTTTGAACCAAACTGCATCAATAACTCAAAAAAGATGAAAATGCATATGGGACATTTATGCGATCATGGGCAGTAAAGATCTATTAACTTTTTCAAAACAAAAAAAAATCACAAAAAAAAAGTTGTTAGTTTAACTTTTTTGATTAATGACACTTTAATTGGCGCCACCCTAATTGGCGTAATATTACATCATAAAAGCACAAGTTCAAAACTTGCCACAATTTAAATTTAACAAACTTCTATAATGATTTAAATGTGTCCAACCTTTATCCATTCGAACTATTGAAAAGTGTGAATATTTATAAGAGTAAGAAGCATCAAAAAGGCTGCAAAACTTTCAATTATTTACATTTATAAAGGCTGTAGAAGGTTTCATAGACAGTCAGCCGTTTATCAACCATGATTGTATCAGAGAAAAAAAACATTACATTCTTGATTTAGAATGCATCTATCAAAAAAAGGTTTTTGGGTTTTTTTTTTCATTACGATTGACTGTTTCTGGACTATATAGCCAAAACTTTATTTACAGTCGTTGACCCAAGATATGATACCATCCCTTAATAACTTCAATTTAGTAAAATTTATGGATGGATAATTTTTCTTATAACTGATCGTAAATATGTTAATATTTGTTTAAGAAACAAAATAGTTTTCATAAAATTTAAAAAATAAAATATTTAAATGAGTTCTATCTTGACAAACTTTTTCATGCCATAACCAAATTCCCCACTTTTTCTAATCTTGTTCAAATAAAGCGATCAAAGCTCTGTCAGCTGCATATTAAGGTGGTAGTCCGTCTAGTAAACAAAGTTGTCGGGGTTGGATTTCAACAATAGGTTTTCTGTATAAAGTTTACCTTTTAGCACAGTTTCTTCGAAAAAACAAACTAAGAATAATGCTTTTTGAATTATAAATCAATCATTCCTAAATCAATCACCATCGGACCTTAATCGGTTGACATTCCGCATCGATCAACTTCAAAACTCTTCACAACACTGCCCGCCCATCACATTGCGCGCTAAGCTGAGCTATTAAACACCAACACACATACAAATACACTTACTTATGCTTTCCTTCTGCTTCAGCGCGCACGTATTTTCGGCTCAGCCTTTATGCTGGCTTATGTTTATGTTTTCAGGCTCCCCTCCGAGCGACTTTCAGAGACGGTCGGAGAGAGCCGACGAATTTCTTCGTGTCTTCGTTCCCCCGCCACACACACACACTTGTGCGTGTACGCAAGATGTGCACACAGGTATCCCGTACACACAGGTGAGATTTCGTAAGAAAGAATAAGTTTCTGGCTTAATCCACTGAATTTTAAACGCAGCCACACACCGTGTAGATTAGAACCGGATTAATAAAGAATAATAAACAGTAACGATAATGCACTAATTCAACGTACATACACACTATCAACAATGAATAAAACAAGAGATGAGGAGAAAAAAGCCCGCGGTCGTTTTCGTTCCGCCGTCACACGTCCGCTCGGTAGGAAAGTTCGAATGAGACTGAAAGCACACCGAGTCAAAAACAACGGACAACTGCGACGACGACGAACGCCACCAGCACCGCCACTAACACGCACACTTGCAACAAAACAAACACCAGCAGCACGCAGCAGGCACTGAGCTGAGATGCCGTTTCGGAATTTGAATGATTGCTTTGCTTTGCTGGGAGGTCTCTTCCTCCTGCCTGCCCCACCGACCCACCGGCTTGACGATCCCTCTCGCGCTCTCGTCGCCGTTGTCTCTCCTCTCTCAGTCGGTGTCGGTGCTGGACGGGGCCACGGACACACAAACACACACGCGCAGTATAATACTTTCCAGGTGTTTTATGTGTGCAGTGAAGCGTTGACGATGATGGTGATGACTACGATGATGGTCGCCGGAGAGACAAGATGGGCTGATAGAGTGACTCATTGATAGTAATTAAACACAATCTCGACGAAAATGATTTTATGGTAATTTTTGGTCAGAAATTAACACAACAAATTTTCGGTAATATTACTAAAGTTTTAGACACCAAGCCTCCATGGATTAATTCAAAGAAACCAAGCGTCTCCATTAAATGATGAATTTTTGATCTTATTTTGAATCATGACATTTAATGGAAGCGCTGGGTAACCCAAAATTAATGCATGGAGCGCCTGGTTTCTTACCCGAAATTTGTTAAGTTTATATCTATCCGAAAATTGCCCTATATTTCACAGTAAAAAAACATGTTAACATCTGGATACGGATACATCTTTTATATCGGAAAAAATAATAAATTTTACTACTGATATTTTGTAAATTTTCCTCTGGCAGACGCAATGCAAAAAAAACACGCAATCCCAAAAAATATCATATCCAGTTTACTAGGTCCGCGCCCCAACCCGCACGGCCAACTCGCCGCTATGAAAAATCCCCTTAAAAATTGGTCCAAATAAGGGGGTAAACGCTAAAGTGATTTAAAATTTTAAATCCGAGATGACGGCCAATATGGCAGTTACGAAATATTGAAAAAATGCATTTAATTATTCAATAGCCAATCAACTATTCAAATTTGATTAAAATTGAGTCGAAGAACTCGAATTGATGTTTAAAACAAGAACAAGAAAAAATGCGAAAAAAATTTTTGTTCGTGATTCGATTATCCGCAGTCCCCCAATTCCCCCACACAAAACCTTCGGATAATCAAACTTTGGACAATCGAAACTTCGGATAAACGAGTCTGGACTGTATAACATGTTTGGGCTCGTTTAAAAATTTTATTAAATTCCAGCAAACACAGCAAAAAACTTTATTTTCGCAAAACGCGTTTTCAACTGAATCGAGTGATAAATAATTCAATAGGAAGTGAGCAAGCAAGTTTCTATAAATAGATTTACAAAATAAGTTGTTTAAATAGTGAATATCAGAAAATTGGATGGAGTTAGGAGTGAGCGCTTAACCTGCCAAACTTACGAGAATTTCTCCTACCTAGCTATTATGAAAACTAATGATTGCAAATCGAATGGACAGGTGAATAATGCATTTTAAAACACTTTTTTTCATTTAAATGTTGAAGTTATGACAGGTAATTTCAGTTTTTATATTTTTTATTTTTTATTGTTTAGCAATTAGTGGAACTATACCCTTTTTCAGCCTATTTCTATTATCGGCCTATCAGCACTTTGATCATGAATAACAGCTTTCATAAAGTGTTTTGGACTGTTCCAAAATAATAAATAGCTCAAATGAAAGTGAGCTAGCGACTCTCCATTGTTGATACATCTGAAAATGTTGATTTTTTTATGTTTTAAGCTTTTCTTTATTTACGGTTTTTGCTTTTAATAGAGAATACAATTAACAAGTTGTGTATATAATAATGTTTTCTACTAACTAAACTACCAATTTAGAAAAAGTTAATACAATTTTGAAAAGTATTTTTAAAAGCTGTCCTATTATTCCATCTAAGAACTCTTAACCTTTGTTGAAAGCAAAAAAGGGATGGATTTTCATAGTGTCTCATCTGATAATGGATTGCTTCTGCTACTACAAAAAGTGCTGTCTTACTTTTGTAATCCTTTTCTAAAATTTTCGTTAAGAAAATTTTTGTCGGTTGTAATTTGAATTTCAATTTGTTTTTAACTGCATCTCCTACCCAATTCCAGATTATGTCTGATTTTTCACAATCCTTAATCCTATGAAGATTTGTATCTCTCTTTCCACATATTTCACATAGTGCGTTTTCGATGTATTGCACCCAACAATTAAACAATTTATCTCTATTCGCTACAACATCATTAAAAACAAAATAAAGAATTTCTTTTGCTTGACTTGAAATAAAATTATTTTTAAAGTTTGGAAACTATTCTCAGTCTAAATATTTAATAGCGAAAAACGGCAAAAGTGATGAGAATTGGTCGAACGGCTTAGAGTGATAAAAATGGGTATATTTCCCCTAATTGATGAAAACTATAGTCAGAATTGGTCAAAATACATCAGATTTCATTGCTCTGTTAGAAGGGTTATGAAATATGTAGTGCTTAATTTTTTTAAACTTGTGAAAAATGCTCGGCGGCTCTACTAGGGTGTTTCTTCCAAAACCAAAAGTTCTCTGAATCAGCCCTTGACTCAAAGGACCAAAATATCAAAAAATATTTGCAGTGGCCTAAGGCTGAGTTTTTTGTCCATCGGCCAGGGCCGGGGTCGAGGGGGACAAAAAAATAAAAAAATATAAATATTGAAATAAAAAGCCATGGTTTCAACATTTGCATGGAAAATGTGTCTTAAGTGCATTTTACACTAGTTCAGTTGTTTTGCAATCATTAGTTTTCAACAAATGTAAGAATTTACGAAAACAAAAAAAAATGCCATAATAAACATCGACAATTTTCAAAAATTCAAATGATTTTTAAATAAACCCAAACGTACTAAAAGTGATTCTAAACGCATTTTAAATAAATTTCAACTGATTCCACTTAAATTTTCATTGAAATTTTGAAGTTTCATGAAAAAATATTGTTTTTGACCCCTGCTTTTTCGGGCCAATTTTGAAGAGGGGGGAGAAATAAAATTTGTACCAGCCTAAATTACTAAAAAATAAATTCCCGAAATACATATTTTGTTATTTCTAAACATTGAAGTGTTTTAGGAGAATTTTAGAAGCATCTTATGCGTTTGAATTTAAGATTATGTAGAATCTGATACCAGAGAGATGATATTTTGAAAGTTCTGAAGATATCGGAAAAAAAATCAAATTCGTGGTCATGCATTTTTACATGCAAGTTGCAATCGAAAATGACTCAAAATTATTGCTTAAGTGCACCGTTTTCAAGTTTTTGGTTAAAATTATCAAAAAATAAATCAATTTGGCCTTTTTTGATCGGGCTAGTTGTCGAGTTACAGCCTAAAAGGTTTGAATGTAAGGTTTAAGTTTTGTAGAAAATGTTCCATCTAATTAGCCCCAATTTTTTAACTAACGATGTGTTGGAATTTTAATGTTTAAAAAATAAAACTATTTTGATTTTTTTTTGTCGTTTTAAATAAAAAAAAATTAGAAAAATATTTTACAAATGTCCAGAATAAGTTTGCAGCTTTTTACAGAATAAAGATGAATCCTTTTTTTTTTTGATTCCTTTACCTCAGTTGAAGATGACTTACTGCAATTTGACCTCAACTTTGGTCTTAATATGAATCTATAAAGTGTTTACATTTTTTTTCCTAATAAACATGTAACATTAGACAAACCCGTACAGCTTTAATGGAAAATTGTCGTAACAGAAAATTTTGTGATATTGTGCGTGCATACAGTTTCAGGCACATCAAAGGCTTTCTAAATGAGCTGTGGTGATTTTAAAATCGCCATAGTGAGTTTCTATTCATTCAAAGTGGCAGTTAAATTGTTGATGAGCGATTTGAAAGAGTTTCTCGTTTGTCTGTGGTAATACTGCTCAGACGAGATGCGATAGGAGTGATAAAGAGCGTTATCACTTGAAAAAACAGGGATGTATTAGATCAAAACAATGAACGATTAGTTTTTTCAATCTAAATTAAATTTTGCAAATTATGCTTTAAAAAAGCTTGAAAACTTTGCAACAGGTGTCAATGGAAAACCTGTTGCAATATTAACTAAGAACAAGAACACAGAAAATCCGCATATTTTATACAGTTAAAAATAGTAAAAAGGCAACATTCCAGCATCCTCACTTTGCGGCGTTTACTTAGCGCCATTCCTCGACGGTCATCCAATCAATAATTTATGAACTGAATACCGTTGGCGTACAGTGAAGTATATGAATCTCTTTTTTTTCTCTTCTCAGCTGATATCTTAGAGAGGGTGGGTGCAGCAGTAGTAGGTGCAAAGCCAGCTGTGTTTGTATATCCAGGAGACACGATAATAACACACTCTTTGCAGAAAAAAAACCAATTATTTCCATTCCCCTATTGCCTTTTGCACTTTTCTTGTTCTGTTTTTTTACTTCTCTGATGATAACTTACCGAATCTTGCATTGTTCTGGGTGATTTACGACGATCTCTACCGTGTCTCGTTGCAACACCTCGTTGTAGGGTGGGGGATGGACCTTTAACTTTCCTCTGTGACACGTTTTATCGCATTCTGTCTTGCAGCAGATTTGTCATTTTCCGCAAACATTCCATTTCAGTGGGAAAACCTTGCGGAAAATTTCAATTTTCCTGTCCTGGACATTCGTCAAAAATGTACTGTGCCATTTTTAAGAGCAAATCTTTCATTTTCAAACATTACCTGCAAAGCTTTTTTGTTGCTTGCAATGTGCATTAGAGACGATGTATTGTTCATTCCTGTAACGACTTGAACGGTCAATTAAGTGATCCGACTTATTGCTTGAACCGTCGCGAAATCGCCGTCGTTGGTTGATGGCTATCTGAGAGCAATTCGATACAAAGTTAAGTCACGTGGTCTAGTGGCAACGTGAGCCATCCCTCTATTGCTTCCTTGATTACCTATGGTGACGAAATTTCAACATTTGGAAGAAATTGAAACCAAGTGACAATGATTTGAAATTATGAAATTACCAAATGACATTCTGAGAACTTTTTTCTGGTTTCAAGTTTTTAAATTTACTTATTTTGAATGGCGTAATACGATCTGACCTTGATGCAGTTAAATTTAATAAAAAGCTTTTCATAGCAATATGGTATATTGTAATATTTCAAGTGTTTTGTGAAAATATAAGAATTTTGCAAAAAAAATACAACTTCAGCATTGCGAAAAACCCCTGCAAATTTAGCTACATTTGAAACCCCCCAATTTGGGTACTAAAGCCCTATGTCAATATTTATGTACAATGGTAAAAAACACGATTAAAAACCATTTCTGATCACTTTTTTTTTCATTTTAATGCAAAAAAAAAATTTACAAGACAGCATTTTTTCGATGGATCAACTATGGTCCCCTTGGAACGAGCTGTCAAGTAGGAGCTTTTCTGTCAAGAAGGACCGCGAGGTTAATTTTTCAAAATTGATTTAAAAATCCATTTTAAACTCTTTATGGTCGTACAAAGGGTCATTGTACTCAGAAAAATAAGCTTTATCACTGTAAACAATAATATCAGCAATCTGAGCTTCATTTTAGGACCCAATTGTATAAAATAGAGAAATTGGAGGTCACATTAAGTCAAGAGCTACACAAAATATCTAAATTTAAAGATTTTCAAAATCAAAGTCAAAAAAAGTTCATCAAAGCTAAATAACTCAACAAATCAACTACCTCAAATCATTTGTGAGTTTAAGTCACAAGTGCCCCCTAATGGAACCATCAATCAAATCAGCGGCCACAGAGAGAGGTCATCGAGAGTTCGCAGATGGAGGGGGAGAAAAATTATTCCCCACATTTGCAAGCGCCCCAATCGCACTAGAGTGGAGCTAAAAATAAGCAAATTGTCCTATTGTTTAGGACTCTCATTAGCTGTACGATAGTGCACCATCAGCTGACGACTCTGGAGGCGACGTTTGGCCCATGCACGTGAAATTTAATCAGATTCTGAGCACGTTAAAAAAAGTGGCACATTCCAAACAGAGAGTATATGCAATTTGAAGGGGCTTGTTAAGGAATCGATGGAGACGAGTTTGATGTTTGTCTATTTAAAAAAAAAACTAATTTCATAGAATTTTAAAATGTAGTTAAAATTAAAACATATATCCAACACAAGCCAATTGACTTTTTATCAAGTTTGTTATGACCATTTTAAATATTTTTCGATGTTTAAGTCGTGGCATATAATTTAAACATAGAACTGTTTTTATTTATTTTTTCCCTAAGATTTTACTTTTTTCCGATGTGTGGTCTCAAAACTGAACATTTGTAAAAAATAACTAGAAGTGCCCAACTTGATTAAAGTAACCGATCGCTTCTTCTAGTTTTTCTCCTTGAAAATTATCATTATTTTTTGACCCGGGATTTTTAAAGAAAATTTAATTTAAAAAAGTCAATGCGTAGTGTAAAAGTAATGTTAAAGTGAAATCCGGTGAAATCAATTTTGCCATAGAAATATGTTTAATAATGTTCCAGATAAAACGTTTATGAGATTTCCCAATCTTTCAAATAATTAAAAAAAAGAAAATAAATCAACCCTAACATTTGAACAGGTCTGCAACATTTCAGAGGTCTTAAAGAGTTTAGAAGGAGAAATACATAGAAATTATCTATTAAATCAAAAAAAAATATATGTCTAACTTGAAATTACCCTTAAACGCCTATTTTCAAAACGGTACATGTCTTGTTGCTTGTTATCAATTTCATGATATTTTTTATGAATACATACTATTTATTTTCCTTAGAAAAAAAATATTTTTGAAAAAGATTTTTTTGTTCTAAAACTTTTGAGCCATAGAAAAGTATGGACAACAATTCTTCTACCAAGTCATTTTTTGAATGAGTTTTTTGATAAAAAATTAACTCTTTTTTTAGTTTTTAATGTTAAGTCGAATTTGCAATCGAAAAGTACTTTACAATTTATTTAATAAAATCCATCATTTCTCGTGTTAGTTTGCAATAGGTCGTTACAACCATCACGACCTCTAATATTTTGATTTTGTTCTTTTCTGAAAATTCTTTTTCTAAAAGCTGATAGAATTCTCTATATTTGTTGTTTTTGGACTTGACTTTCAAAATCAATCAGTTGCTGAGATAAAAACGAACAAAAAATTAAAGTAGGTTTATGGATGGTCCCTTTATTATAGATTTTTTTTGTACAATACTAAAATTTTCCCAAGATACCAGATTTTTCGAAAATATCAAATTTTCAAAATTTGCTTTATGGATATTAAACAAAGCGAAATTATGTATTTATTTTATATATGTGTGTGTGTGGTCCAATCCAATACCCGCTAGCCGGTAGCGATATTATGGGAAAGTATAATTTGTATCAGACTTTGTATATGCTGAATGCTGATACAACTTATCTCAGTCCCGGGTATTAGGTGGTGATAGCCCTCGCGTTTCACAATGACAGAGCTCCTTGTGGTCCAATTCCGAGGTCGCTGGGCATTGTTCGGCCCCGCCTAAACATAGAACCACCAATCCTAAGGCGTGAGTTCGAATCCCGCCTGATTCATTTTCGTTTTTGTTCATATTCAAAGTTCAAATTCCTGATTCCAAATTTCAAAGGTACCGACCGGGATTTGATCCCTGAACCTTCTGCTTGTGAGACAGAAGCCGTAACCATTAAGCCACGGAGCCGGTTTAATTATGTATTTATTTTGTATAATACTCAAATTATATCAAAATACAGCTTATTTTCAAAAATTGTCATGTTTTAATGAAAACACGGTATTTTAAATGTATGAAATTTTGTGAAAATTTAGGTATTAAGCATAAGCATAGGTGCCCACCCGCAGTTGCTACTCCGTTATTTACCAGGACCTCCTGAAGTTACATCCACGAGCCGTGGAAAATGAGTGGGCGCTATCTTTCCTCGCTTCGCAACTTCTCAAAGGCCCATATGATGCTGATCAATACCGGCCCCGGCCACGACCAGTGGTAGGGTCACGGGGAAGTGGATGGGAATGTTAGTCCGATACTTCAGTGATAGAGACCGCCCAATCGACTGCTTCTCCGACAAAGTATCACGTGAGATTTGAGGGGGTTGTACAATTTAGATAACGCGAGCAAATTTCTAAAATAGTAAATAAAAGACGCTTTACTCTTCATAAAACCGATAGTTTGATGATTTAATACTAATAATTATTACGATCAATGAATATAAACGAAAAGAAAACGCGCCCGAAACGAAGCTGACAAAAAAAAACAACTTTTCAATCGTGCGACTCTTTTTCAACTCTAATTTTGTGAAAATTTAGGTATTTTTTAAAATTAAACTATAATTAAGTGGAAAAACATGCAAAATTTTGCTTCGTTTGATACTAATATTGCAAATTATAAAAACTTTAGTGTTTTCGAAAAAAAACAATAATTTGTAGAAACAAATTTTGCAAAAATACTTGAATAAATTGCGAATTCAAGTATTTAAAAAAAACGGTATTTGGTGAAAATTTAAGTATGACCAATAAGGCCGATGCAAATATTTTTCAAAACTTTTGTCCCTCGGCTCTGGCCGGGGTCGAGGGGAAGCAACAAAATATATATATTGCCATAGTTTCAACATTTGCATGGAAAAAGTTTTTTAAACTGTATTTTACACTAGTTCAGCTGTTTTGCAATCATTAATTTAAAAAAAAAGTAAAATTTGACGAAAACAAAAAATTAAATTGAATTGATTTCAGCTGATTGCACTTAAATTAAAATTTTGAAATTTTTTGAAAACATATTGTTCTGTCAACTGAACTAGTGTAAAATGCATTTTGAAACACTTTTTCCATGCAAATGTAGAAATTATGGCTTGTTATTTCAATATTTATATTTTTTATTCCCCCCCTCGACACCGGCCAGAGCCGTGAGACAAAAGCTTTGAAAAATATTTGCATCGGCCTAAAGTGGAAATGCATACAACATTTCGCTTCATTTGATACCCATATTAGAATTTATGAAATATTCAGTATTTTCAAAGTTAGATACGGTACTTTTTGATTTTTTTATAGTATTTCAAGATTACTTTTTCAAAACAACCAATGCGCGATTTGAAAAAAAAGCTAGATTTATACTTTGAGACTTACTACATTATAACAATATATATTCTTAGTGACTGCATTGAAAATTTAACATGATAGGCTAGATTAAGTCAATTTAAAAAAAAATGCCATCGTCCGTTATCGTCGATATGATTATTGCTGATAGAATCATCAAAATAACGATAACGATAGATTACAGTCCAGACTCGATAATCGAATGACTTGTCTTATTTTTCATTGCAAAGCTTAAGCTTTAAAAAAATACTAAAAATGAGTTAATTGTTATTTCCAATGTCAAATATTAAGAATCGATTAAAATGGAGTGGCAGAACTCGAATTTTATGTTAAACGCAAGAAAATTAAAAATTCGCATTTTTTTTTTGTTTTGGTCGTGATTTGGTTATCCGAAATTTAATACAAACCTTGGAAATCGAACTTTGGATAATCGAGGCTTCGGATAATCGAGTCTGGACTGTATCATTATCGTTCCGACGTTAACGATAGCCATTATCGTTATCGTTAGACGCTTATAACTAGATTACTTTTTCAAAGCAACCAATGCGCCATGGGTTTCCTATGATGATGAGACATTTTTAAAAAGTAAGCAAGATATCATCGACGATAATTTCATCTATTAACAACCTTGGTGAAAACCCCAAAACCTTTTATCATAACATTTAGGGGGAACACACCTATTTTATCAGACTAAACTGAGTAACTTATCGAGGCCGGTGTAATTTCTTGTACTAAGCTTGCTGGGTTTCGTATCTAGTTAGAACAAGAGAGAGCACGGGAATCGTTGTTAAATAATTCCCACTATCACTATCGAGAGAATGTTACAGTACCGGAACATAGATTATTTCACTAATTTAAGCTAGATTAAGTCACGGTACTGTTTCTTCTAAAACTTCTGAATAACTCTCCTTCGAAAGTAATACTCACGAAATGAGTTCCACATTTGCAGCCGTAAGGTTTTTCTCAAATTCCACATTAATTACATTTCAGTACACACACACATGAACAAGTTGCTGTTTTTAGTAGGAATATCCTCGCTTTTTATTGTGGTTTGTTGTAAATTTACACAGTAAGTTTAGCTTAGGCTTAAACACGGGATGGGTACAGCATCTGAAAAAATTAAGAGAGAAAACAAAAATCGTTATAAATCGATCAAGTCTCATCAACAACAAAACTCACAATCCGGATGCGGTGTCCCATGGCGTGGCCGGGCAGGTTGGTGCGGAAGCGAGCCCTCACGCTGCCGCTGTTACCGTGCGAGCGGGTGATCTTGCCCCAGATGGCGCGGATGTTGGTCTTCTTCTCAGCGAGGCCGGGCGCGCTCAGCTTGGCCTTGCCACGGTACACGTACACGCACCGCTTGCCGATGTAGAACAGGGCGTTCTTGCGGTTGCGGCAACCCTCGACCTTCAGGATGGCGTGGTTCTCGTGCTGGTTCCGCAGGCCACGCTTGTACCCGGTGAAGACGGCCTTAGCCCAGAGACGGCCGTAGCTCTTCTTCTGGTAGGGCAGGGCGGCCTTGGCCGTGCGCTGTCCCTTCGGCTTGTGGGTACGGGCCAGGATGGCCTCCTTGGTTTGGGACTTCTTGACGCCCTTGGCGACCACCGGAGCAGCGGCGCTCTTGGCGGCGGCCTTGCCACCAGCCTTCTTAGGGGCAGCCTTCTTCGCTGTATCGGCCATTGCGTTCTAGCTGGAAAGGGGGGGAACGAAAAATGTTAGGAACATTCCGACGAATTTCAGGCAAGCACTTTGGAAGTTGTTTTCGATGTTTGGAGGTTATGCAGCTGGAAAATGTCAACAATCGCATTTTTGTACTCATTTTAAACTTTTTGAAGAAATATGTTTTAAACGCATTAATTTCTCAACAAAACTAACTAATTTAGCTCACAAATCACATTCCAAGTCCCACAGTTTCACCCTCAAAAACTTGTCCAACTTCCGACCGACAACAGATTTTGACAGTTCTCCTCAGAAGCACCGTTCCAGTTTACAAGTCGACCGTCAACAACGATCAGTTTTCAGGCAAAGTTTCACTAATTTCCGCCGAAACCGGCAACAAATTTATTTCCAGCCACACGCGTCACCATTCCGCACAATCGAAAACAACTTGCACCGCGAAATTGCACCAATTTAGAGCCATTTTAGCGATTTTTCCCGCAGTACCTTGGATGAAATGTGTCCACTAGCATACACGATGCCGGAAAAAGAGAGATCACACGAAAGAGACGGCAAAGGAGTACGAACTGTCACGGGCATTTCCGCCGCGCGCGAGCGATTGATATTCTAGTACTGCGTTGTTTGAACATGTTAATTTTGCTGCATGGGCGACAGTAAACGGTGATGATTTTTTCAGTGGTTTCGGGGAAATATCTTTTTTCGTATTTTTTGTTTAATCCAAAAATCAAGAAATTAAATGTGAGAGTGTGTGCGTGAAACATTGAGTTAAACTTTTTGAAAAGCCTTGGTTGGCTTCACCCACGCAGAAAAATGAGGCATGTTTTATTTTTAAACAAAATATTTTGTTGTTTTAAGTTAACATTTTTTTTTAAATAACCCAATCCAGCACTAAAAGAAATCATTAATAGGCTGTAAACCAGCATTCCACAGCTAATCTGCTGTAAAACAGCTAATGTGAGAGCAAATCAGCTCTAAATCAACTGCTCTAGCATTAGCTGAAATGCAGCTGATTTCGTGCAGGTACTAGCAACACTGCTCCATTTTTTTCCCATTTTACTGGCAGTTAAGATTTGGTAGTTTTACCTGACAAAATATATGTTTATGCTGTTGCTGTTGAATTAGGTCCTAAAATTAAGCTTAGATTGCTGATATTATTGTTTACAGCGATAAAGCTTTTTTTCTGAGTACAATGACCCTTTGTACGACCACAAAGAGTTTAAAACTCGGTTTAAAATGGATTTTTAAATCAATTTTGAATAATTAACCTCGCGATCCTTCTTGACAGAAAAGCTCCTATTTGACAGCTTGTTTCAAGGGGACCATAGTTGATCCATCGAAAAAATGTTGTCTTGTCCATTTTTTTTTGCATTAAAATGAAAAAAAGTGATCAGAAATGGTTTTTAATCGTGTTTTTTACCGTTGTACATAAAAATTGGGTACTAAAGCCCTATGTCAATTTTTATGTACAACGGTAAAAAACACGGTTAAAAACAATTTCTGATCACTTTTTTCATTTTAATGCAAAAAAAGGTGCAGGTGGTTATGTTACACATGACCAGTATGACAAAGAACTTAGCAGAAAAGCTTTTAAAATTAAGCAATTTTGTTGAATTATGCGTCAGATAAAATCAAAACATTATTGGATTTATATTTTCGTTTAATTTCTCTTTAAGCTCCGTATTAAAAAAACCATGATATCTCTATAATTCGATGTTTGTCCCCCAATCGGAACAATCGTGAGGTAGCGGGCTCTCCAGATTGTTGCCACCTTTTACGAAATGGCCAGTATTGTAAACCATGAGTTGTGATACCCATATTGCCAAAACTCGTTGGTTCAAAAGATGTCTTCCCGGGAAAACTTTCCTTTAGGGCACCGCCCACTGCAGCTTTTGGCCAACTTTTTCTAAATTGCCATTTTCATTACCAATATCAAAAACCATGAAATTTGATACCAATATTGCCCAAAATCGTATGGTTCGGTAAATGTCCTACCGGGAGAACCTCCCTGAGGGCACCGGCCACTCCAGGTTGTGGCCAATACTGTCAAATTGGCCATTTTCATCACCAGTATCAAAATCCAAGAAGTCTCGTATGGCCTTCCATCGGAACACCCCTGAGGAATCTGGCCACTCCGGGTCTTGTGGCCATAATATTCGGCCAACTGCTTCTGGGCCTCCAGGCCATCTGCTTCCAGGTCCAGGTTGTTGTTTACTCCTCGGCGTCCAACGATAGAATGATTTCCCAGGGTTGACCAAGCGGGCTTATATTGGCTTAGAATGGAGACGGATGTCCCGCCCCTTTGCGCCGGTTATCCCATTCCTACGTCATTCGCTTTTTGATGCACTGGTGGGAATGGGAAGTCGTTAAGGCAGCATTTTTGCCAACGATTTTCATTCCATCGTCATCGTTCGAACCGACAACATCGTAGCAGCAGCAGCAGCAGCGGAAAAAAATCAACGACTGGAGGAAATCAAGAGCGAGCTCCGAGAAGAAGAAACACGCCAGCGTGTGCGTGAAATTGCTGCCAAAACGACGTCGAAGGAGAAAAACAAGGCCTACTTGGATGGACGCTCGAGAAGATGGCCACAAAAATCAACTTCTGCTGCAATTTAACAAAATGGCGCTTTTCAGCGCCAACGAAAAATTCACGAAAGAGTTATGGTTTCAAATGATTCATGCACTGCTTTTTGTGCATTTTTAAAGCTTTGACCCCTGGCGTTTAAATTAATTTAAATATTTCCCCAAAATTTTCATTTAAAAAAATTAACGAATATTAACAATTTTCGCTTGCAAGTGTCAACGGTCAATCGATCGCAGTTGGCCTTGAACAAGCAAGCGCGTGCTTTGACCCACGCAAAAAATCTTTCCGCTCTCTGATTGGCTGTTTTGTTTTGCCGTGGAGTCGTGAAGGCAGCATTTTGCCAACGATTTTCATTCCATCGTCATCGTTCGAACCGACAACATCGTAGCAGCAGCAGCAGCAGCGGAAAAAAAATCAACGACTGGAGGAAATCAAAAGCGAGCTCCGAGAAGAAGAAACACGCCAGCATGTGCGTGAAATTGCTGCCAAAACGACGTCGAAGGAGAAAAACAAGGCCTACTTGGATGGACGCTCGAGAAGATGGCCACAAAAATCAACTTCTGCTGCAATTTAACAAAATGGCGCTTTTCAGCGCCAACGAAAAATTCACGAAAGAGTTATGGTTTCAAATGATTCATGCACTGCTTTTTGTGCATTTTAAAGCTTTTGACGCTTGGCGTTTAAATTAATTTAAATATTTCCCCCAAAATTTTCATTTAAAAAAAAAATTAACAAATATTAACAATTTTCGCTTGCAAGTGTAAACGGTCAATCGATCGCAGTAAGCCTTGAACAAGCAAGCGCGTGCTTTGACCCACGCAAAAAATCTTTCCGCTCTCTGATTGGCTGTTTTGTTTTGCCGTGGAGTCGTGAAGGCAGCATTTTTGCCAACGATTTTCATTCCATCGTCATCGTTCGAACCGACAACATCGTAGCAGCAGCAGCAGCAGCAGCGGAAAAAAAATCAACGACTGGAGGAAATCAAAAGCGAGCTCCGAGAAGAAGAAACACGCCAGCGTGTGCGTGAAATTGCTGCCAAAACGACGTCGAAGGAGAAAAACAAGGCCTACTTGGATGGACGCTCGAGAAGATGGCCACAAAATCAACTTCTGCTGCAATTTAACAAAATGGCGCTTTTCAGCGCCAACGAAAAATTCACGAAAGAGTTATGGTTTCAAATGATTCATGCACTGCTTTTTGTGCATTTTTAAAGCTTTTGACCCCTGGCGTTTAAATTAATTTAAATATTTCCCCCAAAATTTTCATTTAAAAAAAATTAACGAATATTAACAATTTTCGCTTGCAAGTGTCAACGGTCAATCGATCGCAGTTGGCCTTGAACAAGCAAGCGCGTGCTTTGACCCACGCAAAAAATCTTTCCGCTCTCTGATTGGCTGTTTTGTTTTGCCGTGGAGTCGTGAAGGCAGCATTTTTGCCAACGATTTTCATTCCATCGTCATCGTTCGAACCGACAACATCGTAGCAGCAGCAGCAGCAGCAGCGGAAAAAAAATCAACGACTGGAGGAAATCAAAAGCGAGCTCCGAGAAGAAGAAACACGCCAGCGTGTGCGTGAAATTGCTGCCAAAACGACGTCGAAGGAGAAAACAAGGCCTACTTGGATGGACGCTCGAGAAGATGGCCACAAAAATCAACTTCTGCTGCAATTTAACAAAATGGCGCTTTTCAGCGCCAACGAAAAATTCACGAAAGAGTTATGGTTTCAAATGATTCATGCACTGCTTTTTGTGCATTTTTAAAGCTTTTGACGCTTGGCGTTTAAATTAATTTAAATATTTCCCCCAAAATTTTCATTTAAAAAAAAATTAACGAATATTAACACGCAGTTGGCCTTGAACAAGCAAGCGCGTGCTTTGACCCACGCAAAAAATCTTTCCGTTCTCTGATTGGCTGTTTTGTTTTGCCGTGGAGTCGTGAAGGCAGCATTTTTGCCAACGATTTTCATTCCATCGTCATCGTTCGAACCGACAACATCGTAGCAGCAGCAGCAGCAGCAGCGGAAAAAAAATCAACGACTGGAGGAAATCAAAAGCGAGCTCCGAGAAGAAGAAACACGCCAGCGTGTGCGTGAAATTGCTGCCAAAACGACGTCGAAGGAGAAAAACAAGGCCTACTTGGATGGACGCTCGAGAAGATGGCCACACAAATCAACTTCTGCTGCAATTTAACAAAATGGCGCTTTTCAGCGCCAACGAAAAATTCACGAAAGAGTTATGGTTTCAAATGATTCATGCACTGCTTTTTGTGCATTTTTAAAGCTTTTGACCCCTGGCGTTTAAATTAATTTAAATATTTCCCCCAAAATTTTCATTTAAAAAAAATTAACGAATATTAACAATTTTCGCTTGCAAGTGTCAACGGTCAATCGATCGCAGTTGGCCTTGAACAAGCAAGCGCGTGCTTTGACCCACGCAAAAAATCTTTCCGCTCTCTGATTGGCTGTTTTGTTTTGCCGTGGAGTCGTGAAGGCAGCATTTTTGCCAACGATTTTCATTCCATCGTCATCGTTCGAACCGACAACATCGTAGCAGCAGCAGCAGCAGCAGCGGAAAAAAAATCAACGACTGGAGGAAATCAAAAGCGAGCTCCGAGAAGAAGAAACACGCCAGCGTGTGCGTGAAATTGCTGCCAAAACGACGTCGAAGGAGAAAAACAAGGCCTACTTGGATGGACGCTCGAGAAGATGGCCACAAAAATCAACTTCTGCTGCAATTTAACAAAATGGCGCTTTTCAGCGCCAACGAAAAATTCACGAAAGAGTTATGGTTTCAAATGATTCATGCACTGCTTTTTGTGCATTTTTAAAGCTTTTGACGCTTGGCGTTTAAATTAATTTAAATATTTCCCCCAAAATTTTCATTTAAAAAAAAAATTAACAAATATTAACAATTTTCGCTTGCAAGTGTAAACGGTCAATCGATCGCAGTAAGCCTTGAACAAGCAAGCGCGTGCTTTGACCCACGCAAAAAATCTTTCCGCTCTCTGATTGGCTGTTTTGTTTTGCCGTGGAGTCGTGAAGGCAGCATTTTTGCCAACGATTTTCATTCCATCGTCATCGTTCGAACCGACAACATCGTAGCAGCAGCAGCAGCAGCAGCGGAAAAAAAATCAACGACTGGAGGAAATCAAAAGCGAGCTCCGAGAAGAAGAAACACGCCAGCGTGTGCGTGAAATTGCTGCCAAAACGACGTCGAAGGAGAAAACAAGGCCTACTTGGATGGACGCTCGAGAAGATGGCCACAAAAATCAACTTCTGCTGCAATTTAACAAAATGGCGCTTTTCAGCGCCAACGAAAAATTCACGAAAGAGTTATGGTTTCAAATGATTCATGCACTGCTTTTTGTGCATTTTTAAAGCTTTTGACGCTTGGCATTTAAATTAATTTAAATATTTCCCCCAAAATTTTCAATTAAAAAAAATTAACGAATATTAACAATTTTCGCTTGCAAGTGTCAACGGTCAATCGATCGCTGTTTTGTTATAAAATGGTATTTTTCATTACCAGTATTGAAAAACATGAATTTTGATACCAATATTGCCCAAAATCGTATGGTTCGGTAAATGTCCTCCCGGGAGAACCTCCCTGAGGACACCGGCCACTCCAGGTTGTGGCCAATACTGTCAAAATGACCATTTTCATTACCAGTATTGAAAAACATGAATTTTGATACCCATATTGCCCAAAATCGTATGGTTCTGTTAATGTCCTCCCGGGAGAACCTCCCTGAGGGCACCGGCCACTCCAGGTTGTGGCCAACACTGTCAAAATGGTCATGTTCATCACCAGTATCAAAATCCAAGAAGTTTGATACCCATATTGTCCCGTCTCGTATGGCCTTCCATCGGAACACCCCTGAGGGTTCTGGCCACTCCGTGTCTTGTGGCCAGAATATTCCGGCTGGCCTGCCTCCGCTTGGGCTGCTCCTTGCTCCAGGCCAGCTGCTTTTAGGCCAACTGCTTCTGGGCCTCCAGGCCATCTGCTTCCAGGTCCAGGTTGTTGTTCACTTCTCGGCGTCCAGCGATAGAATGATTTTCTTGGGCTGATCGAGCGGGGTTTATATTGGCTCGAAATGGTGACGGATGCCCCGCCTTTTTGTGCCGGTTATCCCAAACCTCATCATTCGCTTTTTGTTTCAACCGTGTGGAAAATTCCACGCAACAGTGCCTTGTTGCATCGCAGACCTCTTCCCCAGTACCAAGCATGCAACATTTTCGTAACGCGCGACATTTTTCGGTTTTCTGGATTGACACCTCACCAGAATAGAGCCCTTAGGACAAAGTTCTTTGTCAAAAATGGACAAGACAACATTTTTCCGATGGAGCAACTAAAGTCCCCTTGGAACGAGCTGTCAAGTAGGACCTTTTCTGTCAAGAAGGACTGCGAGGGCAATTTTTCAAAATAAATTTAAAAATCCATTTTAAACTCTTTGTGGTCGTACAATGGGTCATTGTACTCAGAAAAATAAACTTTATCACCGTAAACAATAATATCAGCAATCTTAGCTTCATTTTAGGGCCCAATGGAGCACCCGCAGTCGAGCAGTTTTTGACAGTTCGCTCCATAAGAAATACATTGTAGAAAAAAGCAAAAACTGCTCGAATGGAAATGCTCCATTGAAATAACTCAAAATTTAGAGTTGAATTTACTCCGAGATTTACTCTGTGTATTTTGTCAATCTCTTTTAGAAATGTTTAGAAATGAATCAACTTTACTGTGTTTTTCGAATTAAATTAAATTAAATTAATTGCTATTCACACGTGCCGCTATCTGTCAAAATCTTGGCAATAATAATGAAGCGCTCATATTTTTGTTTAGGTTAAAGTCACGTTAATAAAATAAACAACAACATATTTTTGCACTCTTTGCTCTAATATATTAATGATTAGGCAATTCTAATAAAGGCTCGGTCAATAATGTATTAGGGGAAATATACCCTTTCTGGTCAAACACCTATCTTCGTCATATTGAGAGTTTGATGCTCGATTAAAGCTCCAAAAATACTATTTAGGCTATAAACTTACCAGCAACAGCACCGCCTCAATAATGTATTAGGGGAAATATACTTGTTTGGAAATGAAGCTAAGTGTAACAGTGCGCCTTTTACCCTAAGATGCTATTTTATAGCAAGATGAACCGTGAGAGGAAAGTAGAGAGAAGAGAGCCGTACCGGAGAGCCCGACGGTGGAAGATAGGTCTGATGTATGATCAAAAGTAAATAAACATTAAGTATTCAGCCAACACCCAAACGGCTCGTTTCGTGGAACCCCCCCGCGTGATTTGTACTCCGCCCGATCTTCGCGAATAAACGTTCTGTGCGCGTAACAAGCCGTGTTCTTTTTCGATCCGTGACTTGAAGAACTGAGGCCGTTGACCTCCCCAAGTGCGCTCTGGACGAGCTGTGAAAATCCCCCCCAAAATACAGTCCACTAATTTTGAAGGGCTCGATTCGGAACAATACTCTTTCTAGTCAAACACCTATCTTCGTCATATTGAGAGTTTGATGCTCGATTAAAGCTCCAAAAATACTATTTAGGCTATAAAATTACCAGCAACAGCACCGCCTCGAGTATGCACGCAAATGTATGCCACTTACTGGCCAAAAAGATCAAATCTTGACTTTTTTTTGATAAGGTCCTATAAGCAAATGTAAACATTGAGTGTATCCCTTTCACACCTTATGTCAAAGTCCATCGGAGTAAGCGGGATACACTCAATGTTTACATTTGTTTATAGGACCTTATCAAAAAAAACTCAAGAAATTTAATGCACTTTTGATCATAATTTCTATTTTGCGAGACCATTTCTCATCATTTTGGTGGCCCAATGCACTCGACTGATTAGAATGCATTTTTAAAATATTTTTTTTAAATGCTTGTAAAAGGAATAGCATAACTTTTAATAAAAGTGAAAATAAACAGAAATGTTCACAAAAAGTTGCTCTACTCGTTGATGCACTTGGTTTTAGTGAATTTCAGGGAACAATCCAGATTATCCAGCATTATTCAAACACGACCGCTTATTAGGCATATTTCCCCTATAGGGATATATATGACACATTCCGCCGTGACGTTGCAACGGTTTGACTTTTCTTTTTTCAGTATTTCGGCTGTAACTCAAAAAATACATAAAAAAGGTATATATGTGATTACAGATTCGGAAAGGGCATTAAATTTACTATAAGAAACAGTGTTGAAACATTATTTTAAGCAAATATTCTGTTTTTGACAGAGGAATATGTAGCGTGACGTTGCAACGCGTGACTTTTTCACAATCCTGACCCAATTCATGTTTCGCCATTAACTCTGCTCTGTTAAACGGCAAATTTTGAGTTCTTCTTCCATTTTTAATGTAAAATTGGCCAACAAATCGAATGCAATCATAAGTTTTTCGAAAAAATCAAATCCCGATTTTTAAAGACCACTTACATTTCGTGACGTTGCAACGCTCTGTTTTTGAAAACAGGGTTTTTCGTTGCGTTGCAACGTCACGAAATTTTAGTTTCAAAATAAATCATAGTTTTTGTTAGTTTGAGCAACTGTAGGTTAAAATTTTATTATAAGACATTGTTAGACAGTACAAGGACATGTGAATTGATTGGCCCGCCCATGTTAGACCCCCCCCCCCCCTCTTTCTATACCACACAGTAGTAGTACGATTTACGATGTTTTTCAAAGGGCTTTCAAAGTAAAAATAAATATTTGTATTATTCCATTATCACGAAGGACACCCTCCCTCCCCTCCTCTATCCATGTAATGGGACGTCCATGCATTACGTGACGGCGTTATATCAAGGGGGAGGAGGGATTCGATGATTTAAACCAAAA
The DNA here is from genome assembly GCF_015732765.1 of Culex quinquefasciatus. NCBI lineage: Eukaryota > Metazoa > Arthropoda > Insecta > Diptera > Culicidae > Culex > Culex quinquefasciatus. Next base: position 50,197,424 of record NC_051863.1, on the reverse strand, counting down.
AAATGCATCGGAAATGTATTACCAGGGGGTGGAGGGGGTCTAAAAATATAAATGTTTTGTTACGTAATGCAAGAACGCTCCCTTAATATTTTAATAGTTTTGAGCAATTCACAAAACACGTGGAAGTTTTAGAAGGGAGGTAAGTGTAGGGATTGAGAGTGGGTAACAGTAGAGGCTCGTATGCTAGAAAGGATAAATTTTAAGAAATTTGTTCTAAATACGAGTAGCGTGTAGTGAGAGAAAGAGAGAGTTGTTAAACGTTTGTGTGAGAGAAATAAATTAGTCTTGTAGTTTGTTTCGGCACGGAAAGACGCGTTTTATTTCCATCCGAAACCCAACGAAAGTTGCGAAATCAAGAGCTCCGATCACGACAATGGCGCGGATTGGTATCACCTACGCGAATTCGGAAGAAAAAGTGATTTTAGTTTAATTGTTCGGCGAGACTGCAGATGAAAATGGACATTTTTAGTGGAAGTTCTGCTGCGGAAAAAGACGCCATCACTGGCTTTGATTTCTACTGGCAGAAATTTTGGACGTGTGTGTGTGGCGGTTGCAGCTAGATCGTTGTCTTTTGTCCGTTCGTTGCCGGTTGGCCCTTTTTTTCCGAGTTGGGTTGATGTTTTGCAGTGAAGATCCAGCTGCGTACTTTTGATGTGCTTTGGCAGGTTTTCGGAATGGCACGTGACACTCGACGTGACAGCGGCCATCTTCCTGAAAATATTTAATATTTGTTGACCAGCATGTGTGTGATGGTGGGTGTGAGTGCGAAGGCGTTCTTCCCGAGAAAAGCATCGAGGCCGCCATCTTGTAACTTTCACAGTGACTTCCAGCGTTTGTTCCCATTATCGAATGGTGTGCTTCTTTTGTCAAGGTGTCCTCCCCGAGGGAGGCATCCCGGGACTGAGCATATGTTTGTTGATTGGAGCGGGTGTGAAGAAGTATTCTCCGAGAGAAGCAACAAGGCCACCATCTTGAACATTTTATGAAACCTTGCCGTCTGGTTCCTAACTCCTGTCAGTGGGTTTCTTATAAGAATGAAAGGAGGATGAAACTTCCTGAGAGGATGATGATTTCCCCGAGAGGATGATGATTTCCTGAGAGGATGATAATTTCCCGAGAGGATGATGATTTCCTGGGAGGACAAATGTTTTCCCGAGAGGATAATGAATATGATTATGATGATGATTTCCCTGAGAGGATGAAACTTCCCTGAGAGGATAATGATTTCCCGAGAGGATGATGATTTCCCTGAGAGGATGATAATTCCCCGAGAGGATGATGATTTCCCTGGGAGGACAAATGTTTTCCACGAGAGGATAATGAATATGATTATGATGATGATTTCCTGAGAGGATGATACTTCCCTGAGAGGATGATGATTTCCCTGAGAGGACAAATGTTTTCCCCGAGAGGATGATTATGATGATGCTTCCTGAGAGGATGATGATGACTTCCCGAGAGAACGATGATTTCCTGAGAGGACAAATGTTTTCCCGAGAGGATGATGATTATGGTGGTTTCCAAAGAGGAATTAAAATTATGCTTCACGTTAATGAAAATTAGTTCTCAAGTGGAATTCATATTTTAAACCGGAATTGGTGACCTTGATTTTCTCATTTGTAGACTCTTCATCGGTGTGTTTGGGGAGTTCATTTTCTATGATTGAATAGGTTCAAAAAGGGTCAACATTTTATTATCATGGAAAAAGCTATTCTTTTTTGTAGGTTTTTTTTAAGGGAAGAACTAATCGACTGTTAAAATATAATACCAGTTGCTGTATTATATTTTAGACAGGTAGAAATGACAGTTCTCCCATAAGGAATACTTTGTAAAAAAAAGCAAAAAAAAAATGCTCGAATGGAAGTGCTCCATTGGTGATTGACTAAAAAAGATAGGCTTGTAAAATATAATGAGAGATTTTTTAATTTTAATAATGGGAAAACATGAATAAAGTAGAGAAAACAAAAAAAGTAAGTTTGAATAACCTTTGATGATTGAAAAAGAAGCCTAGAACTTTATTTCATTAAATATAATTTGAAGTATATAAGAAAATTGTTAGTTATTTTGCTAGTTTGTTTTTTAAGAACTTGGTATTTAGGTTTAATATAATAAAAGATATTGGTTAAATTTCGAAAAACATTATGAAAACTGGAGCATATTCTGAATCTTGGATGTTTTATCATTTTTTATAATTGAAGCAGAATTTTTGAAGTTTAAATTGCACAATTTAATGTGAGATTTAAAATATGAGTAATGTGAAAAATGTAGGAATATTGTTAACGAATTTTATTTTTTTCTGATAACAAAATAATTTTAATTTTTATTGAAAGTTGAAAGTTTTGAAACTTGGATTGTAATATATAATTTGAAATTTTGCATGATTTGTTGGAAACAGAAATAACGTGAAACACAAATTAAATTAAGTAAAGAGATTTATTATTGTCGTACATTATGTAAAATATTTTTTAACTTTGATATGTTGGATATAATTTGAACCTACGATTGTAGGTCTGCAGACATGAACAATGCTATTAAAGTGAGAAACTTAGATTAACGAGGAGAAAGTTGGAATCTGAATACTTAATGTTTTAGAATGTTTTTATTGAAGTAGAATTTTTGATGTTTTGATTGTACAATTCAATGTGAGATTTTAAATATGGTTACTGTGACAAGGTGGGAAAATTTTGAAATTGTCAATGAATTTTCATTTTGTTCTGATAATAAAATAATGTTCACTTTGATTGAATGTTGAAAGTTTAGAAGTTTAGTTTGTAATAGATGATTTGAGTATTTGCTTCACTTGTTTAAAATAGAGGTAATATGAAAAAATTTATATCAAGTGAATATAATCATAATTGTCGTACAGACAATCCAGACAAATTTTACTGCAGACATGAACAATTATATTTAAGTGAGAAGCTTGGATTAAGAGGAGAAAGTTGGAATCTGAATGTGGAATGTTTTAGTATTTTTTATTGAAGTAAAATTTTAATTGCACAATTTATTGTAAGATTTTAATAATGGGTAATCTGAACACGGTTTACTTTGATTACTTTAATTGAATGTTGAAAGTTTAGAAGTTTAGTTTGTAATATATAACTTGTGATTTACATGACTTGTTTGAAACAGAAGTAATGTGAAAACTTAGATCAATTAAAAGATTTATTATTGTCGTGCAGAAAATACAGACAAATTGTACTGCAGACATGAACAATGTTATTTAAGTGAGAAGCTTGGATTAAGTGGAGAAAGTTGGAATCTGAATGTTTAAGTAGAATTTTGTTTAGGTTTTGAATGCAGAATTAAATGTGAGATTTAAAATGTGGATAAGGTTGAAAAATTCTGATTTTTTTGAAAGAATAATATGCTTGCCAGCACTAACTTGATTTCTAATCTTTTAATTTGTTGTGCTAGTTAAACAAAATTTCATAAGTTTGAGTTATGTTAGTCGAAATAGAAATTTTATTAGTTGAATTCATAAAATTTAGTTTGAATTTTGATGAATTTTTTAAACATGAAAAAACATGGATTAAGCTTAGATAAACTGAATATGGAATGTTTTAGTATTTTTTATTGAAGTAAAATTTATAATTGATCAATTTATTGTGGGTTTTTAAATATGGGTAATCTGAACAAGGTTTTATGTTAGAAGTTTAGTTTGTAATATAAGATTTGAGGTTTTGCATGACTTGTTTGAAATAGAGGTAATGTGAAAAAAACTTAGATCAAGTGAAAATAATTATAATTGTCGTAGAGACAATCCGGACAAATAGTATTGCAGACATGAACAATGTTATTTAAGTAAGAAGCATAGATAAAAGGAGAAAGTTGGAATCTGAATATTGAAGTAGAATTATGTTTAGGTTTTGATTGCAGAATTAAATGTGAGATTTAAAATGTGGGTAATGGGAACAAGGTTGGAAAATTCTGATTTTATTTTTGAAAGAACGATACGCTTTTGATTTGTTGTGCTAGTTAAACGATATTTCATAAGTTTGAGTTATGTTAGTCAAAATAGAAATTTTAGTAGTTGAATTTATAAATTTTAGTTTGAATTTTGATGAAAACATTATGAATTTTGATGAAAAACATGGATTAAACTCAGATAATACAAAAAAATAGTTTATTTTACAGCTAGCCCTCAGGACCGGAAACTTACATGAAAGGAGACAAATGATATCAAAAGATGATGGTTCTTCAACAAACTGACACAACAAGGATCACGGTGTGGATGAAAGCTCAACATTTGGCGCTGGAGGATAACGTATTATAAATATTGTTGATGAGTGCGTATAAATGATGTAAGGATTATAACGATTTTGAAAAGATGCAGGTTTTATGCGGACGGGCTTTCCTGCCAAAAAAAAAAATAATGAAAATATCATTTCAAGCATATTCAGTGCCGTAATTTACAGGAGAGATTATAATTATTTGGTTGTTTGTGTATTAGTAACTACCGTAAACTGGGGTCAATCGGGACACTTGGGGCGAATTGGGACATCAGTTTTAACCATGTTGGAGCACAATGTTTTGATTTTTCTGGATGGTTTCGATTAGAACAGACTCAGGCCAACAAAATGTGTACACCCATTTCCAAATTTGAAAGCTTTAAGTGCTCTAAAACTGCTGTCCCTATTCAGACTGTAGTCCCGATCCACCCCAGATTACGGTATTAATTTAAGAGTAGATGAGGAGGAGAATGTAGGGATTGAGAGTGGGTAACAGTAGAGGCTCGTATGCTAGAAAGGATAAATTTTAAGAAATTTGTTCTAAATACGAGTAGCGTGTAGTGAGAGAAAGAGAGAGTTGTTAAACGTTTGTGTGAGAGAAATAAATCAGTCTTGTAGTTTGTTTCGGCACGGAAAGACGCGTTTTATTTCCATCCGAAACCCAACGAAAGTTGCGAAATCAAGAGCTCCGATCACGACAGTAAGGAGCTTCAAGTTTTCAGGAGGGCTGAAATTTATAAATAAAGTGCCCATATCGTTTGTTGATGGCCCCTAAGGGGTGATCTGCAAACAACGTAACTTATTTTGTTGACTTTTATGCTTTTTAAATAAAATTTGAGGAAATAGTAACAGTGTTTATCTGCGCAACATAACATTTTTAATTTCGAAAAACTAAACTTTGCATACAACTTATTTATGTAAGGGATCGTCCAACAACAAAGTGACAAAAATTTGTAAAAAAAAACAATAGAATCACTTGATTTTTATTATTTAGTGAATTTCACTGTAATTTGGCCAACATAAGGGTTTGGAATAAAAAAAAATCGGTTGCGTTGTATTAGAATGAACCCTCACGTAAATCAGTTTATCATAAAAGGGCCATCCAGTAACCACGTGATTACTTTTTTGAAAGTTTTAGAATTTTTCCCCCTTGTGAACATCGGTCTATTTTGATTTGTTCAACAAGTTTCATAAAATACCTTCTTTTTTCGAGTTGCATACAAACTTAAGTGACGGAATTTGTGAATGACCCATGTACAATTCTTCTGTAAATAAGCTCAGAAACATTATATAAAAAATATATAATATTTAGTAGCCCTTTATCTTCAACAATCAACTACGCATACACTTTTTTTGCCATGTGACCAACATGATTTAAAATTTCGTGACGTTGCAACGCAAACTTAAACCTGTTGTAACTTTGGATCTAGACAACCAATTTAGTCGCTCTAGGTTGCATTTGAAAGCTCTTTCCAAATACAAAGAGCATCCGAAATATCAAAATGATTGAATATTTAGTTTTTTGTTGGCATAAACAACTGTACCTTTTTCGTGACGTTGCAACGCAATAAAATGGTAAACTTACACTAGTTCGAAAAAATACATAACTTAAGATAAAATGCAAATCCATGAAATTTCCATTTAGTACATCTATAAACCAACAAAATGCAATCAAAAGACTAATTTTTGGATTTTATTTCGCTGAAAACCAGGAGTTTCTAGAAAAATGTTTTAAAACGATGATTTTATCACGAATTGATGCATAACTTAACCAACTTGTACAAAATGATATTCAAATGATCAATTAATGAAAACCATGATTTTTGAAGCTTCAAGTAGTCTAGAATCGAGGAAAAATATCCAAATAGCTCATACACGCTTTTCAAAATTTCATCCTCAGGTGTACATTGCTGGAGAATGTGTCATATTGTCGCCGCGGCACTAAACCGAATTGAGCGAATTCAACTCTCGCGACGATTTTCTGTCGCGAAATATCTGTCAAACATGTTTAGGCGTTTTTGAAACAGTGTGTTAACTTGTTTTGTTTGATTGCTTGGCATTGTTTGGGTTGTTGAAATATAAATTGGGGATTCTACGCTGACTTGCGGATAAATGAGACAAAACAATTTAAATTACTGATTAGAATCTCTGTTCCGATGAATTAGGAGCTCAAACTTCCACACGAACCGTTTTAGTAGGGTTATGTAATGATTTTCAGTTGATTCCCAGACTCGAAAGGAGACGCAGAATATCAAAAGTCTTTGTCTGGATCTTGGAATAGGTTGCTATCTGGCCTCAAAATTCACCGTCAATTTGGTCCCTTGTGAATCCCGAAAGTGCCGTCATAATCCTTTTTCAGACTGGATTTCATGGCATGGACCATCTAATCCAAATCCATAAAGCAAATTCTGGCAGATCTTGTGGTCGGTTCTGTGATCCATGATGGTCTTGGCGCTAGTCGCTTCGCTACTCTACTCGCGACATTTCAGTTTGGTGCCGCGGCGAAATTTTGATTTGGTTTCGAGAGTGACATTTGAGATACACTCAGAAAAGAAACAACATAAAATAGTTTCGCAAGATGAAAGAGACTCGCGCTGATATTTCGATTTATTTCCGAAACCACAATATATTCAATCCTGCAACCCTCATTCCCTACATGCTTGAAAACAAAAAATCACACATTTTCGACTTTTGCGGATTTTGGCGATATTTTGCGGATTTTGCCATATTCCCTCATTTTCCAGGCTTTCACGACCGTTGATCATGTCCGGGGCGCAGTTTTTGTTCCTGTTTTTTTATTCGAATTTATCCCAATCAAACCCACTGTGTATGGCTTGAAGCAAAAAATCGAGCAAAAAACGAGCAGTTTTACACACTCTAAAAATGTCCGGTACTTGACACGAAAAAATGCATAACGTGATGAATACTCAATATTGAGTTGAATTTACAGGAGTGATTTTAAACTTGAGATTTTTATTACGAAAAGTCTTACTGATTTTTAGCACACCATGTTTTAAACTTTAAACACTTTTCGAAAGCTATGATTCTAAGTCAAATCTTTTATAGGACGATATTAAAATTTGTTTAGGATAGACATATTTCAGTTCATTGAAAATGTATTCTGTACGGGCATGTTTTAATAAATAAATTTGATTGAAACTTTATTTGTTATTTCTAACAGTATTTTCCACCATTGTTAACTTATTTCTTTTTTGTTTTCATATTTTTGGCCTCGTTGTTTTTATTGTTAAACATTAAATAAAAATTTTTGTACCTTCTTAAAACAAGTCCTAACTTACTGATTTCAAACTTTTTATCGGTTATGAATTCGGATATGGTAAAAAAGAAGCAAAGCAGTTTTTTTTACTAATCATTAATTGTGATCAAGCGTTTATTTACACTAGTTTACTTTACTCCTACTTAATCAGTTCTTCAAACCTGATGGTGGGGCAAAACGAGAAAGTAAGGAAACAATCGGTTCGTTTTTTGTTTCGAATTTGAAATTTTTGCTCCAAAAGGCGTGGTGTTTTTGCGTTTCCCGCGTGTCTCAAATTTCACTCCATCCATTGCTAACCTATACCGAGGTATTTTTTTATATTATTTTTTTTTTATAAAAAAGGAATTGGTTTGATTGCTAAATTCAACAGGAAAGAACGAAAGTTCAGACGCAAAAAAAAGTTGGGGGGAAATAAATTAAAGCTGGCACTGCACGGTCCGTCCCAAAGGGGAGAGCAACGTAAAGATGATGAGGATCTACGTGAAGTGAAACTTGAACTGGAACGGTGACCCGTGCTGGAAGTGATGGAAGGGATTGCCACCGCCGAAGCCGTTGTTGCGGCCGCCTTCCGGATCGAGCGGATCCTCGCCGGCGTCAAACTGCCGCCTCTTCTCCGGGTCGGTGAGGACTTCCTTGGCGGCGGCAATGTCGATGAACTTCTTTTCGGCCATCTTCTTTTCGTCGCCCTGGAAGTTATCCGGGTGCCATTTTTGGGCGGCCTTCCGATAGGCTTTCACCACTTCCTGCTTGGTCGCGGATCGCTTCACGTTGAGAATTTTGTAGTAATCTCTCCGTTCGGCTTGCTTCTGCATTCGCTGGGCCCGTTCGATGCCATCCTTGGCCCGCTGAAGGCTGTCGTTGATTTCCAACGCCTCGCGGTACTGGTGGATGGCGTCGTCGTACATCTCGGCCCCGATCAGGGCTTCCGCCCGGTCACACATCACTTCCGGATCCTGGTAAAGGTCCAACGCTTCTCGACACCGTCCGACGGCCGCCGTGTACTGTTCGTCCTTGACGAGGCAAGAGCAGAGCACCTGTTTGCCGTTGTACACCATCATCGGAACGTCCGGTTCCAGCTTGATGAGCTTTTCGGCATATTGCGTACAATCGGCGTACCGTTGCTCTTCCAGCGATGATTCCGCATCCATCAGCACCTTGTCGACCTTCTTGATCTTTTTGTAGAACGGGAAGCAATCTTTGTGCTCTGGGTCCAACTTTAAGCACTCGCGAATCTCCTTCAGCGCCGATCCCGAATCTCCCAGGTCGTACAGGATCTTCGACAGCGTGTAATAACCATCCGTGCTATCGTGCGAAAGGCGATTCACCGACCGGAAGTCATTGACAGCGGCCAACCGATCGCCAATCCGAATGTACGATTGTGCCCTCGCTTCCCGAATCTCCACCGACCACGGACAAATCTCCAACAGCTGGGTCAACAGCGCAATTGCCGTGCCAAAGTCACCCCGTTGCATCACGTCCAAGCAGAGCGCCCACTGATCCCGGGCCGGGTCGATCCGGGCGTACTGGAAGTTCACGTCGTGATTGTTCGGATCCATCCGCAGCACGTTCACCAGGTCCACCTCGGCGTTATCGAAGTCACCCATCTTGAGGTAAACCTGACCTCGTTGCGCTCGGGCCGCAATAAAGTCCGGCTTCAGCTCGAGCACGCGGGAAAAGTCGTTGATGGCGAACTTGGACTTGCCGAGGGCCAGGTACACCGTTCCGCGCTTAAAGTACGTCAGGTAGTTGTTCGGGTCGCCCTCTGTTGTGGAAGGAAGTGGTTACGCGAACGTTAGAACTCGATTATCAGTTGTTCGCAGATTATTAAACTTACCCACGGCGGCATGGTAATGTGTCAGGGCATCCGAGAGCTGTCCCCGTGCCAGCAGATCCCGTCCCATCTCCAGATGGCGGTCGATATCCGCCTGAGAGGTGGCCGATTCTGCCCCTGTAAGGATAAAGAAGAATCGCAATTAGAAACAATATTAGTACGATTTAAAGTATAATTCAATAAATATATATTAAAAACCGTTACTTAATCCACCCTTAGGTGGTTGGTGCCTTCCTTACATTCGTTGGAAAGGTCATTTAATCACACATCCAAAGATAAGTCGCATGATATATTTAGACAACGTTTTCATCAAATTATCTGAGATCTGGCCTCCAAAAAGTGTATAAATAACACTTAAGTACTTATAACTTTTCATAGGGTTGTCAGATTTACAATGTTTCGAGCGCGTTGGAAAGATCTTTTGATTACCCATCCAACGACAGGTCGCATAATAGATCCAACGCTTTCATAATGATATCTGAGATCCGGCTTCCAAAAAGTACATAAATAACACTTGAGTGCTAATAACTTTTGATAGGATTGTCAGATCTTCAATGTATTGGTCGCGTTGGAAAGGTCTTTCGAATACCTTTCTAAAAATGTATAACTTACAAAAACCACCCTTTTTACAATCTTCCGGACTTTTGTTAAAATCGTTTTTTTAGCATAACTTTTGAAGTACTTAACTAAACCGCATAGTTTTTAATAGCGACTTATGGGACCCCAAGACGGATCGAATGACGCCAAAACGGACAAAATCGGTTCAGCCAATGTCAAGATAATCGAAAAAATTTTGATCAACATCCCACCACTCACACAGACATTTGCTCAGAATTTGATTCTGAGTCGATAAGTATACATGAAGGTGGGTCTAGGAGGTCTATTTGAGAAGTTCAGTTTTCGAGTGATTTTATAGCCTTTCCTCAGTAAGGTGAGGAAGGCAAAAATACAATTAGACTTAAACCAAAGGCTTGTTACTTTTTCCATACAAGGTTCCTAATCATATAGAATGGGTATGTGAATATTCGAAAATCAGTATCTTGAAAATAGATTTTCTGATCGATTTGGTGTCTTCGGCAAAGTTGTTTTTTTGCCCAAGAGATTAGGATGTTGCAAAATCTGGTAACGAAAAATATTTTTTTAATTGAGATTTTTGAAAAAAAAGAAAATATTGTATTTAAGCCAAACTTTAAAAATCATAGGGAGCGTTCTTTTACTACGTAACGCAGTTAGGGGAGAGAGGGGTGTCGGCGTCTGTTACGAAAATTTGGGGAGGGGGAGTGATGAAAAATTATGTTACGTAACGCAAAATTTTCATATAAGCATCCATAAAAATTTGCAAAAAGTCCTTGTGTTACGCATTACTAGGGGGTAGGGGGGATCGCTCATCTGTTAAGATTTGTTACGAAGGAGGGGGAGGGGGGTTATAAATCCAAAATTTTGCGTTACGGAATAAAAGAACGCTCCCATAGATGCAAAATCCAATTTCAAATTTGCAAACGAAAATGACTTGAAATTTTTTTTAATTGATAAATTCGGGGCCTCGTTTGTTTACAAACATGAAAAGTTTTGTAGAAGAATTGGAAAAAAAATTATGAAATGTGTCATATTAATAGATCGAACAAAATCCTCGAAATATTGGAAAATCATAAAAAGCAAAAAGTATATTTTCAAATTTTCTATTCGATCTGTAAGTGTACTCAGCTATGATGTTTGAAAATGTCATAGTATTTCTCATCATTCTTTTTAAACGTGGTAAGCTAATTTTGTTTCAACCGATATGATTTAAAAAAAAAACACTTTTTTTACCACCCTATTTCGGATAGGATCACCGCAGTCACCAAACCAAAAAATACGGGTCTAAGTGCATCTCCAGCGCTGGGGGCAAACATCGAATCAAATATAATTTCGCCCGACGTCAACCAATTTGCAAATATGCTCTCAGATCTTCGGAATTTCACTTTGCTACCCGGTATTCAGCCTGTATGCTACCGCTACAAAAGGAATTATGCAACATCAGAAAAAAAATAGAAATTTAATAAATTTATTTTTCAATTTTAAAAGCTCCAAATTTAAAAAAAAATCAATGAATAAATATTTATAAAATTTCATGAATTTTAAAAATTCGCAATTCGCAATTTTCAGTGTAAGAACGGGCCTTGACCGATCTTATGCACCAGGTTCCCGACGAACACGCACTGCCCTTACACCTACATCTCACCCTTGCTCTGAGTCAGTACGAGCAGCACGCTAGAACACGCTTTGAGTGTTCGTGCCAGGCATGCACACCTTCTTTTCCGGTTACGCATTTTAACTCGGCCGGGGATGGTACATTACGTAGGGTTTGATGTAAGTATAAGCGCCTAACCATTTATAGTGTGCCTATCAACTTTCATTAAAGCAAAAACTGTTTTATTTTAGTTTGAATTCAAAAACTAATTGTTATTTACTGTGTACTGTTTTCTCCTGAAATCTTTCCTAGTGTTGAGTCGTGTTTATCTGTTGCTATTTCTTCTGTCGCGGTGTTTTGTTACAATGTTTTGAACCTAAGCATGTTATTAAAAAGTTTACCAAAAGTACAATAATGTTACGTGTGTGACTTTGATCATTCAATATATTGAGTAAGGACTCAAACCTTACTTGTTTGAAGAAAAGGGCGTAGATTAAAACAATAGACAATAAAGGAAAGCAAACTACATAAAGTTCGATACTGAAAGAATAAGTGTATGTTGAAGGAAAGAAGAGTAAAAGCTGTATGAAGTAGATTAAAAATATAGGCAATAATTTATGAAAAAAGCTATCTGATAAAGGATAAATAATATCATATAAGCTTAGATAGCATTAATGACAACTTCAGGAGCCGATTGGGGATGTTAGGGAAAACATAGCAGTTAAAACTGGCAAATAAAGTAGAGGAGACTTGACAGATAAGTGAAACAGGACTAAAGTAGTTGGAGATAAGAAGAAGAGATACTCCGAGTTGCGATGTTCTAGGTACATCCACAACAGTTCGTTCAACATGCTGTGGATCAAAACAATACCTTCTACAATCACAAATTACTTCCCTTTCCCACATTGCCGCTTTATGATGTAGTCCATGCTCTGCAAAGAAAGGGATGTTAGTAAAATATAAACACTATAAAATATCGATACAGTTACTTTCGTGAACCTGAGTGACATCAGGGTTTCTTATGTTGTTGCTGTTGTCTCCAGTGTGATAATATCACTCCAAAGTGGTTGTCGTGGTGCAATCGTTCTCCAACCGCAGGCCCAGACACGACATGAAAATGGAAACAAACAAAAACAAAACAAAACAAAAAGATGCATTAGTATAAGAAAATAAGAGAAACGAAAGATCATGCAATCAAAATAAAATGGTGGATAGTAAACAGAAGCAGAATTAGAAAATCAGTTATACATAATAAAGAAATAGAAGATAGATAGTAGCTGAAAGTGGAAAGAAGAGAAACCCCGTATTGCGATGTATCAGGTACATCCACAACAGTTAACTCAACATGCTGTGAATCAAAACAATACCGTCTACAATCTTCCCTTCCCACATTGCGCATCCCTTTCTTTTGGCCGTCTCTACTCTGACCCTCGCTGGTCAAAGGTTTACGAGTTCGTTTCCACAGGCCACCAGCAAGGTCACGTGTTGTCATCATGATGACGAAACCAAGCCAACGTGGAGGTAAGAAAATGGGTAACTTGCAAGGAACCAGAGCAGCTGTTTTGACCAAGGTCTAGGTCAGCTAACAGCACTACGGGTGTAGTTCCGCTCCTTCCAGGATATTCCTCACCGGGTGTCAACCGAAAAGGTATCATTTCACCCTTGGCCTGCATAAAATTTCATGAATTTTAAAAATTTAGAAAAATTGAAATTTCATAAATTTCAGAATTTTCAAAAATTAAAAAAAAAACTACAAAAAAATGATAAAAAGTTATTGTTTTTAAAATAAAAAAAAGGATTTAACAAGCTAAATAATTACAAAAATTAAAAATACATGAAAAAATAAAAAAGATAAAATCAAAAATATTAAAAATTATTTAAGAGCTTGAAATAGTTCATAAAATTGAAGAAAATATAAATTTACAAATCAACATCTAGGCTTTTTAAAACGTCCTATAATCAAATGTAAACATTTCGTGTATCCCGCTAACTCCGATGGACACTGACATAAGATGAGAGAGACACACTAAATGTTAACATTTGTTCATAAGACCTAATCAATAAAAGTCTAACAATCAATAAATTAAGAAAACAAAAAAAAATCAGAAAGAAAAAACCAAAATTTAAAAGAAGCAACAAATTAAAGCAAATTAAAAAATCTTTAAAAATCTAAAAAAAAAATGATTTTTTTTTTTTAATTTAGAATTTTTAAATTTTGAATCCTTTTGATTTTTTGAATTTTGGAATTTCTGATTTGTTTATACTTTTAACGTCCATTCCGGATAATGTCCATTCCGAAAACGTCCATTCCGGGAAATGGAATTCCGGAAATTGTCATAGAATCGTCATTTTGTATGCAACAAGCAAAATTGTATGGAATCTAGTATGGAAAAAAATACTGATGCAAAATGGCTTCTTTGGACAATCATATGGAAAAAGTTTCATTCAATCAAAAAATACGAAAAAAAATAAACTTAAAAGTTAATTTATGTTTTTCGATTTCTTTTGTAATTTTGTGTTAAAAAGCATCGTCTCAAAATATAAATTAATTTCTTACAAATTATTTGGCTCTTTCACTCAAAACACTTTTACCAATTATAACTGGTAAGAAGTTCTGAAGAAATATATCATTTCAGTTTCATTGATGTTTTAACCCAGTCGCGTACGTGTACTTTGTACACACTTTGTAAGGACACTTGTAAGAAACGCAAAAACAAGCAACTTTCGACGCGTTAAACACAAATTCATTACGAATGGTCACATTTTTTGAAATTTTAGACGATTTTGTTTAGTTTTATAAGAAATCAATCATCATTTTTATAGATATACTGCAAAAAATCGTTCCAAATGCACCAATCTTTCGCACATATTCCTCCACGAAAGTGAGAGATAACAAAACAGAGACCTGACCCGCTATTCGGCCGACCGACCAAGAGGGGACACGTCAGAGTTTGGATGTTGTTGCGGTAAACTTATGATGGTCTTTGTGATTTTTGGACGCGCTTATCTTTTTGGGATGATTGAGGAAATTTCAATTAAAATTGCGAAACCTCTTTCTCTTTAAGGGGAAATGATTTGATGGCTAATCCTTCACACTAGTATAGACTTAGATATTAGTTTTCTTCCTGCAGCGGGACTTACGTTTGAAGCACAGGTCTAATAATAGAAACAGCAGGACCGTGGTCAATTTGCGGCTGTCGCTGAGCTGCGACATTTCGTACAGATTCAGCAGCATTTTCGCGAGATTTTCCACCCGTCGTGGTTTGCTTTTCTTCACGTCAAGCAACACAGCACCTATTTCTTCTTCGCTTCACTTCGAATAGAACAGATTCTACACCGACATACTCCGGAGACCTGTCCTGTTCCGTCGTTCCGAGTTTGAGTTGTTGGGCTGTTCTGCACCAAAATTTACTTCTGAAGCTGCAATGCAAAACCCAAACTGACGTGTTGTTCTTGCGTTCGAGCAGTTTTGACAACCTCCCAGATGTGGTCGACGCTGATTGGTTGGCGCGTTTGACAGCTGGAGAGGCTTTGCTGCATGGGCCCGAGGACGTCGCGGCTCTGTTTTGGGGAAGTAGTAGATTGGTGGACACACTTTTTGGCGGCAAGGACGGTATTCAGAGTGTGAATTTTAACTTGTTTTGTTTTCAATTGGGTACTAAAGCCCTATGTCAATTTTTATGTACAACGGTAAAAAACACGATTAAAAACCATTTCTGATCACTTTTTTTCATTTTAATGCAAAAATTTTTTTGACAAGACAACATTTTTTTCGATGGATCAACTATGGTCCCCTTGGAACGAGCTGTCAAGTAGGAGCTTTTCTGTCAAGAAGGACCGCGAGGTTAATTTTTCAAAATTGATTTAAAAATCCATTTTAAACTATTTGTGGTCGTACAAAGGGTCATTGTACTCAGAAAAATAAGCTTTATCGCTTTAAACAATAATATCAGCAAAATAAGCTTCATTTTAGGACCCAATTAAATTTTAGTTAGGTGTTTTTTCTTTCAAGATTATTTTTTTCTCTTGCATCGCGTGTATAAACGAATGAAAAAAATCTAGAGCACCTAGTTTATTTTTATTTTAGGACAACTCAAAAAATCAAACCAATTTCGTAAAAAATTAGGAAAAGCAAATTCATAGTTGTAATGTTGTGAAATATCGGTGTTGGTTGCAGTGAAATCTCAATGCAGTCGTAACGAAATGTTAGTGGAAAATGAATATCCGAAAATCCGCCAAACAGACTCTTCCAGATTTGATTACACGGTAAGTAATTTGTTGTTACGTAACGTAAACATTTGGACTTACAACTGCAATAAAAAGTTATAAATAATTGAACAAAATCAACAAATTTGAAAAATAAATTTATAACGTTGTGCGAAACAATAAATTGGATGGAACATAGATCTAATTTTTAATTTGTAATTTGTTGTTTAATTTGTAATTTGTTGTTGATCTAGGGTTTTTTCTCAAAATTTATTTTCCCTAAAAGAGCACGCAGCTAGCAACATCTAAACTTAGAAACATGTACCCTCCCTGTAAAGGCTTATGAATTGATCTCAGTTGAAAGGTTCTCCAAATCTCTGAATTGCAAATGTATCATCCTGGAGCAGAACTGTTAAATTCTAATAAACACCAATTGAATTGAAATTGGATGGAAATATGATCAAATTCTTAACCTGGCAAATATACGATATCTGTCATGAATATAAAATAGAGCTTTGAAAGGATTTCCATTAAATTTTATCAAATTGATCGTAAAAGGAACTACACAACTATAACTCTTCTTGAAATCACAAACGCCCTAACGTGTTGACATTGATAGGATCTCAATTTATTTTTAAGAATATTTTCCAACTGGTAGGCCAACAAATGCATATAAATTTTAGGTAAAATTGATAAAAAATTTAAATTTTGGTTAAAATTCTGTAACACTACCATTGTTAATAAAAAAATCGATCTATTTTGCATTTTAAACTGAACACATAACACGAATCAAAAGTTTTCACATTTATATGAAAATTGTTCTGCTGAAATTTGAAGTTTTTGTTTCTTGTGTTTCATAAACATAAATATTTATTTTTTGAGACTTTTATCATCTTCTCCTAGTGGAAAATTGGGTCCTAAAATGACACACGGCGTGTTTTCTAGAACAAACATTTCAAGAAAAATTGTCATAGCTACTGTCAAATGTGTCTTATAGGAAATTTTCTCAGCTTACCAATGCTTCTAAGAACGAAATGTTTCATCGGGAAATTTCTGAGATATCAAATTTTTAAGTTTTTTGTTCTAAATTCCTGTATTATTTATTGTAAACTTTATAATAACTATTCTGGAAACTTGTCAAATAATGTTTTTTATGTGTCATTTACTCATAAAAATATGCAAAATAAGGCTAGAAACAACTTTGTAGAAGGCTGAACATTTTTGGAATTAAGTTTAACCATGTTTTTGAATATATGGGATTTATTCTGAAATGAAAACCATAATACCGTATAAAAAATTTTTTTACAAGAATTAAAAGATAATTACATAATTTTTGTGTAAAAATATCACGTGTCTGCTCTGATTTAGCTGATACAATCGATTTTTTGAAGGTTTGATTTTTAATTTTATTATCGGATTTTTATGAATAAATTTTATATTTTTGTAAGCAAAAATGAACCGGGAACATGGATCCAAAAGATGATTTAAAATCAAAAATGTACTACAAATTACTGTTCCAAGCATCAAAAGTCATACTCTCATGAGTATGAAATTTTTATGAAATAACGAAAAAAAAGTTTAGCTGTTGAAAATGTATTTAAATGTAGGAGTAAAATTCGTGTGTTTAAACTCTGAATTTTGAAAACACCGTCACAGACTTTTTTTTTGGTTTACACAGAAATAAAATATTATTAAACAGCACAAATAAAACAGAAGCTTCCATTCCAAACTATTTAAACAAAAATCAAAGTATTTGTAAAATGTTTTAAAAATATTGGATAAGACATCTATAATATTGGTGATTCCTTGATCATTTCATACAAAATAAAAATTATAAAATTATTTTAATTATATTATAATATCGTTTCAAACTCATAAAAAGTGTTTCTCAATTTCAATTTTGAGTTTAAAACATGTTTTGTTTTCATGCAACTGTTTAATGTTTGGTTAAGGAAATATAATATTTTTTCATAAAAATCTAGTAATACCCTTATCAATCTCAAACATGCAAAAAATCGGTATGTGTTATGTGTTAATTATGATTTTTTTTAAAATAAAACTCATAATATGAAATAAATTTTACACACCCGAACATGGGAAAGAAAATAATTAAGATATTGAAAAAGATGTTCTTTTTAAAAGGTACTGTGTAACATAAATAAAAAATAAAATTACTAAACTGAAATATCATCAATGTAAAAATTCATTTTATTCAGATTTTGTACACTTTTTTAGTTGGTATTTAACCTCGACACACCAGTAGAACAAAAAAACTAGTACAGTATGTAAAAAAAGTATTTACACCCCTTGGGCACTATGCACATATTGTGATGAAACATCTAAACAATTTAATGTTGACAGAAACCTAGTACTACGTTTTGTTCAGAAACTCATGCCAGACATTTTGCTACAAAAAGCTCATGAAAATATGATTTCTATAAAAAGTTATATAACAAATACTATTACGAAAATAAAAAAGGTGCAGAAAAGTTTGTACACCTTTCGAAAAATTAACATAAATAATGTTATTTGTTGACAAATCACCATAAATCCAGTCTCCCAACTCCAAATAGGCATCCTTGACTGATTAAAAAGTAATTTGGATTGAATATAAAGTTTACTAACTACTTAGTATAAAAGTTTATATAACTCTGGAAATTCTATATAAAACTTATCTAAACTTAATTTTGCAAACTTTTAATTCAACTAAATGTCAATATATTACCATAGAATTGCTAAATAAACATTTTGGAGTGGGTATAACACCGTTTTGGGGATATTTGTATCGATAGAATAGATTTTTCGTAGGAATTTCCTACCAACCCGGAATTACGTCGTCGGAAAATCCGCCGGCATCTGAACCGGTCCACAATTCACAAGTCAACCTATGAGGCATCAGAAAGGGCATAAAATTTCCGATCTTTTGATACCCATACATCTAGGTTTTCTATAAAACCCACGTTTTTAAATACCTAGGCAAAAACGTTGTTATGGTTTCGATTGAGCAATTTGCCAAAAATGTATGGAATTTCGTAATTTTTGTTCTCGTGGATCAAACTTACTTTTTGCCCTGGTATTTAAAAACGTAGGTTTTAAAGAAAACCTAGATGTATGGGTATCAAAAGATCGGAAATTTTATGCCCTTTCCGATTCCACATAGGTTGACTTGTGAATCGTGGACCGGTTCGGATGCCGGCGGATTTTCCTACGACGTAATTCCGGGTTGGTAGGAAATTCCAACGAAAAATCTATTCTATCGATACAAATATCCCCAAAACGGTGTTATACCCACTCCAAAATGTTTATTTAGCAATTCTATGGTAATATATTGACATTTAGTTGAATTAAAAGTTTGCAAAATTAAGTTTAGATAAGTTTTATATAGAATTTCCAGAGTTATATAAACTTTTATACTAAGTAGTTAGTAAACTTTATATTCAATCCAAATTACTTTTTAATCAGTCAAGGATGCCTATTTGGAGTTGGGAGACTGGATTTATGGTGATTTGTCAACAAATAACATTATTTATGTTAATTTTTCGAAAGGTGTACAAACTTTTTTTGCACCTTTTTTATTTTCGTAATAGTATTTGTTATATAACTTTTTATAGAAATCATATTTTCATGAGCTTTTTGTAGTAAAATGTCTGGCATGAGTTTCTGAACAAAACGTAGTACTAGGTTTCTGTCAACATTAAATTGTTTAGATGTTTCATCACAATATGTGCATAGTGCCCAAGGGGTGTAAATACTTTTTTTACATACTGTATATTTCCCTTGCGACAGTTGACAACATTTAAACACACTTATCCACCGCACCTGTCCATCACGCTAGAAACCGTCCCAGATCACCCTCACCAATCACTCAGGCTGTGTTTTTCGCGATTTTCCATCACCGTTTCATCGATGAGTGCGCGAAAGTCCGCCGAAATTTCGGTGTTGCGCAGGTCGAAGCGTTGCAGCGTTTTGTTCTCCTTGATCCGTTCCACCAGGCCGGCACCCATCGCTGGACCGAGCTTGTTCGAGGACAAGTCCAGGAACTTTACACTCTTGTTGAACCGCAGCATCATCAGCAGGTACTCTTCGATTTCCTCGTCGATCGAACAGCAGCTGAGGTTCAGTCTAGGGGAAAATTAGAAAAAATCTCTTAAAAACGCTTTATGAGATGTTTGAATTTAATCAAACAACTAACTCTTTCAGTGGCAGATAGAACATCATCGTGAGTATAATTATTGCGCCAGGATTGCCGATGGGATTGAGGCGTAGGTCTAACCGTTCGATAGGCCGTCGACGAACCAGGTGGACCAGAAAGAGGATGCTTTCGGCAGCTGAAATTAAACAAAAAATGTCAAACTTTTAGTATTGTGCGATATTCCCCTTTTTAATTTAGATATTCTAGATTTTTGATAAATCTGCTGAAAAAATATCCGAACTGCCTTATTTCTTTTTAATTCAGGGATTTATATTTTTAAAAAGAAGTATAACTTCCTGCGAACCACTACAGAAATCCCAATTACGCTTCTTAAAAAAATGTTGGAATTTTTTTTGGAGATCATAAAATTTTACAAAAATTTTATAAATTTAACTCATTTTTCATAATGTTCATCTTTTGCAAAGACCAAAATTCGGTCAAAAATAAGTAAAAAATAATTTTCCAGACTAGAAAAAAAACGAATTGAACTTGATAACATTAGTGGACCCCTTTTCAATAGTGGACCCTCTTTTCAGGCTTTTTATTGGATTATAAAATCACAATTTCTAGTTTATCTGCTTACAGAACATATTTACTTCCCCTTTTCACGAAATGCTGTGTTTAAATAAATCCACGATGATCACTAGCATTTTTACTACAACACATTTTCACATATTTTTTTTTCACTTTAGGTTTAAAATAAATATCTTGGGGAGCGGCCGTGAAATGATGAATATGAACGAAAAATCTAAGTCGCTCGTGGCGGGGTTCGATCCTCCGTCCGTGACGACTTGGTGAGCGTGGACTGGAATTAGGAATACTGTTACAGAGAGCGAGTTGTGGCGCTATAACCACGGCAAATAATGTCCAGGGCATTCGTGGAAATACAATGTCCCATCCCAGAGGGTCCCGGAGTACCAAACCTTCTTAGCATGGTGCTCCCAACGAATACAACCAAAATCTCGGAGCGTATGGTGGTGTGTCCCCACGCTTCTTCCTCCCCTGTCGATTCAGAATTGTGTTGTTGTTCGAACACTCTGTGCTCAAACTCAACCCAATTACGAGTCATCTCTGCGATACGGCTTTACGCAGTAGGCCTGGCCGCTTCAACGCTTGTGATGTTTCAATGCATTTCGATGCAATGGCGCACTACAAATGTCAATAAATGACAAGAAGAGTGCTAGGCGTCATCTAACCTAAGGCACTCTCCAGGATCCCTTCGAAAGATTGGCTGCGCTAGGGTCTGATTAGATTAGATTAGATTAGATTAGGTTTAAAATAAATATCTTGTTCTTGTTTTTTTTTGACTGATTATAATGTCAACTCACGAGCTGCGACGTTATGAGAAGGACTTATTTAATCGCGTATTTTTAACTTCATACCGCCGGCGTGCCGGAGCAAGTTGCTATGAGAAGGACTTTCAAAACGAAATGTAATTATATTTTATTGAAGTTTTATTCGGCGACGTGTAATTCATACATTAATATCACGACAATCTCAAATAGTGCTGCTACACAGCGCACGACTTTTTTTATAACAAATTTAGCAAAGAATTTGCTAAAACCGGACGGCGAACAACCGACTCGTCATCAAAAATACAACTTAAAAACACGACGAAGCGAATCCTTTCTTCCATGAATTCCCAAAACGATTCACACTGATCAATCCGACGGACACCACACGACTGATCAAAATTCAATTAAATCGTGTTCAGGAACTCAAATCTATCATACCTTGACTAAAAACTGAAACGTTTACTGACATCTATACTTAAAAAAATGGAGTCGAACTGTCTCTCACACGCTACAGCTTAAACGCTGGCAAAATGTACGGATTTTGAGCAATTCTCCTAAAATTTAGCAAACGCTATCAAAATATTGGAAAACTAGTCTAGTCCAGACTCGATTATCCAAAGGCCTTGGGAAAATTTCACTTTGGATAATCGAATCTGCAGATTATCAAATCAGGATTTTTTATTGTTGTCATATTTTTTATTGTCCAGCTCGATTATGATCCCAACACTATTCTAGAGTGATTTAGAATTTTTATATGCAAAATATCGGTGGTTATAAAATATTGAAAAATTGCAACTTTTCAAATTTAACAATATAGGGTCGCAGAAGAGCAATTCTCTGATATTTCGGTCATTCGATTTTTTTTTATTTTTTAATCCCTTGTACACTTTTTTGGTGCCTTCGGTATGCCCAAAGAAGCCATTTTGCATCATTAGTTTGTCCATATAATTTTCCAAACAAATTTGGCAGCTGTCCATACAAAAATGAAATCTGTTTCTTTCAAAGGATTTTTTTTATCAGTTTGGTGTCTTCGGCAAAGTTGTAGGTACGGATAAAGACTACACTGAAAAAAATGATACACGCTAAACAAATTTTTGGTGATTTTTAATTTCACTTTTTGCCACTAAAACTTGATTTGCAAAAAACACTGTTTTTTCTGATATGTTTTAGGGGACATCAGATGCCAACTTTTCAGAAATTTTCAGAGCGGGCAAAAAATCTTTGACCGAGTTATGATTTTATAAATCAATACTGATTTTTTTGAAAAATCGAAATATTGATCGCAAAATTTTTTTAACTTCATTTTTCGATGTAAAATAGATTTTGCAATCAAAAAGTACTCTAGGGAAATTTTTATAAAGTGCACCGTTTTCAAGTTATAGCCATTTTTAGGTAACTTGTTTTGAAAATAGTTGCAGTTATTGATTTTTTAAATCAGTGCCCATATTTGCCCACTTCATATTTTTGAAAAGCTGAGAAAATTCTCTATATTTTGCTTTTTGAACTTTGTTGATACGACCCTTACTTGCTGAGAAATTGCCATGCAAAGGTTTAAAAACAGGAAAATTGATGTTTGAAATTTTGAAATTATATATGTCTTTATTGAATATTCTTATAATAATTACATTTGTTTTACATGCTAAGTGGTATGGCCTAATGCTCTTCATCTTTGTGGTATTTTTCGTTTTATTATTAACTGATCAAATTTATTTTATTTACTTCAAATTGTTTTACATTATTGCATTGAATCGAATACATTTGGGTAAAAAAGAAAAAAAAATCACTTTAACAACAAATCCTAACTTAAAACTAAAAAAGAAAATTCATTGAAATATTCAAAATCATTAGAACGAGTAAACTACGAACTGTATTTTAAGATAAATCCTCCAAGCGTTCTTACTTGTTCCGCACGAGTTTTGCAACCACGCAGTGTTGTTGTCATCTCGATGAAAATGTTCAAAAGTTCCTGTGGTGAAAACAGGTCACTGCTGCCTTCACCCGTTGATGTTGGTTGGTTTTCCCTCGGTTGCTGACTGAAGCCTGGAGGTGTTGTATTCTCTGCAACTTTTTGCCGCTGATTCAACGGCAATGGCTGCAGATTTGGAACCACTCGAACAGATCCCGCTCCTGGCGACGCCAAAGCAGGAAAATCCACGTCCGTGAAAGTTGGTGGTGTTCTGCGACGATTTGGTTGGTGCCTCGTCGTCGCTTGCTGCCGAATTTTTACAAACTCAGCACGTTTTGGGCAGCTTCGATTCTTGGTCGAATGGTCGCCGCCGCAATTGAAGCATTTCGCTTCGATGTTCTCGTTGATTGTTTCGCAAGCTTGAGTTTTGTGCTCACCTCCGCAGGTTGCACAACGACTCTTGATGAATCAGTTCCTTCCACCATGTCCAAACTGCAAGCAGTTCGAACATTGCGTCACGTCACGGTGCACTGGACGATAACGTTCCCAAGACACGATGATGTTGAAAATTGCCCGAACTGCTTTCAGCTCAGACGGCGTTGTTGATCCTTTCTCGAAATGAACCAGGTACAGTTGATCACGATACTTGATGTCCTTGTTGTGTCTCGTCATCTTGAAGACTTCGATCACGTTCAACTTCAGAGTTTTGAGCTCTTCTTTCAGCACACTCACATCCATGTCGTACAGGGCTCGGAGGACCTGTTTCATGGGGCGTTTACCTGGATCGTCATGGCTGTAGTATTCAATCTTGGTGTTGTTCAGGAAATCCCGAACGTAGTTGTAATCCTTTCTGGTAGGTAGCAGAATTTTGAGTCCATCAGCACACAAGCGAATGGAAGCTCGTAAAGCACCAGATTTGATAAACCCGGTCAGCCACTTAAGCACCGAATCCGATGACGATGTTTTCACAAAAATGGGTGGCAACTTTTCCCGTCGTTCAAATTCTTCCTTCTCGCTCACGTCCACAGGAAGGGTAGCGAACTGGTTTCCAGACAATTTTTGAGCGTCCTTGCTCAAACTGCCTGGCTTTGCAGGTAGCGCTTCGGCATTCTTTAGCTTCTTCAAATCTGCCGATCCTGCTGGTGAGGACCGCCTCTTTTTCTTGCCGTGAGGCATTTTTGCACTTTTTAAGCACTTTTCAGGAGCTAATATCCAGGAGTACCTCACTGATTGGTGTTCCACAAGGGAATGGAAAATTGATGTTTTCTATGTCTCACCCAAACAACCCACAATTTTCTAATGTCGATATTTCAGCAACTAATGGTCCGATTTTCAATGTTAAAATATGAAACATTCGTAAAATTTTCCGATCTTTTCGAAAACAATATTTTATTTTTTTTAATCAAGACTAACATTTCAAAAGGGCCAAACATTCAATATTACGCCCTTTTGAAATGTTAGTCTCGATTTAAAAAAAAATCCGTACATCGATATGAAAAAAATATGAAGTGGGCAAATAAGTCGAACCAGCCTCCGGCTGAAAAACTCTATAATAAAGAACAAAAAAAAAAAAAAGTGGGCAAATATGGGTCGTATCAACAAAGTTTAAAATTTTATCAGCCTTTCAAATTTTTTTTTTCAAAAGTGGGCAAACGTGGGCACTGATTTAAAAAAATCAATAACTGCGACTTTTTTCAAAAAAGTTACCTAAAAATGGCTATAACTTGAAAACGGTGCACTTTATCAAAATTTCACATAAGTATTTTTTGATTGCAAATTTGATTTTACATCGAAAAATTAAGTGAATCATTTTTTTATCAGTGTAGTCCTTATCCATACCTACAACTTTGCCGAAGACTGGCCTGAATCGACCCAAAACAGGCAATGTTAAGATTAACAAAAAAAAAACATCCGTTTGAAAAATTTACTCAAATACTTGTTTCTTGATAAAACCAGTAAAAAATATGTTTTCCGGAAGTTCCGGGTTGCCGGAACCGGTGGCCACGATGGCCAAATACCTCTTCCGGAAGCTTATAGAGTCAAGTCCAATTGGAAGTAACCCGCTAAATGTTGTCATTTGGGATATACAGGCCCTCAAAGTCGGGGCCTCAGAAGGATTAACGCGTTAATTAACGGCGTTAATTAACGACGTTAATTAACGTGCTCCGTTCACGTTCTCGTTAAGATCAACGTAGGCTCCGTTCGCGTTCACGTTTAGGTTAACTTTTAACGATTCCGTTAAGTTAAACGTCGTTAATTTAAACGTTTAACAGCACTGGTAAAGTGACAAAAATGCACGGAGTTTTTTCGGTTTTTGTTGAATATCTCAGGATTGAAATCGAATTTTGGGGATCTGTGACGGTCAAAAGGTGAGGCATTGTGAGCTGCACAAAATGGCGTTCTTAACACAATTTGGCCAAAAATGCACGTACGACAAGTTAGCACGATGGCGACGATTTGACAGATTTCTTCCAAAACATAGATTGTGTTTTGTTTTGAATATTTCAAGTCTGAAAACAGGTTTAACTTACAAAGAAAGTTATTCGTCAGCACCACTTCCTTCACGTTCGGCAACGATTCCGGCGACAGTGCGTCGAAAAAGGCCCGCACCCCGACGTCTCCGCAGCGACAGTGCGGAAAGCCAACCGACGCCAAGTTCGGACAACCCTTGTCCATGGCCGTGGCCAACCGTTTCATCATCGCCGGTTCCAGCTTTGTACTGTGCAGCCGAAACTCCGTTAGTTCGTAACACCGTTCCAGGCCCTGGGTCATCAGCTTGATGTCCTTGTCCGTGATGGTGGCACACCCGAGGTAGAAATTGTTGCCGGCATTTTTCACATCGTACGTGATGTTGACCTTGCGCAGTTCACGGAGATTCGAAAGAATCAAATCGAACGGAATGTGGTCCCCGTTCTCGTTCGTTGGTGGCTCCAAGTGGTCAATTCGGAGTTCACGCACGTGCAGCGAGCACAGGTCGACCAGCTTTTGAACGATTTCCTGCTCGTAATCGGCTGGCTTCAAGTTTTCCAACATTTCCGAGATGTGCTTCTCCAGGTACACTCGAATCCACGGTTTTTCGTCCACGTCGATCGGGTAGTACGTTTTCCACCTGTTGACGAAGGCACGCCTCCAGAAGGCATCACTGCGAATCCTCGCACACAGATTCTCCAACGGAAAGCTCAAATCCAGCAAGTCCAACAGGAAGTGTCTATCCTCGCCCAGTGGAATCTCACGGAAGAACGGAATCGTTAGCCAGTTGTTGGCGATCGTGTTTAGGCACAGTATCTTCAACGGTTGCGGATTGCACGTGTCCCAGTCCAGGTTGATTCCGTCCACGTGGCGATTCGCATCGCTGGACAGCTGGTGCTCGCAAAAGTACGCCCGGTGCGTGTTAATGTCCAACGTATTAGGATACTTCATCACTGCGCTTCGCGACTTGGCCTGTGGCCTGCAAAATTTGCACTTGAAATATGAGCCGGAACGCCGGGCACGTTTGATCGATACCGTCGTCGGGTGCCAACTAACGAAAAGTCCGCCACGAGCGAGTGTGATGCGATTTTGGCGTCTCCTCATGGTGAGGACGGAGGCACTGTGGGAATGGTTTGTTTTAAGGAACGCGACGCAGCAAATTTCGGTATACAAAACGGGATCCATGGCAATTTGCGGATATTGGTTCGGGAATTTGCCAGCAGCTGTTTGATTGAACTTTGCTTCGATAAGAGAAGGTGATTTTAGTAGATTGCCTAGGAATGTATAAAAAAAAACATCTGAACTGATTCCAACATCATCATCCACCCATCGCCGAAATTTGGAAGACGGGAAGAGTCTATGCTCCATGTTTAGGGGATAAGGGAAAATCTCCACGAGATCCTCAATTAAGTTTCGCCGAGAGTTGGACGGTATTTGGGAAGATAAAAGGTATATAAAGCTATAATGTAACAGCCATTCATAATGCCTTTGGCATTGAACCTGTTTTTATTTTGTGGATTTTTTAAAATAATTATTTGATATAATTTAAAATTAATCACGATAAATTTCATTCAATTATTTAAAAAAAATTGCGTATACAACTTTTTTCATTTTATCAACTACAATCGTTGTTAGCCATGGAAATCGCTTTGAGACAAATTGCCATATAGAACGGAACTTCTGCGTCGGTTTGTGCTGGCGTTGGCGGTCACTTGGGCGGATTTACAACGGCCCCGACCGCCCGACCATGTGAGCCAGGAGACAGACCGGCGTTTGTTTATTTTTATAAACTAGTCGCGCGAGATTTTTGTTTACATGCAGTTTTTTTTACAATTTTTATTGGAGGGGCGTTTTTATTTTATATATTTATTTTGCCATTTCGCATGTTCCGCTGTCGGTCATATTTGGCTATATTTAGATTAATTATGGGATTTAGTTTTTTCGCCGTTTTCTTGTTCTGGTCAGTGGAAGTTTTCTCTTTTTACTTTTTTTTTTGAGAAATGGAGGGTGACGTCCTGTCCTGCGAGTAAGTTATAGATGCGCCGTTTTGGCACGGACGACGTCTGCTTATTTTCCCGAAGGCGACATCAAGCGTCGCGAAGCCAACAGGCGGAAAATCACGCGCCGGTTTTCAACACACCTGTTCCTGGGGGATGGTTACAAGGGCAAATCGACGCTGCCGTGCTATCTTGTCGTTTGTCGCTTTTTGACGTTCCAAGAATTTTCTTACTCTTGTCTACTCAATAGTTATAAGTAATAATGCCTTCGATTGAATTACGATGTGTTACACTAGGGTGTAATATGAAAATCGATTTTCCAGCACAGCAATTTTTCAGTTCCTTTTGGGGTCCTAAACCACTCCCCAAAGTTTGAGAACGATTGGTTTAGTCCTCACATTGCGCAAAGCGATTCAATTTTCCATATAAATTTGTATGGGAAAAACCATTTTTTTGGATTTTGATATTTATAAAATCCACGTTTCACGCTGTACTAAAATCGGATTCATATTCGGATGCTCTGGAATGTGCTCTACAACTTTCCCGAAGAGAGTATGGTGCTAGCTTGTCGCTGAAAGAAGATACAGCGTCCTCAAAACTCGTCTAAAACGTGATTTTCGATCAAAAAACACGTTTTAGACGAGTTTTGAAAACGCTGTATCTGTTTATAGGAGCAAGTTACCACCATACTCTCTTCGGGAAAGTTGTAGAGCACATTCCAGAGCATCCGAATATGAATCCGATTTTAGTACAGCGTGAAACGTGGATTTTATAAATATCAAAATCCAAAAAAATGGTTTTTCCCATACAAATTTATATGGAAAATTGAATCGCTTTGCGCAAAGTGAGGACTAAACCAATCGTTCCCAAACTTTGGGGAGTTGTTTAGGACCCCAAAAGGAACTGAAAAATTGCTGTGCTTGGACATCTTTATTTTTTTCCATACAACCATATTACACCCTAGTGTTACACACAGCTGTAAGGAACTCCAAAACTCTGTTTATACCTAAATCACAGAGAACAGATGTATATCATTGAACAAACAGCATTGAAAAACGTGTGTAAAAATTCAAACCAAAATACGTTGAAAAGAGCTAGGGTGTGCACCATCCGACTAGATAGCGCCACTTCCAAAATCATGATGGCCTACAGTAGCAGAACGTTGGACCATCTAATCACTGCATAAAACATTCCGTACGAACGACATCAGACCAATGTCTGACTGCCCTTCATCAGAGGGTTGCAATTTTATGCGCCAAAGAAGGTAAACAAAACGAAATCGGACATAACATGTGTAAAGGGACTATTTTAAGTTGTCGCTTGAAAAATCATTTTTGAATGATTTTTTTGTTATGTTTTTGTTAATGTTATTGCATTTTTGCATTATTTTAGTCAACTGGAATTATACAGAAGTGAATTTTATATTTAAACAAGGTTAACATTCACTTTCTTTCGAAATTATTGATCCTTTTTCATTGTTAGGTCAAGTATTCTCAGCCGCGACGGTGGCGCCGCCAAGCGTATCCTGCACACTCTAATTTCTTTGATGCAAGATTGTATGCAACGCATTTTTTTAGTTTACACGGTTTACACACAAGTTAGAACCAAGATGTACATCTGTTCTCTGTGCCTAAATGAACTCATTGTAACTTGATTATTCACAAATAAACCCGAATTGAAATTGAATTTGACGTTCCAAGAAAAACGCGTTTTAATGTTTAACCTCGAATAAACAAAAACAAGAGCAGGCAATGTAAACAATAACAAACACGTTTTGTTTGGTTGACCTGAAATCCCTTTGGCCCTTTGTAGCACTTACATCAATTTTCAGGGTGTGTCCAGTTAGCACGACAAAATTGAAACTTCTTTCATATCCAGTTTTTTTTTTTTTTTTTTTTTTTTTTTTTTGATAAATACCAATAAACTATTATTGTCTTTCATATGTTTATATGTCCTAATAAAAAAAAACTCTAGATATGAAAAGCGACAACAATGCACGAAGTTTTTAAGGATTTTATTGAATATCTCAGGATTGAAATCGAATTTTGGGAATCTGTGAAGGTCAAAAGGTGAGGCATTGTGAGCTGAACAAAATGGTTTTTTTTAACTAAATTTGGCCCGAAATGCACGTGCGACAAGTTAGCACGAGAGCGACGAAATGAGGCTGGGACAAAATAGTCAAACTTAATATTTTGTTGGTGAACCATACACAAAGTTATAAATATATATTTATTAAATCAATATTTTAACTCATCTTTTATACTGAGCAACTCTCTACACAACTGGCAATAGATTTCATTTGTGTTTTTTTATTTGACATTTTTTTTGTAATCTTTATTATGGCCAAAGAAACCATTTTTCAAAAATTTACCAACACATTCAAAGTATGTTTACATGGCAGCTGGGGGTATGTTTGCATCAGATTTACTATCTCTTTTTAGCAAGTTTTTTTTTGTCATGCAATTTCTAGCTGTTTTTTTTTAACTATTTTGCAGGGACAGTTTTTGACAGTCATTTTTGAGTTAAATTATTATTTTTTCACGGGGCCTAGAAAGTCATGTCTAACAATTTAAGCAGCAACCCATACAAAAATGGTTTGTAAATATAAAAAAATCTGTATCCAGATAATTTTCTGATCGATCGATCTTTTTATCACTAATAATGGAACTCCAAAAATCCATATTTTTAGATTTTCGAAATATTTTGATATGTTTTATGATATTATGATATTTTTTTAATAAGTCGACTTTTTTAAACGAAAATTTCCTTGCATTTTTTTTAAGTGCATCATTTTCGAAATATAACCAGTTCAAATTTGAGAACTAATAACAATTTTGAGATTTTTCTTAAATAGTGGCCGTAGGTATGGTCATAAAAATATTTTTTTTCAAAAAGCTGATAAATTTCTTATAGAATTGTCTAAGAAACATTGCGTTTAATGTTTAATGTCACGCCCATTTTACATGAAGTTTTTCCAACTCTTCGAAAAAAATATTTTCAGAAATGAGCAGCCATAAGCACTACTTTTGAAAATCTAAAAAAATAATTATGGCGTTAATTAAAAAAATGTAAACTTTAAAAATTGTAAGGTCTATTTCGATTGCAAGGTAAAATTTACATCAAAAAATTACGCAAACAAATCATAACAAGCGGTTGGAAATTTATATGCTTATCATCATATTTGTTGTCGTATTAAAAATATTAAATTTAACTCCCCAGATAAGGTGCTTTCCATAAACCACGTGGACTCTTTAACGCTCCACACAAATATGATTTTTTAAAAGGAATTTATTTTTTTTTTAATGAAATTTTCTCAGCCACAAAAAAAAAACATTTGGTGTTATAAAATGCAGACATGACAAACTATCAAAACGTTAAGAAAATTATCTATAATTTTCATTCTTGGGCTTTGAAAATCTGGCAAATAGTTGCTGAGTATGTATACCATTTTTAAAGACAAAAATGAAAAAGGAATAGAATTTTCTGAGCTTTTTACAGGACAAATATCAGAAATAGACATACACGAATAATATTTAAAGAAATCAAAGCTATAAAAAAATCTTTAAAATAATTAAAATTGATTGGGTTATAAATAATCACCTTGGAATTTTTAATCGATGAAATTTGTCTTTGTGACGAAACAAATCCAAGCAAATATTATTAAATAAAATTGATTAAGGATAATGCATTGAAAATATGAGCGTTTCAATGTCTTCAAATTTCACATGATGACCATGAACATTTACACACAAGATCCTCTGTAATTAGGGGAGAGTGGGGAGACTTGATCCCCGGGGACACTTGATCCCAAGCCTGTATCTCGTCAGCATGTGGGTAAAACAATTAGCTTTGTTCTAGAAAGTTGTGCGAAATTAACTAAAACTCATTGTAGAAAACAAAGAAAAAAATTAAAAAATGTTTAGATTCAGTTACACACATTTTTCTAAAACGAGCTGCAAAAAACTTCCAAGAGATTTTTTTTTCTTTGTATTGATATGTATAGAAAACACTCAAAAATTATTCAAAAAATATTTTTTACACATGAATTGTTTGATAAACTTATCAACTCCAAAACCCTTACGCATTTGATGTTAAATTTATCGTCATACTATTTTTACAATCAATTGTTTAAAAAAGTGCGTTTAGGGAGACTTGATCCCTGCATTTTTACAGTCACTGGAATCAGCCTCAAGATTAATTAATTGAGCTGGGTTTTCATACATAGTTTCCTTTAGTATAGTTGTACATAACTTACTGCAGTTTGAACCATTTTTCAAAAGTTTCGTAAACAAAAATTTGCAGCTTTTGTAAACATGCTTAATTTTGGTCTAAAAAATAATATTTTAAGTTTTTAAATATTTAACATAATAAACTTGTTATATTTTGAACACAAACGTACAGGTTTTATGTGAAATTGCTGTAACTTATAGAAAATTAAAAGTTTGGATGAATAAGAAACATTTTGCTTAAGATTTCTTCAAAATGTTGAAAGGCGGTTTAAAATATTTTTTTAAAACGCTTGGCATGATTCGAAGAGTTCATCTGATGAAATATCCTTATTAGCCAAACACAGATGAATGTTTAAGCTTTCAATTCATACAAAAAGTTTATAGTTTTGTGAGAAATTGACAGAGTTATGTGCGATACAAAAAAAGGGGATCAAGTCTCCCCACTCTCCCCTACTCTTAGCTTTAAGTAAAATGTAATTACAAAAGCCGACTCGGTCCTAATCAGGTCCCAGCACCGAAAAGGACCTAATAAAATAATTTCATGAAAAAAAATGATGACCATGATGATTTTTTTCTAAATGCGATAACAGTACTCTTTGATGTAACATTAAGAAAAGGTTTAATTTGTAAAATTAATTTTGGCTATTTTTTTCTATTTTTATGTAAAGCAAATTGATTAAAACGTCCTTATCAAACAGTTTGTACTTGTACAAAGTGTCATTGTGCTAAAAAAAATAATCTTTATCGTTGTGTAATAAAATCAGCAATCGAAACCTAATTTACGTTCTATGAACTAGTACTGCAAAAATTCTCTAAATCGCTCGCGGTTCACATGAAATCAAACCAGCTCGACCGGATTTTTAAAATTACTTTCTAGCCAATCAACTCACATTTATTAAATCTCCGAAACTAACCAAAAAACTAACAGTTGAACACAAATAATTTAAAAAATCCTTTCTCCGGAAAGGACACCCCCGTCGCAAAAAAAGGGTGCCCCGACTTTTGAGCGCCTTTTCGAGGCCATTTTTCACCCAACTGACGAGGTGGCCGAGAGGTTAAGGCGTTGGACTGCTAATCCAATGTGCTCTGCACGCGTGGGTTCGAATCCCATCCTCGTCGGGAATTCTTTTTGGCGGCGGTGCACTTGGTTGATGATTGTGGTTAGTTGAAGAACAAAAGAAAAAGTGTGTGTGTTTGTGTTGTTGTTTGTTAACACTATTCAATGGCAGAAAATGTAATGACAATTGACAGATACTAATTGGCAATTTATGTAATCTTCGAAAAGTTTATTGACGACATGAGAATTTCTTTCATGTAACTAGTACCAAAACAAACTTTTTCAAACAACAACAACTTAATGACAAATGGGTTTATAGACTTTCTCAAACAGGTTGTTTGATGAACCCACCGCACAGCACAAACATGTCTCCATTTGTCGCGAACCAGTTTACAATCGCGATAATCAATTTCGTTTATTTTGAAACATCCTCCTCCGCCGAACATCTGCATTTCTTTCAACAAGCCAAGCCAGCTGTCAAGTCTGTGCTCGAACCAGATCTGACAAATCGGCGTCGGCAAAGTAGATCCATCAAGGGTGGTAAACATCGCATAGGTACAGCACCGCAGTATAACTCACACACCGTCGCGGCATGACTTGCGCTAACGTGTTGCGACCTGCTCGATTCGAGCGCTACCCGTACTTTGTGATAAATGTGACGTCATGACGTGTACTTTCACACTACTACACGCGTAAGCTCGTTCGATGTAGACACGTTGCATCTGCTGCCTTGGTTACTCTCCCCACCTCAAAAAAGACCCAAATAGCCGGCTTGACATTGAGACCGGCAGCAAACATGGCGACGAGGTGGCCGAGAGGTTAAGGCGTTGGACTGCTAATCCAATGTGCTCTGCACGCGTGGGTTCGAATCCCATCCTCGTCGAGGAACTCTTTTTTGCGTTGCTTTGTGGGGAAGGGTTTTTTGATCGATGCGCTGAGACAGTAGAGGCTGCTCGGTGAGGATCACCTTTGGTATGTGGATTGGAAGACAGGGTGCAGGGATGGCAATAAATGAAGAGTGGTTCTATATTGTTATAATCACATATTTATATATATTTATTTCTCGTTATTATTATATAATATTTTGGTATTTATTTATATATTAATTTTTAATGTTCTGTTCTCCAGTAATCTGCTTACAACTTTGTCTATCGTGTTGGTTTCCTGTTTTTTGTGTGTGGTAAAACTTGTTTTAAAATTCTACTTCTCCCTCTCTTGCCACCTTTTCGCGCTCTGTGATGTTGTTTGATTTTTTTTATTGGATACTTTCTGCTGCCGATTTTTAAATCTTTTGTGCTGTTAATCCTTCTTTCGGGATTGATTTGCTGCTATCCGTGTGAAGAGTCACAAATACCTCCTCAAACGTGTGTTGAACAAGCACTTTTGCCTGTCGGCTTGCATCTTTAATTTTCTTCTTTTGATAAATATGACACATTTTGGTATTGTTTGTTTGCTTCGCTTTGTTTCCGTTTACGAGTGTGTGTGTGTGTTGTGTGTTTGTGTGTGTGTTTTCCATACACAATTGCTAAACAAGTTCCATGCAGGCAACGTCATTAACTGAACCACCGAAAGAGAGATAGAGTGAGAGTGAAGAAAGTTTGTGTGTGTGTGGGATGTAAAGAGGGGAAATTGTTTTAATGGTATTAATTTGTGTGATTTGTTTGGTATATTTTTAAGGGGACTCTACTTGAGGATAATCATTTTTGTTTAACAATTACGGTGGGATATTTCCAGAGGGGAAGATTGGAAGTGTTCGCTCTTTCAGTTGATGACGTTTTTCCACTAAGACTTCTCGAATACTTGTGTGTATGTGTGTGTGTGTGTGAGTGTGGATAAAGTTTAAGCATTTCCTTATAATCAAACAGGAACAAAACATAAAGATTGTCTGTAAATGAAACTGGCAAGAACAGTTTTTTTTCCCTTTTTTTGTTTGTTAATGCTCATAGGAAAAATACGAGATTGTACGCTAATGATCGTCAACAGAAACAGTAAATAAATAGTTTGACTTCTTCCTAAATACAACATCAATAAATTATGCACAACAGTTAAACTTTGTGTATTTTGTTTCATTTTTATGCAATATTTTTTGGTTTTTGTTTTCTCGATTTTGTGCTCGCTTTTGTTTTATTCTAGGGCTTGTTTTTAAATACACATTGCGTCTACGTTTTTTTTGTTTGTTTATCTTTGCTGTTTTTTAAAACCACGTTTTGCTTCCCGTAAGGTCTGCTGGAAAAGTGATCAGAATATGCCAGAATTCGACATTCGCGTCACATGTTTTTTCTCTGGTTTAAACCTTTACACTTTTTTTCTTCTTCTTCTTCAACATTCAGTGCACTATTACTGCTGCCAATGATCATATGCTTTAAATATATTTTATTTTCATATACATAATGCTTCTAGTACGCGACACCTCCATCTCTCAGTAGTGTTTGTTCTTGTTTACTCTGGGCTTGACTCATTTGTTTTTCCATATTTTGTTTTGTATATTTTAGCAATTATGTAGGTGTGTGTGTGTTTTTGTTTACTCATTCCATCCATTTGCACGGGTTTGCTGCTGTTCCAGTTGCATTATATTTTTTTAGAATAGTTATATAGTGTTCTTTAGTCTACCTAAACATTTAACTAATTTACACGGATTCATTTTCTTCATTGGTTTTTTTCGCCTTCTTCCTCTCTTCTTTTATTACTGTTTCATCTGTGGCTGATTTGGGTTACTGTTTTGCTGTGGAAAAAATACCTATTATCTTGAGGGGGGAGGGTGAACAACAATAAGCTAGTAACAAAAATATTCTTTTCGACACGATATTACTCTGTCTCTCTCCCTGCTGACTCCTTTGAACAGGGAACGACTTCGTGTAACGGATGCCATCGGGAAGATTCTGATCAACGGAGTGTGGAATTTTTGCTGTTTTTTTGGTTTTCCTTTTTGTTTACCTCTGATTAGTATACTACCACGCTACGTTGTTGTCTGGTTGTATTATAATTAGTATAAGATTTGTTTATGACCTAGCTCGGAATCTGATTTTTCCTTGTGGTGGGAGAATATACTATTCATGCTCGCTATTTTTCTCAAAACAGAGCGTCTTCCTTCCGTATTTTGGTTTCTCTCAAACACACGCATCCCTTCTTTTTTTGACAAAATAAAATAACCAATTTATTCCGAATCTGCGCCGGATTTACGCGCATTCTGCGTTAAAATCTCTCCGATAAGTTATCATTAAAGTTTCTTCTTCTTTTTACAGTCAGACGGAATTTCATGTGTTCTCTGTGATTATTCTTGATTCTCGCTCGCTCGCTCTCGATAAATGCCCGTTAAAACATGTCTACCCATTTCCAGTCACATGTTCGCGATCCTTCCTTGCATTTCTTTTTGATATTTCCACTCAGAAAGTAAACATACATACAAAATACTAGAACTTAGACACAGCTTTTACAAAAGTTTTTATTTTCCCCTTCTTCTTTTTGTTCAACAACGACAACGGCGGTACAACTTACATGCAAACATTACAAAAACATTTCAAAGTCGGCGAGTCGTTCGATTCGAGCGACTAGCCGCAGTTGGACACACCGTTAAACGACATTGATCGCGCCATTTTGAAACAGACAAACAAACATGAAAGTTGAAGCAATTCTTTTGTTGTCAAACCATCGCGGGGTCCATTTTTGAAGTTTGACACAACTTTTACACCGCCATCACACACACACTACAAAATGTTTGTTTTGGTAGTGTTTGTTAGACCTGTGTATACAGTGACAGTTCGTCACTTTTTAGATTGACTTTGTCAAACCAACGCGGTTCAAAGTAGAAAGTGTCAAACGAAAACGCGTCAAAAGAAAAAGTGACCAACGACCGGGGTTTTAGTGTAATGATCCTTTGTTCTTTCAGGAGATATCAGTTAGGTTTCTGCAGGTAATATCTTCTCCCTTCTGCTGGTAGGGTAGAGTAGTCATCATTGATAAAATGGATTTGGATATGGAAGCTTCCTTGCAAAGTTATTAATAAAAGTTTGATTTTGGGGTGTGAAAGTAAATTATAGACATGCAATACATACACAGAAAAAATATGATGGTAATAATATTTATCAGAAAATGGTGACAGATTTTGTGTCATAAAAAATGTGTAATATTACATCAGAAATTGGTGAATATTCATCAGTTTCTGATGAATTTTCATCAGGTGCATATTTTTCAAGTAAAATTAATCATAAAAGGGGTAACCAACCAAAATTCCAACCTTCCAAAATTAAACTTTTTTTCTTTGTACCCTTTTCGCTCATAAGCTAGCATAAACACCAAAACCATATATTTTCACAAATATAATATTGCATGTATTTCACTGTATGCTAACTCTGATTTCTTTATAAATAAAACTAAAGTACCTACTTTTTAGTTTTTGTTTAGTTTTACTTTTCTGCAGGTAATCTCTTTTCCCTCCTGCTGGTAGGTTAGAGTAGTCATCATTATTGCGCATTTTCATGGCATTTTAACAAATCGCAGGATAAGGGCAAAATCCTAAGTCGTCTAACTGTTCTCCTTTGAGCCCGTGGGTAACAATCGGACACTTTGATTTTGTCAAAAAAATGTCAAAAACTTT
Source organism: Culex quinquefasciatus (assembly GCF_015732765.1). Classification (NCBI taxonomy): domain Eukaryota; kingdom Metazoa; phylum Arthropoda; class Insecta; order Diptera; family Culicidae; genus Culex; species Culex quinquefasciatus. Next base: position 50,159,972 of record NC_051863.1, on the reverse strand, counting down.
GTGAATCGTCCTAAATTTGAATTTTTTTTTTTTTTTTTTATTATTATTATAGAGACTTTACACCATTGTGCATTCATCTCTTCAAGGTGGATAGTGAAAGAGGAAAGATTACAGAGTTTAAAATCACTTCAATAATTATTACCATGCCTTTTTTCTAACGATTTCTGTCTATGTTTCAAATATTTAGCGGAATATTTAAAGAATGAATTATCAAGTTCTTCAAGTTTTTCTTCGTCCTCTTCTTCCAGGGATTTAGAAGTTATCTCACAACATTTTTCTTATAATATTTTGCCTTTATGACATCTTCATCTTCTTCATCTGTTTCTTCTGCAGCCATCTCTCTTCGTTTTTTTGTTAGCTCGTCTTCCGCGTCCAAATATGCCTGTAAGCGCTTTCGGCGGGTGTGCTTAGAAAGCACGGTCTCGAATCCATCGTTGTCTTCATCGTCAATTTCACTTGTTTCCATTGCATTTTGTTCTGGTTTACTGTTGTTGCTTTTACTGCTGCTGCTGCTTGGCTCGGGTTCAATCGGTTGTGTACTGCTTTTTGGCCCACCTTTTACTCGAATCCGCACATTTTTGTTCTTTGCTTTGAGTTTGCAAAGCGATTTTTTGCCTATAATCGTCACTGTTGCAGCAGCATTGTTTACAGTGATTGATTTCGGCGTTGGCTGTTTCAGCAACATCCGCAGGGTCCGAACTCCATTTGGGATTCCTGGGAAGAAGTTAATCCAGCGGTCGTTGGTGATGGTCAAAACTTCGCCGTATTTACTCATCACTTTGACTACGTCATCATTGCTTATGCCTAGAGGTAGGTCAAGCACACGAACTTCCGTAGCGTTGTTGTCCAGGTAAATCGGGATTTTGCAACCCTGATAAACCAGAGGTTTGTCGATGATGGACGAGGCCATTGCTGAGTCGGCGAACTGCAACACGGCTATTTTTCTTCTATTGCATAATTGCAATGCTCGCAAGTTTTCTTGGTTTACTTGAAGGTCTGCGAGAAATTTTTTTACAAGCTTTGGGCTTGGTTGGTTTTGGAGTTGACAAAAATCCAGAACCACACTGTTTTTGTCTACGGTGCACATTTTAAAAAAAGCGGCGACGCGCACACAAACTGCGGACTGGCGTTGAGAATGCGACTTGTAAGGTCGGCGGTTACTTTGCAACTGAAAATTTGAATTGAACACTTTCATAAATTTTTACCGAAAATAATCAATGATACAAGTTGAAACATTGAGTTTTTATTAAATTTAACCACTTTTTAGTATAACTATTCGGATCGATCTCATATTTTGGTCTATGTTCCAACACTTTATTACAAAGTATATGCAACAAAAGGGACGTCACGATATCTAGACTTTTTTTTTATTAGGTCCTATTAACATATTAAACACAATAGCTTATTGAACCTTTTCAAAAAAAAAAGCTCTAGATATACTAATGAAATAATACAAAAATCTCTAGAAGGTTTTTTTTTTATTTTTCCTTCTCTTGCAAAATCCATTGTTAGAATATCCAATTACATCAAAATGAACTATAGTACAAATCATAGTTGAAAGGTACTCCAAAACTCTATTAGGTTATAAGAATAACGAAATTGTGAATTGATTATTTACTAAAAAAAACTAATTGAATTGAATTGAAAAAATAATACAAAAATCTAAGTTTAAAACCAAAAGTTCCTCATTAACGACTACCCTACCCTAAGCTTCATATGTAATCATTTCGCACCATTTTTTACTCTCTTGCAGAACTTCTGCAAAGGAGAGAGGAAGAGAGTTGCAGAAAAGTAAGGGTTAATTTCGCAGAAGACCTGTAATATTGTAACTTTTTTGTTTTCTTTAGCAGATTAGATCCTTGACTTCTAATTTACCAGCTGTTGAAAGTTAGTCCATATATCAGCTTGGGATAGTAACTGTAATCTGTACAAATCGTAGTTTCAAGTAAAAAGGATAATATTTGGTGTCTTAATACCTTCAATGCGTGGCTTTGGCTATGGAAGCTCCCTTGCAATGTTATTAACCCTCTACAACCTAACCCCGCCTTTAGACGGGCTTCGATCTAAAAAATCGCCAAAAATCAATTTTCCAACCGATTTTTGATCTGTTAAAAGCATTGGAAAGAAGAACTCTTAAAATTTTAGAAAATTTATGGGTTGAGAGTTTTACTTGTTTTATGTGATTTTGCCAATGTTTTTAAAAATGTAATTTTTTTAGGAGTCAACTTTGGCTGTGTTTTTTACTAACATTTCCTATATTTTGAGTAAAAAGAAGTATGCAGTAATTTTTGTAGTGACCCAGACTATGCCTCTACGCATGTTTTTGCAATTTAAATGACGATGGTGCCATTCTATAGCAGAAAATGTGAAAAACATGCAAAAAATTGAAAAAGTGACTGTAAAAACGTGAAAAAATTAGATAGGCAAAATGTAATTATATTAGGTGGTAGAATAGGCCAAATACTACCAAAAACAAACTTAAACTAAACAAGATAAATGCAAACTAAAATACTAAAAATAAAACAAGAAAAACATAAAACAAGAGAAGTAAAGTTTTTCGTAGAACAAAAGTTGCTCAAAATGACCTCCTGAACACGGGAAAAATAAATATTTTTGAAAAAAAATTGCGCAGTAGAGGGTTAACTAAAGTTTGATTTTGAGGTGTAACAGTAAACAATGCATTTTCGTTTTTAGGTTGAAATAAACATAAAATAATGTATTTTTATACATTTCGTAATGAGGGAATGAGTTGCAATACAATACCTCTCTTTTCAAATCGTAGGATAAGCCCAAAATCCTAAGTCGTCTCGAGATTGATCATTATTTCCCTTTATTTTGACCCCATGGGTAACAATCAGACACTTTGATTTTGTCAAAACATATTTCAAACACTTTGAAAATCGTCCAAATTTGAAATAAGCATGGTTTTTGACTCTATTATGATTTTTTTGATGAAAAAAAAAATCAATGATGCAAAGTTTTTTAACCATAACTCTAAATTCTTTATAAATAAAAATTAAACAAGTAATGCTTAGACTTCGAAATGATTTAAAAAAATGAATAATTTTATTTGACTTGGATAATTTTCCTTTTTTGCAAACAAAACCGTGAATGTGTTTTCCCCATTTGTATGAAGATTATTTAAAATTTAAATAGGTAGACCAGAGAGAAGGGAAATCAGTACTCTTTGGGTAGACTGTTTTGTTCAAAGAGAATATAAAATTACAGAAATTGGGTGTTCATATGGTGTGTTAGTTAATTTCCCGGGAAATTCGAATTTAGCATTACTCCAGCGATTAAAACGGTTGGTTTAAGGCCAATGTATTTTTTTGTCTCCCCTTAACGATTTTCCCCAAAAACTCAGAAGGCAAACAAAAAAACTAAAACTTTAAAATTGTATTGTAGATCCTTTATAATATAATGTTAACCATAATGAACACATTGTTTGTTTGTTGTTCGGAAAAAATACAAACATTAAATATATCATGGTTTGATTTTTTTACAGTGGCATAAAGGACGTATTAGACTACGACAAACAAACAAACAAACTCGCAAACAAACAAACTTTTTGACAGTTTGGCTGTTTGCCTGCCCTGTTTGTTTGCGGAAACGTCAGCCTGCATACTGCTTTGATTGCGAGTTTGTCGAACTGTCAAACACAAAAAGTGCGAGTTTGTTTGCCATACTCTAATACGTCCTTAACTGTTATAATGTATAAAAAATATTCCGATACTTTTTCTCCAAATATTTTGAAAACTTGGCTTGAAATTAAGTATTTTTTTTAATTATTTTCCCCTGTTTTTAAAGAAAAACAGTGACCCTTGAAATCCACAAATTCGGAACAATTTTTCCTTCCTTCACACTCCGAAACCAATGAAACTCATGCTTAGTAATGTTTTGTGAATAGTCCGATAACTTTTTTTTTGTGAAAATATCAGTTAAATTCAGGTGTTCCACAATTGTGGGAGGCACAATAACATCCCACAATCATGGAACAGGCAATTTGGAGGCAGTGGTTTGCTGCTCTGGATAAAATAGTCTTGAAAGGCAGGTTTTTGTTTAAAAGTACTACTTTTACTACTGAAATAGCAAGAGCATGACCAAATAAAGGTCCTAAAAATAGTAGGGTCGACAGAAAAGCTGCATTTGACATGCTATTGACGAATTACCACAAAAGTGTTCCGAATTTGTGGGTGTTCCGAATATGTGGGATGACTGTACATTCGAATTAGCGAGCATTCGAACTAGTGAAATTTGAATTCTGTACCTTTTTTCAAAACAGTGAAATTACAGAGAACTAAGCGACTCTACAAAACACTTTACGTAAATTTGATTAAATTTGAAACAATCTAACTGCACTAGTGCAGTGCTCCACTCAATGTTTAACTTTAAATCGGACAAAATAATGTAAATGAGTCAATGTAAGTTTGTAAACAAACAGTCTATTTTGCTTACGTCAGTGGATGTTAAATCGGCCTATTTACATTTATCTGTATGAAATGGCAATTTTGCTTTGGGTGGGAAACGGTTCAGTGGACAACTTCATCAGATGTCGCTGCTTTTGTGATGAACCCAATTCTGTTTTCTTTGTCCACATTTTAAGGACGTATTAGACTACGACATACAACCAAACAAACTCGCAATCAAACAAACTTTTTGTCAGTTTTGCAGTTTGCCTACATTTGTTTGCAGAAACGTCAGCCTTCATACCTTTGGCTTTGTTTGCGAGTTGGCCGCAAACAAGTTTGGGAGTTTGGCAAACTGTCAAACACAAAAAAGTGCGAGTTTATTTGGTTGTTTGCCACAGTCTGATAGCTCCTTAAGTAGGGTTCGCATTTGTTAAGGAAGGGGGTCAAGAAATGTTGCAAAGTGGGCAGCAGTGGTAGGGGAAAACAAAGCAAGAGAGAGGTGAAGATAAGCCCAAAGTAATCGCCCCTCTCTATATTTTGTTCTGCTGTTCGTAACGCTATTTCTTGACCCCCTTCCTTAGGAGGCCAGTACAGGTCCTTCGGCTTCAAAGTTGCATGTTTGTTTGTCTGTGGTACTGGATAATCTGACGGAATTTACAAGACATAAATCAATAATATATTTGCTTGAGTAATTTTCTCAAAACAATCTGGAGAAAACTCTGTGTTACGTATTTCTCGAGTTTTGCCATCAAATAAAATCAAATTAAAAAAAAACGTAAAAATTTTACATGCCGCCTTGCTGTGCTGTAAAATAAACCGCTCCCTTTTTCATTTTTGATTGTATGGATCCTTCCTTACGTGTTGCAATCACCCTGAACTCTACCGCTACCGCGCGCACCCTTGAGCTACTCAAACTTAACTTGAATTTTATCTAATAATAATAAAAAACACAGCTGTAACTTTTCGCTTTCCCGAAATAAGAAGATTCTTTAAACAGAGTTCGCCTGAGAACAATAATATTCCTCTCGCTTTTTATACTATATAGGTTGAGATGGCACCGAATGTGTGTGTGTGTGTGTGTGTGTTTTGTGTTGATTTGTGACACGAAACTAAAAGCAACTGAGTGCGTGATTTGACTAGCTTCAAAGCGTGTACGAAGGTGATGAACAAACAGTCGGCTTGCGTAGCAAAACTTAAATGTTATTTTATCTAGATATTTATACTCTTTGTTACGCGATATTAATAGTAAAGATTCAGAGTTGTTTAGTGTGTGCTTAAAACTTAAAACATTTGAAGTTAAATCTAACTAAACAGTAGGATTCAGCAAGAGTTAAAGCTTAGCTCAGTTTTTTTTTCTTACACACGCTAATAAAAACAACATAAATATTATCTTTTTCAGATCTAAACCAAAACACAACGCAATTCGTTTGTATTGCAACAGTCGAAAATAATAAAAGTAAGCAAACTTAAGAACTAACAATTCTAAACCAATTAAATATTACGAAATAGATGGTTACACAAATTCGGTGTAATCAGATCGGTTACAAAAAAATAGATAACTTCTAAACATTGCACTTTTAAGCCCTGCTTTAGCGTATGTGTTTGTGTGATTTCCATTCTATAGCTATCGCGAGTCTAGAAGAGTTTAAACTGAAAGCTTATCACTCGATTTTGTATGGCAACCGATAACTCAACAAATATGGTCAGCATTTGTAATGCTCTCTCTCTCTTTCTCTTCTATGTAAAGTATCGACTAAAAACGTAAAAATATAGAATCGTTCTACGCCACCATATTTCCCACTCCCGCTAAATCTACCTTCACCAACAACATTACATCAAATTAATCTCATTCGTAACATGTTCGAACATTTGACCTACACCGCGGGACTCTCAGCGTTTGCAACCGGCCCTTTGGGGTTGCAAACCCCGGGAGCTCACCATTCCTTTTGCCTACAAAACAATTTTTTTCCAGCACTCTTTTCTTTTCTTTGTTTTTGCAACTCCTGTGCTTATGAATTTATCTTTGTTACTCTTTGGTTTTATCACTTATAAGCAATCAAGCGCGCTCCAATATTCTAGTGTGTGTGTTTCTGTTTGTGTGACTTTGTGTGTGTGCTCTCTCTCTCTCGCTCGCTCCCTCCCTAGTTTTTAACAAACAATTTTCCGCTCCGGCCCAAACTCGTGGTTGACGAACGAGAACCCGCCAAACTCCTCCTGGTTGATGCACCGGATGATGTCGTTCGGCACCGGCGTTAATACTGGGTCCTCCTTCGTGAACTCGGTGTCAAAGTTGAGGGCGTCCCGGGCACTTCGCTGAAAGTTGCGAGAGGAAAAAATATATCGGTTAGCAAACATCTTCGGTGGGCTTTTGGGGCCAAAATGTCAGAGAACTCACTACTCGAGGTCGGAATGGTGGTCGTACTTTTCGCTGCTCCAGCGCGTCCCAGTCCATGTCCTTGAAGAACGGATGGGTGCGGATCTGGTTCTCGCCGTCGGTGCAGCCGAGCCGCTTGGCCGCGTTCTTCGTCATGAAGCCTGGAAGGGAGAAGGGGGGATTTTTATTTATTTCCACGTTTCTTCGTCCTCTGTAGTACAGTCTGTACATTCCGAGCTGTATTGTTGTTCAATCTCAATGCATTTCAATGAATCCTCTTTGCGGTTTACTTTACGCAGTATGCCTGACCAATCGAGCGACAACACCAAAAATTTTGAGAAACAGTTGTTAATAGTAATTATTACTCAAATCAAAGGTTTCCCAATATTTGCGATGTTCAAAATCTAGGCTTTCATTAACAAATTTTTTAAGGTGATTCCAACCATGATTTGACAGCTCGATTCGTAACTTGAAAGTAACACCCCTCTGAGAAATGTAACGACTCGATCGGTCTGATCACTGAATAAAATCGGGCTGACAAAGCTCGATCGGGGCGTTACAATAATCTATCGTTAACGTTATCAAAATACGATTATCCTATCGGCGATAATTAACGATAACTCATTTCAAATATCTTACTGTGTATTCCGAAATTACAAAATTACAGATTACAGATAACTCATTTCAAATATCTTACTAAAAACAACTAATTGAAGCACCATCCTGTCAAACTTTCAAAGCTGTCAAGTACTAAATTTTTTCACAAAATACTAGAGATGAGCAAAACCGTTCTTTTTTTAAGAACCGCTAATTTTCGCTCGCTCATCAAAATGAGCTTTTTTTAAAAACATGATGAAAATGCTTTTATTGTTTTGTAATAAATTATTTAAAAAAAACACAACGAAATTCTAATTTTACGAAATTGCGTTTATCTTTTCAAAAAATGAACATATGCTGATATTTTATTTTGAGAAAATAATGCGCAAACTTTTTTCTAATATTCTGATTTAATCGATGATGTCTATAAATTTAGAAGTTCGATTAGGCAAAAGGATTGAAAATTTTGTCAAAATCTAATGGGCTGTTTAATAGTGTTTTGGTGAAACTTTCCAAGTTAAGCATTTTGAAATGCCCAAATTTGTATACACTGATATATTTTTCGATCAGTTTAAAGAGAATTTGTTTTATTTTAATTAGAAAGTCATTTAGCTGAAACTCAAACTGAAAATTTGAAATATTTGAAATTTTTGGGAATTCAATTAAAATTATATTTTTAAAACTTGAAAAAATGCAAAAGTTTAAAAATCTTTACAAAAACACCGGATTTTTTGAAAATACTCAAATATGGGTTTGAAATACTCAAAAAACTATTAGAAATTGTGTATGCATTTTCAATAGGGCGTCCAATTTTCCCGAGTTTTGAATTTCCCGGGAAACGGGAAAAATATTTTTGAAATCCCGGGAAATTTTAAAACAGTAATAAAATCTATGTTTTTATTATATTTGCATGTATTTCAAGCTTAAAATCATAGAATTAGCTCAATACTATTTATTGGTCTAAAATTCAATCTAAACAAGAATAGCAGTTTTTAGATAGCTTGATAGCTTTTTTTTGTTCTTTGTTGTGCTTTAGTTTTTTATCTAATATCTAATCCAATGTGATTCATATTAAATAAGTCTCTTAAAAATACACATTTTATATTTTTTATATGTCATGACTAGCCTGAAACAATCTTTTGAAATATCTAAAATAACAAATTAAAAGACAACAAATGAAATTATAGCAGTTAAATTTTAGATAAGTTAAGATATTCATGTTTTATATAAAAAATATATAACAAATTATCTTAAGGTCATTACCGCCAATTAGAGAAATCGGGACTAAAGTCTTAATAGGTAAGGAGATTTTAGAGCAATTAATTTGGAGATCGTTGTACTAATTGTTTTGTTCTGTTCCTGTTTTAACCGAAATCAATCAAAAAAATTAAAAAATTATGCAAAAAAACTAAGACAGCTGTCTTAATTCAATACATTCGTCATGATTTGCCAAAAATGTTTCATAAAAAATATGTTAAAATGATATTATTTTTAAAATTTAATATCATAAATATACGTAGTCTTTTCAAAAATAAATAAAATTTAATAAAAATTATTCAATGCGCTGGACATTTTACGGATCGGTATTTTTTTTACAAATTTCTTTCATAAGTCAAACTAATTCTGATTCCTAGTTAAAATAGGTCATACAAACATATTAAAAAACAAAAGGTTATAGGATCTTTAAAAAAACCCCTGGATTTATGCTTAATAATTTATGAATTTCCAGACAAAAATTTCCAATATCGGGAATTCCCGGGACAAAAAACAAAAAATCCCGGGATTCGGGAATTCCCGGTTTTGGAAAAATCCCGGGAATTTTATCCCGGGAATTCCCGGTATGGACGCACTAATTTTCAATGTTTAAGAATTTTTAGATTAAATACTCAAATTATCACAAAATACCGTATTTCTAAAATATTGATATTTTAATAATTTAAATCAATTTTTGATACACATATTGAAAATTAAAAAAATAGTATTTTATAAAAATACAATACTTTGTGAAAATTGTGAAAACAGTCCAGACTCGATTATCCAAAGCCTCGACTTTCCGAAGTTTCGATTATCCGAAGGTTTGTATGAGACTTCGGATAATCGAATCAGAAAAAAACGTGTTTATTTTTTCTTGTTTGTAACATCAAATTCGAGTTCTGCGACCCCATTTTAGTCAAATTTGAGTGGTTGCCAATTAAATAAAAAAATGCATTTCAATTTGTGTATTGTGTAAAAAATACTGTTCTTTTTTTAAATTTGAGTATTTGAATCCTAAAACTCTAAGACAATCAAAATGCATACGAATTTTTCTAATCGTTTAGTACCCATATTGCAAATTATAAAAATTGGAGTATTTTCAAAAAGTTTGAATGTTACTATTAATCTAATCTAATCTAATAAGTGAAAACGTTGAAAAGACATACAACATTTTGAATCGTTACCATATTGCAAATTATGGAAATTTGAGTATTTTCAAAGAAATACGGTATTTTGGGAAAATTTGAGTAGTTTTTTTTCAAAAATGCTGGCAAAATTTCGAATTGTTCGATACCCATAAAGCAAATAATAAAAATTGAGTATTTTAAAAAAGTAAAAAAAATGTTTTTTTTTGAGTTTTTTTTTTAAATTGATACTTTACTACTTTATACAAAAAATCATTTTGGTGAAATCTTTAAAAAGAAGCCGAATTTGGCTACAATTCAATCAAATTCAACGATAACCGTTATCGTTATTGTCGGACGCTAAGGTTACTGACGGTAACAATACCTTTACATCTCGATGAAAACATTTTTTTTTTCACACACGATATACAAAACATTGAAGAGAACATTTTCCAAAGCATAAAATAGAAAAAGTAAGAGCGTGAGTTTCAATGGAGACGCTTGGTTGCTTATAATGAATCCATGGAAGCGCTTGTTTTATCGCAATCAATCCCTAGAATTTCGACCCGAAATTCCAGCAATTTTTTGTTGTTGAAAATTTGACGGAAATTTAATTTCAAGTTCAGGGAAATCATGAAATCATTAAACAATATTTTTCCTGTTGTAAAATCGCACTCACCTTTCAAAATCGACACGGCCTCCCGGGACAGCCAAACCGGGTACAGCACGTCGTCCCGCAGGATGGCCTCGAACAGATCGTCCTCGTTGTCCGCCTCGAACGGCGGCTGACCGGCCATCATCTCGTACATCAGCACGCCCAGCGCCCACCAGTCGACCGAGGGTCCGTAGTCCAGCTCCTGTAAAATTTCCGGCGCAATGTAGTCCGGCGTGCCGCAGAACGTCGACGTCAGATTATCCCCGATGATGCCCTCCTGTGAGGAAAGATAAAACAATGGGTTAGGTGTTGGTTTTAAGGAGATGGATGATGGTAGCTTACCTTGCACATGCCGAAATCGGCCAGCTTGCAGTGGCCTTCCGCGTCCAGCAGGATGTTGTCCAGCTTTAGATCGCGGTAGATTACACCGTTACGGTGTAGAAACTGTAGCGCGAGCGTCACCTCGGCGGCGTAGAATGCCGCCCGCGGTTCGTCAAACTTCCGTGCCCGCTGGATCTGGAACATGAGATCGCCCCCGTTGACGTACTCCATCACGAAGAACAGCCGGTCCGGCGTCTGGAAGCAGGAATGCAGCGCGGTCAAGAACGGATGCTTGGCTGCCAGCGCCAGGATTCGCTTCTCGGTCATCGTGCAGTCCACGTCGTCGTCCTGCAGGATCACGTCCTTTTTCAGCACCTTGATGGCGTACACCTCTTCGGTGCCCTTTCGCTCGGCCAGCATGACCTTGCCGAAGGAGCCCTTGCCGAGCACCTTGATGAAGTTGAAGTCGGTCAGGCACGTCTTGCCGATGGACGAGCCGCCGCTGGCCGAACGATTGCTGCCGTCCTCCTCCTGAGATGTGGATGCGCCGCCCTGCTTCGACGAGGTCGCCCCGGCCCGCTGGGACATTACCGAGCCCTGCTGGGACAGGTCCGTGTCCAGGCTGCTCTTCGAGGTCGAGAAGGAGTCCAGCGAACTGTCCTCGCTGCGCTCCGACATGGATGAGTTGTCGCTAGGCGCTTGGTTTAAATACTGTAACAGAAAATGAAAACGATTTAAATTTTAGTATACTTTATGTAAACAGAAATATAAAAAAATTGCTTTACAACGCTAATATTTCATAATTCTTTGCAATAAAAAAAAAACTTCCAGAAAACGGGAAATCGTTAAAATCAAGAAGCTAAGTCCCACTGCCTCATTTTAAAATAAGAGCCACCCACAAATAAATACACCTCAATTTCAAAACAATCGAGAGATTATACGAAGCATTAAAAAAAACACCAAAAATTTAAACCTAATCCCGGTTGTGCTGATAAGAAAAAAGAAGCATCGTAAGACGAGGTGGCCGAGAGGTTAAGGCGTTGGACTGCTAATCCAATGTGCTCTGCACGCGTGGGTTCGAATCCCATCCTCGTCGGGAAAGCTTTTTTATCTTTGTTGGATGATGAAACTACAATAACAATGTTGTTTACTAAATTAATTGACTGAAACCGTTAATCGATGTCAAACCGATCAATTTACTGCAATGCTTAGGGGCTAAATAAGAGACTACGTAGACAATTATATAGGGAGAGGGAGGGGTTCTAGCCTGTACTTGATAGCTAGCTTTTAACAGTCGAAAGATATTTTAAACCATTATTTAGCTATTCTTTTCAAAATCGGCCGATTTCGTGCATTTTTATTTTATTGTAGTTATTTTTCATTTGGCTCAAACTTTGTGGGGAGGAAGTCCTTATCCTCTTCATATAATTTTTGGCAGCTGTCCTTACAAAAATAGTATGCAAATATTCGAAAATCTGTAACCTTTGAAGAAGTTTTCTAACATATTTGGTGTTTTCGGCAAAGTTGAAGGTATGTGCATAGAAAACAAATGATCGTTTTTTAACTATTTTTCAAAAAAAAACTATATTGATTTTTTTTCGTTTTGTTTTAGGGGATAAAACCCCGTTTTTTTTAAAGAAAATCTAGTAATCTTACCCAATAAAAGTGTAAGAATTTACAATCGACTCTCTGGCTGTCGATCTTCTCGATATCAATATTGCTCCTTGTACCGATAATTCTTCAGTCCCTTCAAAATGCATACTTCGATTCTCTTCATTCCTCGATATTTTCTCTTGATTGAAGAATCTCTTCCTCGGCGGTCCCTTGGATTCTTTTTGTTTTAAAAATCTCTTCCGCTTTTCAATATTTTCACTGTCTCATGGCTTGCATATACATTTTTCTTTGCAAAATGAAGCTTTGAAGGGTGTTTGACATTTATTTGTTTTTGTTTTGTGGACGTTGCCATGATTCTATCCCATAGCTGGGTGTTAGGAAAAAAATATTTCTAGAGTAAATTTTCAAAACAACCTATCCCTCATGGGTTTCCTATGCAGATAGGACCTTTTGAAAATTTAATCGAGATTTTCAATCGAGTCTTCATTTTTTTTTCATTTGTTCTATAAAGTGATGCTTCTCTTCTTCGACGGTCCCTTGGATATCGACAGCCGGAGAGTCGACTGTAGTTTTTAATTAAAAATCAAATTTGAAATCAAAAAATAGTTTCCATTTTTATATAAAAAAATTTGTCCCGCGGTTCTGGCCAAGATCGAGAGCCAATTTTTCAAAAAAAAATAAAAGCAAAAACTATCATAAAATGCTTTATAGTGTATAACAGTTAGGCTGGTACAAAGATTTTTAAAAGATTTTGTCTCCCACCCCCTTCAAAATCGGCACGAAAAATCAGGGAGCAAAAAAACCTTTTTTTTTAATCTTCAAAATTCTAATAGAAGTTCAAGTGCAATCAGCTGAAATAAATTTAAAATGCATTCCCCTGCGTTTAGAATTATTTTCGACATGTTTGGGTTTAATCAAAAATCTTTAGAATTTTTTAAAATTTTCGATGCGAAGACAAATTTTTTTTCGTCATAATTTTTGTTTTCCTCAAATCTTAAACATTTTGAAAACTAATGATTGCGAAACAACTGAACTAGTGTAAAATGCATTTTAAAACATTTTTTTTTTCATTCAAATTTTGAGATTATGGCTTATTAATAATTTTTTTGTATTTTTTTTATTTTACCCTATTTTTCAGGAATTTTAGAAGGTATAATAAAATTTGCAAGGGCCTTAAGCAATGTCAAACATAATTTATGGTAAAAATTGAAATATTTATAATTTTTAAAAACAGTGTTCATTTTTGTCCATGTCTGACTTTTTTTTTGAATACCATCATCAGGGGTGACATTGGGTCTGGGGGGTGATATTGGATCATACAAAATTGCTGAAATTGTTATGACCCAATCGCAGCTTTTTGATTTTTTTTCTTTCGAAATGAAAAAAGTTCGACATTTATAAAATTTCACAATTCACTAAAAATAAAATATTTTTATTGCCTTTTTGGTTAATGACATTGTTGAGTCATCAAGCAAGTTTTTTTTTCTTCAAAAAACATTATAAGCTTCCTAGTTTATGTTCCAGAGTACAGCTTAGCGCGTTGCACTAGTGGAGTTCAGTGGAGTTGACAGACTATGGGTCAAAAAACGATACACCTCTCGTAATTTCTTAGTAACAAAAACAATTTAAATAATAACATCGAAAAACTTTTAACGTAGAATTGTTTTTAGATAGTTCACTAACATTTTTTCCAAAATATGGTGGAATTTGATGAACTCTACCTTAAATGCCAATCGTTTAAAAATTGACCCAATCTTACACGTTAGACGGGGTGACATTGAGTCAAATGAAACTAAAATGATGCAAAAATACAAAGATAGGGTCAAAACAAGTCATCCAACCAGGGTTGCCAGGTTGCCAGATAAATCGGGAAATGCCAGATTTTTTTCAGTTAAGTCACCTTAAGATGTCCCCTACAGAACCCTTTTTACAGAATTTAGTTTCATTGAGAAGTCCCTGGGAAATGGTAAAATCCGTAAAAAAACACTTATTGACCCAATGTCAGCTCCTCACTGACGGTACCTTAGATCTACGACTCACCTTAGATCTACGAGGTGGTGTCTTGTCCATGGTGATCCCCATCTCGTTGAGCAACTCGGCCAGCTGTTTCGTGTTGATGCCGCAGTTGTTGGCCACGTTGCCCTCGCAGCGCCGGTGGATGTTCATGCTGCACACCTCGCACTTGAGACCTTGCCGGATGATGCCGTACAGTAGCGAGCCGCAGTGGTCGCAGAACGTCAGCCGTTTGAACGAGTGCACTGAAAACCTGTGTGGTATATTTACATTGAAGCGCTGGGCCGCGTCCTGCGGGGTCGGTCTGGTTTGCTGCAAAAACAGTTTAAGAGTTCAGGATTAGCGCAGGTACAGCTAAATACCGCTACCGCCGCAGTCGCATCTCGCTTACCTCATCTTTCTTCTTTGGACATTTGGTGACGACTGAACTATGGCACCGTTTGTGAACCACACATGTACACACTGAAAAGATGGAAACATTTCGTTAGAAGAGTTAGAACTGATCAATGGAATTTTCCAGCAAAGAACAGTAAACAGCGGTTAGATAGGCAGCTAGAGAAAGGTTGTTGTGATGTCTCAATGTACAAATTAGTGAGCAAAAGAAAAATACGTGTTACTCACAGCGAGTACATGTGCGAAAACAATACAACAGTCGAGAAGAGTGGAAAAGAGATGATCAATACAGAGAAACTTAAAGGGTAGACAAAAGTTCCACGCAGGGTCATAAAGAATTTACAGGTAGGTACATTTCGTTTGTGAGAATGAGCAAATAACAATAGAGGAAGAATGGAAAATAACTACACTTTTGATAACGAAAGAGAGATGTGATCTTAGACGCACAGAAAGAATGAGAAAGAACGACATTCAGAGCAGACAGAGAAGGTGCACACACTCACACACAGGTGTGCGTTCTTCTTACCTTGGCATTGGTATCCTTGCTTGCCTAAACCCCTGTGGCATTGGAAGGGAGTGGAGAAGAAAGTGGGAAATGAACGTTAAATTTACCCCGTCTTTGAGTTGGTTATTGACTTTTTTAACAGAGGAATATAATTTAATTATGTTTTCTTTAATATATTTGGTATTACTAAAAACTTAAAACAATGATATTATATTAAAAAGTATCATATAAATAAATATATTATAAAAATAATCATAAATTTAAAATCATAAATAATAATTATACAAACTTTAAACTGATCTGTATTGCGGAATTTCATTTGAAATCGTTTTTAGTTGATTGCATTTCTTTTTCGCCAATGTTCAATGTTCTGGAGGACGCAACATCAACTTTGAAATGAAATTTTCATTGCTGAAATATACATTTAGAGTCAGAAATTCAGAATACTCAGAAAGTAAAAATCAGACCGAACTATTCCTAATTGTCAATACAAATCGTCTCTACAAAACATTTGACAAATAAAAATATATGAACTCTTAGCAGTCAAATATGATTCATCAAAAGAAATGTGTCGTATTTAGGTACCGTAAGCTGAGGTGATAATAATATCCGGAGTGAATTTGATAATTTTTAGGTTTTGTTTTCGCCAAACGAAGAGTACAAATTAAATACGTACGGAATGGTACCGAATCAAACAAACCGTAATGGAGAAGTCTAGAGTTTTTTTTTTTGATTAGGTTCTATTAACATATGAAAGATAATAGTTTATTGGTCCTTAAAGTATTTCAAGAAATGTTTTCATAAAATTTTGAAAAGATTAAAAGGTTAGTTGACTTCAATCATAAAATTGGTGATAAATAGGTTTATTTTAATCTTCTCAAAGTGCCATGATTCTTTCAAAGCATTTTCGGATTCTTTGTATTATTTTGTTTTTTTTTTTTCAGTTCAGTTGAAAACGCGATATAAATCGATATTTTTTATAAACAAAGCTAAGTTAAAAGAATTTTAGAACGCAATTTTCCTTTTTATCTTAAAAACATATAAACTTAGTTATAAATAATAACTTTATAATTATTTTCTAAACACTATTTTCGCAGCAACCCTAGCAACCCCCTTGAACAGTGTGTTTGTTTTGAATATGGGCACTACACATCCGGAAACTCTCATTCAGTTTGTTGCTTTTTTGAATCACAAAAATATCTTTCATCTAACGCAATTTTTTGTCACGTGAAAGCCAACATAAACCTTCTTTGACTTCCCAACTGACGTTTCGCGTACGCACACTAGCGCACCACTTGAAAAAAAAAAATTAACCTCACTTGTTTTCGTGCACGTACACGCAATACATGCGCACGTGAATAACTCTATATGCACAAAATGGATAAATGTCAAAGCAAATCACTTCAGCATTCCAAATTATGTCACGCTTGGGCTTTATAGGGTATTTTAACCATTAGTGGACCCCCTAGTAGAGGCGAAGCACATTTTTCACAAATTTTCAATATTTTAAGCACTTTTTCATAACCCTTTGTACAAAACAATGAAAACTGAAGTCTTTTGAACAATTTTGATTATTTGTTTCATCAGTTTATTTGTTTTTGAGCAGAAAAGTAGCCATTTGAAAAAAAGTTTTTTTTGCCTGTTATGGACCCCCTTTTCCTATAGTGGACCCGGGACCATAATCCGATTGTGGAACCGGGTCCACTATAGGCAAACTGTTATTTTGGGTCTCCTACGAAAGGCCGAATCTCAAAAGGCCGAATCCCGAAAGGCCGAAATTCAAAAGGCCGAATTAATCGAAAGGCAGAATTCTCATAAGGCCGAATCCCAAAAGGCCGAATGCTCAAAAGGCCGAATCCCATAAGGCAAACCGCACCCGAAAAGGCGGAAACGCATTCCAAACTTCGTTTGGAATGCGTTTCCGCCTTTTCGGGTGCGGTTTGCTATTTTTATTTTTATAAACCATAGTTATATAACTAAAATTGCTTTCGAAATAAAGAAGGCAAAACTTTCTAGCATTGTTGCTAACAAAATTTTTAAAGTTTTAATTTATTTGCGCAAAAAATTAATTGTAATTATTTGAATTCATCTAAGTACTTGGTGACAAATGATCAAATTTCGATTACCGTCACCATAATTCAATAGACAACAAGATTGAAACACTTTTGAAATGCTTTAATTCATTCTACTCTACTCACTTGTATGCATGATGGTAACAAAATGATCGGTAAAAATAAACAGAATGTACTCAATATGTACTTATTTCGCTTAAAATTACAAAAAAAGATCATAGTTTGTTAGTTTACTGTATCTTTGAACATCATAATCAATGAAAATCGTGATAATATGAATAAAATTCTGAATTCCATAATCATTCTGCCTTTCGGGACATTCGGCCTTTTGAGACGTTTTGCCTTCTGAGCAAAAGACAAAATTCGGCCTTTTGAATTTCGGCCTTCCGAGATTCTGCCTTTTGAGTTTCGGCCTTTTGAGGCAATCCCGTTATTTTTATACCAACAAGCCTTACCCGCAAACTTCGTTCTGCCTTTTTTCGTTTGTTGACGTTTTTAACTTTTTTTACTTATTCAGCCTCCTGTGATCAAAATTTGATTTTACATAATTTTTCCCATGCAATCTGCAGATTTTCCGGAATTGGTTCCAGAGTGGCCAAAGTTGTAACTTTTTGTCGTAAGAACCTTCCTTGGGCTTATACGAACCCAACGCAACAAAGAGCACCTCGATCCGACGCTCCGTATTGAACTGATTCGCGTTCGAACAAAACCGTCGAAATTCTTTATAGGGGCAGGGGGGGCAGAATGGACCATGGGGGCAGAACGGGCCACCCTTGGTTTTGGGCTTTAGAATGGATTTAGACCAACTGTAAGGCAAGGGTCTTATAAAGGACGTCAAATAGCATCACCATACCGAAAACGACGTTTGAATTCATTGTATTTTTCGAATTATGAGCAAAAATGTAAATTTCTCGAGTTTTTTTTGAATTTTTGCTTTTTGGGTGTTTTTAGAACCGCCTTGAGTCAGGGGTATTCAAAAACACCCAAAAAGCAAAAAGTGAAAATTTTGTTTATAGGACCTTTTCAAAAAAAACTCGAGATTTATTGACAAAACCACGCAAATGTTGTTTATTTCGAGGTTTTTAAATAAACTTTCTGAAAAGTTGGATTGTTTGAAAAAGTTTGCTCAATGCTTATAACGTTACTAGATGCTACTACCAAGGTATACAAACAACAACGGAACCTTAAAATCATTTAGAGACTTGGTGGTGGAAGTGTTAAATTAAAATCCACTTGGGGCAGAATGGACCACCCTTATCCTGCCTTATAAAAACAATCAAAAGTTAAAAAATTTGATCTAAATGGATTATTTAACTCCTGGTAGCTTCACAAATCACGTTTAATGCAACAAAAGTTGATTTTTTAGTTGTTTCGACGCTTAGTTGTAAAAATAGTGTCTTTTTCGACATATTTACACTATTTTCAAAAATCTTTGTTTTTTAAGTTACTATTTTTATAAAAGTGATCAAATTGCATGGAAACTATAATGAAAAGGTCCCTCAAGTAATTTCTTATCACCCTTCAACGTTGTATTAGAAGAAATGGCTTGTTTTCTAAGGTGGCCCATTCTGCCCCGCAGGGTGGTCCATTCTGCCCCGCACCCTGGAAAGTTAGTCGAAAAAACTTTTTTTTTTAAAGTGGCTCAAAAATAGTTTTAAGTAAAAAAATTTCATCAACCATGTATACAACATTGAAGGGAACATTCCAAAGCATAAGCCTACTACACTGGATTCATAAATTTTTAAGTTTTTCTATGGTTTTTGGTGCATTTCCCTTAGGCGGTCCATTCTGCCCCCCTGCCCCTATATATAGATAGATTTAACCGATATTTGATGTTTTGATGCATGGTGTAGGTCTAATGATAGCTATAATGAATAAAATATAGATTTTGCTCACTTTTCATCATAAACAAAAATGTTTTGTTAACAAATTTGGCTTTAAAAAACAACAAAAAAACCTAACAGACATGCAAACACATTTATTTCCGAAAAAGATCAGGGAAAACGTTTCAAAAACCACTGTAAACATAAAAAAATGGTTGACCAAAACTTAACAATAGATTTGTTTACAGTTGCTGATAAAATCACGCATGTTTATTAAAAAAAAATGTTTTGTTCTTGATTTATTATTATAAAATATAATTTCAAACTGAAATTATGATGCTTCAGTTAAGTACAATTGACTATAGTTTTGATTAATTATAATTTTTTACGGCTTCAGCATTTTTGGTACTTTTAACATGAAACAGCTATATTTAAACTCGTAATTGAAAAAAAAAAATATGCATTTAGGTTGATAACAACAATCATTTATTGTATGTTTATGAGAAACTTTTGCTTAATTACACAGTTTTCTTCATTTTTGAAGGTTAAATTAACAGGGGTCCACTTTTGGAAAAGTTTGGATTTTCGTTGTCCTATATTGGGCCCCCCTAATTTTTGCTCGAAAATTAGCAGTTCTTCGCTTTATTTTAGTAAAGTTCCTTAAACTTAATTTTTTTTTGATTTAAATGATGCTTGAAATTGTGATTTTATTAATTTTTTCATCAAAAACCCTTCAGAGGGTCCACTATAGGAAAGGGGTCCACGAATGGATAACGTACCCTACATTGTTTATATTTACAACTGTGGTGTAGCTGTTGCAGTTGGGATCATTCGTAAATCACGTTACGAATTCTCTCTTTTCAACACCCGGCTTACTACACTCAACCCCCGATGGTTGGTCACTTTTTCGTTTGACACTTTTTTAGTTTGTACCCCGTTGGTTGGTCAAAGTCAAACTAAAAAGTGACGAATTTCAGATAAAAAAAAATGATAAACATTGATAAAAATATATTCACAATATTCTATAGTGTGGAGACAATAATTACAGCAACACAACGTTGTGCGTGTTGTTTGCTAAACATCAGGGAATGTTGCTTCATATATTTTTGGAAATAATCTTCAAAATAATTGCAAGACTCGTATAGACCGACATGGCAAAACCAAATTAAAAAATAAACATGTTCATGTTGTGACGACAAGCGATCAAGTAGCATAAAACCATTACCATATAAATTCCCGACAGTGAGAGCAGAATGTTGGCTGGCGCAAAAACGTGGCCATAAATTTGTGGCCATTAACCTGAAACGAGAGAAAGAGAAAATAAAATATGTTAGTGAATGATTTTTTAATTCTTGTTTTGTTCAAAATTAATTTAACCTATCTGTTTAAAATGAAAATTGAACGTTTTGTATTAAATTATCATAATTGTACTATTATGTACATCATTTGTACATATTTGTACTTGTACTTCATACATCATCTGGAAATTGATTTGTTCCCCTATTTCGCTCTACTGACTCTAATGGTTGAATGCGAAATAGGGCACGAGAGCTAGTCATCAAAAATCATCCCCGCAAGAAATGGCAAATCAGAGCGAGAGTGAGCCGCAGCAGCAGCAGCAAGAACAAAACATATTCGAATAAATCATTCAACACATTATTCAAAATATTTTTCTGCTAAAAATAGAACCAATTCCTTCGGTCCATCTCTTTTCACATCGACGTTTGTATTCTCTGTTGAGGCTGCTATTGCTTGCCCACGTACACACACACGATTTACCACTACCTGTCAGCACATCTCCGGACACAAACACACATTCAACCCAGGGAAGGAGGATAAAAGTCACACACGTACACTATTGGGGCGGGTTGGTTCGATCTGCGATGATGAGTGTGATGGAAAGCGCGCGCCGTGATCGGGTCTCGTGCAACAAGCACCACGTCCTCGTCTCTCGGTACTGCAACTGCAACAACTGGTCGTCGATCGATGGGGATTAACCTCAAGTCCACCCCCTAGAATAGTGTGTCATCCCCCCGCTAGTATTGCTTGCTAAATTTCCTTTTTCCTCTGTGTTCTGGTGTAATCAGTGGACATAGACAAATGGATTTGGTAGTTGATTTTGTTAAATGTTTAGTGATTTTTGTTTGTAAAATATTTCCTTTTTATTTTTATTTGACTTTTATAACAACCATTTCTGAATAATACAATCAAATTAAAATTAATCCAATCCGATAGAGAAGAGATTGGAAGTGTTTTTTAAAAATTGGAGCAAGTTTATTTTTCAATTAAAAAATGAATTATTCTAGTCGAAAATGTAATAAGTTTGTGATATTTTATTACATTTCAACTAGATCCTTCTTATATTAGCCAAATTAGCCAACACTATAGCATTGTAAGTATCTTTTCATAAATGGCATGTGAAAATGTTCCAAACACAGTATTTAGCTTAAGATTCACATTTTGCTTATCCTCAAAAATCAATAACTTTTTGATCTCGAAAATAGTCACATAGCTAGGGCCAATGATTTTTCGCGATTTTGCGGAAGCCGCGTATTTGCCCTGAAATTTAGTTAATACCGTAAAATGCTACGATATTCGAAATAATCTATTGTCCAATTGCTCCTTGATGAAAAAATAGATGGATAGATGGATGGATGGATCATTTTTGAAGATATTGTTTAATACAATATTTTACTAAATGCAGATAATTGATTGTAAATTTTTAGTGAAAATCGCTTTGATTGATTGATATGATATGGAGTAAAAAATGGGAATTTTTAAAGCATCTTAAAACACATGAAAATTTTTCTTTACTACGCAAAATTAAAAAAAAGTGAAAGAACGTTATCCAAAACTTCAATGATTTTTTTTATTATTTATTGTTTTACTGGTTTTACTTTTGATGAATCAGTTGTTGAGGATGTGTTTCGTTTTGAAGCTGTTAAAAAATAAAATGTCTAAAAACTCATTTGAAAGAAGGATAGATAAATCTTAAAAAGCTTATGAAAATGGTACGAAATTTCACAAAATTGAATTTGTTTTTTTGCAATGAATATGTTTTGGTAAGGGGTGTAATTTTGTATCTTGAACTACTTCTAACTTTTTATGTTACTATTTTGTACAAAATTATTCTAAATTTTTTTAAGCAACTTTAAGAGTACCGTTTTGTGATACCGTTTTGGTTTATTTTTTTTTGCCGTGAAAACTAGCCTTACACATAACAAATTAAAACCCTTTTACTCTTACTAGATCTCAATTCATTTTACTTATAAAACATAAAAAAGTTCCATCAGATTTTGATACATTTTATTTCACGATCATCTTAATTTTGATCCTTTTCATAAACTGTTATTTTGATTTTTATTAAGTTTTCATCCCAAAATAAACTTTTTCATTTGACAATGTTGATTTTTTAAACTTTCATGAACAATCCGAATCAAACGGATAGAAGCTTCGAAACAACTTCTTAAGTTTTTATGGTATAAGTTGGTACTTGAACTATTATTTTAATAAATTATATAACCCTTCATTGTTTGCATTATATTCATTTAACTCATATTATTATATAGGGTATATGACCCTATTTTGGACCTAGTACGTATTTTGGACCTATTTTTATTAATCGAGGTAGTTCAGGCTTTTAAAGTACAAATTCACTGAATCCATCCAACAGAAAGTGTAAGCAGGATCGTTTTGTAGCTTACCTCTTCCAAAAATGTTAACATTTTTTATTATTTCCGCTTTTTCAGCCACTTTTTCCAATGCCATTTGTATTTCCTACCATTTTCCTAGCACATCGATTAGGTCCAAATTTTCCGGCCTCGTTGCTTATCGGATTTGGCTCACGACACCTTGATGATTTTTTCTGTTATGTTTTCCGTCACTAAACCATTGAAATAACTATTCTATTATCGAAAAAACTCAATTCAAAATATTTTTTTCAAATCACCCGCGTTGGATCAGTTTTTGGAGCTACTTTGCCGTCGGTTCAAGGCTATCACCAACACATGTATAAAGAGGTGTTGCCAGTTTTGTTTATCAATTTATTTCGATATTTCATTGACATTAATTGAAATTTTTTAATTTAATATTTTGAATTGCATTCCTTTACTGTAATTATTTGAAAGAAATCTAAGCTTTAAAAAGCAAATGATTAACAGAAACAATGAAAATATGTTTTTTAAACGATAAAAATGCAAAATGATGATAGAGATTTAGATGATTGTTAGGACCGATTGCAAAGTATCCCAACATTTAAACTGATGTTGATTTACTTTTGTCTTAACATCATTATCACCAATTTAGCTGCACATATTTTTAAATTTTGCTTCAAAAAATGCAAACTGGCTACCCTGTTGGAATTGAAGGGGAAACGATTGAAAAACCTAAAGGGTCTAGTTCATTAAATCGTCAGCTGTCACCGTGACAGGAGCTGTCAACATTGCTTACGAGTGGTTTTTGAAAAAGTCGTATGAATTAAATTTAAAAATCTTGAGTTCGTTTTAAAAAGGTCCTAAGCGATAGTTTTAAACAAATCAATTTTTCGATCAGTTCTCGATCAATTTGTGAATTATAAATAAAAAATGCTTTGAATTGTCATCTGCACTGCCCATGTTCGCATAAATGTCGAAGATCGTGATGGCTGTTACGACGTATTGCAAACTAATCAGAGAAATATACATAATATGTATTATGGAAAATATATTTTTTGTAAGTTTTGACTGATTTTTGCATATCTTTCAAATATTTTTTAAAAATACAGGTACAACGTATTTTTTCACAATTGGCAGCGTTGGCTTACAATAAATTACACTTTTAAATTTTACCGTTTCAATCATGTTAGAAACACAATTGAACCAGCTAGAAAAATAAAAATCTCCGAAAGCATAAAAGGTTAATACGATGTTAACTTTATGATTTTTTTTTATTTGAGACATATCTGATTACCATAAATCTGGGTGACTTTAATAGCCGGGGTGACTTTGATAGGTTTGAGATTTTTCCGCAACATGAAGAGTACAAATTAAATACGTACGGAATGGTATGGAATCATACTGACCGTGGTAGCGAAGTGCTCAAAGTACCTCATGAAAAACTTTTAAAGAATTTTTTTGAAAAGTTAGTTAACTATATTTAAGAAAATGTTGATAAATAGCATTATTTTAATCGTCTCAAAGTGTCATGATTTTCTCAATGAACATGATTTTGAATCGTAAAACGGAATGCATTTCGGAATCTTTGGACAATCTTCTACTAGGAAAAGGTAAAATAAGTTTGTAAATAATAAATATTATTAAATATTATTTGTTTCTGATACATAATTCAAAATAATCTCCTAATTTAAAGGCATTTTCATTAAAACAAAATGAATATAAAATGTAAAAACTTTTGATTCATTCTTTGAATTCAGTTAAACATGTAATATAAATTTATAATTTAATAAACAAAACTAGTTTCAACGAATTTCAGGCAAAGTTCTGAATTTTTAACAATTTTACCTGAAATTTATATGTATTATGTTAAAAAGCTTATAAACATAGTTAACTAAATATTTACATAATTGATTTTCTTAAAAATTATATCAGCAACCGAAGTGATGGTAAGTTTGAAATAAAAATAATGTTTGAACACCTCAAATCTGCTTTTAACAAAACAAACTATGACTATCAAAGGCACCCTGGTATTCAAACCAAGATTTTTTTTTCCAAATATTACATTGTTTTTAAAAGTGCAACATGTAGTTAAACTTTTTGTCAAGCAACTGTAAAGTTTAACATGACAGATGAGAAAGTTTCACACCAAGTTACAAGCTATTATCTCCCTTTAAAGCAGGGGTGACCAAAGTATGGCCCGCGGGCCAAACGTGGCCCGCGAGGTGATTTTTTGTGGCCCGCGGGCCCATTTTGAATAATCATGTAATATGGCCCGCCGATCACTTGTAAAGTGATTTATACTTGACCAAAATTAAGGTATTTTGCTAATCTTTTTTTACTTTTTGTTGATAATGTGTGATAAAAGTGAAACTAGTTAATATTCATCAAACATTTTTGGAATTTCAGGCTTTCAGGATTTAACCAGACTAAATTATGAAATTGGAAGAAATATGGCTGTTGCAAGTATTTTACAAAGCTTTTTTGACAACCATCCCATCGTCCATAATAAAAAAAAGGCAATTGCAAACCTATTTTTACACTTAAGCTTCCCATCCACCCCGGGATTCAAACTGACGATTGTGAATCCAACTGCCTACCAGCGACTCCAACGAGAAAAAAAATTGACTCAAAAAATCACGGACAAAAATGTTTTTTTCAAAAAAATTCAAAATATCCCTAGAAATTTGAGTTCAATTAGCTGAAATCAATTAAAAATGGATTCCTCTGCGTTTAGAATCATTTTGAGCATGTTCTGCTATAAAAAAATGATTTTAGTGAATTTTCGCTGAAATGTTTTTTGTCGAATCTTAAATTTTTTGAAAATAATGATTGCAATTCAACTTAACAGGTGCTTAAAACATTTTCTAACATTTTTTTCGTTGAAATGTTAAAATTCTGGCTTTCAAGCGTATATTTATATGTCACATTAAATGTAAAGATAAAATTACGCCGTTACACAAATTAGGCAGATTACATGTCGTCATTTTCGAAATATAAAAAAAAAACTTTAAAATTGTATTGAGAACGCAAGTAAATTCAGATATTTTTTTTCCAAATACCTAAAACAATAAAGCAACAATACCTATAGAAAACAGCCCTATTATGTTTTCTATTATTTTTTACTAACGAAAACTTTCAAAAAATACAAAAAAATAAAAACTTCAGCTGATAGATGTATTTTTTAGCCTTATAAATTAAATAACATAATTTATTTTTTTAAATATCTTTTTTGGCCCGCATGCTCATTTAAGCTTCAAATTTGGCCCGGCCTCCAAAAACTTTGAGCACCCCTGCTTTAAAGTTTCTTGATTGTTTAATAATATTTGAACTTTTAAGCTCTGCGTAAAATTTAGAACCTTTTTTCATTGTAACTTGTTATGTATTGTGAATGTATCTCTGTCATTCATTTAATTTTAAGTCAAATGTTTTTGTTGCGACTAATAACGGGTTGTCTTTTATGTTCTAATGCTTGAACAATTAGGTCGTAAGAATACGTAAATTGTAAATAGGACAGATACCTGCTGAAGATGCGTGAGTTTCCATTCAATATAATTCAAACACGTTTTCAAATTCAAATCCATTGTTTTATCATAATTATTTATTTTTTGAAATAAATATTTTCCAAATTATAATCGTGGATAAGCCCTTTGGTTTATCAAACCGAGTTTCTGTAAGTGTGCGTGTTGCCGCCGCACGCCGCAATTCGAGTTGCCCAAATTTCAACCAATCAGAGTGTAGGTCCAAAATAGGTTCAGCGATGTCTCCAAAATACATTCAATAAGTCCAAAAAGCATCCAAAAAATGTTTTACTTGAAATGCTTATTACAATGAAATGGTTAAATTATTTCCAAATTTCAATAGTACACTTTGTTAAGCATAAATTAAGGTACAAAATAATCCTGAAACGAGCCAAATTAGTTAGACCGTTCCTGAGAACAATGCGAAATAAATTGACGCTTTGCATAGTAGGTCCAAAATAGGGCCATATACCCTATTTCAAACGCCTAACATCCCCAAAAAAAATACTAACCCCATCCCAAAAAATAAAATCCCAGGGCTTTCATATATTTTACAGACTGGATGAGGGAGTCGGATTGCCTGGCCCAGGACACATGAATGTCATTGTCATTTTAATCATATCATAATAAATGGATTGAGAATGATAATCTTTTAAAGTCCTTAAGATATAAGTCGGTTACTAACCAAACCGTCTCAGTTGAAACATACTATGGCCATGGCCAAGTCCTGCCAAGACGGGGGTACTAATACATACATACAAGTTCATTGTCAACTGGTCTTTCAAATACATTGAAACCAAATTTGTCCAATAAAAAAGTGTTGATGTCCAGTGGGTTGAAATAATTTTGTAGCTGAACAGAAACTTGTGAAATCTCAATTGAATTAGTTAAATAATTTCTCCACAACAAATTCAATTTTTGTTAATATAGGCTTGTCAATCAAGTGTAAACTATTTAGAATACATTGCTTTGTTTCTGTAGTTTCAATGAAATGTGATTATTTGAATTTAATCATTGATTTGATGGACTTTGGATCCACAAGTCGGAAAAAGACGTAAACAATTAACGGTGCACATCAAACAGAGCGCTTCAATTTCTATAGTCAAATTATTTCGAGATTGGTTCCTTCCAACAATTTAGGAATATGAAGCCAACAACTTCTCTGGTTGCTGTGTACCCTTAAGAAAAAAATATAATGTCACAAATTCATCGATATTTTTAATATTATTAAGGTAGCACAACTGTAATAATGTGTCAAGCGTTTTTTTGGTTTTGTTGTGATATTTTTTGTTTAAACATTTTGAAAATAGGGCGAGACGAAGTTTGTCGGGACAGCTAGTTTTAAAACAAAACAGAACCCTATTTTCACTTTTTTTTTAAATACCATGGTTGACTTTAATGATAAATGAATTTGTTTTGGCTAAATTTGTTTTTTTTTTTACTTTCAGGCACATTTTTAGACTGTTATAAAGAATGCTTTTTAACAAAGCTTTTTTTTTGCGGTGAAACTTGAAAATACCTTTAAAAAAAATTGTCTCAAAAAACGTATTTTTCAAAATAAATTAGGAAATGTTGGTGCAAACAGCTAACATTAATTTTAAATGCATTTCGATGCGTTTTCAGCATGCATGGGTTCATTAAAAAATCTTTAACATTTTAGTGAATTTTTGATGTTCAGTTCTGCACATTGGATCATTAGATCAAAAAATATTTTTTGCAAAAAACAAATTTGTACCCCTGTGTGGACCCTGTGAATTGAAAATAGTTTTAACAGCCTCAATAATGCTCAAAGTAATGTTATAAGTTAAATTTCACCAGAATTGTTTTTTTTTTTCTAAACTTTAAAAAGGTAGTTTTTATTTTCAACGCAGATGTAATCCAACACCCAATAACATCAGACCTCCCTTTGTCTATGTCTCCCAGTACATTGTCATCAATCGGCGCGCTGTCAACAAACAACGACGCGTCCCCACTGACCATGTCATAAGGAGGAGGTTGGTCTGTCCTCGCACAACATCAACAACAACGACAGTAACAACAGGGGCAACGCTGTTGTTGCTGCCTGGCCTGCTGCAACTATTGAGACACGACGGCAAAAGGGCGATGTGCTGTGGCGGCAGACTGTACTCTTGCTCATCATCACCCTCTCCCTCCCCCACCAGCCGATGACATTGAAGCCAACAGTTTCCCAATTGAAATTGAAGGGGTGGGGGTGGTGGTGGTGGGTTATTCTCGAGCAGGGCGCACTTGTTGATAAACAACAACGCGAACACGAACACCGCGGTGGTGGTGTCATGTAAAAACTGTGATGCAGAATACAGCAAGTATATTGGCATATTTACAGTTACAACGGGGCTATATCGAGAAAGCACGAGATGAACCGATCGAACTTTGTATGGGTACACAGAAAGAACACTATTCAGACCTAGGCCAACCAACCAAACAACGAGAGTGAACGGTGGGATAGTTATTGATGGTTGTGTGGTGAAAATTTACCCCCTCTCCTCTAGTATACATTAGTGAGTTCAGTGCACTCATTTGATCTTGAACCAAACGGATGCTAATTAAAATTCTACAATACCAAAAAAAGTGGGATCATACCACAGAGTAAGGGCCAAACATTCATTATTACGTCCATTTGAAACGTTAGTCTCGCTTCCAAAATTTTTCATTTCTTTTTTTTTTTCTTCAAAGAGATCATAACAATAAAAAATGTTTCATTTTTCCACATTGAAAATTGAACCATATTGGCATTAGAAAATGTGGGAATGTTTGAATGAGACTTAGAAAACTTTATTTTTCTTGTTTCTTTTTCCTTAAGCCGCTGTATCTAAGCAACCAGAGGTCTCATCTTCAATGTCTCTTAGACAATTTTATGAGAATTGAACCTAAAATATTTTTTTTTCAGAAATAGTTACTCATTGTCACTATTTTTTAATATCGAGAAACTGAAATTATTTCGCTGAAATCAAACTTTCGGTGGCTATGTCTTTAAAACGGGGCACTCTGACAAAAAAATCTGTAAGGAGGTACTTTTCGATTGCAAACAAAAAAAATTGTGTATGAAATTTGGCTCAAAAGTTGCGGGTTTTTGTCTCCTAAAACATAAAAATAATCTCAGAAATAAAAAAAATCGTATTTTAAGAAAGGGCGTTGTTTGCGCATGCAAAAGGTTCAGATTGTAGATTTTATCAGTTCAGTTAGATCTAGTACTACAGAATAATTCTAAACATCTTCAAATGAGTTCTTGGCATTGTTATAGAATTTCCCGCTAGAACTACCAGCTTTGGTCACAGGAATCTTCTCGAGAAGTGGCCATTGCTCCGCGAGACACAGTACAGAACAGTTCAGACAGAACAGAATCGTCCTGTTCTGAAATACAGCTCAAGATGTAGAAAGTTACAGTTTTCTTGTCTAATTACCGTCCAGTACAGTTCAATAAACCGACAGAAACCAAGAGCAATAAAGTTTTGATTACAATTCACTGTGCACTAGCTAACCCGCGAGTTTCAGTTCTGTCCAGATCCGATTATGCCACGAACCAAGCACCAGACGCTCTTATGTGCGTTAACAGGCGTAATATTGAATGTTTGGCCCTTTTGAAATGTTAGTTCTTATTCAAAATATTGTTTTTTGCTGAGATATCGACATTAGAAAATGGAAGGTTATTTGGGTGAGGCTTGAAAAACAATTTTTCTGTTTCTTTTTCTCTATGCAGCAACCAGTGGTCCAATGTTTCTTAGACGAAATTGTAGGAAATTTTCCGAACCTTATGAAAAAAATATTTTCAGGAATGGACAATCATGTACACTATTTAGGCCGTTGCAAATATTTTTCAAAGTTTATGGGGGCAAAAATAATATTTTTTCAAAAAACTTCAAAATTTCAAGGGGAATAGAATTAAAAATCATAATAAGCATATCTGGGATCGATCAAAAATATTTTTTGATTTTTTGTGAAAATATTGGATTTTTTACAGCACCGCAAAAAGTTTTTTTTCGGCGAAAACAAAATCTATTCAATACTTGCATATTTTGAAAACTAATGATTGCAAAACAACTGGGCAGGTGTAAAATGCATTTTAAAACACTTTTTTTCCAATTTTTCAATTACGAAAATGTTGGTACCCTAACATCTATAGGTCTTCGCAGAAATTTTTAAGTAATCGCAGTTTTAGTGAAAAAAGTAGATTTTTTGCCGCTTTCGTATTTAATTTTCCCGTTTTTGCGCGCGGCGCGTCGGAAAACCCAGTTTTTATTTTCAAAAATCGTATCTCGGAATATTGAGAACATAACTTCACCATTTTTTTATATGTTATGTAAAATTTTCCGAGGAATCTGATAAAAATATTTTCAGACATAGGCGGCTCTTTGGTCCCGAGACCTTCAAAAGAGCATTTTAAGTTTTCATTTGACCTTTTCAAATAATAGGCTAGATATTTGAAACTTCTTACTATTTTTCCTTACAAGCCTATCTAATACTCTTTCATTCGCGCTCAAGACAGCTAAAATCAGTTGAAATGGTGCGGAGTTTTGATTTTTAGAAAAATGTGTGCAAACAAAAAAATACGGGTCTAATTATTTCGGCCAAGGAATCCCCAGAAAATTTTTGAGCCCGACCTGAGAACTTTTTTTTCGAATCATGCTGTTTTCGTGGGGAATTGCTGATAAGTGAAATCAATTTCCGGGTTTGGTGGAGAATTGCTCAGTAAAAAAAACAACATTAAATTGTTGTTTCGAGTCGTTATTTATCATATTGCAAAAATCTCGATACTGGAAAATTATATATTAGTTATTTTTTTACTGCACAAAAATCTATCAACAAGTTAATGCAACCAATTATTGCAACATTTGAAAAATCCAATCAGTGGGAATGAAGTTTCGTAAACATTAAAAAAGAACAATTTTGAGTCTCGAAAAGCTCATGAAACGATCTTGTATTTGCAGAAAAAAATCTAAGGGTAGAAATAGTTGCTCAAAATAATAAGGCTACCTCAATTAACCTTTCATTGAATAAGTATGAATGAATTGTAAATGAATCCATTGAAAATAAACAAATTTATTACTTTTCTTTTAAAATAATTGGCACTATTGGCATAGTTATAAAATTCCCGGGTACCTGGAATTCCCAGGAAATTGACAAATTCAACTCTCGATTCCCAGGAAATTGAAAATCTCTAAAATCGTCATCCTCTAGTCTTCATCAATACCTACAACTTTGCCGAAGATACTAAATCGATCAGAAAATTTGGTGGAGAATTGCTCATCTTTTAATGGATATCTTTAGAAGTGATTCAGACCAATGTTAAACATTAGAAATAAAATATGATTTTCATAGCAACTATTGCTGCAATTATTCTTAAAAATATTCTGATAAACTCACCTGATGAACGCGCCTTCTCATGGCACCGCGTCGTCGGTTCAGGAAGGGCTGATCCTTGACGCCGGTGCGACGGCACGAGTTTTGTAGCTGCTGCTGCTGTTGCTGCTGGGCGGCCATGTTGTTCGCCTCCTGGCTCCACCGGAGGTCGATCTTGACGTGGACCCGACCTTGGGGCTCCAGGTCAATCTGTTGAAAAAAGGTATGATTTATTAGTTTTGTTAAGTGAAGGTTATGTTGATAAATAAATAAGTCAATTAATAGAAAGAGATTTTCAAACAAAAAATATTTGGTTGACCAGCAAATAACCTCATTTTAATCTGTTTAAAATTTTGTTTTTCCCAAAGTGTTTAAATTCAGAATTTTATTGTTGACTTTTCATGATTTTTCAAATTTGCTATTATACATTTTCAAACAATGTTTTAAAGACCTTCCCGTATCCTTGCCCCACCCCACATAATTGAATCGAATGTAATCTCATAACGATCGAAGTGACAATTCAGAACCTGCGTCGCAACCACAAAGGTGTGTGTGTGTGTGTGTGTGTGTGTGTGTGTGTGTGTGTGTGTGTGTGTGTGTGTGTGTGTGTGTGTGTGTGTGTGTAAAGGATTGAGAGAGAGACAGCAAGTAGTGTGGGAAATTAAAAATAGCTTTCGCTGTTTACTACTGGAAGTCTGCCTGACGTTGTTGTCCACATCAATGACGCCGTGGTCCATGCATTGTTGCCTGTGGGAAGTAAAGTGTGGAGATTGATGCGTCGCAGCCAAAGAAAAAAAAAGAGCGGAGTGGAGGAGGCACGGAGTTTGCATCTCTCTAACAACACGAGAAAAAGGCGGATACACATTTTGACAGCTAAAACTATTTTGCATATTCCGAGCCAACAGGCAACTTTTTCACAAAAATCGAAATGTAAAATAATAGCTGGTCTTCTCAGCTACCTATTAACACTGTGGGTTTTGTTACATAGTAACCTGCTGTTGGCTCGGAATTTGCAAAATAATTCTGGCTTAAACGCCCTTTTCAAATGTTGTCTCAGATGCATGTTAATCCATTGCGTTGTTACAATGTAACAATCACTTCAGATTATCGAAGCTTTGGATTATCGAATCACAAAAAATATCTTTTTTCGTTGTATTTTTTGCCTTCCTCACTGAGGTAAGGCTATAATCCTGCTCTAAAAATGAACTTTGTGTGAAAACGTCGTAGACCTACCTTCATGTATACATATCGACTCAGAATCGAAAACTGAACAAATGTCTGTGTGTATGTGTATGTATGTATGTGACCAACAAACTAGCTCATGTTTCTCGGCACTGGCTGAACCGATTTGACCCGAACCTGTTGCATTCGACTTGGTTTAGGGTCCCATAGATCGAGTTTTATACAGATTGAAGTTTCGATAAGTAGTTCAAAAGTTATGTATAAAAATGTGTTTTCACATATATCCGGATCTTACTTAAATGTATGTAAACTATGTCCGGGTCCACCATCCGACCCATCGTTGGTTAGGTCATCAAAAGACCTTTCCAACGAGTCCAAAACATTGATGATCTGGCAACCCTGTCTCGAGGTATGGCCACTTAAGTGATATTTATGTACTTTTTTATTTCGGATCTAAATTTTTGTACAATTCCATCATATCAGCCATTGTTGGTAATAAGTGAGGAAGGCTCCAACCACATAGGTGGATTAAGTTAGTTTTTATTGTTAGGTTTAAGCTTGGCCCTAAATATGATACGATTATCCGAAGTCCCATACAAACATTGGGATAATCGAAACTTCGGAAAATATAGTCTGAACTGCATTTTTTATCAGACAACTGTCGTTTTTAGAGTTTTTTTAAAGGTCCTAGGGGAACTATACCCTTTTTCAGCCTATTTCTATTATCGGCCTATCAGCACTTTGATCATGAATTACAGCTTTCATAAAGTGTTTTTGACGGTTCATAAGTAATAAATAGCTCAAATCAAAGTGAGCAAGCAACTCTCCGTTGTTGATTCATCTAAAAATGTTGATTTAATAGCAAAAAATGGCAAAAGTGATGAGAATTGGTCGAACGGCTTAGAGTGATTAAAATGGGTATATTTCCCCTATAAGCTATTGTGTTTCATATGTTTAAAGGACCGGAGACTCCATTGCAATTAATAGACTGAAACAGGAAAATCGCAGCTAAAACATTACAGAAAGAAACTAGAG
The DNA here is from genome assembly GCF_015732765.1 of Culex quinquefasciatus. Classification (NCBI taxonomy): domain Eukaryota; kingdom Metazoa; phylum Arthropoda; class Insecta; order Diptera; family Culicidae; genus Culex; species Culex quinquefasciatus. The sequence continues at coordinate 50,126,072 of NC_051863.1, read as the reverse complement.
GCATTACATTTCTAGAGTTGCGTTCGAAAATAAAAATTAAAGCGTAAATCTACTGAGATGAAAATTCATTTAATATTAAAAATATCACGGCATTTCATGGGATTGGTCCAATTTCCAGACCTCGGGGAAATTTGCTCTTTTGTTACACTCTGTTTTCCCACCTTCCTTGCAATGCAGTGATGTGCACTTTGAAATTATTATGTAAATACATGTAACAACCCATAAAAATCAAATGAAGTGTTAAACCAGCGATTCTATAAATAATGTGACACCTTCATTATTCAGTGTTTGGAATCACAAATTTACCTAATCCAATTTGGCGTTCCTTACAGACAGTGTCTAGGAAGGGCTTTTGTACCTTCTGCAAGGCGATTGTCAACAGTTAGGGATAGTTAAAGGACACGAAACTATTTGCCAAATTGGTGGGTGTTACGAATGTGTGGGATGACTGCACCATAAATGTAATGCAATGGTGTACTGCAATGGATTTAAAATGGATTATTAATTCAATTTTTTTTAAAAAACTTCGCGGTCCTTCATGATAGAAAGCATCCTACTTGACAGCTCGTTCCAAGTGTGCCATAGTTGCAAATATTTTTTGAAGTTTATGTCCCGCGGCTCTGACCAAAGTCGAGGGGAAGGGGGGCAAAAATTAAAAAAAATATAAAGATTGAAATTACAAGCCTATGTTTCAACATTTGGATGAAACAAATGTTTTAAAATGCATTTTACACGCGTCCAGTTGCTTTCCAATCATTATTTTTCAAAATATCGATGTATTTACGGAATGTATTTACGGAAAAAAAAACTTTTCGTGGAACTGTCCATTGGTTAATGGGTAATTCTCTACCAACTCACACGAAATCGGGAAAAGTTGCCCCGACCCCTCTTCGATTTGCGTGAAACTTTGTCCTAAGAGGTAACTTTTGTCCCTGATCACGAATCCGAGGTCCGTTTTTTGATATCTCGTGACGGAGGGGCGCATGCGAAAAAAGAGGTGTTTTTCAATAATTTGCAGCCTGGAACGGTGATGAGATAGAAATTTGGTGACAGGGGGTTTTTATGTAAAATTAAACGCCCGATTTGATAGCGTATTCTTCACCGAAGAAAACACAAAAAAAGTTTGAAAAAAGCTGCCATTTTCCGTTACTTAACTGTAAAAAAATTGGAACATGTTATTTTAAGTGAAATTTAATATACTTTTCGAATCTACATTGACCCAGAAGGGTAATTTTTTCATTTAGAATAATTTTTTTTCATTATGAAATTTCGTGTTTTTTCTAACTTTGCAGGGTTATTTTTTAGAGTGTGATAATGTTCTACAAAGTGGTAGAGCAGACAATTACAAAAATTTTGAAATTTCCTGCTACAACTTTGTAGAACACTCTAAAAAATAACCCTGCAAAGTTAAAAAAAACACGAAATTTTAAAATGAAAAAAAAAATGTTCTAAATGAAAAAATTACCCTTCTGGGTCAATGTCGATTCGAAAAGTACATTAAATTTCTATTAAAATGACATGTTCCAAAAAAATTTACAGTTGAGTAACAAAAAAGGCCAGAGTTTTTCAAACTTTTTTTTGTGTTTTTTTCGATGAAGAATACGTTTTTTCGGAATTCTGAGTACGCTATCAAATCGGGCGTCTAATTTTACATAAAAACCCCTTTGTCACCAAATTTCTACCTCTTTTTTCGCATGTTCAAAAATGGAAGGGGTCGTACCGCCCCTCCGTCACGAGATATCAAAAAACGGACCTCGGATTCGTGATCAGGGACAAAAGTTACCCCTTAGGACAAAGTTTCACGCAAATCGAAGAGGGGTTGGGGCAACTGCTGTGTGAGTTGGCGGAGAATTACCCCATTAAATTTCCCATAAAATGACATGTCTCACGATTTTTGACACTTGAGTAACGGGAAATAGCAGCGATACCGCCCCACCGTCACGAAATATCGAAAAATGGACCACGGATTTGTGATCAGGAACCAAAATAACCCCTCACGCAAATCGAAGAGGGGTCGGGGCAACTGGTGTGTGAGTTGGCGGAGAATAACCCATACTCAACAAAATTTGGTTCAATTCAATTTAATGTTAAATTCATATAGAACTAATCAGAAAATTTCATATCATGATACTAAAGCATCTGGAAATAGAACTAGCCTCATGAAAATAAACTATTACCATTTAAGTAAGCTTTTAAAAGAATAATCGGTGTTACTAAAAAAAATATTTACCCCTTCCCACCAAAGCAAAATTGAGTTTGAGCAACTGCGGTCGGAAGAAAACCAGACGACAGAATCAGTGCAACAAATCGCTGATACAGCGAAAAAATCCACTGGACCGACGCAGTGTCTCCCAAAATCAGCAGAAAAATCTCTTGGTTGGTTTTGCAAACCTGAGGGTCCTTCTGAACCAGCGAAAATATTTTTTTTTGCATTTTCAAGACATGCTAAAAATTTGGACAATACAGAACCATCTTTGACAGTCATTGCCCAAGAGCGAATGACACCATTAAGGACATTAAAACGCATTTTTCACGAAAAGTGCGACGTGCGACAAGATAGCACGATTACGTCGATTTGCACTCACCCAAAAGTCCTGCTGGTCGTTCTCGTTCCGCGTCACCAGATCGTCGAACGGGATCGTCATGTTGGCGACGAACACGTCCGTGATGGGACCCTCGTGGAATATCGTCATGCCGAGAACGTTGGCGTTTTCCACCTCGTGGATGAAGCTCTCGTTCCACACCGGATCGAATGTGCGCTGCTTTGTCGTGGATCGGTCTGTGCGGGGTGGAAAAATAGGAAAAGTAGTTGTTATTCTTGTCTTTTTAAGGTTTTTGAATTGCAAGACTTTATCTCAGAGAGACACCCACGAGCTGCGAAACCGGCAACCATTCGCAGCTACCTTAACAAGCCGGTGAACTACATTATCTCTCGCTTTATCTAATCACACACGCTACTATTTGGGCTAGCAATTAGATTACAGATGAAACAGTGCCAGACTAGGTTTCTGAAATGATTCTCAAACATGTGCCAGGTCATGGCTGGACGTCCAATTTGCAGAACAAAGCCTTCCAGCGTGCCAGCCGTTGGCGTGAGTCCTCAATCGTTATGTTTATGTCAAATTAAAAACGATTTATTCGAAAGTTGGCCAAAATAAAACATGGTGCAATAATTTTGATTTGCAGCTTTCCCGTTTTGCGTTCTACAACGGTCAGCTTTGGCCAGTACCAGAATGGTAGGGTAGGTGGACCTTTAATCAGTCTGCAGTATAAGTTTAAGATAACTTTGTAATTGCAGATTTTTCCTATGTCAAGCTTGGGAGCATTCCCCCTTCTTTGCGAGGGGGTGTCACATATGCTTAGGGTAAAGACAAATCTGCCCCCGTTTCCGTGCCAAATCGAAGAGGACATAATGAGTCAGGGTCGTGCGCCGTATGCACTATAGAATGAACGTTTAAGAAAAAATGACGTCGTAGAACATGCGGCAAAGCGGATGTTTTCTAGGCGTTTCACTTGTTTTGCTGTATTTTTTTTATAAATAAATTCTAACACATGTTACAAACATAAAGAAAACACGTTTTCCTCTTAAATCGTACTTTCCCCTACTGCAATTATATGCAAAAACAAGAAGCGAGATTTATGAGTTGCATCCCGGCTAGACGACAGGCCAGCAAACGAAAAGAAAACGACTCGAATCTTACACGAGGACTGGATAGCTGGCGAATAAAACTTTTACAGCGGTGCCCTTGTTAGCAGCGCGGAGGGGCCTCAATTAGTGTCACATGCAATCTATCCAGTTTAGCCGGATGCATCGCACATCGCACGCCGTACTGCAAGGTTATGTTTGATTTCGAGATAAGCTCTGCGGGGGATGAAGGACAAGAAGACGGACCCAGAGTTGAAAATAAAAGTATTCTGAACCTGCTAATTTTATTTTTTGTCTTTCAGCTTAATTTCTAATTAAACGTGACACTGTCGGAGTTGATCAATCAATCATGGCAGACACGTTTGAAGTTAAATAGTTCAATGGAAGAAGAAGGTAAAAAAGCATGTTTCTCGTAAAGATCATGAGAAGAATGATTTTTTAGCTGTTCGTTAAATTAGGTAGTTGCAATTTTCCTCGTACGATCCGTGAATACCCCGATTCTATGCATCGGAAATTCAATTACGAGTGCTGAAAAAATCAATTCTTGCAACGAGTTTAATACAACATTATTTGCAATTTGGTCCTAAAATTAAGCTTAAATTTATGATGTAATTGTTCACAACGATAATGCTTTTTTTCTGAGTTTGTTGACCCTTTGTACGACCACAACGGATTTAAAATGGATTTTTAAATCAATTTAAACAAAATATCAAAGGTCATATTTGACAGCTCGTTCCAAGGGAACCATAGTTGATCCATCAAAAAATGTTGTCTAGTCAATTTATTTTTTAGAATTGTATTAAAAAAAAGTAATCCGAATTGGTTATTAATTGTGTTTTTTGCTGTTGTAAATAAAATTTGACATAGAGCTTTAGGACCCTATTCCGGAAAACACCATTGGATGTGATTTTTCAGTTCTCTTGCTTTGATGGGTACTTTTGATTTGAGATGTCCGTTCTCTAATAATTCGAGGTTCTCTAGTTAAAACACAGACAAAATTGATATACGAGCCTGCAAAAGATTTTGCAGCAGGCTCGGAAAGGAAAATTTTGCCGAAAAACTACTCGATAACCATATCCTAACTCTTCTTGTCCAATTTAACTTTGGCATTTATAGACTTTTTGATTAAGTAAGAATGAAGAAAAGAGTTTGCAGGCTCAGACTGAGTAGCCCATCAAACTAAAAAAGATCGTAGAACATTTTCTCAAATAAACGCAATTTTGTAAAATAAATAGCAAATTCACCTCCGTGTACGCACGAGTGCAAGCAGCAGTCAAGTGCTAAGTGCTCCGTCGTTTTTCCGATTTTTTTGCCGTAATTTACCGTGATTCGCCGCGAGTTTGCTCCACCAGCATGCCAAGGGCCGGCCGTGGCCGTGGCAGTTCGAGTGCGGCCTCGAAAAACCCGCGAAGTTCGTCTACCGGCCGTGTGCAAAAAGGTAAACAAACCAACGCCGCGTCGACCGCCATCGCGCCGGGGAGTGTGTGCGCCAAAGGATTCGACCCGAAGTTATTACACGCTAATTACCGCGTCCAGGATCGCAGCCCTATAAGGCTCCGTTCAGCTACTTCCGGCAATCCGTCGACCGATGGCGCTTCAACATCCGCCAACATTCCCACCAGCAACAAGTTCGCGAGACTGAGTGACGATGAAAGCAGCTACAACCAGAGCTTGCGAAATTTCGACTTTGTTTGTGATAGCTGACAGAACACTCCAATCGTCTTCACCACGACAACCTGATTTTTACATTCTGCTTTCGTTCATTTCACACACAAAGGAATGAGTGCTACGCAAAGTCACTAACACAATCATTGACTTCCCTCCAGGAGAAAAATCGCTTTGAGAGCGGTCGTTTGACATTCTACCGAGATTCCGATCATCTCTCCAATGATAGCTATCATATGATTTGTGTCACCACGCAGCATACACTAGAAAGAGAGAGACAAAACCGAGAGAAAGAGAAAGAGCACGTTGTCTCGTTCGGGCGGCTGCTTGAGTGGTGCTCATTTTTCGTTCGTTTCGTCTTCGTGTTAACGTTCATCGACCGTCGCCAAGCAATGACGGTCATGATAGGCGTTGTGTGTCAGCGATCAAATATCGTTTTGGGAAATGATCGCTGACAGAAAGTTCTATCGAATATCGAGCAGTCCGGTTCAGTGATAGATCCCTTTTCAAGCATTGGCTACAACAACACCGACGGTAGCACTACCGACGACGACGACGACGATGGTCGTGCACGGAAAAAAGTGCCGACGCCAAAAAAAGTAATTACTCCAAAGGAACGACGACCACCACCAATTTTTGTTTTGGACACGTTGGCGGACGATGTTGACGAGCAGCTGGAAGGCCTCGTATACTGCCTAAAAATAGGTAAATCGTCAGTGCAAGTGTTCACATTTGACCAAAAGAACTTCGACCTGGTTGTGGAGAAATTGAAGCGTAAAAACTTCAAGTTCTACACATTCGACCCCGTGCAGAAGACCGCTGTTAAGATCGTCTTGCAGGAGTACCAAGACCGCCCGATCTCCGTCCTCAAGGAGCACCTCTCGGGTGTCGGAATAACGCCGCGAGACATAAAAGTCCTCTCGCGGAAGACAACCGTCACAGGTACACACACTCTATCTGTACTACTTTGACCGCGGCACCGTCAAAATTCAAGACCTGCGGCGGACTAAGGCGTTGGACGGTTTATGGGTAAACTGGCGGTTTTACTCCAAAAATCCGACGGACGCAGCGCAATGTCACCGTTGCCAGAAATTCGGCCACGGCTCACGGAACTGCAACCTCCCGCCCCGCTGCGTGAGGTGCGGTGAAACACATCTCTCGGAGGTGTGTGCACTGCCACGAAAAGCGGATCTTGGAGATGATGCAGAACAAACCAAGCCGCGCGTAAAGTGCGCGAACTGCGGCGGTAACCATACCGGTAATTACCGCGGATGCGTTGCGCGCAAGTCCTACCTCGAGGAGCAGGAAAAGAGGAAGAAGAAAGCAGCAGCATCCCACCCTCCTCAGCGAAGTACGAGTGCAGCCGTTCCAGCAGCTGGCCAGCGTACGGTTCCAGCGGACAACCCAGCGGTCCCTCCTGGATGGGGGCGGTCGTTTGCAAGCGTGGTCGCTGCCGGAAGCGGCGATGCGGCCCAGCAAGGAGTCACCGGGGAAGATCTCTTCACCCTGCCGGAGTTCTTTGCTCTCGCGGGGGAGATGATGACGCGGTTTCGGACCTGCCGTAACAAGGCGGAGCAATTTCTGGCCCTCGGGGAGCTGATGATTAAGCACATCTACAAAGGATAAAATACTGTGATTTAGTTATAAGCTTTTTCTCTTTCTTTCCCTTTTCCTTTGCAATTTTAGCAAGTTTTTTTTATTTTTTCTTGCTCTTGTTAGTGCCTTAGTTATAGAAATAATTGTTTCAAAATGGATTATGATTCAACACACAGCTGAAAGGAACTCCAAAACTCTGTTATGAATTGCAAAAGAACTTATTGTATCATGATTATTCACCAATAAAACCGAATTGAAAAATTGAAATAGCAAATTTTCTCAAAAATTCTAGGTTTAAGTTTGGAAGCTGTCCCCATCTAGTTATTTAGACCTATGGTTATCAAGTGAATCTTCTCGTTTTTAGCTTTTTGTATAAAAGTCTAATAAAAACATCAAAAAGAGCGAAAAAGCCGTTCAAAAGACCGGATCATTTTAAAGAGCGAGCGAAAATGAGCTACTCCTAAAAAGAGCGATTTTGCCCACCTCTAGTTGAGGTATAACATTTGCAATGAAAAGCTCTATATTTTTAGCAAAGTTTTTGGGTTTGTTGATTTCAATATCTGGAATATGTGGAAGCTTTTTGAACAAAACTGGTGGAATAATTTATTTGTTTGTTCCCAAATATTTGAAAGACGAAAATGCCTTACTAAGTGCCTTAGCTAAGTAAGTAAGTCAGCTGATAGTTGTATTTTTCAGTGAATAATTTGTAGTTTCCAGTTAATAATTTGAAATAAGGCCGTTGCAAATATTTCTCAAAGTTTATGTCGCCCCCCAGCCCCAGGTAATTTTTGGCTGTGTTTTTACTAACATTTCCTATATTGTAAGTAAAAAGAAGTATGCAGTAATTTTTCTAGTGTCTCAGACTATGCCTCTACGCATTTTTTTTACAATTAAAATGATAATGGTGCCATTTATAGCAGAAAATGTGAAAAACAAGCAAAAAATTGAAAAAGTGATTGTAAAAACATGAAAAAATTAAATAAGCAAAAACTAATGATAGGAGGTGGTAGAACATACCAAATACTACCAAAAACAGACAAAAACTAAACAAGATAAAAGCAAATTAAAATACTATAAATGTTACAAGCAAAACATAAAACAAGAGAAGTAAAGTTTTTCATAGAACAAAAGTTGCTCGAAATGACCTCCTAAACAAGGGAAAAAAATTTCAAAAAAAAATGGGCATTAGAGGGTTAAAGACATTTTAACTTTTCGTGAAATACCAATGTACAGTCCCACGAAAAGTTTTTGTTTTCGCGGAAAAAAGTTCCGTCAATACATCGATATTCTGAAAACTTATGATTGGAAAACAACATAACTTTTTTACTTGGCTAGTAAGCTCACGACCACCCCTGTTTTGGAGGTTTGAAAAAGGTTCTTCATTCAACGAATTTGTAAAAAAGTAAATTTTTGAACATGAACATTTCAGAAGAACAGCAGATATCGTGAATTCCAATGAAATTTGCAAAAAAAATAATCTGGGAATTTTTGTACAATTGGGTCCTAAACTGAAGCTTAGATTGCTGATATTATTGTTTACAGCGATAAAGCTTATTTTTCTGAGTACAATGACCCTTTGTACGACCACAAAGAGTTTAAAATGGATTTTTAAATCAATTTTAAAAAATTAACCTCGCGGTCCTTCTTGACAGAAAAGTTCCTACTTGACAGTTCGTTCCAAGGGGACCATAGTTGATCCATCGTTGTCCAAAATGTTGTCTTGTCATTTTTTTTTTTTTGCTTTAAAATGAAGAAAAAGTGATCAGAAATAGTTTTTGATCGTGTTTTTCACCATTGTACATACAAATTGACATAGGGCTATACTGCCCATGATCGCATAAATGTCCCATATGCATTTTCATCACTTTTGAGTTATTGATGCAGTTTGGTTCAAAATCGTGTGCTCTTTCAAAAGAGCCTATAACATCCAGTACTTTGTTCTAGAAATCAGGAGGAAATCCAGTTTTTTCGTGAAAACTTAACACGTAGCCTTATGTGTGGGACAAACTTCAAATGCGTTTTTCTCAGCTTGCTGTTTTTGCATATGGGACATTTATGCGAACATGGGCAGTATAGTACCCAATTGAAGTTGTTTTGAAATTAATACTGTTTAGCTGCTTTAAAAATTGTTTGCCTTCTTAACCGAAGAGAGGCTATGAAATCTGTAGTAAAATATCTTCTTTATTTTTGTTTCCATTCCACTCAAAAAACTATACATCACATTCTGTTGAAAACAAAACCCGGATAGCGATCGGAATCATGCAGCGTTCCTTGTTTGGTTATGATGTGTTGACAATCTCCCGCTGCTGGTTGACTATACGGTGGCTATACCCCTTTCAAGTTTTCCACCTCTAGTCTAGTGCCATCATTGAAGTAAGTGCACATTGCATCCACATCCACAAAGGTCAAGGGTTAGGTATGCCAACCACCAGTCAGTCAGCAGCCCCAACAAACACACAGGGCCGGGGCGCGACGATTGCCAGCCAGCAGCTCAACAACACGCGCACCGGTTGATACTAAACGCCTACAACGTGTACTGAGAGTATACACAAACTGCCCGAGGTGTAGCCCGAGGTTGATCCCTTTCTTCCCTCTTGCAAAAGATGAGAGGGGCTTGTCCGGTGTAGAGGACACTCGGTTTTGCCACCACAATTGTTAACCTCTGCTGGGGAATAACACTTTTCTTGTGCTTTGTGATAGAGTGATAAAATTGTTAAATTAGTCACTGAATTTTCACAGATTTACTAACATTTCAACACAGTATTACATAAAAACCGTTCAAATCAACCCCAGTTGACGGTTTTCCCACTACTCTCGTCCAGAGTAGAGTACGTGGGAAATTTCATTGAAGAAGCGTGCTAATTTGACAGCGCCACCTGTCTGCCTTTCCCTCTAGCCTTTTTTTCCCACTTGGTTTACCAGGTCTCGTGCTTTTTTTAATTGGTCCAAACCACTAAGGGCGCGGCCCCAATGGACGGCACTCAGCAACGCAGTACCACAGTTAAGCATCCCGGTAGTACCTGCCTACTTGGGCCAACGATTGTTTTTTTTCTGAGAGGGACTCAAACCAAGATCACGGAATTATTATTTTCTGAACTTTAGGAACCTGGTAACATTCTTAGCAAGGGAAAAACATCTTTTATAAAAAATTGTTACAGTTTTAGTAAAGTTCTGTAAGAAAACATATTTTTGTTTTGTAAACTTATAGATTTAAAACAAGATTTGCTCTCAAGCTTGTTAACTCTTGAAATTAAAAAAAGGATTTAAAAATACTGGAAAAACAATTGAGCAATGCAGAAGCTGCAGAACTTGAGTAGCTGACTCAAATATTTCATGGCTTGTTTATTTCAAAAACAATAAAGTTAGAGTTCCCTACTTACAGAACCGCACAAAGAGTGTTCAGTTCCGTTCGGAATGTTTCCAAGAGGAATCCGGATCGTTCTGGCTTTTCAAAGCTGAACTGCACTGTTCGTTTTCAATCTGGAGGCTCGTCAAGCGCAAATAACATTCAGCTATACGAAAAACAACTGCAGGTGTAGTACAATTTTCTCTGGCCAAAATAGCGTTGTATATAAGAAGTTTTGGGTTTTGGGATCGGAACATCACTAAATAACAAATTCCTGTCAACATTTCTCTGCTCGAACTTTTTGCAAAGTTAAAAGAAGTGCGATTCCCATCTGCTCCAACCTTCCATCGGATGAGGAAGTAAAATGTCGGTCCCGGCCTTGGTTGTTAGGCCGTTAAGTCATTCCAGGTGTAGGAGTCGTCTCCATGCCATTAGTACAAACAACACACCAAACCAAGCCTACTCCGGTGGAATCGCTGGCGGCGGTTGGACTCGCAATCCAAAGGTCGTCAGTTCAAACACTGGGGTGGAAGGTTCCTTGGAGTAGAAAGAGGTTTGGGTGCTCTCCACATTCAAGCCTTCGGACTCCTAGGTTCGAGCAGAAACTTGCAATAGAGACCACAAAAGACCCGGGGGTCGTCAATGTGGATGGTTTGATTTTTTTTTGATTTTTGAAAAGAAGTGCAGACACCCAACGGTTATCTAAAATATTAAACAAACAGTTTTTCTTTTGTGAGAAACTTGTTTATGTGCAAATAATGCTATTAATACAAAGTATTGATCAGCATTCATAAGTTTTGATGATTGATGTAAAAAATAAACAGCAAGGCCGTTGCAAAAAATGTTCAAAGTTTATCTCGCCCCCCCCCTTCGAAGTTGGCCTGAAGTTTTAATGAAAATTAAAGTTTAATCAACTGAAAACCAGTTAAAATGCATTTTCCCGCGTTTATAATCATATTTAGCATGTTTGAACTCCTTTGAAAACATTTAAAATTTTCATGAAATACCAATGTACAGTCCCACGAAAAGTTTTTTTTTTCGAAAAAAAAATTCCGTCGATACCTCGATATTTTCAAAACTAATGGTTAGAAAGCAACTGTACGCCTGTAAAATGCATTTTAAAACATTTTTTTCATCCAAATTTGTGTAATTTTGCATCAAAAATGTGTAAATTTACCACTAATGCCACTTTTTCAGTCTAAATTACAAAAATAAAAAAAAATATGGAAATGGGGGGGGCGGGGGGGGTCCAGGTTTCCAAAAAGTGACCACGTGGTTTATGGATGGTCCCTTACAGTCATCCCACATATTTGGAACAACCACAAACTCGGAACACTTTTGTGATAATTTGTCAATAGCATGCCAAATGTATCTTTTCTGTCGACTCTGTAGGTACTATTTTTAGAACCTTTATTTGGACATTCCCTTGCTATTAAGGGGTTACATACATGTAGAAAATCACAAAATTTCATATTTCAGAAAATTCACTAAATTCCCTAAAAGATGACTTTCATTCACTCTTGAAAGTTTCATGAAGATATTCCGTGACTGAACTGAGTCAGAGACGATTTAAGTTAACAATTTTGCCATGCGCAAAGCGAACTGTCAAAATTTGTGAACGCTTTTCTCTAAACACCGAGTTGATTTACGGGTGCCACGATATCTCGAGATGCGATGGACCAAATTGGCTGAAAATTGGGGTGAAGACTCCCAAGACATGTCCCGTGTGCATGAACAAGCCCGATTATGAAATTTTGCTTTTTTTTAAATACAAAAATCAAAAACTGATGTTTTGCCTTTCTTACTAAAGAAAGGGATAGGTTTTACTTTAAGGCTGGACGTCATTTCCAGCTTCGTAAATATGTCGATTCAGCATGAATTTTAATCGGAAAAATCGTCAAAAAATCACACTGCATCGATTTTCGACGCTTCGTCGCCAAGTCGACAAGTTGTCAAGTTGAGCTTCGAATACTGGCGCGAAAATGCTGGCGCATATATTTTGTGGCTCGACTTATACTCGTTTTGTAGTAGCTTGTCTACCGATGTTTCCTACAACATGTATGATATCTTAGCTTTTCGGTTTCTTTTGCTCTGTCCTTTTTTGCATAACTGTCCAATGTTTATGCAAAAACTGTTGTGACATAGGACATTCATCCGGATACAATCAATTTGTTTCCCGTGCCCTCCTAAAATCGCCTAAATGTAGACTTCATTTTCGTAATTTTATTTAACAGGGTTCATTGGATTCCAATAGGAGCTTTCCAAGCTTTCATCGTTTATATCGTTTTCAAAGTTTTCAATGCTGGCGACGCCAATGGCTTTCTACCTAAGGTTCTCGCGATTGAGTGTGTAGTGGTGCGGTTTTTGAAAATAGCTATCTCTGACCCTGTCACTTTCTTAGAAGCTGAATGGCTAGCTTCGCTGCACCGTGCGGCACACGCGGTTCACCGAAGCTAAAAAACCAAAACCGCGGTGTGCGTTGCCACTGGCGCATGGGAAGCTTGCTATGATCGCGTTTGTCATAAACGCTTGTTTGATTACAAACCACAGTGGTTCAAAAGGCTGTTTTGACGAACTTAATTGATTAGAGCAAAAAGTAAGCATTTTCGTGCTTTGACATGTTCTACAACTTTGTTCAGCGTTGTCATGGCCTACTTTTGGTGAAATTTGTTTTTCAAAATACTCATCACAGCAGGCTATGGAATTTCTAACTTTTGACAGTTAAGAGATAGAGCTTTGGTGTCTTCGGCAAAGTTGTAGGGCTGAAAATTTCCACAAACTTTGTCGAAGACGCCAAAGCTCTATCTTTGCGTTGAATACCAGTTTTGGAACCTTTTTCATAAATCCCTGCCAAAAAACAGTTTTTTGACTAAAACTATGTTAAACTTTGATTTTAGACGATTACAATGTTCATAAGAGTTGTTAGCAATATCAAAACAAACAACTTTGTCGAAGATGCCAAATTGAAAGGAGCTATATGTGATGAGTTATAGCAAGATTTCGTGATAATTTAGCTAGTGTTCGAGCTCGGTATACAAAGCCTCGGGCAAATTTGGGCAAAAACCCATACAATAGGCTTCAAGTATGACTATTCCACTACAAAATGTCGGATGAATCATTCGTCCGAAGGTTTACGGTCATAGATTTCCGAGCATTTTAATTTATTTTATTTTTGATGACTATTTAAATGCATTTAAGACACTTTTAAGGCACATAAGCCATTTTTGCGATTTATTCGGACACACGAGGCGTGTAGGCCAGACTCTTGTGAAAATTTTGATGTATTGGAAGTCTATCTTTGGAACTTATTGGCTAATAAATAATATGAATGTTTGAAATAATTTATTGTCTTTGCAACACCAACGTTATGACGATGACTAGATGTCTAGATTCGCCGATAAGCTCTTTTGGAAGGGATTTTTTTTTCAGAGATATTCCCAAAAATACACTGGATAGCCTCAAAAATAGACTTCCAATACATCAAAATTTTCACAAGAGTCTGGCCTACACGCCTCGTGTGTCCGAATAAATCGCAAAAAATGGCTTATGTGCCTTAAAAGTGTCTTAAATGCATTTAAATAGTCATCAAAAATAAAATAAATTAAAATGCTCGGAAATCTATGACCGTAAACCTTCGGACGAATGATTCATCCGACATTTTGTAGTGGAATAGTCATACTTGAAGCCTATTGTATGGGTTTTTGCCCAAATTTGCCCGAGGCTTTGTATACCGAGCTCGAAAACTAGCTAAATTATCACGAAATCTTGCTATAACTCATCACATATAGCTCCTTTCAATTTGGCGTCTTCGACAAAGTTGTTTGTTTTGATATTGCTAACAACTCTTCTGATCATTGTAATCGTCTAAAATCAAAGTTTAACATAGTTTTAGTCAAAAAACTGTTTTTTGGCAGGGATTTATGAAAAAGTTCCAAAACTGGTATTCAACGCAAAGATAGAGCTTTGGCGTCTTCGACAAAGTTTGTGGAAATTTTCAGCCCTACAACTTTGCCGAAGACACCAAAGCTCTATCTCTTAACTGTCAAAAGTTAGAAATTCCATAGCCTGCTGTGATGAGTATTTTGAAAAACAAATTTCACCAAAAGTAGGCCATGACAACGCTGAACAAAGTTGTAGAACATGTCAAAGCACGAAAATGCTTACTTTTTGCTCTAAACAATTAAGTTCGTCAAAACAGCCTTTTGAACCACTGTGCAAACGTACAAACATATTGTACGATTGAATATATTCTTTTGGTGAAAATTGCGTTTTTTATTTCTTTTGGAAATCATATCATTTATAATACTTTGATTTCATCATAAGACTTTCTTTTGTGCTGACGTTATACATAAACAAAGTCGATGTTATGAATTGAAAAAAGTTCTACCATTGTTATATTCTTTTGTAAGAAAGGCTCTATCTCACCCCAGGTGGGATTAAATCGGGTTTTTTTTTATATGAAAGACATAAAATATTGTCATCTTTTTTAAAAATTATTTTTTCAGAAATCGGCCTTCGTCATGCACACAGGACTGGTCCAACGAGTCTTCACCAAAATTATGAGCCATTTGGTCAATGCAGTGTTGAGATATCGGCACCCGTTTTTTTGAAACTGCTTACTTCAAATAGCTACATCTCGGCAATGGTACATCCAAATGTCTTCATATTTATTTTGTTAATAGATGAAAATGTATATTTTTGTGCCCTGAAAACAGATTTAAAAAAAAAGTATAAATGTGTGCTCATACCAATATCTGACATTGTTGCAGATTTACATGTGTGTAGCCCCTTAAAGTAGTACTTTTTGACAAAAAAAAACTGTATTTCAAAACGATTTTATCCAGAGGAGCAAAAACCTGCCACCAAATGGCATGCTCCATAATTGACCGATTCTTCGGCTCCTTAAAAAAACCCATTTTTTTCAGCGGTTTGGCTGTAATGGAAAAATAAAAGAAGAAACCCCCCAATTTTTTACATACTTGGAAATATAATTGATTTTCCTGCTAAGAAATGTCATGTAGAATGAACCACATTGTACCTGTGCATGCGCATATTGCGATTATTAAATCATAATAAAAATGAAATCTTTCATTAAAAAAGTCACATTGAAAATTCAATAAAGTGACCAAAGGTAAAGAATCAGTCAATTGTGGGATGTTTTTGTGCCTCCCACAATTGTAGAACACCTGAATTCAGCTGTATTTTCACAAAAAAGTTATCAGGCCATCTACAAATCTAATTATTTTGTTAAAAAGATATGTACTCCTGAAGAGAACCAAAGTTTGTTTACATCCATAATAAAAAAGTATTCCGAATTTGTGAATTTCACGGGTCAATGTTTTTTATTTAAAAACTTTATATAAAACGTTTAAATTTACAGATGGTTTATACATCAATTTCACATGAAGGTAAAAGCATATCATTATGTTCAATTATCGTTTTTCTATGATTTTTGAATATTGTCGAATATGTGGTATGACCGTACCTATTTTTTTTCCGAAAAGTCCTAATCATAACCCACAACTTTGCTGAAGACACCAAATCGGTCAGAAAATCCCTTTTCAAAATACAGAATTTGATACAGTGAGTCAAATATTTGTCCGTACCCCTCCGTACGGAAACTTATTGTGATGTAAAAGTACATAACATTCGACTAAAGTACCAAGTTTTATACATCAATCAATGCGGCAGAATTTATTGGATTTGTAAAAAAAACTTATTCTTAAAAACGTTACTTAATCCACCTTTAGGTGGTTGGTGCCTTCCTCGCATATTTTAAAAAATATCTGAGATCGGGCCTCAAAAAAAGTTTATTAAAAACACTAAAGTACTTATAACTTTTGATAGGGTTGTCAGATCTTCAATCTTTTGGGCTTGTTGGAAAGGTTTTGATTACCTATCCAACGATGGGTCGCATGATAGATCCGGACAACTTTTTCATCAAAATATTTGAGATCCGGCCTCAAAAAAGTGTATAAATATCACTTAAGTGCTCATAACTTTTGATGGGGTTGTCAGATCTTTGTCTTTCAAATACCTTTCTAGCAATGTATAGCATGACGGCTTTTCTTACAAAAACCACCCTTTTTACAATCTTCCGAAGTTTAGCTAAAACCGTTTTTTTAGCATAACTTTTAAAGTACTTTTCTAAACTTCATAATATTTACTAGGGTCTTGTGGGACCCCAAGACGGATCGAATGAGACCAATACGGTCCAAATCGGTTCAGCCAGTCCGGAGATAATCGAGTGCATATTTTTAGGTGCACGGACTCACATCCAGACACACGCACAGACATTTGTTCAGAATTTGATTCTGAGTCGCTAGGTATACGTGAAGGTGGGTCTAGGATGTCGAATAAAGAAGTTCATTTTTCGAGTTATTTTATAGCCTTTCCTCATTGAGGTGAGGAAGGCAACAAGCCTTACCCGACAAACTTCGTTCTGCCTTTTTTTTCGTTTGTAGACGTTTTTTGCTTTTTTGCTTATTCAGCATCCTGTGATGAAAATTTGATTTTACGTAACTTTCTCCATACAATTTGCCGATGCTCCGAAATCGGCTCCAGAGTGACCAAAGTGTCAATTAGTTAGCGTATAAACCTTTCCTGGGCTTATACGAACCCAACGCAACAAAAAGCACCTCTATCCGACACTCCGTATTGAACTGATTCGCGTTCGAACAAAACCATCGAATTTTTATATATATATAGCTTGGTTAAAATTTAGTTTTTTTAACCCACCGGAGGTCGCGTACGTGTACTTTGTACACAGTTTGTAAGGGCACTTGTAAGAAAGGCGGAAACACGCGACTTCCCAAAGGTTAAGTTAAACTTGTCAAAACATTAGTTAATAAACAACTATTTTTATAAAATTGCTATTTTATGTTGTAAGAGTCTCTATTGAACAAGTTTCAACAATATTTGTTCAAAAAATACATTGATTTCATCTTTTTTCTTTACATTTTTCGACCGAAAATATTGTTTCGGAACAAATACGTTAAACAATCCGGATTGTCCCGGAACCGATTTAACCCCAAGAGGGAAATTTTATGGTGGTCAGATAGAGGACAAATAAAAACCCACCTCTTGCAATTTGAAGCATCCAAATTCGTCCACTACAGCCCGATTACGAGTCCCTAGTCTGAAATTTGAAAAACAAAAAGCAACAAAAGCAAAACATTCTGACCCAGGGCGGTACAAAAATTCTCAGCACGAAAAGTGAAAATTTCAAATTCTGGATCTTGAAGAGGACATTCTGCCGCGTCGATTTATGTAAAAAACTTGGTACTTTTGTCGAATTTTATGTACTTTTACATCACAAAAAGTTCCCGTACGAAGGGATACGGACAAATGTTTGACTCACTGTACATTTACAAACCCATTTGTATGGAGCCCCCAAAATTGTATGGAGACTTGTATGGAAAAACTAATGATGCAAAATGACTTATTTTGACATAGGATGTACATGGACAAAGTTTCATCCAAATTAAAAAAATTCAATTAAATTTAAAAAATCGCGAAATTTCTCCAGACTCAATTGTATTCTTGTTCTGCGTTGATATATAAAAAAGAAGTTATTTGACACTATCAAAAAAGAAGAATTAAATAAAGAAAACAATTTGACAGTTCCACATTTCAACGCTCATTCACCACAACCACCACAAAACCGTGGTCGATTTAAACCAAGAATGGATTGTTTTGCTTTTTCACCCAGATCTCTTTACACACAACTTGAACCGGAGAGAAAATTGTGCGAGAGCGAGAGAGAGAGATTGTGTGTGCATAAATGTGGAGCTCGCCACACTTGTTAGTAGTGCCCCCCCTCCATTCCCCACTCTCCCACCCACAATGTTTTCCCCCACAATTCCAGGCACAACGCTTACGCGCGTGTAAGTCATCATCAGCTTTTCACGCACACGTGCGTGTCTGTCCCACCAACTCTCTCTCTCTCTCTCACTCTCTGCAAACGTTCTTCCGTTCTCACATCTGCTTCACTCTCGCTCTCTCTGAACCAGCAAAATTGGATGATTGTAGCAGGCTGGCTGACTTTTCCAAAAGGAGGATTTTTCCCGTAATTTTTGCACGCACATGCACCATGAAGGGGGATGGATGGAGGGGAAAGGGGGGGAGGAAATCCCTCGACCGATTCCACCACTCGGTGGTGGAGTTCACTTGGGGTCCGTGCAAATTTCTCGAAGGGGGTCATTACACGGGTGCGAGAAAATTTCATCCCCCCGAGCTCCACCTGGGGAACGGGACGGGGGTTCATCCCCCCGCTTCATTGAATTTTCCATTTTCCTCCTGGCTGGCAGCCATTTTCATTTCCCACTACCACAGCAGCAGCAGCGCCGTGATTTCGAAATGTCAATATACACGGGGCAAAAAGCTGCGGGGAAGACATTTTCCTCCGCGCCAGCGAAGGAGGCGATTTTTCCATGGCCAACTTGGAGTTGAACTTTGGGGGGTTGTTCAGCGGAAAATTTCGTCCTCAAGGTCTGTGCCGTGCGTATCGCGGGGTCACGGTGCGTGTGTCCTCAATTATGCAACTTTTGGGGTCTCCCCAGATATCCAATGGGGTGGGTTACAGGTTGGTTTCAACGAATGTGGGGGGGACGGTTCGCCCTCATTACCTATGAAGTTCTGGTCGACGTCTATCGAGACATACGGATCGATGAGCTGCTGGTCCCCGAGTCGGCCGAATGTCATCGTGTGGCGCGTCTGGAAGTCCGTGGGTCGCAGACCGCACGCCTCGCAGATCTTCAGGCGCAGCGTACCCGTAAACATGGTGCAGCCTGTCCGTGACACGGGTCGTCCTCACGCGTTTCTTCCCCTCGTGCACGGTTTGTGACGGGATTCACGAAATCGATATTGATCCACACACACACACACACTCACGCACGCAGTAGGTCGTGCTTGTTGTTGCTGTTTTCCACCGTGCACGCTCCTCACCACCACCTCAACCACCCCACCACTGTGGCCATAGATCACTAGATCAGCCTTGATGTGATGTATGCTGCTGATTCACGCGAGATTCTTCACGACTCCTCACTCACGCGCGCCCCGTGAACGCAAATTTCTTCGACTTTCGCGTCAAACAAATATCGCCACCGAAGAAAAAAAATGCCCCTCGTCGAATTTATATCACAAAAATTGGGGTATAGATTCTTCTCTCCGTCTTCCTCTCCCTCTCCGCGCGCACCAACACGTCTCTTGGATATCTTCCTCGACGTTTGACCGCAAGTGCCCTCCTCCTGGTATCCTTCCAGATTTGTTCCCCCCCTCGTTGCTCAGAGGTCAGACCCGCACGAAAAAAAACGCATTCACGATTTCACGATTTCACTTGCGGCACATATTTCTGCACTGGGAGAGACGAAAACGAAAAAAAAGAAGCTCGGACCTTCTTTTCTTCACACTACCTAGAGCACACTCTTTTTTTCCTCCTCCTTCCTTCCTTCTTTCTTTTGCTTCCACTCACACACCCTCACACTCCGTCGTTTTTTTTTTGTTGAGGAGTCCCCCCCCAAAAGTAGGTGCTCGCTCGCGCGCTGGTCTCCACTCGCAGCTCCACTCGGACTGAATGCTGGCTGCTCGCACGAGAGCTCGATATGTCTGATTTCGACCGACCAGACTTGGAGCTCGCGAGGAGAGCGCGAGAGCGAAGCAAGATGTTGGAGAAAGCGATGACGATTAGTGCGAGATTCTGCGAGCTGAGCCAGTGATGACGAGCGGGGGATTTCACGATAAATTTGAGCGGAAATTCACGGTAACATTTTGCAGAAATTAGACGAAATGCCTGGAATATTGTCATCAAATTGACAAAAAGTCAGTGTAAGTGATTACACTGAACAAACTGAATTTCAAGGTGCTGATTCACTTACTTTTACTTTTACTTTTACTGCTCGTACAACCTCCGGGTCATGAGCTGTCTCCAGATGCGCTGCCACTGAACTCGGTCTTGGGCTGCTACTCTCCAATTCCGACTCGGAACTCCCACACTTCTCAGATCTTCCTCCACTTGGTCTAACCACCTCGCACGTTGCGCCCTCCGCCGCGTTCCAACCGGCTCCGAATTAAACACCAACTTCACCGGATTGGTAGTCTGGTTCGGTTGGCGCGCATCCAGCGCGTCCGGCATTCTTGCGACGTGTCCGGCCCACCGGATTCGGCCAGCCTTGGCGACCTTCCGAATACTTGGCTTGCCGTAGAGTTGCGCCAGCTCGTGGTTCATCCTTCTCCTCCATACAGTGTTCTCACGTACGCCGCCAAAGATCGTCCTAAGCACTCGTCGCTCGAAAACTTCAAGCGCTTGCAGGTCCTCCTCGAGCATCGTCCACGTCTCGTGCCCGTAGAGGACGACGGGTCTTATCAGCGTTTCGTACATGGTACACTTTGTACGCCGGGAAAGGTGACCAGACCGTAAGGTCTTGTGGAGTCCGTAGTAGGCACGACTACCGGTGATGATGCGCCTCCGAATTTCTCTGCTGCAGTTGTTGTCCGACGTAACCAACGATCCGAGGTACACAAACTCCTCCACAACCTCAAACTCGTCGCCGTCGATCGTCACGCTCGGTCCTATGCGAGCCCTAAGGGACTCGGTTCCTCCTGCCAGCAGATACTTCGTCTTCGCAACATTCACCTTCAATCCAACCTTATCCGCTTCCCGCTTCAATTCGGTGTACCGCCTGGCCACATCCTCGAACGTTCTGCCGACAATGTCCATGTCGTCGGCATAGCAGATGAACTGGTTGGACCGGTTGATGATCGTGCCCCGCATGTTGAAGCCCGCCCGCCTCATAACACCTTCAAGCCCAATGTTGAAACAGAGGCCGGAGATACCGTCGCCTTGTCGCAGTCCCTTGCGCGATTCGATCGGGTCGGACATCGCTCCCGAAATCTTCACGCTGCACCGTGCCCCGTCCATCGTCGATTTCACCAGTCTGATCAGCTTCCCGGGAAAGCCGTTCTCGTACATGATCTTCCATAGCTCTTCGCGATCGACCGAGTCGTACGCGGCTTTGAAATCGATGAACAGGTGGTGCGTCGGGATCTGGTACTCGCGACATTTTGGAGGATTTGGCGTAGCAAAAGATTTGGTCCGTCGTCGATTTCCCCTCCACAAAACCGGCTTGGTACGTCCCAACGAAATCCTTTGCTCGCTCCGACAGACGACAGAAAATGATCTGAGACAGCACTTTGTAGGCCGCGTTGAGAATAGTGATGGCTCGATAGTTCTCACATTCCAACTTGTCCCCCTTCTTGTAAATCGGGCATATTACTCCCTCTTTCCACTCCTCCGGTAGCTGTTCTGTGTCCCAGACCTTGACAATCAGCCGGTGTAGACAGGCCGCCAGCTTGTCCGAACCCATCTTGATGAGTTCAGCACCGATACCATCCTTACCCGCTGTTTTGTTGTTCTTCAGCTTCTTGATGGCATCCTTAACCTCCCTCATCGTGGGTGCTGGCTCGTCCTCGCCGTCCACCATACCGCTGACGTCGTTTCCCCCGTCGCCCTGGTACTCCGCCTCTGGGCCGTTCAGGTGCTCGTCGAAGTGCTGCTTCCACCTTTCGATCACCTCACGCTCGTCCGTCAAGATGCCTCCGTCCTTATCCCGGCACATTTCGGCTCGCGGCATGAAGCCAGTCCGGGATTGGCTAAGTTTCTTGTAGAACTTACGCGTTTCGTTGGAGCGATACAGCTGTTCCATGTCCTGGCACTCCAACTCTTCCAGGCGGCGCTTCTTGTCCCGAAAGAGATGGGTTTGCTGTCTTCGCAACTGTTTGTACGACTCCTTGTTCCCACGGGTGTTGTGCAGCAGCCACTTGTCCCGCGCTGCTTTCTTCTCGTCCCAAATCGCCTGACATTCCTCGTCGAACCAGCCGTTCCGTCGAACTCGGTCCACGTACCCGATGGCGCTCGATGCCGCTGCGTTGATGGCTGCTTCCATATGGCTCCAGCAGGCCTCCAGAGGGCTTCAGCGAGCTCACCCTCGTCAGGCAACGCAGCTTCGAGTTCCCGCGCGTACTGGGTAGCGACCTCAGGATCCTTGAGCCGCTCCAGATTATACCGCTGCGGGCGACGGTACCGGATCTTGTTGACCTCGGACAGGCGTTGGCGCAGCTTTGCCACCACCAGGTAGTGGTCCGAGTCGATGTCCGCGCCACGGTAGGTTCTGACGTCGATTATGTCCGAGAAGTGCCGACCATCGATGAGAACATGGTCGATTTGCGTCTCCGTGTCGTTTGGTGATCTCCAGGTGTACTTGTATAGGAGGTGTGCTGGAAGAAGGTACTACGTATGGCCATGTTTCGGGAGGTAGCGAAATCGATGAGTCGTAGGCCGTTCTCGTTCGTCTGCTGGTGGGCGCTGAACCTCCCAATAACCGGTCTAAACTCCTCCTCCTGGCCGACTTGAGCGTTTAAGTCGCCGATGACAATCTTGACGTCGTGTTTTGGACACTTCCTGTACTCGCGGTCAAGAAGTTCGTAAAAAGCGTCCTTGTCATCGGCGTCGCTTCCCATGTGCGGGCTGTGCACGTTGATGATGCTCAGGTTGAAGAATCGGCCCTTGATTCTCAACCGGCACATTCTGTCGTTGACTGGCCACCAACCAATCACGCGCTTCGCCATTTCGCCCAGCACTATAAAAGCTGTCCCCAGCTCGCGTGTATTGCCGCCGCTCCAATACATAGTGTAGTCACCGTACTCCCGGTGGTCCTTCCCCTCCCAGCACACCTCCTGCAGCGCCACGACTTCGAGGCCGCGGACCCGCAATTCGTTGAAAAGAATGCGGTCGCTCCCATCGAAGTTGAGGGACCTGCAGTTCCACGTCCCGAGTTTCCAATCCCTGGATCCCCGAAAATCGGGTCGGCGATTGGATCGGCTCGCATCTGGAGCTCTCTGCACTACTGTTTTACGGCGGGTGCGTGTAGCCATCACCAACCCCCTGTCTCGCCGGAGGACCGTCGTGTCGGTACTGTTTAGAGTCCCACGCCGACACAGGGACTTTCAATCAGCCGCCCCTAACCTGGGGTACAGACGCTGTTTCGAGCCGCCCCTAACCTGGGGAACAGACGCTCGAGGGGGTCCTAACTCTACCTGCTGTAAGCCGCCCCTAACATGGAGAACAGACGCTTACCTCGACGATGGAGTAGGACACCGGTTTCCTTGAGCCGCCCTAACCTGGGGAACAGGCGCTCGAAGGGGGGTTCCAACACCCGCTGCTGTCAGCCGCCCCTGACCTGGGATACAGACGCTAACAGCTTGCGAACACTCGAACTCCTCTTGATTCGAGCCGCCCCTAACCTGGGGAACAGACGCTCTTGGAGGGGGGGGGGTTCTTGGTTGCGGCGGAGGGGGGGGGGCACTTCACTTTTCAATTCAAAATAATACCCAAAAAAAATTTTTTTTTTTTTTTTAAACTTTTCTCCGTTTTCGAAAGCAAATTTTGCACACTCCGCGTTTTCCGTGCCGCGCACTTGTGTTCGTTTTCTACCACACTACACTACTGCCGTACACCACGATCAACGTGGTCGAGGGACGACGACGACGACGTTCTTTCAAAGGCGCCCGGCTGTGTGTATTGTTTTTCCTTCTGCTGTTGGCTTTGGCCCGTGGCCGATCACAAATTCGCGCACTAATTGCACCCAAATTAACGACCGGCGAGCACGGATTTCACCGGCGTCTGGATCACTCAGTGTTCCGACGGTAAATACGGCCACTTCGCGACGTGGGACACTACGGTACCGCGGGTTTTTCGACGAATTCCGGCGGAACGGTCGGGAGCTACTCTTCACTCCAGCGCGCACACACACCACACAATGAATCACAATGGTGCTGATTCAGAAGGAGTTGAAACTTCAAATTCTTTACATTTGATCCTGCAGAGAAGTTTCCAGTGAAGATCATTCATCCAGGGAGTTCCAGACCATCCGATCTCCGAACTGGAGAGACACCTGGCGGGCGTCGAACTTGTACCTCCTGTACTTCGATCCCGTGTCCGTCAAGATTCCGGCCTAAGGCAGACGAAAACACTGGAAGAATGCTTTGTGACTTAGCGATTCTACACGAAGAACCGCTGTCAAAAGTTCGGACACGGTTCCAGACGGGAAAGCACCCAGCAGCACAGAGCGCACGTCAAGTGCGCGAACTGTGGTGGAAACCACACGGCGAATTTCCGTGGCTGTGTTGCGCGGAAATAATACCTCGAAGAGCAGAATGAGAAGAAGAAAGAGCCAGATTACCGCCAACCTCCGAAGACTGCGAGCTTGACCGCTACAGCACCTGGATCATCGAATCATGAACAAACGTTTTTGTTTTTTTTTTTGTTTACTTACTTTTTACATAAAATTCGAGTTTTGCGAGTTATAACTTGCGATTTTACTCAAATTTGAGTGGTTGATTGCCTATTTAATTACAAAATGCATATTTTTTCAGTATTTTATCGCCGCCATTTTGGCCGCTATCTTGGGTTAAAAAAACTGTAAATCATTGTAGATCATTGTAGAGCAAAGAATGATAATTTATTTGATGAATTCTAACATCAACTTTCATTTTAAGTTAGTTTGAACGCTGTAGTTAATGCCAAATCAGTTAAATAAAATAAATTTATAAGTTTACTTAAAATGTGAAACATTTCGCTGAAATATTTCATAGGCGTCCATAGCACCGGGAAGGCAAAAGCAGAAAATTATGGTTTTGATTTCCTTAAATTCTAGTAAATTTGTATATAAAATATCGATTGTATTGATGTTAACAGCTTATTTGAAACCTAAAGAAAGCCATTCACTAACATTTCAGTCAAATGCGATTCATAAGCAAAATCGAGTGTCCGGAATTCGAATCAGTGTCCGGAATTCGAAGCACAACAAGTCATTTTAATTTCAAAATTATTATGAAAAATTGTTAGAAAATATATATTTTGCATGCATTTTCTGAAAACTGTCTGTTTTTACTACATCTTGCTGATATTTCTACATTTCCAATTTATTACATGATTTTTTGCCAGCTAAAACAAAAATGATATGCTACTAAGTGTCCGGATTTCGAATCATGACGTTATGATAATTTCCGTTTTTAGCCGATTCATAACGAATCTACCTAAAATTTTCCCTTTTTAAATTTTGAAGGTTATTTTCCAAATGATTTTTTATATTTTCATTAAGACTCAATGCAATATGATTTAAATGCAAAAAAATATAAAAGTTGAAATAACAAGCCTAGGTTTTAACACTTGGATGAAAAAAGTGTTTAAAAATGCATTTCACACGCGTCCAGTTTCTTTCTAATCAATGTCATTATCAAATGCCAAATGTAACTCGAATTTGATGTTAGAAGAGCGAAAAAAATCGTCGGATAATCGAAATATAAAAATAAAATCACAAGCCATGAATCCAAAATTTGAATGCAGAAAGTGTTTTAGAATACATTTTGCACCAGTACAGTTGTTTTGCGTCATTAGTTTTCAAAATATCTAAGGATTTTCCCGAGAAAAAAAAATTGTTGCGGTACTGTACATCATTATTCCATAAAAAAATTTTTTTTAAAATGAGCTCAAACATGCTGAATATGATTATAAATTTGAAATTGTTTTCAGTTGATAAGAAAAAAAATGAAGATTTTTGAAAAAATAAGTTTGTTCCTGACTTTTTGGAACGATTTTGAAAATAGTGGACGAAGGCCTAAAGTTATGTACTTTAAATGTTATGCAAAAGAACGATATTGGCGAAAGTCCGGATGTTTTAAAAAGGTAAGGTTTGTTTTTTTGTAAAATCGCATATTTAGTAGAACTTTCTACATTATGTGCATCAAGCTTGTGTTTAGTATAATTTTCAATTTGATTTGATATAACGTTTTTTTTCTGATTTTTAATTAAATCATCTAATGCCAAATTGCCGAATTTCACGGCCAACGACTTTTATCGTGCTATCGTGACTTCTTACGCAACCCGGGTTGAAACTTGTGGCAGAGGCCACGATAACAGCGTGTCATCTCTCACCTTGCTGTATCCAACCTGCACGGACGGGAGAGCAAAACAACTGTTGTATAGCTGACGGATGTGTGGGAGATTTGCAATCCCTCTCCACGCTCACGATTGGGGATAAAACTGGCTCCCCTCGGACTGTTGCCAGATTGCTCCACTCGCGGGCTCAGCTTTTAATTCATTTGAGTGTTTGTTTGAACTTGCATATTATTTTTAAAATTTTATGTATCCATTAAAAGTCGGAATAAGTTAATAAAAACTATAAATTGCTACATAAATATTTTTTTTTCGAGTGTTGTTGAAAAAATAATTAAACACACTAAATGATTCGCCATTTAAAAGGCCTCACAATCTACTGTAAAATTGGCATCCCTTGCGAACTCGTGCAAAACTATTCGGTTTTATTCTCTGAATAGAATAGCTCTGCGCTCTCCAAAATTCTCACAGTGAATGGCGATGGCAGCTGGTAAAAGGCCGTCACTCTGTCAAACCTAACGTATGATGGAATGCGCTTGAGCGACATGAGAAATATAACGCATGAAACATTCAATGACTATTCTTTGAATTGTTTTAATGTGACAGTTGAGTTGGACTTTTTTTAACCTTTCGACAGTCGCGTGTTTTGGCGTTTCATACAAGTGTCCTTACAAAGTGTGTACAAAGTACACGTAAGCCTTAATTAGAAAAAAAACAAGAAAAAGTATGAAAATCAACATTTTGACGTAGACTTACGTCTTTGTCGAAGGTATTGGGGTGTCATTCCAAAAAACCCGGGCCGAAGGCCCTGGAATATTGCGTCATCCGTCAATCGCTTATATCTTCCTTCCCTCAAATCGAATCGGCACGATTTTGGTTCCATTCGATTCGAAAATTATTCAGCAATTAGCTATAAAACTTTTATTGTTGGCAAAATAGTTTTACTATTGAAACAATTGAATGTTTTAAAATGTTTTCAAAATGCAGAGATTTTGCAAGCAAAATGAGCGCTTCCCACTCACGGACGGGAATGTCAAGTACCTATTTTGAGGGGAAAATCATCCGAGCAACGCGACCGAGTGTCGGTCGCGAAAAAGGAGGGGAAGTAGCGGGCCGAAATCATACATAAGAACGTGCGCCAGAGCCCATTCCATCATTCACGTCTCAGACGTCGGACCGGCAGCAGCAGCAGCAGCAGCAGGAAAGCTCAGCCCAGAGCAGCAGCAGCAGGAGAGAGACTAGAGCAGCAGCAGCAGGAGAGAGGGACCAGAAGTGGAAAAGAAGTGCGCATCGCCTTCTCGTCGTCACCGTCAGCCAGTTGCCTCTCGATGGCCGGACCGTTAGGATCTTTCGTGGTAGTGGGTGAAGACTTCCCAACTCTTCGGAGTTGCCTCACTCCCCGTCCCTCGTCCCACCCGGGACGAGGCATCAACAAGTTGAGGCGCGCGCCTGCTGCCTTCCGCCGAAAAGCCTCTCGTGGGTCAAGCCTTGGTTGTGAAACAATCGGGACATCCAACTAGCTCGTCGCATTCGCGGTGAGCGCTTCTGAAAGAGTTACGTCGTATCCAATTCCAAACTGTTGAAAGAGTTGCCCTCATCCCTCGTCCCACCCGGGACGAGGCAGCGAGATGCAATAATTTCAATTTAAATTTCAGGAACAAATTTTGGTCTTCGGGGGCGACGGAATGCACAGCTTGCTGAGGCTGCTCTCGCCCCCAACCTCTCTGCCCTCCCCCCATTCTGCTCTTAGCATTCTTGCCAAAATTCATCGAATGCTCTCGTTTATCTTCAAAATCAACAATTATGTATTGATTCATGCCTAGAAATGCTAAAAGTTTATAAATCTTTTTAATCTAATTGAAAATTTCACAGAATTTCATTTTTTCGAAAGTGTCGAAAGTTAAACAATTTACCCGATTTGATTCTCACCAAACGCACACATCTAAACTTTACGTAGTCTACGCCATTCCGGTTATGTCTGTGACATAACTACTTTGACTTTTTAATCATGTTTCTATTGAAAAATTGTCTCAGGAACACGAATATAATAAAATTTTCACCAAAAAATGGAATTTAAGGGGTCTCCCGAGCAAAAAATTACATCCAAAAAATTCACTAAAAGTAAAAGTGTCTATTTTGTGGGTTGAACTGCCTTGCCCAAAATAGTTATCAGTCTCAGATGGTAGTCCCAGATGTCCCCTTCAAACTCCAGGTCGAATTGAGTTGATATCTGGATGGAACACTTTTTTTATTTGAGTTAGAAAATGGTGCTATTTTTTCACTAAAATGCCAATAACTCGCTTTAGATTTAACTAATTGGGATGCTTCACTTCGCCTTTTGTTGGATTTTTCCTTTCAGATTCACTTTGAATTTTAAAATTTAGTTGAATTTTGCCTAAGTTACAGCATTTTTTAGATTTTTTACATTTTTGAACCTTCAAACTTTGTGTTCCGATTTGCCCACTTCCCGTTGACCTAGAGTGCTCATATTTTGGCCAGATGCTAGGTTTATATGTACAAACAATCCCTGGAAATTTCAGGCAGATTGGTGAGGTCTAAACGACGTCCCATACAAAGGGGGTATGCCCTGTTCGTGGACTCGCTCTTAACAAAACTTGTTCGCAAACAAAGGGACCATCCACAAACCACGTGGACACTTTTTTTGGTAATCTCAACCCCCCCTCCCCCCCCCCCTCGTGGACAATTGTCCATACAAAAAAAAATCTTTTTTGTATGGAGCGTGGGCAATCGCCATCCCCTCCCCCTAAAGTGTCCACGTGGTTTATGGATGGTCCCAAACGTCAAAAAACAAAAACAGACCAAAATGACCAAGGGGTGACTGCATGCAAAAATCAAGTGTTATAATTTTTTTTTTTTTTTGTTTTTGTGAAATGTAAAATACAATTAAAGTAAACTTAAAAACTTAGCTCTAGACACAAATTTAGACAACTTTTATTTTTATATTATCCTTTTTAAAGTAGATTATGCATCGGTAGTCCCCTCGGTATATTTTCGTTCAGCTAACTTAGCGAGAAGCATTCGGTAATAAGCTATCTACAATCACTTAACTTAGAATTGGTAAGTTAATTATAATAGATAAATTGTGGGCTGATATACGTTCTGATTTTTCTGATTTTCCTCACGTTATATGAAATTTGTACATCGTTTTCAAAAACTAGTTCTAAATTTGCCATGCTTTTTTTTACTACTACTTCGAAAATTTCAATTAAAATCTTGTGGAGTGTTTGAATGAAAAAAAAATCCTAGTTTATCCCATTCAGGTCTGATGAGACCCAAAAATCCAAATTTCCAAAACCAGCCTATAATGTTTGTGTGGTTTTAAGAATCATTTGCCCATCAATAATTTAAAAAAATATTTTTAGAGGCCTGAAAGGGTTGAATGACTGAGGAGCTATTTGACAATGGATCATTTCGAATTTTGAGTCATTTCACGGTATTTACAAAATTTCACGGATTATGCAGCTTCAATTCTTGTGTCAATGACGGTTTAAAATTCAAAGTGCACGTGTTTCTGGGGACCCCAAACTTCATGCTTCCCTTCGAGTTGAGCCTGCGCAGAAATTTTGTTGGTCGGTGTGATTTGAATGCTTTTCTAAACGAAACGATGAATGAAACCGTTCAAAATAAATGGCTGTGATATCTCAAATGATAAAATGAACAGCACTATCGAGTTGTCATTTTTATTGCAAATAGTTAAAGATTTGAAATGGAACCCCGTCCTTTCGTATAGGATGATTGTAACTTACATTCTCATTTAACAATGTCCGTCACGAGTCCTGCCGCGATCGTCACTCCACTGACCCGCAGCATAATCCGTCCGAGTTCCTTGCAATCCGCGTACCGTTCCATACAAACCGGCCGCTGAAACTCGATATCGACCAGGGCGCACGAGTTATTGCCCAGACAGCGTGGGTTCTTCTTGAGGACCTCGCCAGTTCCTTTGTGGAGTTGCGCTTTAAGTTTGTGGATCGTAGCCGGTTCGATGAGCGACTGGTGATGGAGCAGCACCGGATAACCCATCGTAATTGGAACTTTAATGTTGAACACCACAATCCGAGCTCGGATGCGCGTTGCCAGAGGAATTGGTGCGTGAATATCGCTGAGTATGAAGCCGATTGCCATGTTGGCCGCTTCGACGTTGGCCAACGTGATCGAGACCTGATCGCCCGCGAAACAGGTCGTGTATTGCAGCTCGTCGATGGTTATGTTCTTGACCACGGCTTGCTCCTTGCTGGGACACACGAGCACGCGATCGTTTACGCAGACCACACCGGCCTCGATCCGACCGGAGATACAGAAGCCGGAGCCGGTGCCCTTGAAGATGTCCGAGATTGACATGCGGAACGGTTTGTCGACGGAACGTGCCGGGGTTTTGAAGGCATCTACCGTGGAAAAAGAGGAAGGTTGTTACAATGAGGATTGTGAGATTTGAAGTAGCTCGTCCAACTTACCAATCACCTTCAGTAGCGTCGGTCCCTTGTACCACTTGAGCAGCTCGCCGTCGGATGGATCCTTGACCAAGTTTTGACCCGTAAGCCCCGAGCAGGGCACGTACGTCACGTCGGAATCTTTGAAGCCGGCTTGCTTCAAGAAGAACCTGAGCTTTCCAACAATTTCGTCGAATCGCTCCTTGGACCAGTTGACCGTGTCCAGCTTGTTGACAACGACGCCCAGTTGGTTAACGCCAAGGGAACGCACCAGCAGCGCGTGCTCCCGAGTTTGGCCGCCCTGCTCGAAACCCGTCTCGAACTCACCCCGGGTGGCATCGACCACGAGCAGTGCCACGTCCGCCTGATTCGCTCCCGAGATCATGTTTGGGATAAAGTCTTTGTGGCCAGGGGCGTCCAGTAGGGTAATCTGTAATTACAACCAACAATTACGTATCTACTACATTGAAATCCCACCTCCAACGAACCGTTTTATTCGGCGTCTCGAACCGGGAACTCCCGACGTCCATGGTAATGCCCCGCTCGCGTTCCTCTCCGGTCTCATCGAGAACCCACGCGTACATGAAGCTCTGCTTGCCCATCTTCTTACTCTCCTGCTCGTTCTTGTGCATCACCCGCTGGGGAATATTCCCGGTGTCGCACAGCAAGTGTCCCATCAACGTACTCTTTCCGGCGTCCACGTGGCCAATCACGACCATGTGAATGTGCTGTTTGTCCGCGCCACGCTCCTTCTTGAATAGCTCCAACCCGTTCCGTAGCAGCTCCTTCGGAAGTGGTTTGGGCGTTTGGTTGTTGGCGTTTGTTATTTCCGGGGTGTTCCGGCCGGACACCGAGGGCGACTGGACGCGCGGGCTGCTGATTTCGAAGCCCATCGTTACGTTGGCGGTCTTTTTTGCCGTTGGCGTTACCAGAATGGACGGTTTGACGACGTCCGCGGCCGGGGCCTTGACGGCGAGCAGTTTGTCGGACTTTTCCAGCAGACGGTCGCCAATGCCTGAAACGAGTTTAGCAAGAGCATTTGGGTTTAGCCTAGCAAATGAGGCGATGTTTTTCCCATTTAAAAAAATAAATAGATTTATTTTTATATTATAAGTTTATATCTCAAAGCTATTGCAAAAAAAAATCCAAAATTTTCAATAACCAGAAAATGCCAAAACTCTTAATTAAAAAATAAAGTTTAAAAAATTCACAATTAATTTTATATGCAAGAATAATGTTTCAATTTTATTTGATTTATTTATACAAGGGTTCTAATTGCTCTAAACGACTCATTCACTCGCGAGAACAAGACGAAACCGACGTCTACCGAACGTTCCTACCGTTGGTCACTTTCACACCAATCGCCACTGAATAATCTCTTTTTGTTCTCCCTCTCACTCGAATCGGTTAGTACAGCGAATGGATCAGAGAGGCCGATTACGCTATGTCGCTCAAAGCTGACTCAAAATAGTCTGCGATCGGCCTTGTTTTGATCATTTATGGAAATGCTTAAAATCTTCAATGTTATCGAAAATATTTTGCGATTTTGTTGATAACACATCATCAAACTGTTGTAGACTACAACAGTTAGACTACAACTTGTAGTGCAGACCTTAAGAGCGCTGCGCTAGAATTTTCTTAGATTCTCTCCTCTCTGAGCATATTCGTTTGTGACTCGGGTCGACAGACGGGGTAGGCTAAGAAATTCACGAAGTGGGATAAAATCGGGAAAAAGTTTCCCGAAGTCCTGCCAAGACTTTTCTTCTGTTAAAAAGTCCTGGGAATCGATTGGAGGGGGTTTCTTCCAGTGTGGACTACGGAGAACCGAGATATGGCCGGATTTTCACCGGAACTTTTATTCCGACGATTTAAAAAAAAATTCCCCAGTGGTCAAAAATCGACGAAAATGTCACTCTTGACATAATACGACGTATAAATATTGTCCAAGATAAAACAGTACAGAATTGGCCACAGGAACCATGTTCCGGAACCCCGGTGGTCCAGTAATTTTGGCATTTCGCATTTCAAACGTCATGATTTCAACAGAGTAAGTAATTAGTAAAACAATCAATTCTGACCGGCTGTGACCGGTTCCAGGTGCCCTGAGGCAAGGATTGGCCACTTTGGTCCAGCAAAAAAGGCAAGCTGCATGTTAAACCTCATGATTTTTCCAAACCAAGAAGCGTTTTGAAGGTTAAAGAATGATTTTAGTTTTTTAAGTATTTAAAAAAAAGCTTTTCTTTATTAAATTGGTTGCGCGCTTAAGTAAGCAAAGATTCGTACGGCGATGAGTGAGTGATTTCTGATCTTTTAACCGAACATCAGGACCGTTGTTTATAATTCGGATATTCTGTATTTTTGTTGAAATAAACAGCTTCAAGTTTAAATTTTGTGAGAAATTAGTTTTTCTCAGTGTATTCAAATAAGCGCTGATTTTTCAACTTGCGATAACTCGGAAACTATTGATTCGATTTCCAATAATAAAATATGAATCTATTGTGAGGGTTTCTATTTTTTCTATAACAATGATTTTGAAATTAAGAAATCTAACCCCTATAAATTCGAAGTTTTTCAGTAAAAGAGCAGAAAATTTCACAAGTTTCATTTTGTAATACTGAAAATCATGTTGAAAATTAGGGCTAATTAAATGAAACTTAAAAACCAATTTTCCCAAAATTTTAATTTTTGGAATCTCAGCAACCAGGAGTCTGATCAGCAAAGTATTTAAAGGAAATTTTGTCAGTGAAGAAACATAATGCCGGTTTCTTTTCCTCCACAAAGAATGATTTTTGAAATTTTGTTTTAAAAAAAAATTTTCCAAAGAATTTCGAAAATTAATATCAAATGTTTTGGAAAATCACTTTTTAGTTATGAAAAGTCAAATAAAAAACGTTACTTAATCCACCTTAAGGTGGTTGGTGCCTTCCTCGCATTCATGTTGTATTTACAAATTTATTTAAGAGTATTTTTTTTTCAATTATTTTTTTTATAATTATTGATTTTACTTAAAAAACAACAATGTTCAATTCTTTTTTTACCAACTCTCCAAAATAAAGGAGAAAAGTCTCATGAGTTGGGCTTCATCCATAAAGTACGTCACTCTAAAATCGACCAAAATATACCCCCCCTCCCCCCCTTTGTCACGCTTTTCCTATACTTATAACACGCAATGTCACACTTGCTCAGACCCCCTCCCCCTAGAGCGTGACATACTTTATGGATGACGCCTTATATATTTCAGTAACAAATTCGTGTAAATCTTTGTCGAGACAAAATGATGCAGCAACATAATTAATACAGAATTTTTCCAGAAGAGACGCAGACACTGCAACAATGTGGCAACCGGGCGATACGCATGCAAGGGGGTGTGGCTGCCAATCCCCCGCGTGGTCAGACCAAAATCCCTACGCATGCTGCGCGACTCTCGCGCGTAAGCAAAAAGACCCGGCCTTTGAGGTTATGCAAAAATCACCCTTTTTTGTAGCTACAAAAAAATGTTTTCTTGGCATAACTTTAAAAGCACTTCACTAAACAGAATGAAATTTAATAGGGTCTTAGGAGACCCCAAAACGAACAGAATAAGGCGGATCCGGCCAAGATCGGTTCAGCCAGTTCTGAGATAATCGTGTGGAAAAAAAATATGTCTACACACATCCCCACATACATTTGTTCAGAATTTGATTCTGAGTCGATAGGTATACGTGAAGGTATATCTAGGAGTCGTATTTAAGAAGCTCATTTTTTGAGTGATTTTATAGCAGGGGTGACCAAAGTACGGCCCGCGGGCCAAACGTGGCCCGCGAGGTGATATTTTGTGGCCCGCGGACCCATTTTGAATGATCATGTAAAATGGCCCGTTAACCAATTGTAAAGTGATTTTATACTTTTCAAAATTAAGGTTTATTTTAAACTTTTATATGCTTATCTTTTTTTTGTCAATAAAAAAACTTATGATTTATCAATATTTTGATCCCCACTTTAGGATACAAATAATTTGTTTAAAAAATTATGGTTAAAACAATTTCACACGTTTCAATGTAAGTGAAACTAGTAAATATCCTCAAAATTTTCATCAAACATTTTTGGAAATATTTAAAAAATGTTCAAGTTTGACTTAGGTAGAATTCTGTAATAGTTGCAAAAATATAAGTTTTCTTTATTAATTTGCAAGTCATAATGACCCTTTTATGAACTGACCCCAAACTTACATTGCACTTCCTTCAGGATTCGAACTCATTACACTTAGATCTGAATTAACTACCAACTGATTCAGGCAGACAAAATGTGGAAAACGGAGGATCAAGTTTGTTGCAAATATTTTACAAAGCTTTCGGAGCAAAAATATATTTTTAAAAAACTTCAAAAAAAAATGAAATTTCAGTGCCATCAGCTGAAATTAATTAAATATGCAATCCATTGCATGTAGAATCATTTGAGCATGTTTGGGTTTATTAAAAATAATTTGAATTTTAGTGAATTTTCGATGAAATAAAAAATGTTTTTTCGCTAAAATGTTTTATTTTGTCGAATCTTATTTTTATTGAAAATAATGATTGCAGTTTAACCACAGACAAACAGACATGAAACTTAGAACAAATTTTTGTTCAAAAAGTGGGACCAATTTGAATTTGAATTTTGCTTGCTCACTAACGAAACCTATCTACGATTCCGAGAATCTCCTCTTCCTGAATGACAGTAGGGCATGCGTATGTGTGTATGTCAACCTATGCAGAATAGCACCAAAAGGCAAACCAAAACAAAACATTGAAACTGAGCTACGGAAGCTTAAAACATTTTCTAACAATTGTTTTCATTGAAATGTTGAAATTCTGGCTCTCAACGATTTGTCATTAGCCACACATAACTAATAGGTAAAATTACGCCTTTAGATGAATTGTTTAACATGTAATGTTACCATTTTCGAAATAAAAAAACAAAACATTTTTTTTTGAAAACTAAGTACATTCATCTAAAAACTTTTTTTCAAATACCTGAAACAATAAAATCAACAATACCGATAAAAACCCGTTATTTTGTGGTTTCTATTATTTTGAATTGACGTTTTTTTAAATAAGAGAAATTAAATCTATTAAAATAAAATAACCCAATTTATTTTTTTATAACTTTTTTTTTTGTAAATTTGGCCCGCAAGCTCATTTGAGCTTCATATTTGGCCCGGCCTCCAAAAACTTTGAGCACCCCTGATAGCCTTGCCTCAGTGAGGTGAGGAAGGCAAAAATAGAGAATGTTTATTTCCGTGTACCTATTTTCCTAATTTACCTTAAAACTTTGCCGAAGACACCCAATCAATTAGAAAATTCCTTCTTAAGTTATACAGATTTCTGAATATTCATACCCTTAGTTTTCCTGGAAAAATAAATGATGCAAATAGTAAGGAATACATGAACAAAGTTTCATCCAAATAAAAAAAAACAAATTTAACATCAAAATTTGCGAAATTTTACATAACCACTCTTGAGAAATAAATTCTAAAAGATTAAATCGAAAATTCAATTTATTTTTTTACCCAATTTTACAGAGCTTAAAATATTCTACACTCACCCCCGGTGGCTGGTCACTTTTTCGTATGACACTTTTTTAGTTTGTACCCCGTTGGTTTGACAAAGTCAAACTAGAAAATGATAAACGGTCACTTTTACACGGGACTGACTCTTACTTTTAAACCAAAAGTTTGGTAGTAGGTAAGTGTGAGCTCTGTGTAAGTAGGGTGTCAAACTAAAAAGAAAGTGACCCCGTTCGTATGACAACAAATTAGACTCAGTGTATAAATTTTGCGTAAATGATCAAAACGTTAAATAGGGTTGTCAGATGTTCAAACTTTTTGGCTTATCGGGAAGTTTTTGATTGCCTTTCCATGGTCATGGGGTGTTTCCAAGCAGAGCCCAGGCCCGAAACTTCAAACACGAACAATGGCTGTGAACCGAAGATTAGCAGTTACGTTTTGGAATTTTGACAGTCTGGAACGTATAAATTACCCCATTATCGCTTTCCGGCACAGGTGAAGTGGAAATTATTGCACATGTTTTCATTTGGTAAATTTTGCGGCGACATAAACTTTGAAAAATTATTTGGAGCGGCCTAATTTTCAATAATAAAAAATAGATGAAAAAATACATCAAATTTAAAGTTTATTTCGAAGGTGAGGGAAAAATATCAAATAAATAAATACTTGAAATGAAATAAAAAAAAATGGATAAAACAAACAACTAAATACAAACTAAATCGTCTCACTTCAAATACTTCGTGCTCTTCAAAAAACTCTTAAAGTCGGCGTTTTATTTTTCAAAACATTTTTGCTTTATTTTCTAGGTTAAATCTAAAATAGTGTACTGAATGGTTTGAAAAAGAAAACTTAATTTTACCACAACTAGGATTACAAAGAAATTATTATCAATTCGTTCGAACGCTTAAAAGGCAGGTCCCACAGATAAACGACCCTCTCTCCCCTCTCAACTACCGCCGAAACTTCTTCATATGTCCCAGCACGACATCATCCGGCGAGGGAACGTGAAACCGGAAAGGCACTATCGTCGCTGCTGCCACCGCCGCCGTGGCCTTGGTAACAAATCCATGCCGCACCCGGACCGTGCTTCGCTTCCGATAGCGCCGGCAAAGCACAGCGGCCAACCCGGACGCGTGCGGCGTCACGTTGGCCAACTGCTTGGCCGCGAGCCAGCTCGCATCGATCGAGCAGAACTCGTCAAAGATTGGCTTTTGGCCGGGGTCCTCCTCCTCCTCCACCTTCTCGACAATGTCACAGTCGATGAAACCGTACCGAGGAGGGGAGGTTGCCTCGTTTTCGGCGTCGTTGGATTTGGCGGAGCTGAGCTCCGATTTGTCCTTGATGAGGGCCGACTTGAGATCAACGATCCACTGCTTTTTGGCGAGTGGGTTTTGCTGCGAGTTGCTTCGGGCGGCGCTAGCTAGTATGAGGGGTGGCCGATTTGCGGTGGGTGGAGTGTTGAACAGGTTTGGAATTGTAAAAGTGGGGCCGAGAGGACTCCCGATTGGAGTGCCTCCACCCTTGGCCTGCAGGTGGAATTTGGCCAGATCGGTAAGGTTTGAAAAGGTGCCCTCCGACGGCGAGGACGAGGCCACCCCACTGTCGTTGCTCAGCGAGAGATTAGCCAGTTTGGGGATCGTCGCCTCTTCTGCGTCGTCACTCTGTTCAGAACCACTTCCACTATCAACGGACGGTTTCTTCATGCGAGATTTGACCAGATCGCTTAGGTTTGTGCCAGCTTGCGCGCCAAACCGAACGCTTGGCAGCGCAAAGCCGGAGCTTGATGGGCTAAACATTTGGGGAAGTTTTGAATCTTACCTTCCAGAAGCAATCCAAGCAGGGCGCCCATGAGACGGGGTTGTGAAGAAGTTACGCCGGAACCGGGTTGAGAACGTGCAAAGAGAAGTAAAATGAAGGAAAACGGGTTAGCGGTAATCAGAACTACTGCACTACACCACTTCACAGAAGTAAAACAACGACTGAACACGGTCAGGTACGAGGCATCAGATTTAAGAGAAAGTATTTCATAATGTGTTGAAGATAATGAAGACTTATCTTTGTTCATGTTGTGAAGCTAAATTGCGCAATTCTTTGGCATTTCGCAAATAGATTTTTTGTTATTTTTAATCGCAATTTTTAAGCAATCAATCAAAAACTTTTTTATCTTTTAGTAATTTTTAGTTTTAAATGTTATTTTGCAGATGTTTTGAAAAGTTAACTTTCTTCATGAGTCAATTTTGGCTGTGTTTTTGACTGCATATCACAGACACATAAAATTACAATTACAATTAAAAATGTAAGAAGTAAAAAATAACGAATGATTGAAAATTGTAGAAAATGCCCAATAATATCAGACAATAAAAAAATAACAAGATAAAATTCAAATAAAAATACTAGAAAAAAATAAGATAAGATATTCACCTTTTTCGATAATTTTCGGGATGGTTTTGGCCGCCGCCGTCACGATCGGCGAGCTCACGCTGGCCGTCGGCGGAGTTTTGGTGCTGTTCAGCACGTCGTCCAGCGCCAGATCAAAGTTGTAGCCGTGCTTCATGATGGCCTCCACCAGCTGCTTGTCCGTGGCGGATTCGCCTACAATGTTTCTGATCTCGTCCATGCAGGAGTTTAACCGAACCCGGTCTTCGTCGTTCAGTTCCGGCAGCTGGTAGCACTGCAAACGCATAAGAAACCCTTTGAAGTCTTCTTAAATTCAACACATTCAACCCTGACCGACCTCCGAATCGCGCCGGGTGTGCAGACCGGCACACCGCTCCGCTTCCAGCCCATCGTCGTCCTCCTCCTCGATGTCCCGATTGTTGGCCAGGAAGGCGGAAATGCTCTGCTGTCCCTTGGCCCGGTCGTACATCCACTGTTGGGCGTCCGTCGGCGAAATGCAGTCGTCCTCCACCGAATGACCGAGGTAATCGTCGTCATCGTCGTACTCTACGGCGGAGTAATTTAGAAATTACGACGAATTGCTCAGGCTGGTGCGGGGAAGGTCAACACTTACCATCGTCGTAGTTCATCGTCCGGACATTCCGATGACGAGACATTTTGAAATTGGGTTTTGCTCCAAGTCACAACCGCTTAATGCACAAATATCATTTGATTAAACTGTTAGGTTGATTAAACGCGATTAGCACACTAGCAAATCATAGTTTAAGAGATTGAAATTAAAATCAGACACTCGCGAAAGCAAAATCACACAAGAAGAGGAAAACTCTTGCGCGATTTGATGCATCAGCAGCACACGGTTACTGAAAATCGCACTTTTGGGAGTTCAGAAATCGCACTTTTGACAGTTCGCTTAAACGAACTCAAAAAAGTGTGATTTCGCGAACTCGAAAAACTGTGAAAATTACCAAAAAACGAGTTCAGTTAAGCGAACTCCCAAAAGTGCGATTTTGGACTTAGCGAATTTTGAAATTCGTTTGAAACGTTTCGTCCTAAATGTTTTTGTTTAGTTATTTTTGTGCTCCGGAGTTAGGAGTTGGATTTCAGGTAAGTAAAACGGACGGATTTTTGGTGGCGAAAAGGGTCGGTCTGGACTGGTACTGGACAAGGTTTTGCAAGGGGAATCTGTCCACCGGTGGACGGATTACCTACCGATGTTGGCGAAAAGGTTTTGCAAGAGGAATCCGTCCGCCGGTAGACGGATTGCCTGCCAATGTTGGGGAAAAGGTTTTACAAGAGGAATCCGTCCGCCGGTGGACGGATTACCTGCCAATGTTGGCGAAAAGGTTCCATCCACCGGTGGACGGATTACCTGCCGATGTTGATGAAAAGGTTCTGTCCACCAGTGGACGGATCACGGCACAAGGTTTTACTAGAGGAATCCGTCCGCCGGTGGACTGATTGCCTTCCAATAATGGCGAAAAGGTTCGGCCCGCCGGTGGACGAATTACTGGACAAGGACGCAAGAGGAATCCGTCCATCGGTGGACGGATTTCCTGCCAATGTTGGCAAAAAGGTTCCGTCCACCGGTGGACGGATCACGGCACAAGGTTTTGCTGGAGGAATCCGTCCGCCGGTAGACGGATTGCCTGCCAATGTTGGGGAATAGGTTTTGCTAGAGGAATCCGTCCGCCGGTGGACGGATTACCTGCCAATGTTGGGGAATAGGTTTTGCAAGAGGAATCCGTCCGCCGGTGGACGGATTACCTGCCAATGTTGGCGAAAAGGTTCCGTCCACCGGTGGACGGATCACGGCACAAGGTTTTGCTAGAGGAATCCGTCTGCCGGTGGACGGATTACCTGCCAATGTTGGCGAAAAGGTTCCGTCCACCGGTGGAAGGATTCCTCTTGCAAAACCTATTCCCCAACATTGGCAGGCAATCCGTCTACCGGCAGACGGATTCCTCTAGCAAAACCTATTCCCCAACATTGGCAGGCAATCCGTCTACCGGCGGACGGATTCCTCTAGCAAAACCTTGTGCCGTGATCCGTCCACCGGTGGACGGAACCTTTTCGCCAACATTGGCAAGTAATCCGTCCACCGGCGGACGGATTCCTCTTGCAAAACCTATTCCCCAACATTGGCAGGTAATCCGTCCACCGGCGGACGGATTCCTCTTGCAAAACCTATTCTCCAACATTGGCAGGCAATCCGTCTACCGGCGGACGGATTCCTCTAGCAAAACCTTGTGCCGTGATCCGTCCACCGGTGGACGGAACCTTTTCCCCAACATTGGCAGGTAATCCGTCCACCGGCGGACGGATTCCTCTTGCAAAACCTATTCTCCAACATTGGCAGGCAATCCGTCTACCGGCGGACGGATTCCTCTAGCAAAACCTTGTGCCGTGATCCGTCCACCGGTGGACGGAACCTTTTCGCCAACATTGGCAAGTAATCCGTCCACCGGCGGACGGATTCCTCTTGCAAAACCTATTCCCCAACATTGGCAGGTAATCCGTCCACCGGCGGACGGATTCCTCTTGCAAAACCTATTCTCCAACATTGGCAGGCAATCCGTCTACCGGCGCACGGATTCCTCTAGCAAAACCTTGTGCCGTGATCCGTCCACCGGTGGACGGAACCTTTTCGCCAACATTGGCAGGTAATCCGTCCACCGGCGGACGGATTCCTCTTGCGTCCAACATCCAACATCGCCGCATCACAGGTTTGCGACGGGGTTCACTGAACCGTCCCGTCCTTTCGTATTAATTTTATCACCAGCTGCGATGGATCCCTCGTCCCTACCAAGTACGCGTTCCGGATTCGACAACCCTCAAACTGGTGAAACTTATTCTTGATAAAGCTTATCTGTAACTAACCTTTTGTTTTTAGGTCAACTCGGACAATCCCGGAAAACATCTACCGCACACAATCTAGACACGTTCCCCGGAATGGACAGCATCGGGCACGAGCCGGTTCACCCGTTCGCAGGACAGCCGCAGTTCACCTGCAACGATCTGAAGCGACCACCCAAGTGGTTGAAGCGACCAACGGGAACGTGCTTTGGGGTGAGTCGCCATCATAAACTTCCACAAAATAAAACCTAAAATTTTCAACCCCTCACAGTTCGGCGGCAAGCTGGTCACGTTCAACGGAACGAGTCGCACCGCACCATGGTCACGTACCTGTTGGTGATGCTGTACCGCTGTATGTGCACCCGGAACTACGCCGAGTAGCGAGCCAGCTGGACCGCGGACAGTGAAAACGAGCAGGAACCAAATTAGCAACATCGCGTCTTGGAAGGCGTTGCCATCCAGGTCAACAACCACCGCGTCG
Source organism: Culex quinquefasciatus (assembly GCF_015732765.1). Classification (NCBI taxonomy): domain Eukaryota; kingdom Metazoa; phylum Arthropoda; class Insecta; order Diptera; family Culicidae; genus Culex; species Culex quinquefasciatus. The sequence continues at coordinate 50,084,164 of NC_051863.1, read as the reverse complement.
GGGAACAGTTCCTGTTTACAAGGTCACTTTAAAATTTGGGACGTGACGAATGGTGAACTGATGGCGGAAATCCACCGTAACAACTACTTTGACATGCAACGCAAGGAGGGCCACCGATCGCCAACGGGACCTGTGCTGATCAAAGGCAAACCCTCCAACACGAACATCACCAGAATGCAGGAAATCTACCCCGAACTACAGGCTGAAAAAGAAGCTTCAGTTCAACTTCACCAGTCCAAACAAAGCCAAGAACCGAAATCCGGCAAGGATCCGTCCCTCTTTGACTTTGCGGCACAGTACGTGAAGGTGTTTACCAGCGATCCGGCGAACTCACAGAAACGACTCAGCAATGGCGGATTGTGAGCGGAGCTCCGAAACCGCTTCCTCTCGTCTTCCGGTCTAAACACGATGCGACCACCGTGCAGCTGCGACAAAACCGCAACGAAGAAACGTCCCAACGACCTAGCAGCAGTACGGCGCGCAAGAAATCCTACCAAACCTCGCCGATCTGGTGTCTGGACTTTCTGGATAATCTCATCGTGATCGGGTGCGCCGACGGGCGGCTCGAGTTCTGGGACGGCACCACCGGCAACTTGAAGGTAAGCTCGTAGATCTCAAGTCGTGTTGGCAGCTAACTGAGGTGCGTTTGTTTCAGGGCATCTACGAGACGGAGCACACCCCCAACAACGGGGTCACCAACATCAAGCTGACCGGGGACAAGGTTGTGACGGCCCGGCTCAGCGGCCTTATCGACTTCCTGCGGCTCGAAACGTAGACTCAGGGTCGGCAGATCGACTGGGGATTTACGTCCGCGTACCGGAGCAGTAAGTTTTATCAACTCAATTGTCCAAGGATCATTTTAACATCTTCCAAAATTTCCAGCGCACATTCGCACCGGTTCGGCGGGTAGCTTAAGCATGTTCCAGCAGCCGAACGGTCCGACCAGCGTTCATCACGCCTCGGAGGAGGAGCTGCGCTGCATCCTGAAGTTTCACCAGCAGGGCCCCCAGATGCCGGAGACGTGTCGGGAGGTGGCCGGCGAAACCGTCATGACCTGTAGCATGGACCACACGGTGAAGGTGTTCCGGCACGGTCACTGCGGGCCGATCTCGTGTCATGGCCCGTTCGAGCCGCCGAAGCCTGGAGCTGGATGTGACCTCGGCCGAGGACAACCGCAAGATGCGCGAGTACGAGCAGGAAAAAATCCTGAGCATGGTCAAGCAGGCCACCAGCGGCAGAATCGTGCTTCGCTTGGGCTTAACTACACACAGGAAGTGGAACTGGTAACCGGAACTCGCCTGTTGTCGTTATCGTGCTTCCGGCATTTGTCACCGAACCTAAAAATTGGCGGAGACAAGCGATCCTGTCCGGTGCAGCATTAAAGAAGTCGACTAAAATAATAAAATAAAAATAACGCCGTGTTGTAAATTTATTTTAAACTTAGTTTTCATTTCAATCCCAAAAGAGAAATCAAAAAGCGCCCCGAGATAGGCAACCTCTAAACCTGTGAAATATTTCCCCAGCTCGAACTCGGCAAATCATGAAAATCATGATTTTGCCAGTTCGACCCACTTTACCAAAAAAAGTGTTATCCGAGTTGAACTCCAAAAATCATGATAATTACCATTTTTTGGGTTTTATTTGGTAAGCGTGCAGCAAGTCCTACGTCGCGTCAGCTGTCAAGCGTTGTTGTTGCATTCTGTGCGCGCGCCTTTCGCTTTCATGTCCCTTCAGAATTGATGGCTAGGGTAGAAAATAGATTTTGGGCCGGAACCCACTTTTTGCCTTCCTCACCTTAAAGGCTGATACGCAGATGGGAAGGAACGCAAAACTCCATACAAAAAAAAACGCCCAAGAAACGGTCAAGGAAAGGGTCAAGAAAAGATTTTTCTTACGCGGTACGCAGCTGAAAAGTAACAGAAACGGAAAGATTGCGTTTGACGTTTCTTCGCGCGGTGCTTGTTTGTAATATGTTTTGATGAAAAAATCAAAGAATTGTAATCTTCCTTTTTGAATGCGACTGATAATTACAAACGTTTGAATAATTTTGTATTGGATATAATATTGCGGTATTTGAAATTCCCGCCGAATCTCAAAAAGCAGAATATTGAAACTAAAAGGACAGATTTAGTGTTTTGGTAGAAATGGAGTAAAAAAAGAAGCTGTCTTTATAGATGTCGGCCATTGTGTCACCAACAATTTATTGATAGTACCAACCAGCTACCTCTGGATTATGAGTCCCCTGCACTGTCCGATTTATCCACACTCGCGGGACCAAAATGAAGTAAATCAGAGTGAAATTAAACTTGACAAAAATCATACAAATATCCACAAAAATCTACAAAAATCCAACCAAACAACAAATTCAAAAATATGAAAAAAAAAACAAACATTTCAGAAATTTCAAATAACATTTTTTTAAATAATAAAGCAAATTTCAACAAAAATCTGAAATTTGGAAAACCAAAATTAAAAATATGCAGAATTGAATAATAATTTTAACTTGAATTTTAATATTAAAGTTTTTATAAATTCAATAGATCAAAAATGTTTGAATTCGAAACGAATGTACAAGTCGAAATTTCAAAAGCTTTAAAAATCGGAAATATAGAAATTCGTAAATACAAATTTACGAAAACCTTGAAATTATAACAATCAAAAACTTTATTTCTCGGATAAGTTTTCAAAAAGACGTAAGAGCCATTGGTAAACAAAGCCCTTTTTGCAACGGTACTCGACCTACTTACGAAAAAGCACCTTCAAAAATGCTTGAGATTGTTCATTTACAAGTCCTGCAAGTGCTCTAAATTAAAGATAAATTAAATTTTGTTTCAATTTGGAGAAAAATGAAGATTAGTGTCGGAGGTCACGATGGCTCTTACGGCTTTTTGAAAACTCACCCGAGATTTCTTCCAAAATAAAAAAAAACTAGAATGAAAATTTAAGAATAAAGAAATTTTAAAAAAAATAAGAATTTAAGAATTTAAGAATTTAAGAATTTAAGAATTTAAGAATTTAAGAATTTAAGAATTTAAGAATTTAAGAATTTAAGAATTTAAGAATTTAAGAATTTAAGAATTTAAGAATTTAAGAATTTAAGAATTTAAGAATTTAAGAATTTAAGAATTTAAGAATTTAAGAATTTAAGAATTTAAGAATTTAAGAATTTAAGAATTTAAGAATTTAAGAATTTAAGAATTTAAGAATTTAAGAATTTAAGAATTTAAGAATTTAAGAATTTAAGAATTTAAGAATTTAAGAATTTAAGAATTTAAGAATTTAAGAATTTAAGAATTTAAGAATTTAAGAATTTAAGAATTTAAGAATTTAAGAATTTAAGAATTTAAGAATTTAAGAATTTAAGAATTTAAGAATTTAAGAATTTAAGAATTTAAGAATTTAAGAATTTAAGAATTTAAGAATTTAAGAATTTAAGAATTTAAGAATTTAAGAATTTAAGAATTTAAGAATTTAAGAATTTAAGAATTTAAGAATTTAAGAATTTAAGAATTTAAGAATTTAAGAATTTAAGAATTTAAGAATTTAAGAATTTAAGAATTTAAGAATTTAAGAATTTAAGAATTTAAGAATTTAAGAATTTAAGAATTTAAGAATTTAAGAATTTAAGAATTTAAGAATTTAAGAATTTAAGAATTTAAGAATTTAAGAATTTAAGAATTTAAGAATTTAAGAATTTAAGAATTTAAGAATTTAAGAATTTAAGAATTTAAGAATTTAAGAATTTAAGAATTTAAGAATTTAAGAATTTAAGAATTTAAGAATTTAAGAATTTAAGAATTTAAGAATTTAAGAATTTAAGAATTTAAGAATTTAAGAATTTAAGAATTTAAGAATTTAAGAATTTAAGAATTTAAGAATTTAAGAATTTAAGAATTTAAGAATTTAAGAATTTAAGAATTTAAGAATTTAAGAATTTAAGAATTTAAGAATTTAAGAATTTAAGAATTTAAGAATTTAAGAATTTAAGAATTTAAGAATTTAAGAATTTAAGAATTTAAGAATTTAAGAATTTAAGAATTTAAGAATTTAAGAATTTAAGAATTTAAGAATTTAAGAATTTAAGAATTTAAGAATTTAAGAATTTAAGAATTTAAGAATTTAAGAATTTAAGAATTTAAGAATTTAAGAATTTAAGAATTTAAGAATTTAAGAATTTAAGAATTTAAGAATTTAAGAATTTAAGAATTTAAGAATTTAAGAATTTAAGAATTTAAGAATTTAAGAATTTAAGAATTTAAGAATTTAAGAATTTAAGAATTTAAGAATTTAAGAATTTAAGAATTTAAGAATTTAAGAATTTAAGAATTTAAGAATTTAAGAATTTAAGAATTTAAGAATTTAAGAATTTAAGAATTTAAGAATTTAAGAATTTAAGAATTTAAGAATTTAAGAATTTAAGAATTTAAGAATTTAAGAATTTAAGAATTTAAGAATTTAAGAATTTAAGAATTTAAGAATTTAAGAATTTAAGAATTTAAGAATTTAAGAATTTAAGAATTTAAGAATTTAAGAATTTAAGAATTTAAGAATTTAAGAATTTAAGAATTTAAGAATTTAAGAATTTAAGAATTTAAGAATTTAAGAATTTAAGAATTTATGAATTCCAGAAAAAAATTAAACATTTGTACCAGCCTTATTTTATAATTTACAAATTTCCTAGCTTCAGTTTCCGAATATCCTAATTTCCTTATTTCCTTATTTCCTGATTTCCTTATTTCCTTATTTCCTTATTTCCTGATTTCTTACATTCCTAACTTCCTAAACTCCTAATTTCATAGTTTTCTAATTTTCTAACTTCCTAATTTCCTGATTTCCTAATTTCCTAACTTCTTAATTTCCTAACTTCCTGACTTCTTAATTTCCTAATTTCCTAGTTTCCTGATATCCTAATTTCCCAATTTCCTAACTTCCTAACTTCCACACTTCCTAATATTCTAATTTCCTAATTTAATTTCCTAACTTCTTAATTTCCAAATTTCCTAACTTCCTAATTTCCAAATTTCCTAACTTCCTAACATCCTAATTTCCTTACATATAAATTTCCTGATTTCCTAATTTCATAATATTCTTATTTTCTTTATTTAACTAATTTGCTAATATCATAATTTCCAAATTTCCTAATTCCCTGGTTTCCTAATTTCCTAATTTTTTAATTTTCTTATTTCATAATTACATATATTTTTTTAATTTTAGTTTTTCTTGTTTTAGAATTTAAGAATTTCTAAATTTGCTTTTATTTATTGATTTCTTAATTTTGTTTATATTTGTTGTTAAAATCTATTTAATTTTAAGTTTTGAATATTTTTAATCTTTTTATTTTTCCCGCGAAAGAACCTCAAGCGCGCACACCGTCAATCGCGCTCATACCGAACTGTCAACTTTTCTTGGGGGGGTCACGAAAAGAACACGCAACATTTCTTGACCGCGTTCCTTCCGATCAGCATACCGTACTTAAGTTCTTTTCGTGAACCCCCAAGAACAATTATAAACAAAACTAAGAAATCAATAAATAAAAGCAAATTTAGAAATTCTTAAATTCTAAAACAAGAAAAACTAAAATTAAAAAAATATGTAATTATGAAATAAGGAAATTAAAAAATTAGGAAATTAGGAAACCAGGGAATTAGGAAATTTGGAAATTATGATATTAGCAAATTAGTAAAATAAAGAAAATAAGAAAATTATGAAATTATGAAACAAGGAAATTAAGAAATTAGGAAATTAATATGTAAGGAAATTAGGATGTTAGGAAGTTAGGAAATGAGGAAATTAGGAAATAAGGAAATAAGGAAATTATGAAATTTGGAAATTAGGGAATTAGGGTATAAGGAAATTTTTAAAATTAGGAAATTAGGAAGTTAGGAAATTAAATTAGGATATTAGGAAGTGAGGAAGTTAGGAAATTGGGAAATTAGGATATCAGGAAACTAGGAAATAAGGAAGTTAGGAAATTAGGGAATTAGGAAGTTGGGAAACTAGGAAATTAGGTTTTTAGGAAGTCAGGAAGCTTAGAAATTTTTGAAATTGATATGTTAGGAAATTAAGAATTTAGGAAATTATGAAATAAGGAAAAAAATAGGAAATTCAGAAATTAGAAAATCGTGAAATTAGGAAAATAATATGTTAGGAAATTAGGATGTTAGGGAGTTAGGAAATTAGGAAGTTAGGAAGTTTTAGAAGGAAATTAAGAAGTTAGGAAATTAGGAAATCAGGAAATTAGGAAACTAGGAAATTAGGAGTTTAGGAAGTTAAGAAATCAGGAAATTTGGAAGTATGGAAATTAGGAAATTAGGATATTCGGAAACTAGGAAATTAGGAAGTTAGGAAATTTGGAAATTATAAAATATGGCTGGTACAAATGTTTAATTTTTTTTTGGAATTCTTAAATTCTTAAATTCTTAAATTCTTAAATTCTTAAATTCTTAAATTCTTAAATTCTTAAATTCTTAAATTCTTAAATTCTTAAATTCTTAAATTCATAAATTCTTAAATTCTTAAATTCTTAAATTTTAAATTCTTAAATTCTTAAATTCTTAAATTTTAAATTCTTAAATTTTAAATTTAAATTCTTAAATTTTAAATTCTTAAATTTTAAATTCTTAAATTCTTAAATTTTAAATTCTTAAATTCTTAAATTTTAAATTCTTAAATTTAAATTCTTAAATTCTTAAATTTTAAATTTTAAATTCTTAAATTCTTAAATTTAAATTCTTAAATTTAAATTCTTAAATTCTTAAATTTAAATTCTTAAATTCTTAAATTCTTAAATTCTTAAATTCTTAAATTTTAAATTCTTAAATTCTTAAATTCTTAAATTCTTAAATTCTTAAATTCTTAAATTCTTAAATTCTTAAATTCTTAAATTCTTAAATTCTTAAATTCTTAAATTCTTAAATTCTTAAATTCTTAAATTCTTAAATTCTTAAATTCTTAAATTCTTAAATTTTTTAAATTTCTTAATTTTTTCAATTTCTTTATTCTTAAATTTTCATTCTAGATTTTTTAATTTTGGAAGAAATCGAGGTTTTTAAGCGAAGATGGCATTCGAATGGTGTACGCCCGAAATGTCAAAATCACACAGTGGTACCAACATTACGGAACAAGTGTGCCATGGCATGACAGCCACATTTTTTTTTCTAATGTTGGTGCTACTGCGCGATTTTGACATTTCGGGCGTTCACCATTCGAACGCCATCTTCGCTTAAAAACCTGGATAGAGTTTTTGATTGTTATAATTTCGAGGTTTTCGTAAATTTGTATAATTTCTATATTTCCGATTTTTAAAACTTTTGGAATTTCGACTTGTACATTCGTTTCGAATTTTAACATTTTTGATCTATGGAATTTATAAAAAAAGTTAAAAATTTAAATTATTATTCAATTGTATATTTTTAATTTTGATTTTCCAAATTTCAGATCTTTGTTGATATTTTCTTTATTATTTAAAAAAAATGTTATTTGAAATTTCTGAAATATTTGTTTTTTCACATTTTTGAATTTGTTGTTTGGTTGGATTTCAAAATTTCAGATTATTATTGTAGTAAGAATTTCCAGTAAGAACATAGATATTTGTATGATTATTGTCAAGTTTAATTTCACTCTGATTTACTTCATTTTGGTCCCGCGAGAGTGGATAAATCGGACAGTGCAGGGGACTCATAATCCAGAGGTAGCTGGTTGGTACTAGCAATAAATTGTTGGTGACACGATGGCCGACATCTATAAAGACAACTTCTTATTTTACTTTTTTAAATCGGTTCTTTTAGTTTCAATATTCTGCTTTTTGAGATTCGGCGGGAATTTGAAATATTATTATCTCCAATACAAAATTATTAAAACGTTTGTAATTATCAGTCGCATTCAAAAAGAAAAATTACAATTCTTTGATTTTTTCATCAAAACATATTACAAACAAGCACCGCGCGAATAAACGTCAAACGCAATTAGAGGGTGACGATTCTCGAGATTTTCAATTTCCCGGGAATCGAGAGTTGAATTTGGCCATTTCCCGGGAATTCCCGGGACCCGGGAGTTTTTTGTATTATGCCAATAGTGCCAAAATTTAAAAATGAAAAGTATTAAATTCATTACTTATTCGTTAAATTAAGTATCCTCATAATTTTGAGGATTTACATAGTTTACTTTAATAGTTTAAAATATTTACGAATCATTATTCACACTGAGTGATTTTTCAAATGTTGCACAAACTTGTTCCATGAACTTCTTATTATTAATTTTTTGTGAAGTAAAAACACAGCTAATATAAGTTACGGAAATTGCTTTCCGCATAATTGATCGACGCCACCAACATCGTCAGCATACCCGACAACAGTAACCCAAACTGCGGACAAAGCTAAACTTCGTTTACCTCGCCGCGTTTCAAGCAAGTAACTCGATTAATGCTCACTAAGCAAAACCGCAGTACCTCATGTGTGAGGCTCTGGGGGACTTTTCGACGACAATAAAATCAGAACGTTTTGGACAATCTAACTAACCACATCGGTGTTATTAATTTGGTGAAATCTCCCCTTCGATAATGGACTTATATAATAACTTATATAATTTCTTATATAATTTCTCAGTATCGAGATTTTTGCAATATGATAAATAACGACTCAAAAAAAAAACAATTTAAACTTTTTCTATCCTTTTTAAGATCAACTGTAAATTTTAATTGAAGATATATTTACAGTTATCAGGAAAACAGGAGTGTTCACAATTGGCGAACCTTAACGTTACAAAGATTACCGCTTCAGAGTTTTTTTTTTTTTCAAAATATAATTTAATATTGAGGTTGACGTGAAACATAAAATGACTTATTGACATAAAAAAAAAAGAAATTACCTTGATATAGCTTAGGTACATAGAATTAAAAAAATATAAGGATTGCTATGCTCGAGAGAAGATATGGTATTTGAACTTATCTTGAAAAAGCTTTAACCTCTTAGAAATAATAAACAAAAATAATATTTCTAGAGTTTTTTAAAACGTCCTATAAACATATGAAACCCAATAGCTTATAGGACATTAAAAAAACTCTGGATTTATGAAAAAAAAAAAACATTAAATTTCATTTCTGGGGTGTAACTGCAAAATATGTTTTAAGGTAAATCTTGGGGTCCACATTATTTTGGCTTCTCTCGATTATAGTTATTGTATTTTTTTACAAGTTAAAATTTAAAAACAAAAAATATGAATAGGAAGATTAGAGAAGCATTGGTTTATTCGAACTTGAACATCGAACATTAAACATCCAATGTTCCAAACAATTTTGAATTTTTCAAATAATTCTTGATTAGTTTATAGTTTATATTCCTTCAATATTTATAAGTTTAAAATTTCCCGGGAGTCTCGACCGAATTTCCCGGGAATCGAGAGGTCCAAAAATGGTCGATTTCCCGGGAAATTTTTCCCGGGAATTCCCGCTCGTCACCCTCTAAACGCAATCTTTCCGTTTCTGTTACTTTTCAGCTGCGTACCGCGTAAGAAAAATCTTTTCTTGACCCTTTCCTTGACCGTTTCTTGGGCGTTTTTTTGTATGGAGTTTTGCTTTCCTTCCCATCTGCGTATCAGCCTTTACTGAGGAAAAGCTATAAAATCACACGGAAAATGAATTTTTTTAATGGAATACCCGATTCGAGTGGTAGTTTGACAGTTCGCTCCATAAGAAATACATTGCTCACTACCAATCGCGTCGGGTACTCCATTAGGCCTCCTAGGCCTACCTTCATTTGTACATATCGACTCAGAATCGCCAGCTGAGCAAAATTTGATTGTCTGTGTGTTTGGCTGTATGTAGACATGTGTACCAAATCAATGGGCTGGAATGGTTTTAATCGATCCGTCTTAACGTCCCCTAAGTTGGTATTTAAATTCATGCAGTTTTATCTGTGAAACAAAACGAGGAAATAGTTACACGCTTAATACCCCGTTCGCACGGGCTAGTTATAGCCGGTTTTAACGAAATGGTTATAAGTTATAACCAAGTTAAAACCAACCCGTTCGCACGGGCGCTAGAGGTTTTAACGGTTTTAACTGTTTTGACAGTTCAAAGCAGGCTGTGGATTTTGTTTAATGTCATTAATATTTTTTCTGTGATACAAATCTTTGCTTTTGTGGCCACTTGTTCCGGCGGACCAAGATAGTAGGTATTTTGAATTCCAATTGTCTTAATCAAACCTGACCCTCCCGTTTTCCCGACCTGCTGCATATAAATCTTCTCCTGAACTACCATTTTCAGGACTATTTCGGTCGTACCCAGTCCAGATGATCTTCAGTCGCCTCACGGGTTCCAGCTGAAATCAAATGATCCGCTTCCGCCGCTCCCAGACGACCCATTGCAGCTCCTTCATCTACCTACGGTAACTGGAATGCCCGTCAGTACTTTCTTCCTCGCGGACGGAGATCATATCATGGAGAATTCGTCAAAGAGAAAGAAGGTCGCATCTTCCGATGGATCGAGGCACACCCAGGCAGATGCGGATCTGTGTCGCATGGTTGGTGCGCGCAGGCCATCGTTGGAGGTTTTGTCCAGCAGGGAAGTCAGCCAGCCGCTTTGAACACGATTACGTGCTGGGATCAAGATCGCCGATTTTCAGGAAGATTCATTTGTTCATGCTGGAACATGAAAATTTCAACCGCCAGCGAAAAATATGTATCCGAAGCAGGTCAAGAGCCGTTCAAGTCACCTTCAGCGATGGTGGTCGGGTTGCGTCAACTGGAGAAACATAAAGAGGCATCGATGAAGAAGGTGAAGGGGGGGGGGGGGTCTCTTTATTTTGAAAGAAAAACAGGACATGATTGTATCCGCCACCATAGCAGCTGGATACTGTGGTGGCCGTTTGGAGTCTCGCAGTGGAATGACCCACTTCTCGTCCCATGTTCTATCCGACGGGCAAACCCAGCTGGTGATGCCGGGTTTATGGACGACCAACGGGCGTTACTGGTTCCGACGGGCAAGCGTCTTCCCTCTTTGACTAATCGTCAGCCCCAGGATATCCCTCGACGCATCTGGCGTTACCCAAAACCAGGCTTAAGCAAGTAGCCGATACCGCCACGTTATCGCCCGATTTATGATAACGCTCGCTTAGGACAAGTACTAGCCACGCTTCCACCTTCACAGATCGACGCAACATGTGCTGATCCTCCCCTACGTTGCAACTGCGTTGCGATTTGAGTTTGTCCGCCGAATAAAAGTCAGCATTTTTGATTAGGTACTCGTAACTCACGTGAAATATGAGAATAAGCTCACAGCCTTGCTTTCTAAATCATTTTACGGAACAGTTAAGGAGTCAAAACATCTCCATGTGACCTTCATGCTAGGTTTTAAGCTTTTAACAGTCTCTTGTAGCTTTTAGGACAGCTGACGGACGATCGGGAGCCATACAAAACACATGATCGAGCACCACCTATCACAGCCACAATTTGGAGTGTGTGTGTTCGTTAATAGTGTAACGAGCCGGTTTGGAGGTGGAGAAACTGATGATTTGCCCGATCAGTTTTTGATCAACCATTTGCCCGGTGAACTGGAGTGTGACAAGACGCGAGAACCGTAATAGATTTGACTACAGCTCAATGAGCCTGGGTGAAGCGAGCCAACCAGGAACTCTAGAACCCCGCGATTAGGATACTCCGGCATCACCGGTGGCTCACCGAACCACGCCCCACCCATCAAGGTGGCCAGAAACGATCATTGTCCACCATGTCGACGAGCAGCGACCAGCCGCCATTGCTGAGTTGTGCATCCTCCGTACGGGAACCACGAGCCACACCCAATACCTGCCCTACAACTACAACCCTGCATCGGAAACCGGGGCATTCCACGAAACATCGGGGACGTGTAAATTCGAGAATCCGTCAACATACTCGAGGGCGATAGGGCAGGCACAAAGGGGTCAGCGAAGACTGCAGCATCAATCACAACGACGTTGAGACGCCTGCAAGTTGAACGTCCACCACCAGACCAGCGAGCAGCAGAACGAGACGGCTGGAGGTGTTTCCTGCCTGAGGCATGCCGACCCTGCAGAGCAATAGGGGGGTCATGTGGACACCCCTGGACATCCCCTACTGTTGTCAGCAAACCTCCAACTGTCTATCAGCTTAGGTTTCTAGACGTTTGGTAGGCCGTCCAGCGATGTGCTTAAGTGGTTCAGCACTGAATCCGAGGTATGAACCCGTGGTTGCAGTCTCCAAAAGCGTTTCCGGCCAAGGAACTTTTTTAAAGTTTCAACTGCAAATTAAAAATGATCAGTTTCTATTACTCCAACTGTTAAAATAAAAATCCTGTGTTCCTTGCGGCTTCATTTGGCAAAGCCGTAACCTCGTTGATTAGTTGGTCTTCTTTTGTTCCAGATCTCGGTTATTTTTTTCACGCTGATCCGTCCGATCCGTGGAATTGGGACACGAAACGAAGAAACAGAAAAATATTTTTTTGTTTCTGTCAATGTCGGATGTTTTGCAAGTGTTTGCAAAGGCTACTATGAGTTTTCTAGTAGTCGAGTTCCCTTTTCGAGCAGTTTTAACTTGGTTATAACTCTTAAAACCAGTTTTAATCTGACAGATCGTTGTATGGGCAAAACCCGAGTTATAGCCGGTTTTAAGAGTTATAACCACTTTTGGTCTTATAACCGGTTATAACTCGCCCGTGCGAACGGGGTATAAGGTTGTTTATAGAAAAGATGATGTTTTCGCAACAGGACTGCAGATCGCGCTAGTGTGCATCCAAATTTTAAATTTTCTTACGGAACGATGGATTTTTTTTGAAAAATCAATGAAGATTCACGTCTGTTTGTCTGTGGTGTGCATGCCTGGCACGAACACCCAAAGCGTGTTCTAGCGTGTTGCTCGTACTGACTCAGAGCAAGGGTGAGACACAGAATAACCCAGAGTGACCAGTCAGAAGAAATGTCATTTCATTTTTTGGCTCCATACGGTTTGCTGGTAGCAGGCGTGCGATGTACCTGCGATGTACCACCAAGTTGAACCAAAAATCAAGAGGCAGTGGAAACTCTGTCTTACTCTGTGGGTGAGATGTAGGTGTAAGGGCAGTGCGTGTTCGTCGGGAACCTAGTGCATAAGATCGGTCAAGGCCCGTTCTTACACTGAAAATTGCGAATTGCGAATGTTATGATAAAAATCAAAAGAACATAAAAAACTAAGAATGCATAAACTCACAGAAATAATTGAAAAAATATGCCCAAAATATAGAATGCAAAAACTATCAACAATTTTGCAAAATGTTATGCTGAAAACCAAAAGAACTGCTCATGTTTGAAAGAATGCAAAAACACCCAAAAATTATACAGATAAAGTGTTTAAAAAAAACAAAGAATGCTTAAACAAACAGAATCAATCAAAATTATAAGCAGAAAATTAAAAGAACTACTCATGGTTGACATAATGCAAAAACTCCGGACATGTTGCTTCATCAAGCGGGGGTATGATGGCAATCTGCCTGAGTACATCCTGGAACATCTGACACACGGACAACAGCAGCGAACGCGGTCACTCATCATCCCGAGGCATACGACAACCAGTGGAAAAAGTGTCCTGGTGGCGGGAGCGTCTTGCTGGAATAACCTGCCTCTGGAAGTGAAGCAGAAACCCACCATGCCTACTTTTAAGAGTGCTGTCAAACGTTTAGTTTTAAATCAGGATTAACTTAAGTTCAGTTTTGATTTGTTGAATTTTATTTTGGATCCTACAGTAATCAATCGATATGATACAATCCTTGACCTGATGCACAGTTTATACTAACAGGCTATCGTAACCAATAAAACAACAAATTACAAATTACTCACAGAAATAATTCAAATAATATATCGAGAAATTAAAAAGAGAGATGTGAGCCGGTAACATGGAGTGAAACTTTCGCAGCTGTCATGGAAAACTTCACAGCAGTTTGACACACAGTTTAACTCCATGTTTCTCGATTATTCAGGACCCAATTTAACAATTCAACCGAACGTTTCCAGAGGGGTAAAATTGATTTGTCAAAACTAAAATTTGTCATATTTTGTGGCCGCGGAGACGAGCGCATTTGTTTTCGTTCCCTTGTTTCAAAGATTTCCCGGTGACCCGTTCCGCAGTCCGAAAAGCATCCATCTCAGGTTAAAATGCCCCCAAAAAAGGACGCAAAAGGTGGCTCCAAGCAGGCATCCGGAGGCAAAGGAGGCGGTTCCGGTGGCAAAAAGGGTGGCGCCGGCGAAGGTACGATATTTTCCCGTGTGTAGTTTGGTTGGTTTTTTTTTTTTAAAATTTTTGACTTGTTTTTAGCCAAGGAGAAGAAGGGCACCAACACGGCGATTAAGGTGCGCCACATTCTGTGCGAAAAGCAGAGCAAGATCCTGGAGGCGATGGAGAAGCTGAAGGAGGGTCAGCCGTTCAACGTGGTGGCCACGACGTACAGCGAGGACAAAGCTACCAAGGGGGGCGATCTGGGTTGGCAGCCGCGCGGAGCGATGGTGGGACCGTTCCAGGATGCGGCGTTTGAGCTGCCGATTTCGACGATCGGTACGCCCCGATATACGGATCCACCGATAAAGACTAAATTTGGCTATCACATTATTATGGTTGAAGGAAAGAAATAAACGACTCTTTTTTGTATGTTGTGTTCTTAAAAGTGAGAATGGGGTTTTATTTATTTTTCAGAAGGCTTTCTTTAGTGGTCCCCGCCGGTCACCCTCGACAGATTTGATCCATTCGCCGGTGCGGAAGAAGCAGTACGCTACGGCGTACAGCGCAAGGTAGTTGTTCAAATTTTCGTAATAAGTTCGCTGCAAGTAGATGTAGCCGACTTCTTCGCGAGCGAAGAAGAAAAAGTTGGACAGTACCGACAGGACGAAAACGTGCGTTCCGACGAAGGCAGCCAGCTGTTTGCTGTGGCCGCAGAACTTCTTCACGAATCCCTCCATCACGATGCAGATCCAGTTGAGCGTGCTCCAGATCATGATGAAAGTGTACAGACCGTGCCAGATGTAGATGAAAACGAACGTGATCGAGCTAGCCATAATTTTGCGCGCCCCGGACGAGGTCTTCGTGCAGAGCTGGGTGTAAATGTATCGGAACAGGAACTCGTACAGGCCGCGATCAAAGAACTTCCACATGTCCGAGTAGAGATGAACGCGCCCGATGCAGATCGGCTTCTGGGGCATGTCAACGCCGTCGAACCTGCCGAACGCGATCCCGATTCCGTAAAAGACGACGTACTTGACGTAGAAGAACTGGCCCATCAGGTAGCCGCAGCCGTACAGAACCCAGAGGTTGATTTTGTGTAGGAGCTGTTGAAATAATTGGGATTAGAAGGTCGATTGGTTTGAGATGCAAGTCTTACCTTCAAATCTAGTTGAATGATGTTGATGTAGAAAAAGTGCTGCCCAGCTTCCATTACGAGCGCCCAGAAGAAACAAAGAAGCAGTTGGAGAACCAGTTGCTTCGCGCGTTGGAATGTGTTCAAGTTTTCAAATGGAGATCGCACTTTCAAACAGTCTTTAAATCTATCGTAAATTATTACAGGACCGTGCAGCTGCAGGGGAAAGTAAAACGAATAGCCCAGCAAATCTACCAACCGGTAGCGAGATCCATCGTCTTTGGTTTTGCAGCGATCAATGCAGAAGCACGTGCACTTGATCACGTTCCATGAAATTATGATGCTGAACTCGAGCAGCTTATCGTTGTCGATTCCAAGCAGAACGTTTAGCTGATCGTAGAAATACAACAATTTCACACTGTTGATGACCGCGATCCAAAACAACGCCTTCAACCACAAACCAACCGTACTCTTGCTGTAACTTACGGCAAAGAACGTAACGTTCTGCAACAGCATAATCACCAGAACCTTGTACCCGTACACGTAGAGCACCGCCCCGCTGCCAAAAACGGCCAGCGCAGCCGACACGTGCCGGAAGCGCACAATTCGCACCACCTCAAACAGGATGGCGTGCAGCGCGAAAATCCACAGATTTCCGACGGCGGACTTCTTGCCGATCTCCCACTCCCAGTCGTAGTCATCGCGGCGCCGGCCCGGAAAGATTGACCAACCTTCCTCGAGGTAGTAATAATTTTGGAGAGTGTCTGAAAAAAAATCATGCAAAATAGTCGGACGATTTTCAAGTTATAAAACACAACTCACCATTACTTATCAGGTAATTCTTGTAGAATGAATAAAACAAGCAAGACACGTAAAAAACAACGCAAACTGCCGTATCAATCGTAATCTGAACGGACCCAATTTTCATGATTTCAAAAGTTTGCCACGTGTGCCTGCTCTCCCGCTCTTTAACGGCCACGTTGAATCGAATAGTTATGAATGAACTGCACCGGTTCAACCAACCGCTTCGCCACACACAAACACACTCACAATCCCGTTAGACTTTGCTCTCACCACTACAAGCGCACCGATCGCGACGCGTCGTCAAAAAAAGGTAAACAAACAAACGTGGTTTTCAGTGTGCCAAAGGTAGCTTTGTTCGGTTTGGATTTCGACGGTCTAATCAGCTGGCTCTGGGCGCCGCAGACGACGGTTATCACACTCACGTGGGAGATCGCACCGGCCGGCGTAACGGTGAGTTTACTGTGGAACGTTACGGCGGATTGATCGCGCGAAAATTGAGGGGGCAGAAACCAGCGTCGGTGTAGACGTGTGTCTGGCTTCGGAAGTTTTGAAAATTAATCTGCCTGTGGGAGGAAGATACCGAAGACAACACTGCTGTGGGGGTAGGGATGTTCAAAAATGAGGGACTATAATAGGGGTGCCCCGTAGAGGTGTTCAAATTGTCCACTAATTTTTTTCCGTCCTCTACAGAGCAAGGTTATTGATTTTTCGGATTTTTAATTTTTGACATTTACGTACCCAATGAGTTTCTCTTGCACCTGATGATTGTGCCGTGAACCTTGTTTTGAGTACCTGTCAAAATGCTGCGCACCCTAACCAAAAATCATGATTTTCAGAGTAATAGATTAAAGTAGATTATAATCACAACTAATCATAGAAAAACATTCACTCTAAAATAGACAATTTCAAAATATTTTGTAACTCAGGTTGATAAACTTCACTTATTTCGAAAAGTGTTTTAGAAAAACTAGACATAACGGCCGTTTAGCAACCACATTTCTCATCTTTAAAAATAAGTTGCTTCCTTATTCCCAATCTTTTGAAATTTTTATCGCACCCCTACCAAAAATCATGATTTTTTGAGTTCCATATCCCACTTTTCATACGATTTTTTCAGTTCAACCCATATAACCATTTTTATGGTTGTAGTACCTGAACTCAAAAAATCGTATGAAAAAGTGGGATATGGAACTCAAAAAATCATGATTTTTGGTAAGGGTGCGATAAAAATTTCAAAATAGTGGGAATAAGGAAGCAACTTATTTTTAAAGATAAGAAATGTGGTTTTTTTTTTTTTTTTTGTTCATAACTTATTTTTATTAGGTCCTTTTAGGTGCTGTGACCAGGTTAGGACCGAGGATCAATAGTGCAGAAAATAATAGAAGAAAAGAAAAAAAAAAAACCGTAACTGAATTAGATGATCATTTGCTCGTGCCATGTGTCAGCAAGTGTGCGATCACATCAATCTGTTCCTCGGGTGTCTTGCACTGCCTCAAGCGTACTCGGTATTCTCGGTAAATGGCCCACAGCTCCGACTCGCTGTACAGCTTCCGTTCGCCTTGTTGCTCCTTCGGGGTTGCACCGGCGCCGGCGCCAGTATCTTCTCGACTTCTTCCTGCGGGACGAGGATGCTTTTCTTCCGTCCCGATGGACGGCACCGCTCCAGGTAGCGGAGGAAAATCCGCCGCGGTGAACGCGGCTACAGCCGGAGACTGTTTGTCCTTCTTCCATGCTGGCGGCTTCGGCTTGGACGCCTGCTGCCTCGACTGAATGAACTGCGCACGTTTGGGACAGCTGCGGTCCAGACCCTCGTGAGATCCAGAGCAGTTGACACACTTCTTGGCTTCCGTTTCTTCAGCTTTGCACTTTTCTGTGCTGTGGGCACCCCCACAGCTGCTGCACCTGGGCTTGAGATGGCAGTTACTGGTTCCGTGACCGAACTGCAAGCAGTTCTTGCACTGGGTCACGTGCGGTTCTTTGTTCCGGTAGGCCACCCACCGGACGACGACTGGTCCCACTTTCTTTACCTTGCTACTCAACTCCTTCAGACTGGTATGCCCCTTGGGGAAGAGCACGATGAAAGGCGTCTCATCGATGGCGGGAAGCTGCTGCTTCCGCCTGATGGCGTGTACTGACAAGACGTCCAGCTGATGTTCCGTCTTGAGCAGCTCCTTGACGTAATCCGGTTCCGCGTTCGGGAGACCTCGCATTACTACCCGGTGCGGTCTCGCACTGCGCTTTCCGTGCGTGTAGAACTGCACCTTGTTCTTCTTCAGGTGGGCTTGCACCGTGTCGAAGTCGTCGCTCGAGAAGCACGTAATTTTGGTGCCGTACCGCGTCAGTTTGTGTTCCGGCTGGACATCACATGTCGACATCACCTTCGCAAGGCGGGCGAAGCTCGTTTCTTTCATCACCAGCGGCGGCTGCTTCTTCTCCCCGGCCGACTTGCCGGGTGCTGGTACCACGGGGGTAGTTTTTTCTGCTGCTGGGTTCGCATTGTTGTTGTTGTTGCTCTTCTCCGCTAGCGGGCTGAACTTGTTGTTGCTGAGCAGTTTCTCCACTTCCTGGCCATCGCCGACGTTGATCTCCTCGTTAGCCTTCCTGCGCCGAACCTTGATCACGGGACGAAATTCGCCCCCGTCCTCTCCTCCTCCTCCGGAGTCTTCCACCTCCATGCCCGTCGCCGCCTGCGTTTTGGGTTGGAACCCGTCCGGTTTCTCCCACACACTTTTCTTCATGGCCGCGTTCCAGTAGAACGGCCTTCCATCCTCAGTCCTGTGCTCCGTCCACTCACTCTCCGCCGTCGCGGCCGCCGCCATGGCCGTCGGCGAAAGTTAGAAAAAACACCGTCAAAAACGCGCTAAGCTCCAATCAAAGGACACACGTCTGCTCTGGGCGAGCTGTCAAACTGGAATTGTAAGAAATGTGGTTGCTAAACGGCCATTATGTCTAGTTTTTCTAAAACACTTTTCGAAATAAGTAAAGTTTATCAACCTGAGTTACAAAATATTTTGAAATTGTCTATTTTAGAGTGAATGTTTTTCTCTGATTAGTTGTGATTATAATCTACTTTAATCTATTACTCTGAAAACAATTCGCTCAGAAATCTGCCGATTTCTTAAAAAAAAATTATGTTTTTGGTTTACATTTTGTAGGATAAGATTACACTTTGTCACATCTATATATCGATATACCGTAAAACGGGGTGACTTTGATAGCCGGCGTGACTTTGATAGGTTTGAGATTTTTCCGCAAAATGAAGAGTACAAGTAAAATACGTACGGAATGGTTTGGAACCATACTGACCATGGTAGAGAAGTACTCAAAGTACCTCAAGAAGAACTTTTCATAATATTTTGAAAGGTTTAAAAAGTTAGTTAACTATTATTAAGAAAATGTTGTTGAAAGGCATTATTTCAAACTTCTCAAAGTGTCATGATTTTCTCAATGAACATAATTTTGAATCGGAAAATGGAATACATTTTCGGATTCTTTGGACAATTTTCCACTAGGAGGAGGTAAACTAATTTTGTAAATATTAAATAATATGTGTTTTTGAAACATATTGCAGATTGCAGCGATTTTTAGACAATCGTACAACTTGTGGAAAGCTCTATACAAAAGTGCACACCTCAAACTACAGCAGAAAAAAACTGTCTAAGACACACACCCTAGTTCGAAACTGTTCTAGAGTGTTCGAAAGCAACAAAGCTCAGTCGAGACACGCACCACTCTAGGCGGGCGGGGGGGAGAAGGGGTAGGATTTCAAGTGTGCAAATATTTGGTGTGCAGTTATGATTTGCAAGGGTGGAGAATTTGGTGCAAAGTGTGCAATAATTCAAAAAAAATCTCCAAATTGATAGGCAATTTCAGTTGAACAAATTTCATATGATATGTGAAAACTTGTCATTCGTGCTTCGAATTCAGTTTAAAATGTAATATAAATCGATAATTTTATGAACAATACTAGATTTAACGAATTTCAGGCAAAATTCCGACTTTTTAACAACTTTACCTAAAAATTTATATGTATTTTGTTAAAAAAACCTTTAAACTTAGTTAACTTAATATAAACATTGATTTTTTTTTCTTGAAAACTATATCATCAACCTTAGTGATGGTTCATTTAACGAAAAAATGAAGTTTGAACACCTATAATCTGATTTTAACAAGAAAAACTATAACTATCAAAGTCACCCGGAATTTAAAATAAGAATTTTTAACGTAACTATTTTCCTGATCATTATAGAAAAATAACTGTTTCCAGAAATAGTGCATGAACTTTGTGTGGCCTATCCCAGTACATGTTTTAAAAATAACAATCTTGAGAAAAACCTTTCCAGTTGGGAAATATTCCAAAAATAAATTGAAATCCTATCAAAGTCACCCCGGTTTACGGTATATATATATATATATATATATATATATATATATATATATATATATATATATATATATATATATATATATAAAAAGTCCAATAAATAACGATTCTAATAAGATTCCGTTTTAAGAATTTAAATTGAATTGACTGAGAAGTTGTTCCAAATAGCAAATTCGGATTCGCTAATTCGAATGCAGTTCCATTCGAATTATCGAATCCACTCTGTATTCGAAAATATGTATTTTGAGAAGGGTTTTCTAATGGGTTCGATGTCTTCGTCAAAGTTGTAGGTCATAAATAGGATACTTTAGAAAAAATAGGAATACAAAATATATATTCTCGAGCCAAATCAACTCGAGGCTTGAGCCTCACTGGGTCACGATATCTCGGAAACTATTGATTCTATTTTCAATGATAAAACTTTTCTGACATTTTCTGGTATTTTCCATAAAAATATTTTTTTTTTGGTCAAGAGTTAGGCCGTTCCAAATATTTTTCAAAGTTTATGTGCAGCTAATGTACAGCACTGCAAAAACTTTTTTTTTCTCGCAAAAACAAAAATTTCGTCAATACTAAGATATTTTGGAACTTCATGATGCAAAACAACTGGACAGGTGTCTAATGCATTTTAAAAAACTTTTTTGTTCAAATGTTAAAACTTGTTTGATTTTTTAACTTTTTTTTTATTTTTTGCTATTCATAAAGTATATTTTAATTGCAAAAAATAAAAACGAAAGATTGTACGATAAAATGCATATAATTTTATCAAAAAATGTGTAAAGTCAGCTTTGATTGCCAATTTCATTTTGCACTTAAAAATCAATATTTTAATGCAAAACATAACAAAATTAAAAAATCTAAAAAAAAATTCAATATTTTCTAAAAATTTCTAAAATCTAAACTACAAAAAGTAAAAAAATTACAAAAATTACAAAAATTACAAAAATTACAAAAATTACAAAAATTACAAAAATTACAAAAATTACAAAAATTACAAAAATTACAAAAATTACAAAAATTACAAAAATTACAAAAATTACAAAAATTACAAAAATACAAAATTACAAAATTACAAAAATTACAAAAATTACAAAATTACAAAATTACAAAATTACAAAATTACAAAATTACAAAAATTACAAAATTACAAAAATTACAAAATTACAAAATTACAAAATTACAAAAATTACAAAATTACAAAATTACAAAATTACAAAATTACAAAATTACAAAATTACAAAATTACAAAATTACAAAATTACAAAAATTACAAAATTACAAAATTACAAAATTACAAAAATTACAAAATTACAAAAATTACAAAATTACAAAAATTACAAAAATACAAAAATTACAAAAATTACAAAATTACAAAATTACAAAATTACAAAAATTACAAAAATTACAAAAATTACAAAATTACAAAAATTACAAAATTACAAAAATTACAAAATTACAAAAATTACAAAATTACAAAATTACAAAAATTACAAAAATTACAAAATTACAAAATTACAAAATTACAAAAATTACAAAAATTACAAAAATTACAAAATTACAAAATTACAAAAATTACAAAAATTACAAAAATTACAAAAATTACAAAAATTACAAAAATTACAAAAATTACAAAAATTACAAAAATTACAAAAATTACAAAAATTATAAAAATTACAAAAATTACAAAAATTACAAAAATTACAAAAATTACAAAAATTACAAAAATTACAAAAATTACAAAAATTACAAAAATTACAAAAATACAAAATTACAAAATTACAAAATTACAAAATTACAAAAATTACAAAATTACAAAATTACAAAAATTACAAAATTACAAAAATTACAAAAATTACAAAAATTACAAAAATTACAAAAATTACAAAAATTACAAAAATTACAAAAATTACAAAAATTACAAAAATTACAAAAATTACAAAAATTACAAAAATTACAAAAATTACAAAAATTACAAAAATTACAAAAATTACAAAAAAAAATTATTTAAAATTTTTAAAGAAAATCTAAATAAAAAGTAAGTAACTTTAAATAGTCTAGAACAAATTAACAAAAAATATTTAATTAAGAAAATACAGAAAAAAATAAAGGGGACTAAACGCCCTTTCAAGTCTGATAATCATGCTCTAAGTTTTTGGATTGACTAAACTATTTTTTATTGATTCTTAAACCTTTTGACATTTTTTTTTTAATTTTTGAATTTTTTGAAATTTTAAAATTTGTCTGGGAAATTTTTAAAACTTTTGAAATTTTTGAAATTACGATCGAATGATCTCAATCTACTATCGACAAATTACGACTTACCATTGACAGATAACGGTCGTAATATTACGATCGAGAAATTGCGATTGAGGTTTTACGATCGAACGTCAATTTTCCCAAAAGATTTTCGAATACCTATTCACATGCCGCGAAAGAGAGTGGAGACGAAACACGCAAAAGAATATCGCTCCCGAACTTTTCGAAAAAATCAATCAGTAGAAGATTTTTTGTGTGACTCTCACCACTTAAATCAATTTATTTCGTTTTCGCTTCGCTTCGCTTCGCTAGGAGACGGTGATTTTAGCGGATTGCAGACTGGATTTTCGCCATGTGATGTGATGATTGTCTAAGCCCAAGTTGCCTAGGAATCGATAATTGGGAATAGAACCAATTCCACCTGAACCAGATTCTCACCACCATGGCAGCCGTCCATTGCCGGCCGCTCCCATCTCCACCGCGCACCAGGGACAAGGAAAGGGAATTGGAAGACGGGAAGTGTTGATGCTCCACTTTTTAAGAGTATTAAGGAAAATCTCCACGGTATCCTCAAGTAAGTTTCGCTTGGAGTTGGACGGTTTTTGGGAAGGTGAATGGTCTGAGGAGCCACCCTAGGCGAGTGGTAACGACCGTTGGCATTGTTGTTCGAATTCTTCGTGTGTTCTCATTTCTAATGGGAATGCTTTCAATTCTTCTCATCTCTTATTGGATGAATTTTAGCAGTCGCCCAGGCTATTTATAGCGAGGTAATGTAGGTTCATTTCAAATGCGCCTGCATGCATGCAATGCAATGCATTCTTGTATGTTCTGATATTCAACTTGCATTCAACTTATTCTCGTCCGTTTCTTGGATTCAACTATACCAGTCTAAGTCCTACTAAAGCTACTAATGCTCCACGGTAAAGAGGAAAGCATGTTGCTTGCCAATCCTAAGGACAGGGGATCGAACCCCGCCGTGAGCTAAAGTTTTTTCATTAATTCCAAATTGGGAGCAGATGGGTATCGAACCCAGAACCATTCGCTTATAAAGCGAACATCGTAACCATTCAGTCACGACCGCTCCCCCCCTTAAATCAATTTATTTCGTTTTGTTTACAAACATTGTTCAGTGACGGGTCATTTTTGGACGTGGACCTTTAAGTGTAGTAGATAAATCGATGTTCCGCCGAAAAATCTTAGTGCAAAACTTGTGAACTTTCTTCACCCGCGAAAGAGATAAGAGACGAAACATGCAAATGAAAATCGCTCCCGAACTTTTCAAATAAAATCAATCAGTTGAAGTTTTTTTTTTTAATGAATTTCCTTGTTAGCATTACTTAAAAAAATATTTATTTCGTTTTGTTTAAACACTGTGCTTTCCTACAAAAAGGGACAGGTCATTTTTCGACGTGTGACGTTACAGCTGCAAGTGTAGTACCGTAATCTGAAGTGAATCGGGACTACAGTTTGAATAGGGACAGCAGTTTTTAGAGCACTTGAAGCTTTTAAATTTGGAAATGGATGTACCCATTTTGTTGGCCTGAGTCTGTTCTAAGCGAAACCAACCAGAAAATTCAAAATATTGTGCTCCAACATGGTTGAAACTGCTGTCCCAATTCGCCCCATGTGTCCCGATTGACCCCAGTTTACGGTATAGATGTTAACGAAATAGATGTTCCGCCACGTGTTCCACCGAATAATCAAGATGATGACTTTAAAATTTCTTTTCTCGATCTTTCGTGCGCGAAAGAGGAGAGCCGTGTTCCCATCCGATTTTTTTCTTGATGAGCGTCAAAAGATTTTCTTCACAAACGGTCTTAGAGGTCAACTGACACCGCAAAGGAAAAAAAAAGATTTTCTTTTGATGATGATTCTTCAGGGGTATTCAAAAGCACCCAAAAGCAAAAAAATATGATATAGTTTATTTTTATTAAAAAAAGATGAAAGTTATTCAAATTAGATATTTCAACATAACACTATATAATTTTATTCAAATTGAAAAACTACTTTGACCTTTTACAAATTGTGATCCTCAGCTGGAAAAGAAATAGAACTCAATAAAACAATGTTTAAACATTATTTTTGATAAACTTTTTATATTTACAACATTTGAACTATAGCTAACCTTGATCAACTTGGGCAATTTCGGAGCTTTTCTTCTAAAGCAGTTGAAAATTTATCCTTAAATTTGAAATATTTAATTTGTCTACGATTTTGATGGAGACGCATGGTACATTATCGATTTTTGTCACATGGAACTAATAAAGTGAATTCTGCAAGACAATTTTATGTTGATTTGTTTTTTTTTGACTGCAATCGAGGTGAATAGGGACTACAGATTTCAAACAAATTAAACAATTTAAAGCATATAATTTGGAAATGAAGTAATTGGGGATTGTCTTTAAAGCTAAAGCGAAGAAAATTACTTAAAATATTTTTTTAATGCTCTCTTTTACTTTTTTTACGCTTTCTTTCCAGCTTCCCCCCCGCAAACAATGCTGATCAAGTGCCGCAAGTGCTCGAACCCGCTCGCCGCCATCGACGACGCCCACGTGCTGGCGGTCCACTCGAGGCGCGAGTTCGCCGCCGATTCGCTGCCGGCGTGCCCCACCGAGCGGGACGGTGCGGAAGTGTTCCTGCACGAGGACCACCTGCCGGGCTGGATGAACGCGGAAATCGAGCAGACCCAGTGGACGCGGGGAAAGCTCAAGTGCACCAAGTGCGGCCAGAAGGTCGGCTCGTTCGACTTTGTTTCGGGCGTGCGGTGCAAGTGCCCGGTCGGTGGGAGTGTCCTACCGGCGGTGCATTTGGTGCGGAGTAAGGTCGATTTGCGGAAAAGTGTCGGATAAATAGAGACGAGGTTTGTTTTTTTTTCGCTTTTTTTTAAATAATTTATTTCAAACTCTTATGCATAAAAGATACAAAATATTTTTTTTTGTTGTTCAAATTACGAGTAACCTTAAAATTTACTAGAAATATGTACGCGTTTACGGTTTGAAGAGACGAATTAAAAATGAAACATGTATAAGTGTACGTGTGTAAAGATTCGGCTTCTGTAAAAACTTACTCATCTAATATCACATTTCATTTTGTTACACTATAACGTTTTTTTCCTCCAAGATCATTGGATGATTTGTGATTTGTTTTCATCTGTTTCAAGCGATTATGATTGTTCGTCTCCTAGTTTAAGTTGGGCGATGTTCTATCTCGTTTTTTTTTTGCTTACTAAACGATAACTTATGAAATATTATAAATTAGGTGATTAAAACTATAGTTAGAACTCATTTGTAGCAGTGGTTTGTGGCTGTTGTATGTACAGAATTCGTTAAATAACTTAAACTAAATTTGAAGATTTGGAAAAAGACTAGCATTTGTGCGTTGAAAATTAATTTCGATGACTAGGGAAACCCATTACTTCTAAAATTATTAAAATTACGTGAGATCAAACGAAAGCTGCAAATTAAAATCTACATTTGGTTGTACGGACTAGAGTCGAGAAACGGTTGACTAGTTTTTCTTGACTAAATTTGCTCGTTCGCAAAGTTGACTGACTAGATTTTAGAAATAAACCTACTTACAGTTGACTAGGACTCTGACTAGCACTAAAATGACTATTTCTATTGGTGCTGACTAGACCTTACACGAATTGACTGCTGTTGAAACCCTTGTCTGTAAACCTACATTTTCAAAAACCCGAAGCAACAAATTTTGTCCGTTTTTTTAAACCCTTCCCCTTTTTACACATGTAACTAATATGGCACAATTTTCCACTCGATTGCAAAAGCCAACCCCGAACCTGCTGCTGGTGCTTCCTTTCCTGGACAGTTTGTCACTTTCAAAGCAAAACCAAAGAATAATTAAATGAACGAAAAAAATCTGGCGAAAAATCTCACTTAAGTTGTCTTTCGTGCTTTCTTTTGTACAAGCTTGAGCCTTTCAACCCGATTTGAGGGAATGAAAAAACGCTCAAAAGTGCTGGCGAATATTGTCCTGTACACGGTAAATAATTTCGGTAGAAATTGTTGTTTTGCTTAAACCTAACCTCTGATGGCTTCTGAATGGCTTTACCCATTCTGAAAGATGTTACACGGGTAGTGGGGGAAATGTACATTTAAATAAGTTAAATAAATACGGTGCACGAATATATTAATCTCTGAATAAATTACTTTTTGTTTTCACTAAACTGCAGTTAAACGTGTAACTGTACCATGCTTTTGAGTTTCATTGAGTATGAAACAGTAACGCGAAAAATTACAGTTTAGAAAAATGACTAGATGAAACTTATCTTTGGTGACTTTTTGAATAATTTAAATAAATATGAATATATTAATCTCTAATAAATTAGGGTTTTCTCGTAAAACACTGCTGTTGAACGAATAACTGTCAAAATACGATCATAAACACACTCATTTCTGACTTTTTTTTAACCATGTTTGTTTCTTATTAATCAGTTTTGAGTAAAGGCAAACAAAACTGGGTTAAAATGTATCAAAAATCATTATTTTCAATGAGCGTGTAAACTTCACACAATGACAGTTACGCATGCAGGTACATTCAAAATTACTCAGTTTTTTTCGGAACCAACCCACGCAGAAATTAGGCGAGGCAAATGTCAGATTTAAGTGATGTTCACTCGGATTAGGGGAAATATACCCATTTTAATCACTCTAAGCCATTCGACCGATTCTCATCACTTTTGCCGTTTTCCGCTATTAAATCAAAATGTTCAGATGTATTAACAATGGAGAGTTGCTTGCTCACTTTTATTTGAGCTATTTATTACTTTGGAACAGTCAAAAACACTTTATGGAAGCTGTAATTCATGATCAAAGTGCTGATAGGCCGATAATAGAAATAGGCTGAGAAAGGGTATAGTTCCCCTACATAGAATTCCAAGTAAAATTCACCACAATCTGATATTTTCATCATTTACTCATTCCTGAGTTGTTTTGGTTTGGAAAATTAAAGCAATTTTGGATTTGTGTTTAAAACAGCAATAAATTTAGGAGGATGACTAGATTGAACTCTGTTTGGTGACTTTTGAATAATTTAAATAAATATGGTGCACAAATATATTAAGCTCTTGAATAAATTAATTAAATAGATCTGTGCACTACGCAAAAATGCCCAAGTTACTAAATCCAATCCAAAATAACTCAAATTTACCACCAAAAACAAAAACGCGTTTTTGTTTAGAAAATCGGAGTGATTTTGGTTGAAGTTTTCAACGTGGGACATTAGTGCATAAAGCGACAGGAATACTCGAATGACTAGATCGAAACTCATCTTTGGTGGTGAATAATTTAAAATAAATAAGGTGCATGAAATATATTAAGCTCTTCAATAAATTACTATTTTTTCATTAAAACTAGGGGAATGACTAGATGGATACTCATCTTTGGGTGATTGAGAAATTTTTGGAAAATTTTCAAAATCGAATGTACAGAAGTGTTGGAGGACGCAATGCTCTCTGCGCCACAATTTAGAAAGGAAAATTATTAGAAAGTTTAAAGCTTGTTAGTAGAAGGAAAAGAAAAAGGTTAGTTTTAGAAGCAAGATTTGCGGACGCTCGAGCATTGCGCCGAATTTCCTTACAAACTAGTCGAAAGCTTTGCTCCCAGTCTCTTACACTTGTGTCTAAAGCTATGTACAAACAGTCTTGTGTCTTTTTGGGCGATCCAAGTCTCTTATTTGGTGTGATGCTGTTTCCAGTTTGTTCGGTACTACGAAAATTTACACAAATCATAAAACCTATTCCGAGATAGAACACCGCCCTCGTGTGGTACTTAAGCGACTAATGATAGGCTGAACTTACACGCACGGATTTCTAGACAACCAAAGCGGTGGTGTGCCGAATGACCGATGGTCCGTTCCGCAGGTGGGCCAGCGCCGCTGCGGCGATGTTTTCCTCCTCCGTGAAGCGGTCGCAGTACGCCGACCGGATGGCGTCCATTTCCTCCTGCTGGTAGTCTTCGTTGATGACCAAGGCACGTTCCTCGTAATCGTCGTCGTCGCTTTCGTCGCTGGTCGACTGCTGCGAAGAACTGGACTGATACTGCTGCACGAGGTCACTTCGGAGCGGTGGTTCGCTGGCCACCACGGTGAACACGGTTTGTGGTAGCTCGGTCATGTGGTTCACGTAGACGGTATTGCTGCTATTCGAGTGGTTCGATTCTTCGCTGCCGCTGCTGCTGCGGAAGCTGGACACGGTGTTGATTGTTGCTGCGCTGATTTCACTTGTTTCGGCACTTGATTGATTATGTTTGGGCTTGTTGACTTTCGTTTTGTTATGCGTAAGTTGGTGCTTTTTCAGGTAGGCCGGCCGTTTGAACGATTTGTTGCACTGTTCGCAGCGGTATTTGCACTCGGGATCTTCGCCGGCTTTGTCGCCGTCGCCCTTCTTGGCGACCTGATCGCGGGGTTTGTGCCAGCGTCGGTGCGAGGCCAGGTTCGCCGGGCAGTTGAACCGCTTGCTACACTCGGGACAGCGGTACTCGAGCAGAACAATGCACGCACAGCGATGCTGAGCCAGTCCGAAGGCATCGTCGAACTCCAACCGACAGAGCTTGCAGTTGTACGCGCCAATCACGTTCGGGATCGTAGCCAGTTCGGCACGAACCTCGTCGGAGATCTCCACCAAATTAAACTGCGGATCGATGTCACCCGATTCCCGTGGGATGTCCCCGTTGATCACTTCCTCGAGCGAAATAATCACCGTGCCCGACACTGGCGACGTCGTCTCCTCGTCAAACTTCAACTTCCGGGCTGCCTTTGTACGGCGTTCCTTCGAAACCGGACCCGCCACCCCAGCCGGGTTCTTTGAACTCTTCTGACCCACCTTCGCGCCTTGACTCTTAACTGGTTTAACCGGTGTGGCTTCCTTGACCGGCTCCACTTCCACCTTAATCTGCTTGGTGCGCTGATGGTTCCCATCGCGGTTCTCGTCGTTGTCCTCGCGGTAACGCTTCTTCAACGGCGACGGCGTCAACGGAGGCGTAATCGCCCCGAAGCTCTGCTTCACCGTCAAATCCAGCGGCGACTCGGCGGTAAGCTTAGTCGTGGCGTTGTTGGCCACGGCTATGTAACGCACCTTATAGCTCGGCGGCAGGTCGGCCACCGTCGTCAGGAGGCCCATTGGCGGGCGGATTTGGAGCTGCGATGAAGCCATACTAGCATGTCCCACAATGCCCCCACTTGACACACACAACTCTCGCGTCCACACACTCTCACTTCATTAACCACTTCAAACAAAATAAAATCTCGTTTCGCAACTCACTAACCTATCGATACGGTATTTACAAAGAAGTAGGAAAAACGGGGAAATACAAATAATCTACTAAACTCAAGCCGGATCAATGTCTTCCGGACCGAAGCCAGACGGCGAATGACACGATTTCGGCTTGAGTCCTTGCGCTTTATATAGCGCCGAAGCGAAACCCCCCGAAAAGGACGCAAAGCCGAGCATGCGCAATCAACGCACGAGAGAGAGAGCGAGCTCGAGTCCTTTCGACCGACGCCCGAACGTGTGAGAGTAGTGGTGTAACGACGCCAGCGCTAGACACAGGGGTTTCCCCTTGGCAGAGAGCGAGCATTAAATATGTTGCAAGAGAGACGAAGGAAGAACGAACAACAACAACAAAAAAGCGGCACGCGACCCGAGCTAGGAAACATACACAAAAGACTCCGGAGCACGTGCGGATGTACCGGCGATTCCTCAGGTTACCGCGCGTCGCGCGCCACCACCGCCAAGCCACATCGTCCGCGCTCTTGCTCGGTTCTTATGGGGTGGACATGGTGGCAGCCTGGGATTGGGATAACATTTTTTGAAAACATTTTATTTTTTTATCTTTTTTATAGATGTTCTTTTATAGATTTAGGCCAAATCATCGTTTGTTTGTCTTTTTTCTTATTTTTAAAGGCACTTTTTTAGATTTTAGATTATTTTTTAACATTTATTTTTGCTACATAATTAAATGATAAATGCTTTTGAGTTATAGCAAATTGCGCTCAATTATAACATAGGAGTCATTCTCCCCAAATTCCGAAAATTGATTTTATTTGTACCATACACAATTACACATGCACAAACCGCTACGTAAATATTCGAAAATCTGTATTTTTTGAAGGAATTTTCTGAACGATTTGGTGACTTCGGCAAAGTTGTAGGACTATTCAGAAAAAATAGGTATTGCGCAATTAACAATAACTTGGACTTCGCACTAATTTATTGCTATCGATCGCACTATTGCGACTTGTCACACTGGCCTGGTAAATTTTTAATTTCCAAAAAAAATATCAAAGTGAGCCTAGGTTACTTGCTTGTTTATCAGCTGTCAATCGTAATTGTTAAGTGCGGATGTCCAGTTTGGTGGAAAATGCGACTGGAAATGTAAATAAACAACAACTCGTTGCCTAGTTTTCAAACTCGTGTTGTCAAAAATGCGAGAGAAAAGTGCGGGCCAAATTCAAGTTACAATGAAAGGATCAATACACTCACTTTTTTTTAACCTTTTTTGACCGAGCCACGTAGCCCAGTGGTAACGCTTCCGCCTCGTAAGCGGTAGATCGGGGTTCAAATCCCGGCTCGGACCAACACAACTGGTGATCTTTTCCCTTCTGGAATCGATTGCTTAGTAAAGGGAAGGTAGTGTATCGTCACAAACTGGACCTTATCACGACACCTTAGGGAGGCGACCTATGGAATGTTAACATTAACCTTAACATGTTAACATTAAGTTGAAAATGAAACTGCCACTGAATCCGCTTTGTAAATGCCGGCCCCGATACTCTTCAAGGGTGTTCCCCTCAGGAACTGGGAAAGATTTACTTTTTTTTTTACAAAATTTTGTTTTCCAAGATCTTAAATTTTGAATTTTGTTATATGTTTTAGAGGACAAAAATCCATAGAGAAGTACAGCCAAAATGTTTTTAAAAATGAAATCTTCCCAAAGTAAAAAATTTACTCAAAAAATACCTACAACTTTGCCAAAGACACAAACTGGATCAAAATGTGTTTCCAAAGACACAGATTTTCGAATATCAACGTACCATTTTTGTATGGATTGCTGCCAAAAAAGTATGGAGACTTGTATGGGTTAGCCAATTAGCCCCCACAAAGCTTGTGCCTTTTCAAAAAATACAAGCAAATAAAAATGCAACAAAAAAAAACGGCTGATTTCGTGTATTCTCTAATAAAATTTTACAACAAATTTTGTTACCTGTTATGACTTAGGAATAATAGACGATTATTTACGGCCAAAGTTAGCCCAAAAAAGGTTTTTTTAAATATTTTAAAAGTTTAATATTTTCACCTGATGCAAATTTAATGAAAAAAGGATTTTGTGGTTGGAAAATAAACAAATAGAAAAAAATGTGCTTAGTAAGACAATTATTGATATTGATTTTATTAAAAACTATGCGTGTGTATTCTTAAGCTCGTGGATTAGGACAACCGGTTTCCGGTCGTGGATGGCAGTGGGTTTATGACAAGTGTCGCTCATCCAGAGTCGCATGCAGAGTTGTTCCTAGGGTTTCAACATTTTCAATCATTGATTTTTAAGGCAATCTATTTGTATTCTATTGTTAAAGTGTTTTTTAAACTTAATTTCCTATTTTGTATACAAAAATACTTAAGCAATATTTTGTCAATGGCAGAAGCAGTATTAGTCTTAAATAATTAAATATGAGGTTGAGGACATCAAACGAAAAAATCCTCCTTTTGAAAGATTGTTTGTAACTGTTGATAAAACGAGTGCTTTTCATACGTTGAAATTATCTTTCAAAATTTAAGTCGCCCTCCCTTTTCAAAAATGTTGCGACAATCAGACTAAAACACTTTTTTTTTTCAAAAAACTGCAACAAAATGATGAAGTATGCAGTGTTATAAACTAGGCACGTTTTCGTGCATAATTTTTAGTTATTATGTATATTTGGGCTCTTTCTCCTTCTTTCTCTTTCAATATTTTGAATGTGTTTAAAAAAAGTTGAACTTTTGATTTTTTACAGAAATCCTGCATGATATCTGTAATCACGTGTAACGCTCTCGAAAAAAGTTTCCTTTTTCTCTAAATTGTTAAACCACGTGTTGAAATTTAAATTTTTGCAATTCCGTCGTGAAACTACTAACTTTTCCTGTCATTCTTGAACGACGAAATAACCTATTTTTCTGTACCAAAAATAACAGAATCGAATAGCAACACTTTTCAAAATAAACGCTGAAAAGTTCTACTCTTCAGCACTGAAATGGGTGCTGAAAAGTTGAACTTTTTAGCACTTGTTTCGAAAAGTAACACTTTTCAATTTTTTTTTGGTTTAAACGATTTATTGACAAAATACATGAAAATTTGACTTAAAATTTCACTCAATGGGTGTTTTTAGGAATTGCAAAAAATGTTGTATGGAACTCGTTGCAAAACTTGATTTTTTCAGCACTCTTCGTATTTGAATGTACGACTCGTGCTAAAAAAATCCTCTTTTTGCATCTTGTTGCATAAACTACTTTTTTCTCTCTTGACTACAAATGTATAGTTTGGAAGGGGGATCTTCAAACAATTCCTCAAATATCATGGAAAAAAAATAATGTCATGAAACTTAAAGAAAACTAATTCGTTTTAGGTTAGATTTCTACATTTAGATCAAATGGGACTGTTTTCGGATTTTTGAAAAGTCTGAACTATGTGACAACAAATCTGGCAAGGAAGAAAAACTCCAGGATTTTTTTGTCATTTCTCGTGTTAGTTTGCAGTAGTGCCTTTTGTAAAAAATGCAGTTTTTCAATTGGTGGTCGACCAATTTACGAAAATTCAATTTCAAAAATGCTTTAAATTGTTCATTTCACGTCCTTTAAATGCTCTCAACCCAAACACAATGGAAAATAAGTTTTTTTAGAGAAACCTTAAACGTCGTGATGGCTGATAAGACATATTTCAAACTAGCCCGAGATGCGTGCTTTGGTATTTTTGCAATATCTTGGCAGTAGTGATAATTCTGCACAATTGAAAATAAAGTCTGAATTTTTTTTGTTTGCTCTTCCCCTCCTTGACGGTCCGAAGGAGAAATGGATATTTATTAAATTTTTTTTGCAAAACACCAGTACAATCGTGTAACATTTCAGATTTTTCCATAAACGTTTCACAAACGTGTAAAACAGAGAGTTACCAAATTGTACCAATTGAACTAAATTTTAAAAAAAGTTCGAAACAATAGCTGTGGGAGTTTGATGAGAAAAAAATGAACTATAATTTTGCAGAGGATGCTTTTAAGGTAAACATCTCAATGCATTTTATAAATTAAAAAAAAAAACAAATTTCAGTGAATTCATTTCAAGAAAATTTAATTTTTAAATCAAGTTTTACACAAGCCTTCACCATGTTTCTAACTGTGACCGATCAAAACACAAAACTCTGCCCTATCGAGTCCCACCTTTGGCTTGCTGTCCACACTGTCTCTCTTACTCTTTCAATCCGCGTGCCATATCCTTCCTTCCTCTCAATTCAGGAGGGTGACGGTGGCGGTGGTGGTTGTGTTGGTGGTGATTCATGCCTGAACATATTTTTTATGATGCATTTCTCGTTTGCACCCTATTTTTTTACACTCTCCGCATTTCGGCTCAAATGCAACAAACGCTCTGGACGCTCGATCATGCAACTATTTGCTACTTGTTTTTACATAAAGCTTATTTTTTTAATGGTTAATTATGATTAGTGTTGTTACCTGGGCCAGCGGCGACGACGACGGCGGCGCCCCAGCTTTTCCGAGCTGGCGTGAAAATAATGGAAATTTATTCACGCAGCGAGCAACATTTCAGCAAACTACTCAACCCAGGTACGCAACCCAACCTGGGTGTCGCCTGTTCCGAATCAATGTGTTGCACCTGGACCCGGTTTCGCCGCTTCTTCTTCTTTTTCCAACCCGCTTTTACCTGGGGGTTCCGGATATCGGCCGGAATGTGGTGGTATCTTTCAAAGCATTTAATTGATCGTGTGCGCACACGACGTCTATTTTTGTATCTCCAAATAATAGGGGTTTTGGGTTTTTGGCAAGCTGCTGCAGGAATTGCGATGCAGCCGGTTGAGGCTGCCATGCTGGAGAGGAGGATCGAATTTGGGATCGGGGTTGAACCTGGCCAGGTAACTCGCCGAGGTTTAGGCTGTTTGTTGTGTGTGTTTTTCTGACTTTGGAAGGGAAATGCAGCAGCTGGTCGCTGGATGTTGGTGAAAGGTCGTTGAACTTGGGTTATTTACATATTGTAAAAATATCGCAATTCTAAACATGAATATGTTAGTCTAAATTTTGTGAACTATCTTCTAATTAGCAAAGTTTATAAGATTTTTAAACAATACAAAAACACTTTTTTCCCTTGGGTCACATTCTTTTTTTTCAATTTATCAAAAAGTTCCGATATGCTGCAAATTTAGATTTTTTTCCACCTAGTGCCACCACCTGTTGCGTTTTTCAATTACGAAAATTTTAGTACCCAAAAAATTATAGGACCTCGCCTTCATTTTTAAGTTATCACAGATTTAGTGAAAAATCATGGAATCATGGAACATCGAGAGTAAGTTTGCTCAGTGGAGTGAGAAAGGAGCCCCTTTTCAGATGTTTTCCCGAAAATTTAGTCTACCCTCAAACCCCGATGGTTTGACACGAACTGTTGTCAAACGAACGGGGTCACTTTTTAGTTTGACATCCCTTTTCCACGGAGTTCACACACACTACCAAACGTTTGTTTTTTAATTTGAGTTGCTTTGGAGAATTTGCCTTGGAGAATTTGAACGGTGCGCGTCGCGTTCAACAAGCCAGATTTTCGTTGCCGTTTCCGTCTTTGTTTTCCCCCCGATTGTGTGTGTATTTCGGTCCGGGCGGTTTCGCGTTTTCGCATTTTATTTGGTTTTATCTTTCCACAGCCGGCTGTCTAAGATTGAATCATTTATGCTAAACTCAACACCAAATAACCGGGAATAATCTCATCCGCATCCTTCGACTGTTTGCCTTGAGAATGCATAATACATCACATCATTAAACAAAATTTATTGATTATCGAGTCGCATCATCATCCTCTATGATGAATCCTGGCCATTACCCTTTCCCACTAACAAAATCCCAAGTAGAAGTAGTTTTCCGGCACACGTGGGGTTGTGGATATCGTATAGAACCTACCCTTTGTAGCAACCTGTGCTAACTAACATTCCCGTCCCAATCCCCCCGAGATCTACAAACTGACATGGCGGGCGCCGTTGGTAGCCAATGACCTATTTGCTTCAGATCTAGTTTTAATGATCTTCATGTTTTATCTTTTCAGCGCATTCATACATGATGTTGATAAGGGAAACACCATTAGATCGTTTAAGCGTATGGTCAGTTGTATTGATAGGATATTACGGTCCTGTTCAGCAACGGAGAAGGACAACCATGGGTGGTCTCTCATGCTCATGCTCATGCTCATCACAGATTTAGTGAAAAAGTTGGTTTTTGACGTTTTAGCCGTCGAAAAACCCAGTTTTTGTTTTTATCCCCGAATCCTGTAAATGGATATTCACAATTTTTGTATTTGTTATGTAAAACGTCCTAAATAATAATGGAAAAATTTTGAAAAGCTGTGAGCTCTTTGGTTCCTTTAAATCAGCAAACAAACTTTTTTTTATCTATGTTTTTAAAACGTCTTAGTAATTTTCATTAGAAGCCCAACTTATTACCTTATGTTCAGATAAGTTCTACTTTCCAGCACTAAAAAAATGCTGGAACAGAAGTTTACAATACAAATTGTAAATACGACGAGTGTTGAAAAATCATTAGCAACGAATTGCTTACAACATTTTCCGCAATTGAATTTCAAATCAAAACAATTTTAAAAAGCGTTACTTTTCGATACAAGTGCTGAAAATTTCACTGTTTCAGCACCCATTCCAGTATTGTGTCTATTTCAGCCCTTGTATCGAAAAGTATTACATTTCTATTCTGTTATTGGAAGGTAAAAGTAGGCCATTTCGTAGTCCGAGAATGATAGCAAAAGTAAAAAGTTTTAAATTAATTAATTAAAAAAAGTATTTTTAGATTTCGTCATTCGAGAATGACAGGAAAAGCAAGTTGTTTCCTATGGAATTGCAAAAAACTGTTTTGAAGTTGAGAATTGTTTATGCATTATTCTTCATAACAATGAATAATTTTGAAATCTGTTCAGTATTAGGGTCAGGTCAGTTAAAGAATGACAAAAACATTTTGTCGTGCGGTGCACTGAAAAATCATAAATATTTGAAACTCGCACTAAATTGCACCTTTATTTTTATTCAAAATTCCCGGGAAATCTCGGGAATTCCCGGGAAATTTTAAATTTATTAAAAATTGCTTTGATCCTGCTTCTGATAAATATTTTGCAACAAAATTGTATAGAAAAGAAACTTTAATGGTCGAAATGAGTGTTAGGATCAATTGATATTTAACATCATACAACTTTAAGAAAATATATAAAATTTCGAATTGTATGTGCTGTTTATCCAAATTAAAAAAAAAATAGCACTCGTATTTTCGGTTGTTCGGTAATTTTTTTTATTATTATTTTATTTGATATAAAAACAATTTTCGTTAAAAAGGTTTTTTTTTTAATTTTCAAAACATATTTGTGCGAAAAAGTAAGGACATGTAGACTTCCGCTTGAATTTCGGGAATTCCCGGGAAATATAAAAATTTCCCGAGAAACGGGAAATATTTTTTTCCGGGAAATCCCGTGTATTTTTTTTCCGCGAGGGGAAATTGGACGCTCTAGTTGAAAGACATATATTTAAAACTGAAATTAAGCAAAATAATCTTATCCTTAAATTCAGGTGTATAGGATCAAAGTACTTTTTAAGATTTTGTATAGCCTACTTTTTAAGCTGTTTAAAACAAATATAGTCAAGCTGGAGAAGAACTGCTAAATTGTTTAAGTCAGTACATAACAAAATGGAATGGAAGCAGTCTAAGTTAGAGAAAGTGTAACAATTCCCCCTCAGGGAACATTTTTTGAAAGCTTCAAATTGTATTGAAAATGCAAGTCTAATTTATTGAAAACAATTTGAAATATATTATCCTGCGTTGATAACCATATTTAGGTATCATATATGTCGGGATCTGGTTAAAAATATTTTGATTTTTTGTGAAATTCCGATCCCGATTTTCGCGATTTTTTTTTTTCGTTTGTGCTTGGATATTTTGAAAACTATTGATTGTAAAACAACAGGACTGGTGTATAATGCATTTTTTTTTCATTCAAATGTTGTATTTTTTGCCCCCTTCTCTCTACTTTAGTCAGAGTTGAGTTACATAAACTTCAAAGAATGTTTGCAACGGCTTTAAGTAAGATGCTGTTTATATTTATGAAATATTTTTATGTAAATCATATTTTGTATCTATTCAAGATGCTGCTTTCTCTGTTTTTTTTTTAAATCAAATATTTTTGTTTGTTTCAATTTTGAATCGAAACTGAGATTATCCCAAAAGAAACATTCCTTCCTCGCAGGTTGATTCACCTGTGCCCCTGCCGCCACCTCGAATACCCTAGGTCTTCCCCGAACGACGTCTAGTCTTTTCGTATAAAATTTAATGTGGCAGCAATAAAAAGGGTCGTCGCTAAGGAATCGTCAAGTAGAATTACAGCAAACAAAAGCAAACAAGGAAGTAAACGTAACCGGAAAAAGGGCAAAGAAAACCTCCGACGTGGAATGAGCAAACGAGCGCGAAGACCGTGAACTTGAACGACAAGAAGGTATCCGAATAACACCTCGGCAACCCCTCAGCGGAGAAGGAAAAACAACGTTAGCTTCTCGCCGAAAGAAAGTGAGAAGCATCGTCCTTCCGGGCTAGAAGGGTGTCTCAAACAGCTACTACGAGGATATATGTTGATGCGCATGTTGCACGGCGACGTGTGCGTTTTCATGCCCAATTAGGTCGATGCAGGTTGTTGCCGGGTTGACAACAAGTGTTTTCTTTGAAACAGAGATGG
Source organism: Culex quinquefasciatus (assembly GCF_015732765.1). Lineage (NCBI taxonomy): Eukaryota > Metazoa > Arthropoda > Insecta > Diptera > Culicidae > Culex > Culex quinquefasciatus. The sequence goes on along the minus strand of NC_051863.1, from coordinate 50,045,416 downwards.
TGATCCGTTTTAGGGAAATCCCATTAGTTTTGAAAAATGAGTGAAAAGTTTGATTTGTGGTTTTCTTAGCTATTGATTGTCTTTATGGTTTATTGATTATTTTCCGCTATTTTGACTTTTGACTGACTGTTGAAAAGTCAGTATAAAATCATAAATTTTCCCAACTTAAAAAATATCTTTTGGTTTCAAACACAATTCAACTCTGAAAACAGTCTAACATTTTAATAAAAGCGATTCTAACTATTCAGACTTTCCCTAATCGACGCACAATTACCACCCTCCCATGAGTCATTCAACGGGTGGTTGCATACATCCCTCTCCACGCACAACTCCCTCCAAGTTTCCTTAAGAAAATAAATACCGTAAAACGGGGTGACTTTGATAGCCGGGGTGACTTTGATAGTTTTGCGATTTTTCCGCAAAAAGAAGAGTACAATTAAAATACGTAAGGAATCATACTAACCGTGGTAGAGAAGTGATCAAAGTTCCTCAAGAAGAACCTTTCATAAATTTTTGAAATGTTTATAAAGTTAGTTAACTATAGTTAAGAAAATGTTAATGGAAGTCATTATTTTAAACTTCTCAGAGTGTCATGATTTTCTCAATGAACATGATTTTTTATCGGAAAACGAATTGCATTTTCGGATTCTTTGGACAATTTTCCTCTAGGAGAAGGTTAAATAAGTTTGTAAATAATAAATAATATGTGTTTTTGAAACACAATTAAAAAAAATCTCCAAATTTATAGGCAATTTCAGTTAAACAAATTTCATGTAAAATGTGAAAACTTGTGATTCGTGCTTCGAATTCAGTATAAAATGCAATATAAATCGATAATTTTATAAACAAAACTATTTTTAACAAATTTCAGACTTTTTACCAATTTACCTAAAATTTATATGTATTTTGTTAAAAAGCTTATAAACTTAGTTAACTAAATATAAACATTGATTTTTTTTCTTACAAACTATATCAGCTACTTAAGTGATGGTACATTTAACGTTCAAATAAAGTTTGAACATCTTAAATATGATTTTAACAAGAAAAACTATGACTATCAAAGTCACCCCGGAATTAAAACTAAGAATTTTTAACGTAACTATTTTTCTAAACACTATTGAAAAAACTTTTTGTTCCAAAATAGTGCATGGGCTTTGTGTGGCCTACCCCAGTACATGTTTTAAAAATAATAATCTTGAGAAAAACCTTACCTGTTGGAAAATATTCTAAAAACAAACTGTAATCCTACCAAAGTCACCCCGGTTTACGGTACCTTCCTTCGGCTGGTAAGTGTCCATCCCTTCCCTATTCAAACTCCCTTCCCAGGTTGCCGGGTACCCCTATACGGTAGGCTCATCCGAAACCGCAAAACGGTGGCGCCTTCCAGTCAAGTGAAATTCCACAGGTGTTACCACCTTTAACGTGGCTCGGTCCAAAAGACGCTCTTTTCCCATTCATGGCAAGTTTCTCAAGTTGACAAACGCCTTTCTTCGACGAACGTCCCCTCGGCTTCGTTGATTCACTCACTATATTTGCTCAAGTTCTTTACAGCTATTCCTGATAGGAGGGCGACGTTGGTGTTGGAAAGTTCTATACACATTCAAACCCCGAATACCAATACACTGGAACTCTGTGTCGAGAGTCGGAAAGTGTGAGGGGTTGAATCCGGCACCCTTTTTTCTGGACTATTCCACGAAACCGTACTATACTGCATATACGTAGAGAACCAACAGCTCAAGTTCGATGGAATAGTGTCGCACCCTTCAATTTTGTTCCGAGCCAAACCAACAAAAAAAAAAAAAAAAGAGCCAGAACTGCCGCAGGACGCAGAGCAGAGCTTAAAGTGGGGAAATGCTTGCCTTAATACCAGACTGAGCTAGTTCGCTCGTTAGAGACGTACACACCAACAACAATGTGCAGCAGCACTTTCAGGTTTGGTTTGGGGTGGGCAGAATTTTTCGTATGAATTAGTGGCGATACGCGCTGTGCGATATGTATAGGACGGTATCGCTGCCAATGCAATGGGTTGGAGGGTTCCGATGGACACCGGTTCGATGCAGCTGTGATTTTTGGACAGCTCGAAATTTGCGGAACAAATACTCAGAATAAATAAAAATTGTGACAGGTCATATGAAAAAAAAATAAATACAATAACAATATGAGTAAGATAATAATTGAAAAAATCGGACCATAATGATCAATTGTTCAAACATTTTTTTTAATAAAGTTGTAAGCCGCTGCAAATATTTTTCAAAGTTTATCATTACACCCAAAATCGTTTTTTTATGGATGAAACTTTATCCAAGATTCGATGAAAACGTTTCATTTATATAAAAAAAATCAATGAAAAGCCGATTTACGAAAACGTAGTAAATTTGTTCAGCTTGTAAAAAATAAGTAAAAAGTTTAAAAAACTTTTTTATCAATATCTCCAGAAGATTTTTAAGATATTTATTTAGTTGACAAATAAATTTTGGTTTGGGTTGAAAATCATAAGTTGGATTTTTGTTTTTGTTCAATTCTATTTATATTCAAATTTGACTTTTCACAATCCATTGCAGGGCTGAATTGTATACGGGTGTACTGAGCCTTAATCCCAATAATGAGCTCAACTGGACGAATATTTTAGCAGCCCAAGTCAAACACCTTTTCCACATGTTTTTTTTTTATGGGGAAAGTCACTTTTTCAGTCATTTAGTTATACAGCAATTCCATTTGAAAAGAGCCTAAACCGAAAAAAAAGTTCTCCGATCGGACTCAAAACCTACATCGTGCTACCAAAATTTTCGTAATTAAAATACGCAACTTTTGGTACCCTAACATGTATAGGTCATCGCTGAAATTTTTAAGTTATCGCAGTTTTAGTGAAAAAAGTTTATTTATTGCCGATTTCGTCATTTTCCTGTTTTTGCGCGTGGTGCGTCGGAAAACTCAGTTTTTATTTTCAAAAAATCATATCTCGGAAACGTACGGTTCGACATCGCCATTTTTTTTAAATGATACGTGAAATTTTCCGAGGAATCCGATAAAAATATATTCAGACATAGGCTCTTTGGTCCAGACACGGTCAAAACGCAATTTTAAGTTTTCATACGACTTTTTCAAATGTGAAGCTGGATTTTTCAAACTTCTTACTATTTTTCTCAAATATCCAAACTAATCACCTTTCTTTAGCGTCTAAGACAGCTAAAATCGGATGAAATGACGCGGAGATATGATTTTTTGAAAAAAGTGGTTTTTGCAAAAAATTAAGAAAATTCTAATCCAAAATCTAATCCACCCAAACATTTGAAAAGATTCAAATCGATTAGTTTTCGCCCATATCAAATTACATGTAATAAATGTGACTTTTTTTATTTTATCAGCAAAAAAAAATTGAACATTTTAATAGCCTTTTGGTATGGTTGCATGCGCCAACTTTAATTACAAGCTTCACAAAAACACTCACACAGTAATAGAGTTATCTAAGCCCGATCTCACACACACTAGCTTACCATTTGTTGGTGGGTACAAATTTTAACCTAAAAACCCTTCGTGTACGTATACGCAATACATGCGCACGTAGATAACTCTATTGACTTCCCTATAGAAATACATTCGCTCAGAGAACGGTCGTTTGAAATTCTACCGAGATTCCGATCATCTCTCCAATCTTCGCATTCAAATGACTTCTGTCACCACGCAGCAAACACAAAGAAGAGACAGACGAAAACGAGAGAAAAAGAAAGAGCACGATGTCTTGTTCGGGCGGCTGCTTGAGTGGTGCTCATTTTTCGTTCGTTTCGTCTTTGTGTTTACGTTCACCGACCGTCGCCAAGCAATGACGATCATAATAGGTGCTGTGTGTCAGCGATCAAATTTCGTTTTCGGAAATTGTCGCTGACCAAGTTCTATCGCTGACAGAAAGTTCTATCAAATATCGAGCAGTCCCATTCAGTGACAGATCTCTTTTCACGCATTGATTACAAATTTAATTACAGTTGTCTTTTTGTCTGTTAAAAAAATCATAGAAGCTTTTTAATGTCAATTTTTTTTACACTTTTACATATTTTACACTGTTTTCTGAATCAGAACACTGTTTGTTTTGTTTCGAATTTTAGTAGAACAATCTTTGAAAATTGGTCTCAGATTTTGAAAAAAAAAGACAAATGAAGTTTAATTAAATTTAATTGATGGTTTGCATAATTTTGGAAGTATCATATACTTTCATAGGCATTTTTCTATTTTTTTTGCTTAAAGATAGCTTTGACATATTTTGTGTGTGTGTTTTTGCCTCGGTACCATTATTTTACACCCAGTGTTTCAGTTCAGCATGTCCAGTACTGCTAACTATAGGTTTATGCACAACCGGTACAAGATTTCTCGTGGAAAAGCTCACGCTCACTTATATATGTGTGAGTTTGCTGCTTTGCAACCCCTCTGTGCACGTGAAAATGCACACTCTCACACAACATGCACTTTGTTGCACCAGAGGGTAGAGATTTCCACATGGTCCTACACTCTGTACTAAGGGTGCAGTGGCACCAGATTACAATAAAGTCCCTTTGCCTTGTGCATTCTCGCATACAATAAAGGAGGACAATTAATGATTTTTTTTGTTGTCCTCTGTAGTTTAGCCCTGTTTCCTTCCAATCAATCCAAGTGAAACGTATTTCAACTTTACATGTTGAAACCCGGCCTCGCACAGCGAAGCTGAAAGAAAAAGTGCGTCGCTCGGGGAAAACTAATTTATGCAAATACATTTTCCAGTTTGTCGACTTTAGAGAATTCTAATTAGGCCCGTGCGCCGTAAAACTAAGCTTGGGCGCGTGTCACTTTACAGGGTTCGTGCCATGTGGGGTGGTTTTCTGGTTTGCGCATGTGGACAACCTAACCTCAAAAGGACACGCGCGCCACAGATTGGCGCAGATGCAGGAGATAATATGCAAAGCGGGTCGAATAATTTGAAAGTTTGTATGGAGAAATATCATTATACTGATTGCTGCTTTAGGCTGGCCAGTGGCCACTCAGGAAGAGGAAATACGCTTCGACGGATGGTAGGACGCTCGGCCTTATGGAATTGCTGAACACTATAATTTATGCATCGAAATGGAAGTGAACACTTTCGGTGCAAGATAGATATCGTTTGAAAATAAAATCGGCTTGGTTTCATTTTAATCTAAGTCGAGTCTGACGAAAATGAATTTGCTTAAGGGGTTACATACATGTAGAAAATCACAAAATTTTATATTACAGAATATTTGTTAAATCCACTCAAAAGATGATTATTAATCACTCCTGAAAGTTTCATGAAGATATTTCATGATTAAACTGAGTAGGAGACGATTTAGCTCAAAATTTTGCCATGCGCAAAGTGGGCTGTCAAACTTTGTTGGCGTTTATCTCTAGATCCCGAGATGATTTACGGGTAGTGCCACGTTATCACGAGATGGGATGGACCAAATTGGCAGAAATTATAGGTGAGGACTCCCTAGATGTATCCCGTGTGCATGACGAAGCCCAATTCTTTAAATTTGCTTTTTTTTTAAGTACAAAAATCAAAAACAAACGGTTTTTTTATATGAAAAACACAAAAATATTTTTATGGGATTTGCTGGTTTTGAAGAAAAAGTGAATTTTGTGTTAAAATCGTCGGGAAGTGAAGCGGTTTTTTCACATCCAGCCTGGATGGATCGCGGTGCTGGAAGAGGACGGCTCAAACAAGGACGTGTGCTCGTTCCAGGGTGGCCATCGAAACTTCCCGGAAGAGCAGGGTGGTTATGGGTTCGACCGGTATATAGGCAACAACCGGAAGCATGCGGGACCTGGCTCGAATTGGGAAGGTGGCGACAGTTCTCGGTCACAGCGTGGACGGTCCCCGTTAAGGTAAAAGTATCGTGAGCGATAATGAATCGGAGCCGTGGGGCACGGATTAGTGCGCCGGCACTGCTTTACGTGGCAAGTTCCCTACGAGGTGGAAAAAAAGGACGACGAAGGCAAGCGGAAGCAGCCCAAGCGGTAACCGGCATATTTCTGATGTCCGCTGTTGATGCAAGCCCCCTGAAAACGTTTGGAGAGAGGCTAACTGGTGAGCTCGTTCCTTTTATGAGACAACCATTCTTTCATATATTCTGACATACACACACATCATTCAAGACAACCACGCCAAATTATTACTACAAAGGAGCGGCCGTGGCTGACTGGTTACGGTGTTCGCTTTGTAAGCGAATGGTCCTGGGTTCGATTCCCATCTGCTCCCAACGAGAAAGTTTAGGAAATACTTTAATAATTCTTGAAGCTCTGAACATGAACAAAAATCAAAGTTGCTCGAGTCGGGGTTCGATCCCCCGTCATTTGGATTGTTAAGCAAAAGGCAAACCACTAAGCCATCGAGGCTTGGTGAGCTTACGATAGGAATTAAGAAAACTGTTACCACTAAAACTATATACGCGCTGGATCCTTGTCCGTTTGACAAGGGTTCAGAAGTGCTAAATAACGTTTGAATCCGATTGATGCAAACGTTCTTTAGGGCGGGGCTTGTCGATTCAAGCTGAGGTACCTCGCGCACGGCTAGCCTGCGTAGAAATGGGTCACCGAAGCTCGGCAGAGCTAACACCGTCCAAATGCCTATGCGAGTTATTTGCATGTATAGAATGTAAATCTAAAATACATGGAAACAACTCAATTTGTAAGAAGCGACCGCGTGGTCCCGTTTGGTTGATTGCACACACACACACACAAAACACAAAAATATTTTTATCTTTTTTTAAAATATTGAAAAATTGAAAATTTTGAAAATCGGACTTCGTCATGCACACGGAATCGGTTTAACGAGTCTTCACCAAAATTATGAGCCGATTTGGTCAATGCAGTGTTGAGATATCGTGGCACCCGTTTTTTGAAACTGCTAACTTGAAATTGCTATATCTCAGCAATAATGCAATCAAATATCTTCAAATTTGTTTTGTTAGTAGGTGAAAATGTATATTTTAATGCCCTGAAAAACGAAATAAAAAAAAGTTGAAGTGTGTGCTCATATTAACCTCTGACTTTTTTGCCGCTATACATGTATGTAGCCCCTTAACATTAATCAAGTACGAGACATATTAAACATTTCTAGAAAAACCTCGCCTCAGGATTTTGGCAGTAGGTGGCACAGGTCTCGCCCAAAATTGCCCAAGTGTGAGATTATTGTAGGAAATTTAATTTCCTAAAACTTTGTCGAAGGGTGCAAGAAGATCCTAGTTGATCCTGATAAGTTATTAGCAATGCGATGAAAAGAAATCGGCTTATATACTTGAAAGAATATAAGGGATACACAGGCAGTTAAGAAAATACTTTTTACTAAAAAATCACCAAAAATCTGGATCAACTCGGAACGTTTCGCACCCTTGGGCAAAGTTGTGGGGAATTGAAATTTTCTACAAAAATCTCACACTTGGACAATTTTTGGCGAGATCACCTGGCAGAAAAATGTTGATGTTTTTCTGCATACATTTTCGCGATTTTTCCCATACAAACTTCAACGATAAAAAGCGACCCTTATAACTAAACCGATTTGCCTCAAAATTGACACAGAGGTCAGAGGGTATTACTGATGTCGATTTTTTTTTATTGTCACTCTAGTCTCCATACAATTCTTGCAGCTGTCCATACAAAAATGATACGTAAATATTCGAAAATCTGTATTTTTGAAGGAAATTTCTGATTTTTGGTGTCTTTGGCAAAGTCGTAGGTATTGATGATTATTCAGAAAAAAAGGTACATTGCATTCAATTTTTTTTCCTCATTTTTAAACGTATAATTGAATTTGCAATCGAAAAGTACTTTACAAATTTTTGATAATGTGCCCCGTTTTCAAAATATAGCTACCGAATGTTTGATTTCAGCGAAATATTTGTAATTATTAGATTTTTTAAAATAGTGACCATGAGTGACCATTTTTGAAAAAAAAAAATGTGTTGAAAAGTTTAATAATTGGTATAATGTTGTCTAAGAGCCATTGAAGATTGAGTCATCTAGTTGCTGAAATATAGCGGCTTAAAGAAAGAGAAACAGGCAAATTCAAGTTTTTAAGTCTTACGCAAACAACCCTCCATTTTCTAATGCCGATGTCTCAGCAATTAATGGTCCAATTTCAATGTTAAAAAATGAAACATTCGTGAAATTTTACGAACTTCTCAAAAACAAGAATAAAATAACAATAAGACATTTCAATGGAAAAAAGTGCTGGGAAAAATTGTTTAATTTTTACATAGGAACAAATACAAAAAAAAATCATTTATTTAAAAAAATGTATGCCTTGACGATTTTTTTTTGCGAAATAATAGATTTTTTCCGTAACTTTCCCTACAAAATTTCACAATGATTAATTAACAGGATCAATCATGCTAAAAACGATAAATAACGAACGCAGAAAAATGCATTTTTAATAATTTTCAAAAGATTTCTAAAAAAATGCTTCCCAATTTATTAAGCCAACATTGAAAATCTTTGTAAGCATAGAAAATTCACAAACATAATCTGCTCCACAAACCTGTTGATTCTGTATGACTCATTCGTTTCCACGCGTCTGCCAAAGGATTATTCATGCAACAGTCCTGGGCAAATATATACCAGGTCTAGCCATCCGACGACTCCAGAACATGACGTGGAGGAGTTTGCGTTTGGGTTCGGACCAATGATTCATACGACTGCCGGGTTTAAAATTAGTTCAGACTGTGAGACTCCTGCCGTGGGGCGCCACTTGTTGGACCAAGAAGTATGACGCATTGTTGATTTTGCTGTTCGTGAGCAAGATTATGATGGTGATAAGTTTTGTGGATTAAATATTATTATTTTTTTGAATTAAATTAAAAATTATCTGCTTAGCGATTAGTTTAGGGTTTGAGAACGTCATTTATCATTTCAACCCATGAAGTGTATCGAAATTCCCTTGACAATTTGAATATCTTTGCACCCCCTCTTTTTCTAATCCATGAACTTCACCCTCGTAATTCCTGCCGGGAAGTGTGATGCTCATATTTCCATTAAAATTACAAAACTTCAAAATGGGTAAAATCAAAACTAGTAGGTAACGCCGCACTCCCTCCGCCTTCCACCATTACTGCGCACGATGATGTGCACAAATTTATCAGTGTCGTGTAGCCAGGCAAGCGTCAACTTTCTCACCATAAAAGTGTCAGAGGGCCATTGGAATAAATATTAAATTACCGAAATTGCGGATCATCGGCGCACATTACGGTGGGTTTCATGAAGGGGGTGGGAGGATAGATTTTGTAGGGTGATTGCACGCTGAAAAAAATAACTTGTAAAAGTTCTAAAAAACTGTATGGATTAATCCATTTACACAATAAATTCAAATCAATCAATTTTATAATTAGTAAAAAAATGAATTTTGAAAACCTGAACAATGCTTAATTTTCCTTAATTTTTTAAATCAATATATTTCTCTTTTTTGGGGTATTTTTTCAATTTATATTATATTATATTTCCCAAATGTCGTATCACAACCCTAAAAGTCGGTAGCGCCATCAAATATTCGATCGGCTTTCCTTGACAAACAATGCGTAATTAAGATTCGACCAAATAGACCAAGTGTACATAGCCAGTGCACTCACACAATAAATTTTCATTTTGTGTCAACATCTCAACGTAATCCCTCTCTCGCTAGCAACATAGAACCCGACTCGGAATCTATCCTTCTAGTGAGGCATTAGCAGCAGCGTAAAAGCCAATCCAAATACCTCTGTTCACGGATGCTTCCAAGGAAGGGAATTTCGGGGAGTTTTCCAACCCGAAACAACAACAGCAGCCACCCCCTTCGAAAAGGGCGGGAAACGCTGCTGCCAGTGAAAAATGAATTGCACCGAAGGATTCTGCTAAGGAGCGTCGTCTTTGGCGGTGCGCAGACAGGACACGTGTCTCGAGCATACGCCGGCAAAACGAAGTCATTTGTTTACATTTCGGGGATATGGAATGATGTGCTGTATGGGGATTTGGAATAGAAGATGGTTCGAGAGTGGAAAGCTTGGTCCAGCTTGGGGAGGGAAATCTGGGAAAAACAAAATCGTTGGCGTGGGGTGATAAAGTGAAAACGACATTGAAAGAATAATCGTTATGCGTTTGCTTGGAGATCTAATTTAATTTACTTCATAAAATTAAGACCGGGCAATGATGCAAAACAATAATGATAAATTCATGCAAGCGAAATAAATAAATACACTCAAACCCCGATGGTTTGACACCAATTGTTGTCAAACGAACGGAATCACTTTTAAGTTTGACACCCCTTTTATACGGAGTTCACAAACACTACCAAACGATTGTTTTGATAGTGTGCGTGAGCGCCGTGTAAAAAGTGACAGTTCGTCACTTTTTAGTTTGACTTTGACCAACCAACTAAACTAAAAAAGTGTCAAACGAAAATGTGACGAACCACCGGGGTTGAGTGTACATCGGTCTCATTAAACATGAAAATTGTTACAATATATTTTTGAGATTATTTTGTCACGAACGAGAAATCATAATTCATAATTTCATAAATTTTGATTTGCTGCTTTTATCATTCAAATCAAATTTTCGATGGAGTTTACTTTGTTTGGACAATGTAAAAAACGGTTTAACCGAACCGAATTAACGAAACCTGAAGAAAATTTAACAAAACATACATTCACGATTCATCCAGATCTGTCGCAATTTCAGCCGTATCACAAAATGTGGTTGCATTAGAATGCCAACATCAATATCAAAACAATAAGTTCACGTTAGATTCCACATCATAGGTATCATCATTCCACCAGAAACCCAGTCCCAAGAGTAAAGTACCCACTTCATCCCCTTTTTCCCTGGCATACGGGTGAACGGAATTGCCACTATCGATACGACGATCGTCGGACGTCCTGTTCGAAAAGGACTCACAGCTAACCAGAAAAAATAAGCCAACAACGGAAACACGCCCCACACAATCTGTGCTGATTTTGCAGCCCGCGATGTCGGGGCCCATTCGTGTCCTTTGGGACGTGATTAACGAGAAATAAGTACCTTCAATGTTCGTTACACCGCTGCACTGCTGCGCACATGTCCCAAAAATGACTTAAGAGGGAACCATCATAAGCATTAGGCTCACGGAACGAAACGGATATCGGGACGCGGTGGATGCGGGTCCGGTGTGTTTGTAGCTATTCATTTTTGAGGCGACGTTCAGAACGGATATGTTCAGAAATTTTGGGAAAAGATTGATGCAAATCAGCGGAAATGGGACACTGCGTATGATTCTTAGCATTTTGAATGAATAGGTTTATACAACAGTATCAATTCTTTCCTATTAGGGCAATTTTTGATTGTCGTCTTATTTTTCTATTATTATTCGATTCAATAGATCAAAAATAAAATGTATATTTTTTTAAATTATGTCATTTTGATTGGTTGAGTTATGACCGAGAACCAGCGAGTTGAAGTTACCGTTCCAACTTATTTGAGGGCTTATAAAAAGTGAGATTCCCAAAAAAATTCTAAGTGAAATTTCACGATTTCGCGGAACGTGAGAAATTTTAAACTTTCTGTGAAATTCCGTGAATTCTTCCTTTTTTCATATATTTCAATCTCAATGTTTGGCTTAATATAAACTTAAAATATTGTGAGTGGACACGCAAATAACACAGTTAATAGAGATATAGCATGCAATTCCATCATGTTTTTATTGTTGGCATATCAGCACTTTGACGTTCAATTACAGCAGGAGGTGCAGAAGTGAGCATGCAAGTTTTAATCAAAAGTTTTGCAAAATTAGTTGTTACAATAGTGAAAGTCAGCAAATCTTATGGAAATAACACCAAATCCTTATTCTGTCTAACATATCGTGCATCTTTAAGAAATTATGCAAATTTTCCAACTCCAGAGTATAGCGTCCAAAATTCCCGGTTTTGAATTTCACTGGAAACGGGAAATATATTTTTGGAATCCCGGGAATTCCCGGGAAATTTTTGAAACAGGCATAAAATCTATGTTTTTATTATATTTGTTATGTTGTTCAAGCATAAAATCATAGAATAATCTCATCTTCAATCTAAACAAGGACGACAGTTTTTAAATAGCGAAAAAGAAATTAAAAAAGTTTTTTTTGTTCTTCGTTGTGCTTTGGATTTTAAACGAACGGCAATGTGATTCAAATTCATCATGTCTTATATAAATATATTTCTTATTTATATGACATGACTAGAAAAGCTTGATTTTTTTGAAACTGTCTTTTTTTTTAAATAAGCGAAAACAAATAAAAAGACACCAGTCAATGTAAAATATAAGATAAGTTTTGAATTTCATGTTTTTTATAATCGAAATTGAATAACAAGTGGCAAAAAAGATTTTTTCAGCATGAGTTGTACATTTATCGGATAAATTTCGATTACTTTTTCAATATGTCCTATGTTAATAGGAAACCGATTGCGCTATGGTTGTTTTGAAAAAGAAATCTAGAAATACGACAAGTGCTAAAAAAAAACAAGTTTTACAAATTATCTTAAAGTTACTACCGCCAACTGGGAAAACTGGAATACAGTCTGAGTAGGTAAAGAGATTTTAGAGGAATAAATTTGGAAATCGGTGTACTAATCTAATACCAATCGTTTTGTTCTGTTCCCGTTTTAACCGAAGTCATTTAAAACATTTTGTAAAATAAAGGCATGCCAGTGTTTGATGAAAAATAATTTGAATGGATGTTTTCCAAATTTTAAATCATAAAAAACGTAAATATAATACCCAAACTTTTAAAAATATATAAAATCAAGCAGGAAATATTGAAAGCGCTAGGCATTTTGCAGATCTGTAAACTAAAATTAAAACAATTTTCCGTAATAAACCAAATTAATGCTGATATATGCCGAATACAAATTATAATGCTTTAACATTATTGTAGATTATTAAACATTCAACTGTTTATCTATTTCCACAAACAAATCTGAATTTCCAGACCAAAATTTGCTTTAAAAAAATCAGGAATACCCGGGACATATTATAAAAAATCCCGGGATTCGGGTATTTCCGGACGCACTACTCTAGAGAATATGTTTAAGAAAAACATTGAAAAAATAAAGTTAAAAAGAAACAAAAAAAACAAAAACACCACACATAACCTTCGGACGCCTAGAAATGAGCAGAAACTTGCAACACAGACCACAAAAGACCCGGGGGTCGTTAAAGTGGATTGCTTTGCTTTTTTTAACGGTTTAATACCTCATTCTAAAATGATATTACAACAATTTTCGGTTAAAAAAATAGTTCATTTCCTTTTTATAATATAGTATTTTTTGTTGCCCAAAGTAAGATCTATTCCCAGTTGTGAATGCTTAAAAAAAAAATATTATCTGAAATAAAATTTGACCTGAAATTTACAGACAATTCTAATTTAGAATGAAGAAATAAAATTAAGTTAGGTACTCTCATTAATTTTTTTTGTAAATTTTCAAAACACAGGTGCCAACAATTTAGAAAAATGTATGCTTCCACTTGAATTTCGGGAAACAGGAAATACTTTTCTCGGGAAATCCCGAGAATTCCCGGATTTTTATCCCGGGACGGGTAATTGGACGCTCTAAGTTAGCATAAGAGAGCACAAAGGCATCGATTTGTGGATAATTATAATTATTTAATGTAAAGTGTGTGACAGGCACTCAATAATAGGTAAATCGCTTATCTTAGAAATTGAATATCTTAGAAATGGGAAGATTTAAAGCAAATTAGAACATGAATTTTGGTTCAGCGGTTCAGCTGAAATTTTTTTTACAAAGAACATATAATCTGCTAATAGGTGAAAAACGTATTTCTGGTGAACTGTTAGTTTCAAGTAAATTCAGCTATTATACAAAAATACTTGTTTATATTTTTGACTTCATAAATTTTCATAAAAGATTTGATTCGAAAAATATTTTTTTTCTATTAAAAACTACGGAATGTTTTTCTGTTAAAAATTACGGAATTTACCGAATAAATAAAAGTTATTTTGTTGTCAGACTTATTTATTTATAAGATTTTATTAACTTACAGCAGGCCTGCCCAACGTCCGGCCCGCGGGCTGGATCCGGCCCGTGAAGCCATTTCATCCGGCCCGCGACGGCTTTTCAAAAATGTTCTATGACCGGCCCTGTTCATGGAGTGTTCATGAAATATTCAATAAATAAACTGAGTGTTTAAATTAAAAAATAAGCATGAGATTAAATATTCACGCAAGCAAAAATTTAACGAGAAAAATTTTGGTTTTTTATTTGTTTTTTTTTTGCTATAAAATGTTACTAATTCAACGTATTATTTGGATTTTGCCTTTGTATTTTCAAAGATTTTTGTTTCAAAATCTAACATTCTTCATGATTGAATTTAATTCTTATCATTTCTATATTGATGACTTCAGAATTAATCAATTAACTGAAAAATGGCTTAAAAAAATAAAATTATCCATTTCGTGAGAATGTGAAATAAAACTGAACTTTTTCTTTTTTTAGGAACTTGATTAAAATTGATTTTAAAATTCAAATATCGTTTTTTTTTCAGAACATCTTTTCAGTGATGAACTCGTGTTTGAAAAAAAAGCTTTTTAAAAGCAAATTATTAAGACCGAAGAAAAAATAGCTGCAAATATTTTTAAAATATTGAAATGTTAAAATGAGTCAATAAATCTGGGAGCATAAAATATATGACACGTTCTTCAGTATATTTTTCATAAACTTCGATAGTTTAAAGAAATTCAATGAACTAAACATGAAAACTACTCAATATATATTTTTCTACACGTTTTAAAATTTGTTTGTTTAAAATCTTTTAAAATGTTTCATAAAATATATTTCAATAAAGGTGAACAACAACGCAAAAACTTGTTTTTGTTTCATTACGCTTGGATCCAAATTATTTGGATCCAAATTTCGTTTAGATAGTTTTTGTCAAGCCTCATTGATTTCTTTTATACATGGTTGTGTTGGCAATCAAGCTTTCAAAAAAAACTTGCAACGACCAGTTACATTTGAATGTTTTTGCATTTTTTTTACTAATTTTTAAATTAATTAAATCAAGGTATTGAATAGCAATCTACAAAACCAATAACAATTAATGAAAAAAAAAACTAAATGAAAATAAAAGAAATGAACACATTTTTCAATGTTTTGATTCTTATTTTTAACACTAGTTTATTCATTTGATTACATGAAAAGAACCTATAAGAATAATTTTATGAAAAAAATGTTTACTTTTTCAATTTTTTATCAAACATTGGTTCCGGCCCGTCACTGCTTCAGAAAAATCAGATCTGGCCCGCAGGGCCAAAAGGTTGGGCACCCCTGACTTACAGAGACAAAATACTGAATAAAAGTTATAAAAAAGCCTACATAATTATCATTACATTACTGAAATTTCAAAACAGCGTGAGAATGTATCACTTTCTCACATCTTAGCTTGAACAAAAGATTTCTTCGAACAAAAAAACTTCAAGTGTAAATGAACCCTCAAAACTATTTGTAACGAACCGACTAACAATTACACGCCGCTCATACGAACCACTTGAAATAAATATATGCTCATTTGTTTTCCCTAATACGCCCATCATCGGGGGGCAACGACGACGGACGTCTTGCAAACCAAAAGGTCCAACCCGGTTTCAAGAAGGGAAAAATCATTAGGGGTTGCAACCGCACTCACCCCACCGGAAAGTGAGCCCTCACACTACCCTCATCTTTGAAGAAAATGAAGTTTAAAAGAAGACTGCGAAAAAGAAAAGTGATTTTACAGAAAAATGATCAAGATTACGTTGCGTGTATTGCATTGTACCGTATGCAATAATTAGACTGTACAATTTCCATGCAACAATAAGAAACACTTTCGAGTGCCATTCAAATCGAGAGCAGTGCTCGAGATCTTGATTAATTCCTTGTTTTTCTTTGATTAGTCGTCTCGGGGTTCCGAGGAGGGAACCACAATGCCGCGGCGGGGCGCCAAGGGATGCGTTTAATCAAAAAGTTTCAATCGTACTGTGCGTTACAATTTTCAAGTTTTGCGGTGAATGGTCCAACACGCAGCGAAAATTGGCACTCACTGCGACACAAAACCATGCTGGCTGGTGGCGGGGCTGAGAATTTCTCAAGAATACCTCCATGTATGATCCGCCAAAGGGCACGGCGGCCGGTCTTGAGTTGGCCAATCTCCGGTAAGAAATCTCGAGATTGGCCGTAAAATTACAGCCCCCGGGGATTGTGAGGGGAAGGAAGTGGTTCATGCTCTGGGAAACAATTGTTTCGACCAGAGGTGATGCCTATTTCGAGATGCGGAATGAATAAATGGGATTGATCTTAAGAAAATGATATCACACCCTTGGGTTGCTAAACTGTCCATGATCGCATAAATGTCCCATAGGCATTTTCAACACTTTCGAGTTATTGATGCAGTTTTGTTCAAAATCGTGTGCTCTTTCAAAAGAGCCTATAACATCCAGCACTTTGTTCTAGAAATCAAGAGGAAATCCTGTTTTTTCGTGATAACTTAACACGTAGCCTTATGTGTGGGACAAACTTCCCTTGCGTTTTTCTCAGCTTGCTGTTTTTGCATATGGGACATTTATGTGAACATGGGCAGTAAAGGGATTCGCAGCAGATTTTCAATGAGGGTTTTAGCAAATAGTGCTGTAATTGGATTCGGACTGGCAAATCGTGAGAAAGTTCTAATTTTAATTAAAAGTTTAAAAGTTTCATAACATTTCATGGATTTTTTAAATATTCACATTTGAATAAATAATATTCATTAATATCCTGATGGATATCACCCACAGACAATGTAATACCGCTGATGGTTTTTTATCGACAGGATTGATGTCAACCACCAACGTATAGTAATTTCTGCATCACTATTATCCTAGTCCTAGACTAAGCTAGAAAGTCCACCACTAGACAATCCACTACGGAAACACTTATGTGCAGCAATTTCTGTCGCCGATTCCCGACAACATGCACCATCGTGATAGACTTGCGTGTCCATCCCCGCCTTTTTCCAAGTTGGGTGAAGTGAGTGGGGGGCTCGTGCAGGGGTTTCACGACGCGTTATTTGCCGCCATTCATCGTGCAAGGCAGGCACACTGGGGATTGACGGTCCCGCAGTTGAATCAGGTAGTTGTTGTGTAGCTAATAGTATCGGTTCCTCTGGTGGGCACACGAAACAAAAATTAATCCACTATCACCAACACCACCCCCTTTACACATGTTAGGGTGGCTTACATACCGAAATTTCAGTTTAATACGCATATTATTTACAATACTTCTTAATAAAGCGAGGCAAGTAATTATAAAAAGGAGCGTCTAAATTAATTGTAAACAATGATTCAATGATTCTCGGATTTGAACTGGCATTTTTTTTTAAACAGTCAACTGGAGCGATTTGGGACTACAGTCTAAATAGGACATCAGTTTTCACAGAACTTAGAAGCTGTAAATTTGGAAAGCGATACACTGTTTTTGTTGTTCTGTGTCTGTTCTATCCGAAACCAATTAAAAATGTCCAGATTTTGTGCAGAAACACGACTACAACATCTGTCCCAATCGCCCCATGTGTCCCGATTTGCACCAGAAACGGCGTAATATTGAATGTTTGGCCCTTTTGAAATGTTAACCTTGATTTAAAATTTTTGAAAATATTGTTTTCGAAAAGATCGGAAAATTTCACAAAAATTTCATATTTTAATATTGAAAATCGAACCATTAATTGCTGAGACATTGACACTAGAAAATGGTGGGTTGTTTGGGTGAGACTTAGAAAACATCAATTTTCTTGTTTTTAAACCTTTACATGGCAATATCTCAGCAACTAAGGGTCGTATCAACAAAGTTCAAAAAAGCAAAATATAGATAATTTTCTTAGCTTTTCAAAAATATTTTTTATGTGCAATAATTTAAAAAAATTTAAAGCTGCTACTATTTTCAAAAAAGTTTAACTTGAAAACGGTGCACTTTATGAAAATTTCACTAAAGGACTTTTTGATTGCAAATTTGATTTAACATCGAAAAATGAAGTTGAAAATTTTTTTCGACCAATATTTCGATATTTTGAAATAATCAGTATTGATTAAAAAAATCATAAGACCGATTCTTAGCGAAGCTACACCAAAATGTCACTTTTTTCAATTTTCAATGTGATTTTTAATATGAAAGATTTCATTTCTATTTTGATCCAATAATTGCAATGTGCTTTAAATGCGTTTTCTTACCTCAAAAGCCAAAAATATTGACCAAATATGGTCTGCAAGCCATTGAATGGGAGAGGAGTTTTTTTCATAAATCTGCTCCTTTCGTTGTCCCGTCACGAAAAGAAATGGCTGGCAAAAACTCAAATTTCAACCAATTCGTTCAGTTCAAGGAGCAAAAGATACGTTTTTAAATTTGTGATAATGTGTAGAAGAGCAAAAGTTTTTAAAAATCAAACTGGCAAAACTGTAGCGATTTTGGTAGTGTGCCTTTTAAAAGTCCAGTTTTACGATGTTGTCCCGTCACGCTACATTTTTATTTCAGGGGAAGCACAAGTACTATATGGTTCATTCTGCATGATATTTCTTTGTAGAAAAATCAATTAGCTTTCCAAATATGTAATAACATTGGGGGGTTTCTTCTTTTATTTTGCTACTACAGCCAAAACGCTGAACAAACTGGGATTTTTTTTGAAAAGGAGCCGAAGAATCGGTCATAACTCGGTCAAAGATTTTTAGCACAACCTGGAAATTTCTTAAAAGTTGGGAGTTGGCAGTCCTGCCATTGAGAGCAGAGGCTGGCGGTGTGCGGTCCGCGAAATTTGAATTGTTTAATCGGTTCGGTCATGTTGGCAAAATTGCTTTAAAATGTTCAAGGCAAGCAGGGTTGCGAATGAGCGAGCGCTCACGGAAGCAGTGCTCGCTCCAGCTGGAGCGTGAGTTTTTATCAGGTAGCTCGTGCTCGCTCACGCTCACCGGAGCGTTTTGCCATCACGTGAGCTGGTGAGCCAAAGTAGGTAGTTGTTTTTCCCTGTTGAAGCATCTGCCTGTTTGAAACGAAGTTTCTAGAACTATCTCAGCACAGGCAGCAAAAACAAACAAGAAAGTGGTCAAACAAACTAAAGTAAGCAATGAAATGGATTTATTCGGCGAATCGAATTATACGTTCTGTTTAAATTCAAGGAGCAGAATGATTCACTCTTAAGTGAGCTAACAAAGAGCTAACTCATTCTTAATGTAAAAATTCACTGACGTGAAGAGATGCACTGATATGTACAAAAAAAATGAATTAATTGACAAATTATGTTTATTTCAAGTTTTTAGAGTCCGGACTCAAAGCAGTTTTAATAACTCAAATTAAAAAGCAAAAAAATAAAATTTATGTTAATGGACCTTAAAACAAACCAGCAGTAAGCCTTATTAAAGTTATAATCATCCCTCATATTCGGAACATTTTAGAGAATGTCCATATTCAAAAAATCATTTATTGAATCTGAAATTGAATATTTTCTGAGACTTGGTAGCGGAAGTGTTAAATATAATTTACTTGGGGGAAGAGGAGCCACCCTTTCTGTGGTAAAACAAAACAATGACAATTTATATTATTTAATTCAAATGGGTTATTTCAAACACTAGCAATTTGGAGTTTTTTTTTGTAAAAAAAAAAACTGTTTCAACAATTTACCCTATTTTCTAGAATGAGAAAGAGAAAGATTAACTTTAAAAAAAATGGTCAGCCGTTTCCAAGCACTGAAAGATTTATTAAAAGGAATTACTTTTTTTTTTAATGGTTGCTCATTCTGACCCGCACGCTAGAAAGGTAGTCAACAAACAGGTACATAAAACAGTTTAATGTTATATTTTAATCAACCAAGCACATAACATTGAATCGAACTTACCACAGCATAAATCTTCTTGAATTAATTCATTGTTTTGTAAGTTTTTATAAGGTTTTCATTCATTTTTGTTTACGCGCTCATACCCTTCTCCCAGCAATTGTCTCTGCTTATCTTAACTATTATTAAGGTAAGGCCGATTAATTCAAAAATATTTATATTTTCAATTCTGACTGTAGGTTTTCAATATGATTTGACCCTTGCGAATCCAATTTATTATTCAAAAACATAGTTTATGCAAATAAACTATTCCAATTAAAATATTAAAAAATGTTCCTAAGTGATGCTTCCACTGCGCCTTAAGCAAAAAATCTAACTAGGATTGAAAAACAAAAACTTGCTCAAAACCGAAAAAACGATTCGATTCGCGATACTTCCAAAGTGAGCGCTCCGTGAGCGAAAAATAAGCGCGAGCGCGAGCGTGGGCAAACGTGAGCTAGCTCGCGCAGCGCTCCTCCTCACGAATGAGTGAAAAATGAGCGCTCACGAGCACGTGAGCGCGTGAGGATCGCAACACTGAAGGCAAGTCACCTGCAATGTAACAATACAAAAACATGATGTTTTACTGGAAAATTATTGATTTCCGTTGAGTGTCTCATTGTTCCCCAGCTGTCTCATTGTTCCTGCCAGGTGCGTCTAAAATGAGACAGTTGAATAACTCTGGCTGTAGATGTCGGATCGATCTCATATTTTTGTCAATGTTTAAACACATTAAAAGAAAGAAAATGCAACAAAAAGCTCATTAAAACACGCTGATGCTAAATTAGAAAAATCGTTGAAAGTTAAAAACCAAAAGTGTCTCATTCATGACTACCCTACCTAGAGCGTCCAATTTCCCGGGGTTACAAATTTCCCGGGAAACGGGAAATTTTCAGCCAATTTCCCGGGAAATCCCGGGAATTCCCGGGAAATTTTAAATTTATTGAAAATTGTTATGATCTTGGTTTTTATTAATATTATGCAACAAAATTGTATAGAACATCAACATTAATGGTTTAAATAAGTGTGAAGATCAATTAACAGCTTGACTACATGTAAAACATCATTCAACTACAAGAAAATGTATTTTGGTATTTTTTGATGAGAAATTTTAAACTTGCCTCTGTGACAAATATTTGAAGCAAGCTTTGAATATATTTTTGCATTTTTTGAGAACAAACATTAGAAAGTAATTTTCAATGATTTTTTTGTATTATTATGCAACATGATTTAAATTATACGATATATTAACATCATTCCAGAATAAGTCTTTTATTTTTTTCACATTTAACCCTCTAACACCTGTAATTGCACCAATGCTCCATAATTCTTTTACTTCAAATTGTAATTTCTTTAGTACTAGGTATTCAACCAATTGAATTAATTCTTTTTGCACAAATTCGATTTTCATCTCATTTGATCATGGTAAAAAAAAACGTAAAAAAATCTCAATTTTAATTTGGAGGTAAGGAGTTAATATTGTTTTGATGAAATAACATCAATCTGTTAAAAGCTAACCTAATTATAATAATTGAATACTCATTAAGCAAGATCTATTCCAAGTTGCTTCAAAAATTAATAGTATCAGAAATAATTCTGATATCAAAATTTCTGATAATATGATTAATTATATATAAACCAAACAATACATTTAATTGAACAAAATCATGTTGAGTTTGTTAATTTATTATTTTTTCAGCGCAATTTTAAAAAATTGTTCCAAAAATTTAAGAAAATTTTACTTCCGCTAGAATTTCGGGA
Source organism: Culex quinquefasciatus (assembly GCF_015732765.1). Classification (NCBI taxonomy): domain Eukaryota; kingdom Metazoa; phylum Arthropoda; class Insecta; order Diptera; family Culicidae; genus Culex; species Culex quinquefasciatus. The sequence goes on along the minus strand of NC_051863.1, from coordinate 50,023,816 downwards.
ATTCCCGGGAAAATTACAAATTTCCCGAGAAACGAGATTTTTTTCGGTAAATCCTGGGAATTGGGAAATTGGACGCTCTAACCCTACCCTATCATTTTTTTTAGTGTAGTCCTTATCAACTTTGCCGAAGACACCAAATCGATCAAAAAATTCCTTCAAAAGGTACAGATTTTTGAATTTTCATACATCATTTTTGTATGGACAGCTGCCAAATTTGTATGGAAAATTATATGAACAAACTAATGATGCAAAATGGCTTCTTTGGGCATATCGAAAGCACCATTAAAGTTTCAGCTGGATTAAAAAATATAAAAGTTAAAATTCTAAAAAAGACCGATTCCGTAGAGAATTTCGCGCATTTGAAAGGGGCGGTACGACATTACTCTTGATGTTGCTCCAGAAGTGTGTATTGCAAAATCCGAGAAACTGAAGCGAATTTCCAAAATAATGTTAAAGCGTTTCGTACTATAATCTTTTAAAGTTAAATCAAACGTCATCATTAACTCATTTTCGACCAAAATTGTCCTTTTCACAAGACAGCACACAAGCGATGATATATTCACCTTAGCTGACTTAAGTATAAGTGGGTCTCGTGGCGCAGGGGTAGCGGCTTCGGCTGCCGATCCCGATGATGCTATGAGACGCGGGTTCGATTCCCGCCTTATCCACTGAGCTTCTATCGGATGGTGAAGTAAAACGTCGGTCCCGGTTTCTCCTGTCTCGTCAGAGGCGCTGGAGCAGAAATCCCACGTTAGAGAAAGGCCATGCCCCGGGGGGCGTAGTGCCAATAGTTTCGTTTTTCGACTTAAGTATAACAAAACGTATCACCCTAACGCACATACATCGCGGAAAAGGGCAACATTGTTGGCGATCAGCGGCATTGCCTTCAAATGTAGTGCCATTTGGTATCAGAGACAAACATCAAGGTATTATGCCACAAGAGGCCATCGCCGCCACTACCACCACCAGCACCACTAATTCCTGTAAAACTGTGGCGACAATCGGACTAGACATTAGCTGTTCACGTATTCATACGATACCTGTCGCGGTGGGTCCAAGCGGGTCCGGCAAAAGGGTGTAATTATGGTTTTGTGCGGGGTTGTTTTTATTTTTTATATTTCTGCTGTAATTCCCATCGTACTCCCTTTTCCATAAAAAAGGGGTGGTAGATTGAACTTTTGTTTTAAAAATTCTGATTGCCGCAGCGGGTGTGTTTACTGAAAAAATGCAAACTTACAGTAAAGAATACATTTAAAAGTTAAATCAGTTGAAAATGTGTCCACGTTACATTTTTCTTTAGAACAAAGTTTACTAAAATATTCAATAAATTCTATCCTATCAGTTTCATAGCAGTAAAGTTTTGTGGTAGGAAATGGGTATAGCGTGAGTGTGCCACAATTCAATTCAAATCCACCCCTTTTTTCTTGAACTTCAAAATTACTTGGCCGTGCCAGGCAACGCGGCGGCGGTCAAGTTCTTGAGGCCAAAGAATTACTCATCGAGTTTCCCCACACATGTTTGCAAGGCCCCAAACCCCTCTCCGAAATGGATTCCCCGGAAAAGGGGCAACATAATTGGCATGCAAACTCACTTGGGCTCTTGGAAAACAACTCCACACCCAGTGTCCCGGCCCAGTCTCATGAGGTTCGAGGCATTTATGTTTGAAGCCTGCCCCCCCTCCAACCCTACCCCAGTGGAAGCAAATAATTGCCACCACCACCCTCGAGAGGCGAACCAATTCAGCTACCCCGCTTGCAATGTTGCGTGCAGCTTTTCGCTCAATGTACAATTCAATTTTCCATCAATTTATTGCAATTAAATGTATGCTGACGGGTGGTATTTGCCCCCTCTTTGAGTTGAATGAAATGGATTGCTGGAAAAATGGGAATGAGAACGATTGAGGTGTGTGAAGTTACTCTATTCCATTGCAAATGTTTTGAATTATAATTTCACTTATTATCAAAAATCTCATCATATTTTTAATGGAGTAGCATGGTACTTTAAGTTCGATCGATATACTCAAATCCAATAAACTATTTTCAAATACTGTCACCCCGACCTTGTCGACCTTCTCGATATCAATATTGCTCCAGCTGACAATAAATTTTTCAGTCCCTTCAATAAGCATGCTTTAATTTTTCGTTCTATAATTTGAAACCTCGACGGTCCCTTCAATTTCGACAACGAGAGAATGCACTGTAATCTTATCTCGGAACTCGGTTGATGGATATTAGGGTGACAAGAAAAAAAAATGTAGAATTAAGTAACTGGGTCAATTTTAGCCAAATCGGTTAAGGTTTAAGGGTCGCTTTTTATCATTGAAATTTGTGTGGGAAAATGTATGGGGGAAGGCAAAAATTCTACCAAAAGGCAGTGTTAAATATGTTGGAGTGTGAGATTCGTGTGTAAGATTTTATGACAAACAACTTTGTCGAAGACCGCAAAACGATCCGAGTTAACCCTGACGAGTTATTAGCGATTGAAAGAAGACGTTTTTGTATGATTTTTTTTTTAATCAGCTTTAACGATCTATATCAACCTTGACCGATTTCGCTCAAAATTGGCACAGTTACTAATTTTGCCTAAGAAATCGAGTCAAGGGTTATCCCTGATGTCATTTTTTTTGTATTGTCACCCTAATGGAGATTCAGCATTATAATCAAATCAATTTATTTTTTATCTCTTTATTTTTCTTAATTTGGCTCAAACTTTGTGAGGACCTATCCTATGTTCGAAGAAGCCATTTTGGACCCCTACGAGACTTCATACATTTTTGGCAGCTGTCCATACAAAAATAGTACGTCAATTTTCGAAAATTTGTAACTTTTGAAGGCATTTCCTAATCGATTTGGTGTCTTCGGCAAAGTTGTAGGTATTGATGAAGACTATTCAGAAAAAATGCACAAAGAAAAAAACTGTCCGATTTTTATACTACTTTTTTAACAAAAAATATATTTTTTATATGTTTTAGGGGACAAAAACCGCAACTTCTGAGCCTTAAAGAAGTTTGAAGAAAAAATTGGTGCCAAGCCAAGATTTTTTTTTTTAAAGTACAAATTTTAGTCAACAAAATTTTTGTTTGATGGGGAAATATACCTATTCCAATCAAACATCTATCTTCAGCATATGAAGAGTTTGTTGCTCCAAAATAATTGTTTAGGCCATAAACTTGCCAGCAACAGTTCCACCTCCAGTAAGTACTCAAATTTATGCCATTTACTGGCCAACAAGATACAATTTAATGCACTTTTGATCAAAATTACTATTTTGAGGAGGCATCATTTCTCATCATTTTGGTGGCACACACATCCACACGCAAGATGGGAGCTTTTTTTTCATAGCGTTTAAGATATGAAATTTCTGCCAACTACCAACAACATGTTCTTTTTAATATTGTTTAGCCATACACTTGGAAAAATCCGGAAACATGTTATTAATTAGCAAGCCTTAAATAAATAAAAAACACACTGAGTCATTTGACGTTTACCTATTCTAACCAAAGGTTGGCGAACCCCGATCAGAAAGCGAAGGCAAACAAAGAACAAAGGCCTTCCACCAACACCACCAGCAGCGCGTAGAAGAATGAGCTAGTGATGCCAGGACACTTTTTCTATAAATACAACTTTTTTTTTCTTTAAATGTCAGCACTGGGTAGACACAAAAGAACGCTGAAAAAAAAAGAGCCACTTGAAGTTTAATTTTTACTGAAAAAATCCCGTTTTCAATTTGTTTAAACAGTGTCCATAATTGTCCATTCCTGAAAATATTTTTTTCGAAATGTTCATAAAATTACCAAGAAAATTGCCTGCGAGACATTTAAGATTGGACCTTTGGTTGCTGAAATACAGCGAATAAAAGAAAAAGAAAGAAGAAAATTTTAGTTTTTTAAGTCTCATTCAACATTCCCACTTTTTTTTAATACCAATATATCAGCAACTAAGGGATTAATTCTCATTGTTGAAAAATGAAACATTTGTGAAAGTTTGACTAAATTTTGGAATCAAGACTAACATTTCCAATAGGCATAATATTGAATGTTTTGCCCTTTTCAAATGTTAGTTTTGATTTCAAAATTTTGTCAAACTTTCCAAATCTCAAGTGTTATATTTTATTTCCCGAAACCTGAAGACAATCCGGTATCATTCATTTGTTTTTGCATCAGCTTTAAATAATTCTGTGATGTTATCATGTTAATGAATGTTTATCAAACTGTAAAGCTGGTTGTCAAAAAAATAGTGACAGGCAGATTATGTGTACTAATTAAGACTCAAAGTGTTCTTATTATTTAAATTCAAGCATTTATGTTGATTTTTTTTTAGTTTTATCCTTTTTGAGCTCTCAAGTGCAATTCTTCCAGTAACGGCCACACATCAGTAAACTCATCGTGAGATGCGTTGTGGGTTCTGCTTTCTCACCCCCCGTAAATAACGACAGCAACAACGCTTCCGAAGGTCCAAAACAACCACCCCATCACCAGTACTGATGGCAATGAAAACTGCCGACAAACGTATGGAACCATTGGAGAACCAAAACAGAAGGCCTTTTTCATTTCCTGTGTGTACGAAACCCCTAAGGCCAGACTGGACCAGGGGGTTGAGCACATTATCGTAATGTACCGTCTGGATGCGTCTGATGATCATTTTCTTCCCCGTTTAGAGGGGGCGAGTACCATCGCAATTCGTGCGGGGGCGGTGGAATTCTCCTCAAAAATTGTTCCACCCTCGATTTTATTCCCATCCCGAAAAAAAAAACTCATCAATTACGACAAATGTGTCTATTTTTCCAAACTATTAGAGGTAATTGATGTACCGTGGCTACGCCGAAGCGTAACACTTCAAATTGTGGTCCTCGGAGAGCATCGCGTGAGAAGTGGTCATTTGTTGTGCACGTCACGGTTGGTGCATCCAGGTGAGCGATTTTCAAAAACGATTTCAATACTGATCTTTTTCGTAATTTTGAGGGTGCAAAACGGTCCAGCTGTGCTGCTTTTTAATTAAGTCCCTCTGAACAAACAACGAACCCCCTTTTTTGGCGGAGGTGTCACGTATCTAATATAATGCTGGCAGTTCAATGTTAATGCAAATTAGGTACAACAACAGTTCTGGGCACAGATTTACTCTGTGGCTTATTTTGTCCGTTGGTGGATTTCGTTGTTTGAACAGGATTTTATCGGCTTCCAACAATGTAATTTTATTCTCTTGTTCAATACACTCTACAATATATGCTAAACGTACGAGTAATGCCTACCAGTAAAATCAATCTTAGTGGATTTAGGATGATGGAAAAGTCGATTCAAATTTTGGAAACGATTCTTTCTTCAAAGAATTTGCAACTTAAATAAATTAAAATCACAATTACTTTTATGCAGTATGTGCCATTTTTTAATCTTGTATACCGTAAACTGGGGTGACTTTGATAGCCCGGGGTGACATTGATAGAAATTTGATTTGGCCACTAATTTTGATACATCCAATGTAACAGTCACATTTTTGCATATATGTTCGATAATAAGCTATCCCTTAATGCTTACATTCTCAAAATTCTCAAAAATGTTGAGATATTACTTTGACGGGCATTTAAAAAACCTATCAAAGTCACCCCGGGCTATTAAAGTCACCCCAGTTTACGGTACCATAAAACGGGGTGACTTTGATAGGTTTGAGATGTTTCCGCAAAATGATGAGTACAAATTTTATACGTACGGAATCATACTGATCGTGTAAGATAAGTGTTCATAGTACTTCAAGAAAAAGTTTTAATAAAAGTTTTAAAAGTTAACTTTAGTTAAGAAAATGTTGACGAATAGCATTGTTTTAATAATCTCAAAGTGTCATAATTTGTTTAAATAACATGATTTTAAATCGGAAAACGGAATGGATTATCGGATTCATCAGATAATTTTCCGCAAAGAGAAGCTAAAATTAGTTTGTAAATAACAAATATTATGGGTTTTTGAAACATAAATCAAAACAATCGATCGATTGCAATCTTCAAATGTAATGGCATTTTAGTTGAACAAATTTCATCTAAATTGTGAAAACTTTTGATTCATGAATTCAGTTTAAACTGCAATAAGATTCAAAAATTTTAAAAACAAACCCGGTTTTGACAAATTTTAGGCAAAATTCTGCCTTTTTAACAATTTTACCTGTAATTTATAAGTATTTTATTGACAAGTTTATAAACATTGTTAACTAAATATCAAGGTTGATTTTTTTTCTTGATAGCTATATCAGCAACCTTAGTGATGGTATATTTGACGTAAAAATAAAATTTGAACACTTCAAATCTGATTTTAGCTACACAATCTATTTAATAGTCATAGAATTCAAAAAATGAATTTTCAACGCCACTATTTTTTAAACACTGTTGAAACAACTTTTTTTTCCAAAAATAGTACATGGACCTTGCGTGGCCTACCCCAGTAAATATTTTAAAAATAACAAGCTTGATACAAACCTTAACAGTTGGAAAATATTCCAAAAATGATTTGAAATCCTATCAATGTCACCCTGGTTTATGGTGTTTAATAATTCATTAATTTTAATTCATCAATTCTTTGGATTGGTTTGGACTTGGATTGAATTTGTCCTAATAAAACAAGAACAAATCTTGACTTTTTTTTTTTGATAAGGTCCTATGAACAAATGTAAACATTGAGTGTATCCCTTTCACACCTTATGTCAAAGTCCATCGGAGTAAGCGGGATACACTCAATGTTTACATTTGTTTATAGGACCTTATCAAAAAAAAAGTCAAGAAATCAAAAAATATTTAGAAAATCTTATTAGAGCATATTTTTATGTTCCAGTTCGGATGCTAATAACTTCTTAGCAAAAAGTATGTATGCGAATCTGTAAACTAAAATTATAACATTTCGCTTTTTCTTATCGATTACTAAGTATTCAACTGTTCATCTAATTCCACAACCAAATCTGAATTTCCAGACCAAAATTTGATTATTTTCCTTCAATTCCGGGAATTCCCGGCACAACTTACAAAAAATCCCAAGATTCGGAAAATCCCGGTTTTGAAAAAATCCCGGGAATTTTGTCCGAGGAATTCCCGGGATGGACGCACAACTTTTCTCCATACACTTTGACGATTTTTCCCATACAAGCAAGTGCTGAAAAGTTCAATACTGTCATTTTTTGGCGATGAAAAGTACCCTGTAAAAAGTTTGACAGTTCTCAATCTGAGCAATCAGCCAACGAAATCGGGTGTCTTTTAAAACGACCGACCAGTAAACCTACTATGTTGGCATGCGTCGATGCCAACGTTTCAGTCGATCTATTAATCGGCAAATTAGATTGGCTTTAGTCGGGCATGCACGGAAACACACTAAGTTGGTCAAAGAATCGGTCAATGAAATACGTTTTAGTGTTGTTTACTAAATGGACTTAGGTAAATTATTGTCTGCGTTAATTTGAACCGAAATTCCTGCAATTTTCAATGTTGTAGCAAAAAGTAGCTTATACAAAGTTTGGTAAGTATTTTCTAAGTGTTTCAATAATCATTTTTAAGAAAAATAGGCAAGTTTATTGTTTCAAGTGTTTGTTTGTTTTTAAATGTTTTCAAGGTGATGAATCAAAACATAGTTTTGAGGTAGCGGTCCCAGCAAAAGGCCCGGCGCTTCAATTGACCATCGGTGTATTTACTTAAATCTTTTGGGGTAAGTTTTTATTATGAAATATCTAATAAATTTTAATCACAGAACATTTCCAGAGTTTTTTTTTTTAAAAGGACCTATAAGCTATTGTCTTTCATATGTTTATAGGACCTAATAAAAAAAAACTCTAGATTTGGAACTTTGTCCGGAAGTTCTAAAAAATGATTTCTAATTCGTAAATTTATTTTTAGGTGATTGAACTAGCAGCCGAAACGTTGTAGGTATGTAACCCATTACTTTTTGGCAGCTAATTCATACGCCGGTTCCATTAAGACGCAGGTTCCCGGATTTCTCCGGGGACAGTGATTTTAATCAACCTACTAATCGGCCAACTTCGTATGGTCGAGTTGGCTGATTGCGAATACCGATTCGTCGGCTTACGTCTGGGTTAAATTTCCATAAGCGTATGTTGCAACATCGGCCGATTAGTCGGTTATTTCGTCCGCCGATGCATCCGACTAAACCCGATTATATTTTAGGAACAGTAGGGTGTTTTTTCGACAGGGATGGGAAAGAATCGTGGTATCGTCCAGCAAACAAAAACAAAATGCATGTCAAACTTCCTTCAAAGTTTCGTTTCGCAAAAAAATGTCTATGCAAGCCATGAGAAAGAGGAAATATTGAGAACACAGCAAAAAATCCGATGGAAAAATCGCATGCAAAAGCATGCACATCACCTTCGTCAAAATAAACATATAATATTACACACTGCATGTACAATTTTTGCAAACACAAAAAAAAGTTGCAACCGACGCTGCTGAATACAGCTAAAAAAGTAGTAATCCAGCTGCGTGTAAAAGGCCTGGGTGTAAAATAAATATTGCATTATTTTATTGATGTTTAACATTCCTAAAAGTATGCTGATACATTTGAAAATAATAAGTAAAACATTTATATATTCAAACGATTAACTTTACGACAACAATAGGTTAAACGTGAAAAATTTAAAATTTTAGAATGGATTTTACCTAACATTGTTTGCCTTTTTCGTCATAATCGATAAACTCAAAAAAATAATGTCAATCTTTGTTAATTTGATAAAATAACTCTTTCAATACCAAAATGTTGGTATGCATGTGGTATTCGAACTTCGTTCTAAAATCCTTTTAATATTGGATTTGTGTTGAATCCTTATTTGGTTGGAATCATGCATCCTCGAATATCCCACGAAAAATGCCACGCTGCCTGGGCTATAGCCTTTCTCGTTCTGGTTTAGTTTGTTTCTCTTTCATTGAATTGCCTGATATTTTTGCCTGCAGCTAAAACATGTTGATGCAGCTCGTTTTCAACAAGCGTTGATAGCTCAGTTGGTAAACGGGTAGCTAAAATGGTGTCTGCACCTTACCTGTCATGAGTTCGATTCCAGTAGTCCTCTAGTTTTCTTTACCTGATATTTTTTGGCTCTCCAAGCAAGACTTCGTTTTCCTGCCTGTTTTTGAAGGATTTAAATATAGCATCAAAATTCTACCCATTTCTCATTGCAATCCCATTAGCCAAATTGAATTCCAGCTGTAATCCTATAAAGAATTCTCATTGTTTTTTTGTCCAATGAGATATTTATTTACCCGTAAAGTTGTTTTTGGTCTGGTATTCCTTTGCCCTTGGAATGGCACGTTTTGGTATTGCTTTGGTCTTCCCCATACAGTTTTTTGGTATGATTTCATGGTATTATACCATCTATTACTGGGCAACCAAGGGCACATTTTGGTATTTGTTATTATGCCAAGTAATACCAAAATATGGTATTCCCGTGTTATTTACCCGTGTTATTTTGTTGGTGCTGGGTTTGAATCCCGTCGGTTGCAACTTTTTTTTTGTGTTTGCAAAAATTGTACATGCAGTGTGTAATATTAAGTGTTTATTTTGACGAAGGTGTTGTGCATGCTTTTGCATGCGATTTTACCATCGGATTTTTTGCTGTGAACCGGAAAATATTTTTGGAGTGAATGGCATCCTAGGGACCTTCGAGAAAGTGATTCATCGAGCTAGGAAGAATATCGGAACAAGTAGAGCATTGAACACTGAAGTAAAAGTCGTAAGAATAGACAACTCCAATGAAACGGCAAAACATTTCCTTTCGAGCTCATTACTGCAACCAGCTCTCTGTAAAAAAAAAAGACAAAAAACCCGTAAAACATCCCTGAGAGGCAGATGCACCAAACAAAAAAACTAGGGGAATCCCACACCCGCGTAACACACCGGAAAAAAGGTGAGAGCAATTTAAATTTCGGTTTTGCGGCTGCTCATCAAATGCTGAACTCCGAAAGGGGCCATCAACTCAACCTTAGGTCAGCCACTTTCAACGATCGATCCTTCATCCGGGGGTTCAATATCCGATGGGCCCGTTATAGACAAACGATGCCCGATGCCATCCGATACGGATCGTCCGTGCAGTGCGCTGTGGGATTGCGTTTTACCACATTTGGGTTCACGTTTTCTCGCTTGTTGAAGGGGATTAGGGTGGTTCTGAAATTCAATGCTAACTTGGTATTGGTATGATACTGGAAGTTTTTGGATATTTCGAGAGCCACCTTATTGATCCCCTTCAACGAATCGATTCACTCCTAATGGGTTCTTCAGTCCTGTAAGCGTTCCGATATACGTTGCTTTCGAATCTTCTGGTATACCACGAGCATTGCCTAAAACACCCCCGCGTGAGCCATCCCGACGGGGCGTTTAATAATCGATTTATATTTTTTCTTCAGCTGTTTTTTTTTTCGCTCTCTCCCATAATTTTCAGTGGAACATGGGGCGACCAGCGCAGCTACCGGACAGCAATTTCAGGACGGGCAGCTGCAAGCTTGATTCTTTCGGTGGATTGATATAGTGGCCCATTGACGGGGCCAACCCCGGGGTTCATCCTTCCCAAAAAGTCTGTGGTGTCGTCGGTCGCTTTGGAATTGTTTCGCGTACGTTGAACCAAATTAATTTGATGTAATTCAATATTGCTCTTCAAACACAGCCGTATAAACGGTTCCTTCCACGCATTGCTTGCTAGAGGCTTGCCGTTCCGTTCATCTGCCGTAACGGTCCACCCTCCGCGTATTCCTATCTGCAGCAGCTTTGTTTCAAGGCATATTAGGATGCACTGTGGAAGTGGGGAGGACAAAAAGGATTGTTAAGCTATATGGGATCTCATGCTGACTTTCACGAGAAGGCGTCGTCATCATTGTACACAAAAACACAGGACATCCTGGGGGGGATGAAGCTGATGCTGGCTGGTTCTATGATGCAGAGTTCAACGGTATTGTGGCATCATAACGGTGGAATTTGATAGCGTGTGGTAACTGGCCGTTGGAAAGTAAACATAAGAGCGATTGTTTGTCTTTTTGATTTGAATTGGATGTTTTTATTTGTATTTTTGTGGTTTAAGATTTTTTTACTTATCATTCTTTTTCTTATGTTTAAATATTTTTTTTAATTCTTCAGACCAGTCATAGTAATAACTTCATCAATCATCAATTCTGGAGTTTTTTTAAAAGGTCCAATAAACCAAATTTCCAGTTTTTTGATTTTTGGGTGTTTTTAAAACCGCCGGTTCACTAAAAAGAGCGAACGAACCGTGGCTCACAAAATAAAGAGCCGCAGTTCTTTTTAAAACTCCGGTGTTTTGAAATAACCATTGAAATATGGAATGATTTTTTAACTTTTGTAAGTTTATAAACATAAATAATTGAATTTCCAATAAATAGCAGTATATTTTTTTTAATACTTCAATGGTTATAAAAATATATACCAAAATTGTACTTTTTCAAGTAATTTAGGATAAAAAACGGCAAGCTAAAGAGGGGCTATTTCCCGACAGTTTAAGAGCTTATTCGTCATATTTCGTATCATTACAACACCACTTAAATTTTTCAAACTTATATTTTTAGTAACCTAGTTTTTTTTTGTAATTTTAAATGTGAATTTCTGAACAAAGTGAAAAACTTTTTATTGTACAACTGATAATATATTAAAGAATAACCGAAAAACAAATATCAGCAAATGAGCATTTCTCTTCGGTCATTCGATTTTTTTTTGTTTTTTTTTTTAATCCGGCTAAGACTTTTTGGGTGCCTTCGGTATGCCCAAAGAAGCAATTTTGCATCATTAGTTTGTCCATATAATTTTCCATAAAAATTTGGCAGCTGTCAATACAAAAATGATATATGAAAATTCAAAAATCTAGATCTTTTGAAGGAATTTTTTGATCAATTTGGTGTCTTTGACAAAGTTGTAGCTATGGATAAGGACTACACTGAAAAAAACGATACACAGTAAAATATTTTTTGGTGATTTTTAATTTTACTTTTTGTCCCTAAAACTTGAATAGCAAAAAACACTATTTTTCTATTTTCTGATATGTTTTAGGGGACATCAAATGGCAACTTTTCAGAAATTTCTAGAATGTGCAAAAACTTTTTGAACGAGTTATAAATTTTTTAATCAATACTGATTTTTCAAAAATTCGAAATATCGGTCGCAAAAAAAATTAACTTCATTTTTAGAGGTAAAATCGAATTTGCAATCAAAAAGTACTTTAGTTAAATTTTGATAAAGTGCACCGTTTTCAAGTTATAGCCATTTTTAGGTAACTTTTTTGAAAATAGTCGCAGTTATTCATTTTTTTAAATTAGTGCACATGTTTGCCCGCTTTTGAAACAAATATTTTTGAAAAGCTGAGAAAATTCTCTATATTTGTTGAACTTTGTTGATAGGACCATTAGATGCTGAGATATTGCCATGCAAAGATTTAAAAACAGGAAAATTGATGTTTTCTAAGTCAACCCACCATTTTCTAGTGTCAATATCTCGGCAACTAATGGTCCGATTTTCAATGTTAAAATATGAAACATTCGTGAAATTGTCCGATCATTTCGAAAACAATGTTTTATTTTTTTTAAATCAAGACTAACATTTCAAAAGGGCGTTATATTCAATGTTTGTCCCTTTTCAAATGTTAGTCTTGATTTATAAAAAAATGTTTTCGAAAACTTCTTCCACATGTTTCATGCAATTTTTGCTTGTATGCAACAGCGATAAACCGTCCTAATTTTCCATACAAACTTTAGAAAAAACCATTCGGTCCTGTCTAAATATTTTTTTGAAAAATTCTAGGTGTACGTGATTCTGGAGACCAAAAACTTCATGCTTCGCCTCGAGTAAAGCCTGCGCAGTCATTTTTGTCATTTTGTAGGTCAATGTAATCAGATTTTTCAAAATTTCGAAACAAAACGTATCGCAAAGTAACATTTTTGCAAAATATCAATGAATTTATAAAAAATGTAACTTTTACGTCTTTTACCGATTCCGAAATTCAAATTTTGTTAAAATTTTAAATAAGTTTTTTTCATGGAAAATGCATAAATAAGCGTTATACAATCCACTGTGTATAGTTAGAATCCATTTCACGAGTATTTTATATGAAAATTTAAATTTTAGCCAATACATGTTTTCTGCAAACAATAGATTTGTATTCTGTTGTATCGGAGGTTCTAGTTTAGATTTTGGGGTTATTGCAAAGAATGCTAGAAATCTGGTAAATTTGGTTCGGAGATCAGATATGGGTAATTCTCCGCCAACTCACACAGCAGTTGCCCCGACCCCTCTTCGATTTGCGTGAAACTTTGTCCTAAGGGGTAACTTTTGTCCCTGATCACGAATCCGAGGTCCGTTTTTTGATATCTCGTGACGGAGGGGCGGTACGACCCCTTCCATTTTTGAACATGCGAAAATAGAGGTGTTTTTCAATAATTTGCATCCTGAAACGGGGATGAGATAGAAATTTGGTGTCAAAGGGACTTTTATGTAAAATTAGACGCCCGATTTGATGGCGTACTCAGAATTCCGAATAAACGTATTTTTCATCGAAAAAAACACTAAAAAAGTTTTAAAAATTCTCCCATTTTCCGTTACTTGACTGTAAAAAAATTTGGAACATGTCATTTTATGGGAAATTTAATGTTCTTTTCGAATCTACATTGACCCAGAAGGGTCATTTTTTCATTTAGAACAAAATTTTTCATTTTAAAATTTCGTGTTTTTTCTAACTTTGAAGGGTTATTTTTTAGAGTGTATCAATATTCTACAAAATTGTAGAACAGACAAATACAAAAATTTTGATATATAGACATAAGGGGTTTGCTTATAAACATCACGAGTTATCGCGATTTTACGAAAAAAAAGTTTTGAAAAAGTTGGTCGTCATCGATCATGGCCGTTCATGGTCACCCGCAACAGACACGGACGACGAAACAAAAAAAAAACGCAAAAAGTAAGTTTTTCAAAACTTTTTTTCGTAAAATCGCGATAACTCGTGATGTTTATAAGCAAACCCCTGATGTCTATATATCAAAATTTTTGTAATTGTCTGCTTTACAATTTTGTAAAACATTGTTACACTCTAAAAAATAACCCTGCAAAGTTAGAAAAAACACGAAATTTTAAAATGAAAAAAAATGTTCTAAATGAAAAAATGACCCTTCTGGGTCAATGTAGATTCGAAAAGTACATTAAATTTCCCATAAAATGACATGTTCCAAAAAATTTTACAGTCAAGTAACGGAAAATGGGAGAATTTTTAAAACTTTTTTAGTGTTTTTTTCGATGAAAAATACGTTTTTTCGGAATTCTGAGAACGCCATCAAATCGTGCGTCTAATTTTACATAAAAGTCCCTTTGACACCAAATTTCTATCTCATCACCGTTTCAGGCTGCAAATTATTGAAAAACACGTCTTTTTTCGCATGTTCAAAATGGAAGGGTCGTACGACGATATCAAAAACGGACCTCGGATTCGTGATCAGGAACAAAAGTTACCCCTTAGGACAAAGTTTCACGCAAATCGAAGAGGGGTCGGGGCAACTTTTCCCGATTTCGTGTGAGTTGGTAGAGAATTACCCATATGTTATTCAGAGTCATATTCATAAGAAAATTGATGGATATGTCTATGAATTCATTGATTTTAATCAACTTTTCTGACGAAAAATCACATAATATCGAACATAATATCGAAAAAAAATCTTCCGAATTAGTATTAAATTGTGAATATCTAGCCACCCTGTCTCAACCCTTAAATTATTTTTATGTAATTTATGAAGCAGGATCTCATCTATTTGTATGATAACTATATCCGGATCATTCACCGGAATTATCGTTGGACAGACACCTGGCAACACTGTCTTAAAGAATAAAAGTCGAGGGTAGTTTCAAACTTTCTGGAGTTTTTTTTTCTTTTTTGAAAAATCTAATAAACCAAATTTTTACTTTTGCTTTTTAGGTGTTTTTTAATACCCCTGACTCAAGGCGGTTCAAAAACACCCAAAAAACAAAATTGGAAATTTGGTTATTCGGACCTTTTCAAAAAAAAAAAAAAAAAAAAAAAACTCCAGCTTTAAGCTCGTTGTTTAAACTTTCTGGCAATGAATGCGGGACATTTTTTTAAAATGGGCAGTAAAGTTGGACAAAATCGAATTTTTGTGATAAAATTTGATTAATCAAGCCATTTTCTTAATGGAGCTGTTCAAAATTTTTGTAATTGTCTGCATTACAACTTTGTAGAACATTGTTGCACTCTAAAAAATAACCCTGCAAAGTTAGAAAAAACACGAAATTTAAAAATGTTTTTTTGTTTTAGATGAAAAAATGACCCTTCTGGGTCAATGTAGAATTGAAAAGTAAATTAAAATTCCCTTAAAATGTCATGTTCAAAAAAAATTTACAGTCAAGTAATGGAAAATGGGATAGTTTTTAAAACTTTTTCAGTGTTTTTTTTCGATGAATAATACGTTTTTTCGAAATTTTGAGTACGCCATTAAATCGAGCATTTAATTTTACATAAAAGTCCCTTTGACACCAAATTTCTAACTCATCATCGTTTCCGGCTGCACATTATTGAAAAACACCTCGAATGCTCAAAAATGAAAGGGGTCGTACAGCCCCTCCGTCACGAGATATCAAAAAACGGACCTCGGATTCGTGTTCAGGAACAAAAGTTAACCCTTAGGACAAAGTTTCACGCAAATCGAAGACGGGTCGGGGCAACTTTTCCCGATTTCGTGTGAGTTGGTAGAGAATTGCCCACATAAAATCAATCAATCAATCTATCTGCAAAATTGTTTCTTTATACAAATAAATTAATTAGACAATGTTTCATTAAATTTATATTGCACTGATAAATCGCTTTGCGAAAACGCAGATTTTTTTAAAAATAATTTTCGGGTAAGCTACAAAAGTTTTCAGATTCGTTATGAAATACAAATTGTGTATCATGCATTACAAAACGGTAGCAAACAAACACCTCGAAGCAGTTCCAAAGTAATTTTCCCATGAATTGAATATTAATTCCACCTTCTCACCACCAGTAATTACGTTGTTTTGCTGGCAATAACAGGAAATGGGCGTAATCAAAAATTTGAAGAGCAGAACAGACCCAGAGTATTCACAGGACATCACGGGCAACCCTCGGCCGAACATCGCCAACCCCTCCACGTTTGATTAGCGGAAATCCATTTAATTGTGAGCGACGACAACGACGTGACGTGACGTTGCGATGGAGATGCTTTTACTGTAATCATAAATTGAGGAAATGCACTTTGGAAAAGGATACTCTCGGAGGTCGTCCGTCAGCGCCGGGGAAATCTGAAAATGATTTCACTCAACCGTGACCCTCCTGGCTTCCGTTCAGAGGGGGTGGTGTTTTTTCGAGGGTGTTTTGGTCGATATGTGGATGGTCGGGAAGGACTGAAATGCATGCGGCAAGTTCCGATATTTATAACGAGGAAAAATATATTTTTCACATTGAACTGGTGGAGTGAACAGGAATTGAGTTGGGCTGTAATTTTCCCCACAGGATGTTGATTGTAGGGTAAAATGTAAACTGTTGTCTTTATTTTAATAATAAATATTTTTTTTCAATAGCAGCTGCAATAAACATAAAATTGAATTGTAGATATGATTACTTTCAAAAAAATACATCGTTTGGAAAGTAACCTTTACCGTTCGAACCAAACAATGAAAAATAAGAAAACACAACCCAAGTTAAAGTAAATGTGACGAGCTGAGTTCCCTAAGTTCCCTCGACGGAATGTGAACGTTTTCCACCACCCTCCGTAATTTTCCTCCCAAACGTCGACCAGGCCAAATAAGCACCAAGTTCATTGTCTGTTCTGTGTGTGTGTTTGGAAGAGGGTGGAAGGAATAAAATCTCCCACCCCAAAAAAGGTCCATGATTTCCTCGGGACTTGGTGCAGTTTTTTAACTGGCGTTCGGTTCGGTAAACAGTTTCAGAATTTTTCCGTTCGGCCAGATTCGAACGGAATTAATGCACGTCGCCCGGCAGAATCACGCAGGGCACGCCAAAAAAAACGGGAGGGGAATTGTTAACCCTCTACTGCCCAAATTTTTTTTTCGAAAATTTTTATTTTTCCCATGTTTAGGAGCTCATTTTGAGGAACTTTTGTTCTACGAAAAACTTTACTTCTCTTGTTTTATGTTTTTCTTGTTTTATTTTTAGTATTTCAATTTGTCTTGTTTAGTTCATGTTTGTTTTTGGTAGTATTTGGCCTATTCTACCACCTCCTATCATTACATTTTACCTATCTAATTTTTTCATGTTTTTACAGTCACTTTTCCAATTTTTTGCTTGTTTTTTACATTTTCTGCTATTGAATGACACCATTATCATTTAAATTGTAAAAAAATGCGTAGAGGCATAGCCAAGGACACTAGAAAAATTACTGCATACTTCTTTTTACTTAAAATATAAGAAATGTTAGTAAAAAACACAGACAAAGTTGACCCCTAAAAAAATTACATTTTTAAAAACATTGGCAAAGTGACATAAAACAAGTAAAACTTCCAACCCATAAATTTTCTGAAATTTTAAGAGTTCTTCTTTCCAATGCATTTTAAAGATCAAAAATTGGTTGAAAAATGGATTTTTGGCGATTTTTCAAATCGAAGCCCGTCTAAAGGCGGGGTTGGGTTGTAGAGGGTTAACTAAACAATGAGGAAAAATAATTACATACTGAGAGAATATACATCATCGTCAAAAGCAACGACAGAGCGGCTTAGCTGGCAACACGCAGAGATGTCTCGCAGAGCAACCCTAAATTGTATTAACGAAAACTCATTTCGATGCTCACATCCGTCGCTTTAAATTTGGCCAAATCGGGGGTGAGGAGTTTGAAATCACGTCGATAGACAGGCTAACTGTGATGTTCAATGTTTTATCGCAGGCTTTTTGAATTATTTTACTGCATAATTTTTAGTTTTTAATACAAGTTCACTAAAAAGAGCTTCACAAAAAAAGAACCGCGTTTTTTTTGTAACTCCGGTCTTTTTAAAGATCCGTTCCAAGAAAGAATGATTTTTGAACTTGTGTCTATTTTTTAGTTTATAAATAATTATATTTGTTTATGGAATTTCCAAAAAGTTTTAGTATTAAATTCGTTTTTGAGAAATGAAAATGTAATTTAAAATATGTCAATGCTTGTAAAATAATGCCAAATTTGTCAAAATTATCCCACGGTGTACTGTTTCAAGTGCCTTAAGACAAAAAATGGCAGGTTAAAGAGGAGCTTTTTTCCCAAAATTTGAGTTATTTTGTTGGGAGGACTATTGAAACTTTCTCTTCAATTTACATTAAAAGAACCTTTATGCCAAAATGAACACTACTTAAAAGTTTTTCAACCCATATTTTCAGATTCCTAATTTTCTATAAAATTACTCCAAAACTGAACGATTTTCTAAACAAAAAAAAATAAAACATTTTATTACACAACTGATCGTGAAGATACATTAAAGTAATACGCTTATGATAAAGACTAAGAAGGAGGTATACGGAAAAACTAATTTTCTGTTTTTTTATTTACTTTTAAGCTTTAAAAGTTGCTTCTCAAAATGTTTATCTTTTGATAATTTTTATATGAGCATTTCTCTACGAAAGCGGTCTTTTTTATTTTAATTTTTGTATTTTTTAATCCAGCTGAAACTTGTTTGGTGCCTTTGGTATGCCCAAAGAAGCCATTTTGCATCATTAGTTTGTCCATATAATTTTCCATACAAATTTGGCAGCTGTCCATACAAAAATGATATATAAAAATTCAAAAATCTGTATCTTTTGTTGGAATTTTTTGATCGATTTGATGTCTAAGCACTACACTGAAAAAACATGATACACGGTAAACAAAATTGATTTTTAATTTATTTTTTGTCACTACAACTTTATTTGCAAAAAAACACAATTTTTATTTTCATTTCATTTTCTGATATGTTTTAGGAGACATCAAATGCCAACTTTTCAGAAATTTTCAGAACGGGCAAAAAATCTTTGACCGAGTTATGAATTTTTTAATGAATACTGATTTTTTCAAAAAATCGAATTTGCAATCAAAAAGTACATTAGAGCAACTCTCTACGAAATCGGCCGATTTCGACCATTTTTATTTTTTGTATTTTTTTATTAGGCTCAAACTTTGTGGAAGCCTTCCCTATGACCAAATAAGCTATTTTGCGTCATTGGTTCACCCATACAAGTCTCCATACAATTTTGGCAGCTGTCCATACAAAAACGGTATGTAAATATTCAAACAGCTGTAACTTTTGAGTGAATTTTCTGATCAATTTGGTGTCTTGGGCAAAGTTGTAGGTATTGTTGAGGACCTTTGCGAAAAAATAGGTACAAGGAAAAAAAAATTTGCTGATTTTTTAATCAACTTTTTTTTTCACTAAAACTCAATTTCCCAAAATACGTATTTTTTTATTTTCAAGATTTTTTGATATGTTTTAGGGGAAAAAAATCCGCAACTTTTGAGCCATAGAGAAACATGGTCAAAAAATCTGCCGCCGAGTTATGCATTTTTGAAAAAAATAGTGATTTTTGGAAAAAATTGAAGTTTCATGCAAAAACAAGTTTGACATTTTTTTTTAATGCAAAATTGAATTTGCAATCGAAAAGTACTCTACAGTTTTTTTTGATAAAGGGCTCCGTTTTCAAGATATAGCCACCGAAAGTTTGATTTTAGCGAAATATTTGCAGTTTTTAAATTTTTAAAAATGGTGACCATGAAAGACCATTTCTAAAAATATTTTTTTTGAAAAGTTCAGAAAATTTGCTATAAAATTGTCTAAGAAACATTGAAGATTGGACCTCGGGTTGCTGAGATAGAGCTGCTTTAAGAAAAAGAAACACGAAAATTGAAGTTTTCTAAATCTTACCAAAACAACCCATTATTTTCTAATGACGATATCTCAGCAACTAATGGTCCTATTTTCAATGTTAATACATGAAACATTCGCGAAATTTTCCGATCTTTTCGAAAAAAATCTTTTGAAATTTTTTAATTCAAGACTAACTTTTTAAAAGGGCCAAACATTGAATATTACGCCCATTTAAAATGCTAGTCTTGATTTAAAAAAATGATTTGGGGAAATATTATATTTTTTTCGAAAAGATCGAAAAATTTCACGAATGTTTCATGTATTAACATTGAAAATCGGACCATTAGTTGCTTAGATATCGTCATTGGAAAATGGTGGGTTGTTTTGGTGAGATTTAGAAAACCTCAATTTTCGTGTTTCTTTTTCTTAAAGCGGCTCTATCTCAGCAACCCGAGGTCCAATCTTCAATGTCTCTTAGACAATTTTATAGCAAATTTTCTGAACTTTTCAAAAAAAATATTTTAAGAAATGGCCTTTCAAGTGCACTATTTTTAAAAATTTAAAAACTGCAAATATTTCGCTAAAATCAAACTTTCGGTGGCTATATCTTGAAAACGGAGCCCTTTATCAAAAAAACTGTAGAGTACTTTTCGATTGCAAATTCAATTTTGCATTAAAAAATAATGTCAAACTTGTTTTTGCATGAAACTTCGATTTTTCCAAAATCACTATTTTTCAAAATTCATAACTCGGCAGCAGATTTTGACCATGTTTCTATGGCAAAAGTTGCGGATTTCCCTAAACATATCAAAAAATATCGAAAATCAAAAATACGTATTTTGAAATTGAGTTTCTGTGAAAAAAGTTGATTAAAAATCTGCAAATTTTTCCGTGTACCTATTTTTTTTCTCAAAAGTCCTCAACAATACCTACAACTTTGCCGAAGACACCAAATTGATCAGAAAATTCACTCAAAAGTTACAGCTGTTTGAATATTTACATACCATTTTTTTACGGACAGCTGCCAAAATTGTATGGAGACTTGTATGGGTGAACCAATGACACAAAATAGCTTATTTGGTCATAGGGAAGGCACCTACAAAGTTTGAGCCAAATCAAAAAATACGAATAAAATTCATTTCCGGTTTTGGTAGAGAATTGCTCATTAGTGAAATTTCAAGTTATAGCCATTTTATGTAACTTTTTTGAAAATAGTGTCGCAGTTATTCATTTTTTTTAAATTAATGCACATGTTTGCCCATGTTTGATACAATTCTCTATATTTTGCTTTTTTGATTTATATTCATACGACCCTTAGTTGCTGAGATATTGCCATGCAAAGATAAAAAAAGGAAAATTGATATTTTCTAAGACTCACCCAAACAACCCACAATTTTCTAGTGTCGATATCTCAGCAACTATAATGGTCCGATTTACAATGTTAAAATATGAAACATTGCTGAAATTTTCCGATCTTTTCGAAAACATTATTTTCAAAAAAAAATCAAGACTAACATTTCAAAAGGGCGTAATATTGAATGTTTTTCTTGTTTTGATTTTTATTGTTTCAAAGATTATCAATTTCGAGTTTATCTATAAAAATGTCATGGTAAGAAATCTGCAAAAAAAAATTCCGTGTACCTATTTTTTTTCTCAAAAGTCCTCAACAATACCAACATTGCTGAAATTTTCCGATCTTTTCGAAAACATTATTTTCAAAAAAAAATCAAGACTAACATTTCAAAAGGGCGTAATATTGAATGTTTTTCTTGTTTTGATTTTTATTGTTTCAAAGATTATCAATTTCGAGTTTATCTATAAAAATGTCATGGTAAGAAACGATTCTTTTCGCGATGTCGATTAAAGTTTGCGCCATCAATCTTAAGCAGTTTAATGTCGCTCCTGATCCACTAAAATTCTTCCACCCAATATGTTCGCATTTCGAGAACCTTCAATATAGGCATTCCAAATCACTCCACTCAGAGAAAAATAGTGATTGATTCTTTCGCTTCTAATCCATTCCTTGTCACTCAAAAAACAGAAGCCGGAGGACAAATAAGTAATTTCCTCACTATTATTCCTCACACTTGATGTGTGTGAGCGAGAAGCGACGCGCGTGATAAGGCTTCCCAGCTCCGGTTCCCATACTTTCGGTGCAGATTCTTCCCCCTTTTCCGAAGTGCTCATCTCCGCCTGTTCAGGAAAATTTTTCCCAAACCTATCGGAATTGTGGGAGGAAATTGGTTCGCACAGTGCAGCCAGCAGCGAGCGAGGGGGTGATTATGAACGGAAAAATGGGGGAATTTGATATGAGTGTGCGAAAAAATGCTGATGAATGGTATCTTATCAAAATTTGGTTCAAGAGAAGTGTGTGCCGATGCATAAGCAGATCTTCAGAACTTGGTGGAATGAAGAGGTTTTTGAGGGTCTGCGAAATCAATTGATCTTTGAAGAATCGTGCCACACATTGTCTGCTAGCTTCCGATGGGTTGATTGAAAAATTGTTACAGAAAACGTGAAAAGAAATCTTTGACATATGGAGAACCCAACTGATGTTGCAGCGATTGATAGAGAGTATAATAAAAACCAATAATTTATCGATACTTACTTTTGAACGATTCGGAGCAATCGACCATAAGGCTTCAGTTGGTTAGGGATGCTCATTTAAAAATGTTTTGTTTCTATTAGAATGCGATGTTGTTATGCTTATTTTGATTACAAGGATACATTTTTGTATTTTCAAGCAAATATTATTTGAACATCTCTAAAAATATCCTTTTTTCGTATCACACCCGTTTTGGCTCGTGGCTCCTTTTGCAGCTCTTTCTTCTCCTAGATTCCACTTATGCTGCAGCATCATCCTGTCTGAGACGCATGTATCGTTATGTGTGCTTGTCGTAAATTAGGTGATCTTCCTCCCCCCGGTGAATGGAAACAGCTGGCAAAGGTATTGAATTGCCACCGCTTTTTTTCCTTCATGTCTTGCTTGATTCAGTTTTCTCTGTTGAGACTGATGGCATGTGCCAATTGTTTGCACATTTTCGAGATGTGTGTACGTTTTGGTTGGATTCAGCCGAAAAAAGGGGATGGTTTGATGCTCATCAGCTGACGAAAGGTGCAAACCAGGTTAGGTTTTGGTGGCAACAGTTGGCGGGTAATTGAAGGTGAAGTGATTTTTATAACCGGATTTTTTGATGAATTTCATGTTATGTTTAACTGTTTCGTTACACTGTTCAAAACTCCAAATACACTTTTAAACATTATCTTAAAATAATGCCCCTTTTTACCTCGCCGTAAATCTACTTGTTTACTGTCACTAAACAAGTACGCGTGCCACCGTGAGTCCGAGCCCAGGGTGCTTCATTATGCAGTGGAAAGTGTACATTTACATGCAATGCGCCGTAAAATTAATCGAGCGAAGCAATTCTGAGTTGGAAAACGCGAAATTTGCCTATATTCGTCACCCCCAGGTTTTTTTTCGTGTTACTTTTACTACAACCCCAACTTGTCTTTTTTTCTTTCACTCTTTTTTTCTGGTGAGGGTGTATCACACGTGGTATCAGTATAGTTTGGCAAATGGAATACGGAATGGAACACCTGCCGGCGGCACGCGTGTGGCGACCGATATGGGTGGCACCGCGAACGAGGGAGAACCACCTCGGCTGTAGATTGTTTGTAATTAAAAAGAAGGGGTTCGGCACTAGTTTCGCCAGATTGTTTGGAACGGTCGAGAATTTTTCAATGTATAAAATATTGCATTTGGAAGCGTTTAATGGAAATCAAGAAGATAGTTTAAAAAAAATTATCAATTTTCTTATTATTTCAATTAAAAATCTAAATTGTTATACAATAAGCTGACATATACACACAATTTTGTGAATAAACCAAATTCTTATTCTTTATTTTAGCGCTAATCAATTGATGGATCGAAAGTCAAACAAATCAACTTAAATAAACGTAGTTCATTTGGGATAAAAACTCTCAAAATATCTCGATATCTCAGCCTTCATTGTGCACACTGGAATCACTGAAAGAGCTTTACTTAAAATATGAGCCGATTTGGTCAACGTGATGAGATATCGAGGCAGCTTTTTTTACCTTGAGATTGTAGTATCTCAGCAAGTTTTTATTTCATTTCTTAAAATTTTTAATTCAAACCGGTTGAAATTTACATTAAAATATACCTTTTAAAGAGGTACAAACCTTCGGATAATCGAACTTAGGATAAGCGAAAATTGGGATAATCGATGCTTCGGATAATCGAGTCTGGACTGTATCGTTGACACGGTGCTCAAAATACCGCTATTATGAAAAAAATGCAATCCGAGATTTTGGGGTCAGCCATTTTAAAATGTTATTTCCGACTTTTTCAAAGAAAATCTATATAATCAATACAATTTCAGCACTTTAAAGAATATGCATTTCGAGATAATGATGAATTTTGCTTCATATGACTGCCAAGTTGGAAATAACATTCAAAAATGGCTGTATCTCAAGAACTACATCAGCAAACTTTTTGAAACTTTGCCCAGAGATACTGGACAGTCATATGAAGCAAAAAACATCATTATCTCGAATTGCATATTGTTTGAAATGCTAAAATTGTATAGATTGTTTTGATTTTCATATTGATAATCGGATGTAACATCTTTAAAGGGTTGTATCTCAAAAACTACATCAGCACAATGTTTTTTTATTTTTTGAACAGAGGTTCCCTATGGTGTAAGGAATCGATAGACCCCAAAATCTCGGATTGCATTTTTTTTTTCATAATAATGGTATTTTAAGCACCGTGCGTTGACTGAAATGGTGACCACTTAGGAATATTTTCCCATAATTTGTATTCTTTTGAAGGCTTTATCTGAACAACATAGGTTGAATGAAAGGTGTTAAAATAACAAACAATTTTTGTCAAAAAATCAACATTTTATTAAAAATACCATTCGATGATCAATAAGTTTTGACGTACAACAATGATTTTTTGGGATTGTTGTTTTTGAAGCACTATATCTTGAAAGTCGTTAGTATTGGTCCACTGAAACAAATTTGTACTCAGGCTTGTATGGAGACACCAATAATGCAAAATGGCTTATTTGGAAATATGTAATCGAGTGACAAAGTTTCATCCAATTTAACAAAAATAGGAAACTGAAAATTTCATTCTCGGCTTAAGAAATTTATGAGCAAAGTTTCCTTAAAAAAAAGGATCAGCGATCAAGTTTCAGAACAATCCCTTTTCATGTAATTGTAAATTATTGTAAGTGTTGATAGTCAAATTTTTCGTAGTGTAACTAATAAAGCCGTAGCAAATATTTTTTGATGATTATTGTGTCAATTGAATGAAAAATGTGCTTTAAAACCAGTCCAGTTGTTTTACAATCATTTGTTTTTCAAGATATCTAAATATCGGCGAATGTTTTTTTTTGCCCAAACAATTTTTTTTCGGAACTGTACATTGGAAATTTACAAACATTAAAAAAATATCGAGCCCTAATATGCAAATGTGACTACCAACATAGGAAAATGTATTTTACACAATTAAGTTGATTTGACTTCTATCTCCAATAAAATAAAAAAAAATTGTTATGTCTCATCACATTGAATAAAGCGATAGAAGAAAGGAAAGGATTTTCGAAACTCAAAACTAGTTAACTGAGCAGTTCTCTACGGAATCGGTCTTTTTTCTTTAATTTTAATTTTTGTATTTTTTAATCGGACTGAAACTTTTTTGGTGCCTTTGGTATGCCCAAAGAAGCCATTTTGCATCATTAGTTTGTCCATATAATTTTCCATACAAATTTGGCAGCTGTCCATACAAAAATGATATGTGAAAATTCAAAAATCTGTATCTTTTGAAGGAATTTTTTGATCGATTTGGTGTCTTCGGCAAAGCTGTAGGTATGGATATGGACTACACTGAAAAAAAATGATACACGGTAAAAAAAAATTTGGTGATTTTTAATTTAACTTTTTGTCACTAAAACTTGATTTGCAAAAAAACACTATTTTTAATTTTTTTTATTTTTTGATATGTTTTAGAGAACATAAAATGCCAACTTTTCAGAAATTTCCAGAATGGGCAAAAAATCTTTGACCGAGTTATGATTTTTTGAATCAATACAGATTTTTCAAAAAATCGAAATATTAGTCGCAAAAATTTTTCAACTTCATTTTTCGATGTAAAATCGAATTTGCAATCAAAAAGTACTCTAGTGATTTTTTGATAAAGTTCACCGTTTTCAAGTTATAACCAATTTTAGGTAACTTTTTTGAAAATAGTCGCAGTTTTTCATTTTTTTAAATTAGTGCCCATGTTTGCCCATCTTTGAAAAAAATATTTTTGAAAAGCTGAGAAAATTCTCTATATTTTGCTTTATTGAACTTTGTCGATACGACCTTTAGTTGCTGAGATATTGCCATGCAAAGGTTAAAAAACAGGAAAATTGATGTTTTCTAAGTCTCACCCAAATAACCCACCATTTTCTAATGTCGATATCTCAGCAACTATAGGTCCGATTTACAATGTTAAAACATGAAACATTCGTGAAATTTTCCGATCTTTTCGAAAAAAATATTTTATAAAATTTAAAATCAAGACGAACATTTCAAATGGGCGTAATATTGAATGTTTATTAAAAAAAAAAAGAGCGAAAGTTGTTACAAATCGAAAATGGGATACACTTTATCAAAATGTAACCAAAGTATTTTTAGATAAACAATTCAATTTTACACTCAAAAATGATGTTTGGCAATTTCTTTCGAGATTTCCTCAAAACACTATAGTTTGAAAGATGTCACAGCTAGAGAATTGCACTTCTTATAAGTTAATTTTTTTCTAAAATATTAATAAAAATGTTGTAAAAGATAATAATTCCAAATCGGTTAGGTAGATTCTTATCAATATATGTTTTTTGGATGTTAGTTAGACTTGATCAATCTTCTAAATCTCAGCAATTATTTCGTAGATTTTATTAAGAAAATTGTGTATGGATAATAAAATAAGATAGTGAGTTTTATATTATTTCATTAAATTTAAGATCTGTTCAAAATCATAATGAGAAAAGCTGGATATTTTTATTGAATAAATTCTCCGCAGGCCACGGTTGCTGCACATTCAAAAAAGCGTCGAATCTGGCCTGGCCAGCGCCAGAATTCCCAATCTTCCATCATGATGCAACGCAGCACAAACCACACTCTGTGCCGACTGACTAAGGGTGTGGGTTCGAATCCAACATTACAAAAGGGAAAATCGTCCGAAGTAGTCTCTTTACGTGTGCTGCATGTCTGTATGGTGAAACGACGAACCTCGCGTGGAAATCGGCGTCGCGGGTGGATTTAGGGTGGTGGTGTGTGCGTTTTTCGATTTTTTCTTTGCTTCTTCTTCTACCAAGCTGGTGTGGTTGTGAATGGCTGCTAGTAGTAGTGGTTGTAGTAGTAACGCTATTAGAGGGCACTATACAATTTTATGATTCAGCAGGAACTTGCGAAAGCAACACAACAATAAATGAATCGAGGGTGTCCGAGGATAATGTAAGGGTATGTGACACTGTGGTGTGGAAGGTGGGAGGGGGAGTTGGGTGGTTTAGGGTGATGGGTTCACGTTGACTGGTGAAACTGAAGGGAGACGCGATGTCGCGGTACAGCGTCGTTCTGTTCTACCCCTGCCATCCTGAACTTGTGTGGAAGCTATAGAACAGTGAGAAGCGAAGTGTTTTGATTTAGTCGTTGAGGAAATTCTGTTACTAAGGAAGTGCAATTGCCTGAGTGATTGCGTCCAATTATAAGTGATATAATGCTTCGGTTGGAGTGTGTTGCAAGGGATCGATGGAGGGGGAAAAGCTTTTTTACCGTTTTCGATTAAAATTACTTTTTTCATATGGAAATAGAATCCTTCATCTAGAAATGATTTAAATGCATTTCTTGTATAGGGGAAAGTGGGGCAAGTGTAACAAGCTAAGGAAATGCTCGTTATAACCCATTAAAAAGTTAAAAAATCTGTCGGATTTTATTATAATCATCTTATTCTAGGTCTTGACTAAGACTTTGTTAAAAAAAGTTTTTAAAAAATCCTGTTTTTTAATGTGAAAAATTGATTTTAAAATTTTGATTTTCCGTACGTTCTACTCAACTAGTGGGGCAAGACGAACAACCCGTTGGGGCAAGAGGAACAATGCATTAAAAAACATGTTAATTTGCTAACAATTGAACTGTTATCAATTAGATACATCAGATTAGAATGTATTTGAATGGTTTCTTCATTTTTAGATTAAATAATAATATTTTACTAAAAGTTTTATCGTTTTTACGAAAAAAAATACTACTTCGATAAATAGTAAATTTTAGTAATATCACTATACTTTGTATGAACATTTTTTTTAACGATTGTTTATCAGTTCTTAAGTACTTTCATGTATTTATTTCCCAATAAAATATGTTCTTGCAGCAATTCGTAATTTTTCCATACTAAAAATCCATATGGTACACTTGCCCCACATGAACAAGATTTTTTAAAAGCTCTCAACAAAAATAACCAAAAGTTAAATCATACTTTGTAATAGTGGCATGTCATTTGTAGGGACACTACTGATCTAGGAAAAATAGCATTTTGATAAAATGAGCCTTAAAACGAACCCTAAGCCTTATTTTGTACTTTCCAAATATTATAAGAAAACAAAGGTTTTGAAAAAAACTTCATTAAATCTTATGCCCCGTGGCGTTTACGTCATTTTGGCGGTTATGTGGTAGTAGAATCAGCTAATTGCATTGCTAGCAACAATTCCTCATACTGGAAATAATCAAAATTGTAAAAATTACGGCCGTAGGAGCGATTGTTCCTCTTGCCCCATATGGTCGTCTTGCCCCACCTTCCCCTAACTTTACTTTACGTTTTGAAACACGGAGAGAATTTGCCTGCATACTTATGATAATTGACACACAGACGGTAGATTGTATTCTAATTTATGGCTCAAATTTGCCCCACTGTACAGTACAAACCGGTTCTTGAAATCCACCACCCCACCAAACTCAATCCCATTCTCCACACAGCAACGAATCGTGGAAAAACGAACGCAAAAAGAGCCTCACCACGAAGAAAAAAAGAAAGAAAATAAAAACGCGCGAGGAAAAAGTAAACTTTAATGGCCCTTCTCCGGGGCGGTAAAGTTCCGGACCTGTGTCGAACGGGATCGAGCAGCGCCCTTTTTATCCGCAGCGCCAGATCTAACGTTTTCAACAACAATCCGATGCCGAACAAACGACGACAGGGGTGCACCCCAAATCCTGGCAAAACTTGCACCCTGCTCAAACGGTATAGAGAGGTTCCAGAGAGGCGATCTTCAGCTTTTCATCTGATGATGTGTACAACTATCAGCCGGCTTCAGTCCTGATACAGTGTGGGGTAAAATTTGAGGAACGTGTGTGTATTTATGAGAAGCTACAGAAGCAAATATTCCGCTGATTTTTTTTGTTACAAGCAGCAACATAGTAATAATAATCAGCGTTTATAATCATTTTTAACATATTTGAGTTATTTCAAAAACATGTTGAGTTTTTGTGCATTTTAGTTGTACTATATTTTTCAAAACTTATAATTTAAAAAAAAACAAATAATAACAAATCGACTGTACTGCTGTAAAATGCATTTTCCATGCCTCTAGCCCTCTACTGTCTAAATTTTTTTTCGAAGATTTTCATTTTTCGCGTGTTACGAGGTCATTTTGGCCACTTTTGTTTTACGAAAAACTTTACTTCTCTTGTTTTATGTTTTTCTAGTTTTATTTTTAGTATTTTAATTTGAATTTATCTTGTTTAGTTTATCTTTGTTTTGCAGCAATTCCCCACGAAAACAGCATGATTCGAAAAAAATGTGCTCCGATCGGGCTCAAAATTTTTCTGGGGGATCCTTGGCCGAAATAATTAGACCCGTATTTTTTTTTTGTTTGGCCATTAAGGTGACCTACGCCGTGTTAGGGTGGTTCGAAAAATGGCAATTTTCGTCGAATTTTGCAAAATCCACTTTTTCAAAAAATCATATCTCCGCGCCATTTTATCCGATTTTAGCTGTCCTAGACGCAAATGAAAGGTGATTAGTTTGGCTATTTAGGAAAAATAGCAAGAAGCTTCAAAAATATAGCTTAACATTTGAAAATATCGTATGAAAACTTGGAATGCTGCTTTGAAGGTCTCGGGACCAAAGAGCCTATGTCTGAAAATATTTTTATCGGATTCCTCGGAAAATTTCACATAACATATCAAAAAATGGTGAAGTTATGTTTTCGATACTCTGAGATACGATTTTTTGAAGATAAAAACTGGGTTTTTCGACGCGGGAAAAAATCGTCTTTTTTCACTAAAACTGTGATAACATTAAAATTTCCGCGATGACCTGTACATGTTAGGGTACCAAATTTTAAAGTTATCGCAATTTTAGTGAAAAAAGTCGATTTTTTCCCGTTTTCGTCATTTTCCCATTTTTGCGCGTGGCGCGTCGAAAAACCCAGTTTTTATTTTCAAAAAATCGTATCTCAGAGTATCGAAAACATAACTTCACCATTTTTTGATTTGTTATGTGAAATTTTCCGAGGAATCCGATAAAATTATTTTTAGAAATAGGCTCTTTGGTCCCGAGACCTTCAAAACAGCAAATAGCCAAACTAATCATCTTTCTTTTGCGTCTAGGACAACTAAAATCGGATAAAATGACGCGGAGATATGATTTTTTTTAAAAAAGTGGTTTTTGTGAAAATCGACGAAAATTGCCATTTTCGAACCACCCTAACACGGCGTAGGTCACCCTAATGGCCAAACAAAAAAATACGGGTCTAATTATTTCGGCCAAGGATCCCCCAGAAAAATTTTGAGCTCGATCAGAGAACTTTTTTTTCGAATCATGCTGTTTTCGTGGGGAATTGCTGTTTGTTAGTATTTGGCCTATTGTACCACCTCCTATTATTACATTTTGCCTTTCTAACTTTTTCATGTTTTTCAAGTGACCGAAACTTTTTCAATTTGCTTGTTTTTCACATTTTCTGCTCTAGAATGGCATTATAGTTTAAATTGTAAAACAATGCGTAGAGGCATAGTCTGGGACACTACAAAAATTACTGCATACTTCTTTTTACTTAAAACATAGGAAATGTTAGTGAAAAACACAGCCAATGTTGACTCTTAAAAAATGACATTTTTAAAAACATTGGTAAAGTCGCAAAAAAAATATCAACCTTAAAAGACTCTAAAGTTATAAGAGTTCTTCTTTACAATGCTTTTTAATGATCAAAAATTGGTAAAAAATAGATTTTTGGCAATTTTTTAGATCGAAACCCGTCTAGAAGCGAGGTTGGGTTGTAGAGGGTTAAGCATTAAAATGTTTTAATTATGGCTTGTTAAATATTTCAATGTTTATACCGTAAAACGGGGTGACTTTGATAGCCGGGGTGGCTTTGATAGGTTTGAGATTTTTCCGCAAAATGAAGAGTACAAATTAAATACGTACGGAATGGTTTGGAACCATACTGACCATGGTAGAGAAGTACTCAAAGTACCTCAAGAAGAACTTTTCATGACATTTTGAAAGGTTTAAAAAGTTAGTTAACTATTATTAAGAAAATGTTGTTGAAAGGCATTATTTCAAACTTCTCAAAGTGTCATGATTTTCTCAATGAACATGATTTTGAATCGGAAAATGGAATACATTTTCGGATTCTTTGCACAATTTTCCACTAGAAGAAGGTAAACTAATTTTATAATTATGAAATAATATGTGTTTTTGAAACACAATTAAAAAAATTGCCAAATTTATAGGCAATTTCAGTTAAACAAATTTCATATGAAATGTGAAAACATGTTATTCGTGCATCGAATTCAGTTCAAAATATAATATATATCGATAATTTTATGAGAAATACTAGATTCAACGAATTTCAGGCAAAATTCCGACTTTTTAACAACTTTACCTAAAATTTTTAAGTATTTTGTTAAAAAGCCTTAGAACTTAGTTAACTTATATAAACATTGATTTTTTTTCTTGAAAACTATATCATCAACCTTAGTGATGGTTCATTTAACGTAAAAATGATGTTTGAACACCTATAATTTGATTTTAACAAGAAAAACTATGACTATCAAAGTCACCCCGGAATTTAAAATGAGAATTTTTAACGTAACTATTTTTCTGAACATTATAGAAAAATAACTTTTACAGAAATAGTGCATGAACTTTGTGTGGCCTACCCCAGTACATGTTTTAAAAATAAAAATCTTGAGAAAAACCTGTCCAGTTGGGAAATATTTCAAAAATAAATTTAAATCCTATCAAAGTCATCCCGGTTTACGGTATTTTCATGCTTTTATTTTAATGTCTTTGAAACTAGTTTTAAGCAAATTTTCAAACAAACAAAAAAAAACTTTTTGCATTTATTTTTTTGTATGAATTTTTTGATGCATTTTTTTTAGAATGCCGCACAAAATGGTCCTTTTCGGAAGCTAATAACTTTTCAGCAAAAATTCCTAAAATATGGTATCTTCGAAAAAGTTGTTCTAAATTTAATGAATGTCCTACATCGAAAGAAAGCAGAAAGCCCGGATTTTGACCACACCAAATTTCCTAAATTGTATGGGACATGGATGACAATTATAAAGTAGACAAGAATTCAAGAATTCAAAGAATCAGCAGAAAGATTTTCCTGACCAATTAGAATGAATTTTCTTGAAGAAAATCATAACACTTCGAGCACAGCTTCGAGAGTGTTGAAAGTTACTAGCAACATTTCCTCAACTTTATGTTTATAATGCTTAATTCTCGTGAAAACTTACCTTTTTTCCATGATATTTTAAAATCTTTTAATCTTATAAAAAGGTAAATCTTTGTTAATTTCATAATTCACGAAAAAAAATACTCTTCTTTTTAATATCGTCAAATCTTGAAACCATTTAATATTAAAATAGTATAAACACGAAGAGAATTCTCTATAAGAATTTCATAATTCTCGTGAAAATTTACTGTTCTTTTACAAAATCTGTCAAAACACACGACCGTCACTGTACTTCAGCACAACTCCCATTCTGAAGCTCACATAGAACTCGAGGCAAATAAAACTACACCAGAATAAAAAGAAAGGGAGAAACAGACCGTCCCCGTGCCAGCACCACGTACGAATCGTCATCGCCGGTCGTTGGTGAATGAGATCGAGCGCACCTGGTCAGGGTCCGGGGCCAGCCTAAAAGTGGCAGATGGAACCGATGGAAATCTGGTTCGCTGCCGGTTGACGCCTATGTTGCCTCTATGTATTGTTGTTTGAGTTTGCTGAAGCGCCTTTTTAAGCCTTCGGGTAGAATGAAATTGGCACGAGCCAGACTAACGGATTTTTTGGGTTTTATTATTATTATTTTTATTTTGAGTTTGGTTTGAGATTTCCAAATTTCTACAAATCCAATAAATCGTTTGTAAAAAAGGCACGTTATCCTGATTCAATTAAAAAATTACCCTCAATTGGAGCACCTTAAACTGTCTGGAATTATCTAATGTCAAGGTTACCATAAAACATACAAAGCCTCACTTGTTACGCACCACTCCTAAGACTTCTGATTTCCCCCTTTTTATATTACATCTTAAGGAGCAAGGTGCTCCTTTATACTTTTTTTCCCTCCCAAACTCAAATGTCTACACGGTTGAATTAATATATTCCCCTAAAGAAAACTTTCTTCAATTCCTCAAGGGGAAGCAAAACACACTCACCAACACAAACGCAGCAAGTCATTTTCCTTCCTTATTTTTTTTGCTTTGTGGATTCGTCTTTTCAGCAAAAGAACTCCGGGCTCGTCAGCTGTGATTTTGTCCCTTTAAATTTGGTGTTTTCTTCTGGCTCCGTTTTATGTTCTCTTACGTCACAAGACACCTGGAAGACTTGAATGCCATGGTGAGCAAGGTAGCCTAGGAAGATTTAGTGCGAGGGCACGTGCCACCACGTGTGAAGGAATGCGCGGGATTTGGCTTTTTTAACTGTGTTTTGACATTTTTATTACTATTTCTTATCTTGAAAAATATTTTTAAGCGAACACGTTTATTAAAACAACAGATTCCAAAGTAAGGTGCATACAATTACAGTAACATTAATACAATCTAATACAAGGGAAAACTATAATTTAGTTCACAGTAATAAAATAAGTCAATTTAGAAAGTGTAAAATTGGCAGGTTTGGCCATTCTTGGGGGAATGAGGATGCAAAACACAGTAAAAAATAATGTAAATTTGGAAGCTGTAATTTTGTAACGTTGAATATTACCTCTTTTATGATGTAATTTTACCTCAATTTAGACTGAAAAAGTGACATTACACCAGAAAAGTGGTAAAATTACACATTTCCATAGGTAAAATTACACCTTTTTTCTGACATAAAAGATGTACCCCTTCCCAGATGTAATATTACCATGTTTTTTTTCTGTGTAGGAATTATTTGTTTTGAACGTTTTTGCTTAAAAACTTAACAAAAATCTAGGGCACTTTTATCAAAGTTTAATGCTTATAATTATTTTAAAACTTCTTGTGAAATATGTGAATTTCCATGCCATTTTTTTCGTTTTTTTTTTTGCAAATGTCTAAAATATAACGGGCAAAAACTTACAAATTATGAATGTTGTTTCGAATAAATCAATTTCTCATAATTTTCATATTGTTTGAAACATGAAGGGTTCTTGATTTTTTTTTTGTTTTACTAAATGTATTTTATATAGAATTCATTGACATTCTTTCAAACATGTTCAGTGCAATAATGTTTTAATAATTTCCTCGAGTTCTAGTTTTTTCGGTTATGTTCGGTTAGCATCTTAATGTTTTTTGTAAGAGATTTTTATTCAAGATTTGTTGGCTGTTTAAATTTTTCTTTAGACAATTGCATTCCATTGACCATGAGCAGGATATGAAAAATTGTTAAAGCAAATCGCTGAGAATTTATTCTTTTATTGCAAGAGTAGAAAAATATTTAGTAATGACTTTTTTTTATCTTTCTACATAAATTAAAGCCATGAAAAAATAGGGCTTCGCAGCCATCAATGGAAAATTTTGAAAATTATTCCTAAAAAACCCGTTGAAATAGCCTAAAAACTCGCTGGGCTAACCATAAAGCTTACTAGAATACCTTAAAATCCAGCTAAAATAGCTAACAGACTTTCTGAAAACATACAGCTTTTGAGACTGACAGCATTTTTCCAGCTTACAAATTAGTAAAATTTGCTAATATTTTAGCTAGATTTACTATTTTTTGGACCTGGTTCCAGCTATCAAATCCAGGATTTTTTTTTAGGATTTCTAACTAAAAAAAATGGTGGTTGAAAAAACAACCAATTTTTTTAGGATTTTTAACTGATTTTTAGTAAGATTCACGATAAACCTTCTTTCCGTGTGTGGTTGTTTGTGTGCATGGGGTGATTGGTCAGTATAATTGAATAATGCCGTCATATGTGCAGTGCTTCTGGGGACGCGCAGTCCTATTTTTTCGCGATAATTTTCGTCTCTTTTGTGTGGCTGTTTGTGCGTAATGTTCCGTCAGTGCAAGCGGATGGTTGTGTTTGTGTGCAAAGTGCCCTTTCTTCATCATCGCTGGTTGGAAGGCAATTTGACGGTTGAGTTCGTTAGTTTTACAGCGTAAAATAATATTTTGATTCATCAAGAACGTTGCGTGGTGTGCGAGTCTTTTTTTTGTGTTGAAAAGACCTTCCCATAGCTCCGCAGCTCGGAGGGCTCGACGTCGGTTGTTTATGTGTTAAGCCCTCTCCATAGCATCGTAACAGAAAGAAGATCGGAAGGCATTTGATGGTTGAGTTCGTAGCGTCGTTTCCGTAACAAATTTATGAATTAAATGGTTATATAATTAAAAATCAGACTACGCTATCATTGCAGCATTGCGTTTAACACCTCATTCTTTAAATAAACATTATTTGGCTTTATCTTTCCACAGCCGGCTGTCTAAGATGAAACCATTTCATTTAAAATTTAACAACAGTTAAACGGGAAATGTCTCATCCGCAGCATCCGATTGTTTGCCTTGAGAATAAAATATAATACCTTTCAACAAACACTATGATTTTGGGTCGCATCATCATCTTCTATGATGAATCCTGACCAAACACCCTATCCTACTAACAAGTTTTCAGGTTCCTGGCGCTCGTGGGGTGTAAGCACAGAGTAAATCAGCTGCCCTAGTAGCAACCTGCGCTAACTAACATTCCCGTCCCTTAAAATCGAGGTCTACAAACTGACATGGCGGGCGCCGTTGGTGGCCAATGACTGTTACCTATTCGCAACTGATCTAGCTTTAGCAATCATGGTGTTTTATCTTTTCAGCGCATTCATCATGATAAGAGAAACACCACTAGATCGTCGAAGCCTATAATCAGTAGTGCTGAAAGGATATTACGGTTCTGTTCAGCAACGGAGGGGCAACCATGGGTGATCTCTCATGCTCATGCTCATGCTCTACATAAATTAAAGCCATGAAAAAATATGATTTTTGTGAATTGATACTAAATTTATAATTGGGTCCCAAAAAGAAGCTTAGATTGCTGATATTATTGTTTACAGCGATAAAGCTTATTTTTCTGAGTACAATGACCCTTTGTACGACCACAAAGAGTTAAAAATGGATTTTTAAATCAATTTTGAAAAATTATCCTCGCGATCTTTCTTGACAGAAAGGCTCCTACTTGACAGCTCGTTCCAAGGGGACCATAATTGATCCATCGAAAAAATGTTGTCTTGTCATTATTTTTTTTTGCATTAAAATGAAAAAAAGTGATCAGAAATGGTTTTTGATTGTGTTTTTTACCGTTGTACATAAAAATTGACATAGGGCTTTAGTACCCAATTGAAGGGGTGAATGAAGGTCTTGAAAATAATCAAACGTGGGAATTGGTCGAAAAAGGTTGAGAACCGCTGGATTATTCGAAGATAAATTTTTACAGAAAATTGTGTTTTTATTTTAATATTTCGATGCCTTTGTGCTCACTTGCTTGCTGGTTTTCCGATCTAGTTAGCATAAGAGAGCACAGCGGCATCGATTTGTTGTTGTAAAAAAACAATTACGAGGCTACAAATAAAATTACAATTAAGAGCGAGTCCACGAGCAAAGCATACCCATATCGCATCGACCTCACCAATCTGCCTGAAATTTTCAGGGGTTGTTTGAACATACAAAACTAGCATCTGGGCAAAATATGAGCACTCAAGGTCAACGGGAAGTGGGGCAAATCGGGACACAATGTTTGAAGGCTTAAAATAGTCAAAAATCTTAAAAAGGCTATAACTTAGACAAAATTCAATATAATTTCAAAATTCAAAATGCATCTGAAAGGGCTTGAAAAATGCAACAAAATGCAGGGTAGAGCGTCCCAATTGGTTAAATCTAAAGGGAGTTATTGGCATTTTAGTGAAAAAATAGCATAATTTTCAAACTCAAATAAAAAAGTGTTCCATCCAGATATCAACTCGGTTCGACCTGCAGCTTGTAGGGGACATCTGGGACTATCATTTGAGACTGAGAACGCTTTGGGTAAGGCAGTTAAACATAATAAATTTACACTTTTACTTTTTGTGAATTTTAGATTCCATTTTCTGGTGATAATTTTATCATATTCGTGTTCCTGAGACAATTTCTCAATAGAAACATGCTTAAAAATGTTTATTTTGATCCATTTTAACCCTTTAAAAAATAAAACTTAAAAAAAATCTTCGATTCACATTTATTGAAAATCAAGCTCGTTTCCAAGGATACTAGATGACACCAGAAAAAAGCAGTTTCTTAATTTTTTTTTACTTTCATTTTTTTAAAGGTTAAAATGGATCAAAATAAACATTTCTATGCATGTTTCTATTGTGAAATTGTCTCAGAAACACGAATATGATAAAATTATCACCAGAAAATGGGATCTAAGGGGTCCCCCGAGCAAAAATTTACTATCAAAAAATTTACTAAAAGTAAAAGTGTCTTTTTAATATGTTAAACTGCCTTACCCAAAGCGTTCTCAGTCTCAGATGGTAGTCCCAAATGTCCCCTACAAGCTGCAGGTCGAACCGAGTTGATATCTGGATGGAACACTTTTTTATTTGAGTTTGAAAATTATGCTATTTTTTCACTAAAATGCCAATAACTCCCTTTCAATTTAACCAATTGGGACGCTCTATCCTGCATTTTGTTGCATTTTTTAAGCCCTTTCAGATGCATTTTGAATTTTGAAAATAAATTGAATTTTGCCTAAGTTATAGCCTTTTTAAGATTTTTGACGTTTTTGAACCTTCAAACTTTGTGTCCCGATTTGCCCCACTTCCCGTTGACCTAGAGTGCTCATATTTTGTCCAGATGCTAGTTTTATATGTACAAACAACCCCTGAAAATTTCAGGCAGATTGGTGAGGTCCAAACGACGTCCCATACAAAGGGGTATGCCCTGTTCGTGGACTCGCTCTTAAAATTATAAAAAAAATATTTTTAGTTGAGAAAAAACGATAGAGCTATAAATTTATTTGTAGTTTATCAATTACTTATTTCACCTTCAAAATACCGAAGCAAAATAGATAAAATTGCAAAAAAGATTGAAAGCGGATATTATTCATTTCATATTAAAACATATTCTTGGTTTATCTTTGCGAAAACTATCATATTTCATATCATATCATATTTGATCACATTTATGATCAATTTCTAGTTAAGATATTTAAAAAAAAACCGACAACCTAATATCAAACAGTTGAAAAATACCCTGCAAACAACTGCTCACATTTAATACCGCTTCCATTTTTGCCTTCTTTGTTTACCCATCTGTGCATCGTAAGTTCCACCACTACTATAGAACCAGGGTGGAAGAATGATTTGATTTAGGGTGGGGAGGGTTGATTTTCGTTTGATGCACTGGCTTGAATCGAAGGAGAAGGAGAAGGAAGAGAGAAAAAAAATCCAACGGATTGAAGCATATCGCACGCCAAATCGCACAGCTTTGTTCCGTTCGGTGACGAGGAACTGTAGGGTGAAATTTCCATGGTTTGACAGTTCTTCATCAGAAATTTTATTCAAAAAAAAAAAACCTTATAAGGTATCTTTTAAGAAACTTATTTTTATCATGAATATGAATAAAATTATGTTTTCAATAAATTTGGTAGAAGATACCAACAAATTATTGTTAGCAACAAACAAAAATCGCCAAAAAATAATAAACTTACTTGTGTTAGAACCAACAATGCCCGTCCCCAGTCACGAAATATTCTAGCAGAGCTGGTTCTGTCAGAATCCTGCTAGAACGGTAGAACATTTCTGCTAGAATTCTATAAAAATATCCAGCTCTGTAAGAACTCTGCTAGAATCCTGCTAGAACGTCGTGACTGGGTCATACCCTATCAATCCGAGTAGGGTGTAACTAAAATACCATAATGTGATTTAGGAAAAGTGTGACAGTCGTCAACTGCAGAGTCCAGAGGAGAGGAAATAGCACAACACACAGCACACACGGAGAGCTTAACGTTTAAAGAGCGTGTTGATATCCTCGAGGCACGGGTATAGGGTGTAAAGCAGATGAAAAACGGGTCCACGTGTGCATCTGTTGAGATTCTGGCCGCACAGCTAGTAATTAATTTACTGCGGGAGAAGACAAATGTTGTCAATAATGAATTATATAGATTTAAATTTGTTTAAGATTCAAAATATTAAATAGTTTTATTTCAGCCCCTCACGTTCAGCCAACCACGTAGATTTTTTTGTTGGCTTTTGCATGGCGCCTTTTAACGTGTAATGAATCGGGGTGACATTGATGGGACGATTTTTTTGCTTGGGAGAGGAGTGTTCACGGTACCTCAAGAAGTAGTTTGCAACAATTTTTCAAAAGTTTATAAACTATAAAACGAAACGATTTACATTAAGACTGTATTTTGGATTTGTTATTTTGAGTTTCCACCAAAATCATCACTCTAAAATGCTCTGTATCTAACTCAATTTTACGAATTTTTGCACTGAAATGAATCAGGAATTTTTGATCTAAATTTAATGTGTGTTGCCAATAATTGATTAATGATAATTTTCATAACTTTACAAGGAAGAGGGCAATCGTTACCAAAAAGTATCAACACGGGCAGGCTACTATTCTAAACTACACAGTAAAATAATCATGGTAATATTACATCTGGGTAGGGTATTTTGTGTCAGAAAAAATGTATAATTTTTGCCTTGTAAATGTGTAATTTTCCCACTTTTCTGGTTGTAATGCCACTTTTTCAGCCTAAATTGAGGTAAAATTAGAACATCAAAGAGGTAATATTCAACCTTCCAAAATTATACCTGCCAAATTTAAACTATTTTTTACTGTGTACTTGTAGAATGAATTTTATGAAAATATTGTAAACGAATTATGACAATGATAGAAGTCGTCTCCTTTAATTATTGTTTCATTGACTCAGCCTTTAGCCTTTACCTTTAATTCAAATGGACTTTTTAAGTATTGAAACTTAGTAAAAAAAAACATGATTGATACTCTTTTCGAATGTCAAATTAAAAACAAGTTTACCAATGTTTTGTGTGACATAATCGTTTCAATACGTACGCTTTAATTCTTAACTTATTTTAAACATGTTAACTTTCGATGTTACAATGAATTCAGTGTGTGTGGCCTGTCCTAGAACATTTAAAAAAATAAAAATCTTGAAGTACATGTTGAATCAAATTTGAAATCCTAACAATATCGTCCCGCGTCACTATACCATTTGAAATAATTAATAAATTAATGCGTTATTTGAATATTACAGTTTAATGTCTAACTCAATTATGCAGAACACATTTTAATCAAAATTTGTGTACAAACTTTGAGTTTGAGTTTGGCAAATTATCGGTACCGTCAACTGCAGCGAATTGGGACTACAGTCTAAATTGGGAGAGCTGTTTGTAGGGAACTTAAATGCTTTAAATTAAAGAAATCGATGCAGTCATTTTGTTGTTCTATACTTTTCTGTCCGAAACCACTCAAACATTCAAAATATTGTACAAAAATGTGAAAAAATGGCTGTCCTAATTTGCCCCATGGGTCCCGATTCAAATGCATATTTCAATTACTTAAAAAAAATAACAGTCAAAAACCTATTTTTAGTATCCAAAAATTGAATTAAATATCTGTTGTTGGTTGAAAATGCATTTCATTAGTTCAATGAACCCACTGCGCAACAGCTGCTAGGTCAAGATTCCTCTGTTATTTATCGTGTTCCATTGCTCAAATGCCATCAGATAAAGCATCACATTTCCCAAAAACCGGTATCGTTGTTTATCCCAACGTTGCTTGATCCGGAAACCCATCCTCATCAGCGGGGTGATTTGACCCTTAAAACAGAGAGAAAAGCTTCTACCTGGTGAAAGGTGCCAAAAAAAGAAAGAGGAGGCATTCGGTATTTATTTGGAATCGTACACGCGCGCGCCAGCTTTCATCCGCTAAATATGAAGGGAAAACATCATCGATAGAACACAGGGCCACAAGATTTACGATCGTTTTTACACCTTTTACACACTCCGAGGGATGACTTTTGGAAAACAGGGGACCTCTTTGCAGCGCGATGCATATGGTCACATTTGCTGACAAAACCGATGGAATTAGAGTTTGGTTGAATTTCATCGATCACGATCAATTGAAAGCAAACCCTTCTGGACTGTTGAGCACCACTTGGCAGTATGGTTTTTGTCCAATTTGAGCAAATAAAACCCAAAAGGTGCAAAATGCATGTCAAATTGAGCCGATTCCATCCACAAATTGAAGAATGAAAAATTACCCTGTGGTGTGTGCCACGAATGAGTCA
Organism: Culex quinquefasciatus; assembly: GCF_015732765.1. Taxonomy (NCBI): domain Eukaryota; kingdom Metazoa; phylum Arthropoda; class Insecta; order Diptera; family Culicidae; genus Culex; species Culex quinquefasciatus. The sequence goes on along the minus strand of NC_051863.1, from coordinate 49,982,193 downwards.
GTCAAAATCAATTGTTCTCCATCCCATCGGGACCGTATCCACACGTATTGGCCACGTGTCGGCGTTTCGCCGTTTATGCGTTTTTACACCTTTTAACGGAGCGCCGCGAACGGGGCCATGTGGTCTCCTTTTGGAACCATTTCCAAACGCTCTGAAGTGGCTTTCTTTCACGCGTGAAATGGTAAACCAACATGTTTCAATTTCATTTTTGGTACGTTTGAATGAATTTTCTTTATAGACCAAGAAGGGCGATTTTGGAAGGTTTTTTTTTCTCGATCGGTGAAGAATCAGTTTGATACGCTCAAGTTATGTGGAGGAGTGATCTTTACTAGATTCAGCATATGGTTAGTATGCTTTTTGTGTGTGGATTTTTCCAATGTTTGTTCAAAGAAGCGTCGAATTAAAAAAACTTGCAAAGTCTTGTCCCTAAAAATCCATTAACTATATAAACCGTCAAATCGTATCATATGAAATTTTTGAAATGTTAATTGCAGATTATCACTATTCTGACAAAATGGTTTTTTTTTCGCCCACTTTAACTACAATGTTGTTTTTCCTTTTTGATTTTGTTTGATTTTTTACAATTGAGCACCCGATTCGAGTGGTAGAAATGACAGTTCTCCCATAAGGAATACATTGTAAAAAAAAGCAAAAACAGTTCGAATGCAAATGCTCCTTTGTGGACTGTGAAAACCTTGGTGAAAACTGGATCCTCTTTTGCATCCCGAAGATTTTTCTAAATTCACCTTAAAACTTTGAACCTTTTGCACGATTTGAAATCATTTATGAAAAACTAAATAAATTTATCAAAATTCCGGGTGATTCTAGCGACTGAAAATGTTGGAACCAAGTCTCACAAAAGGCAACAATTAGCTGTTTTTTATAAATAGTGAAAAGAAAAAAATCATCTTGAATTTCGTACTGGTTTCCAAGTTTCGTTAGGCTACCAAGCGATTAATACAATACGCCCCATAGCAACTTAGAAATCGGCAGCCGAAGCCACTAACCACCGCGCCGGGCTGTTTAATTTTTTTATGAATGTTTCAAAATGTTCAAAAAAGATATTTAGATATTGTCAATAATCGCCAAAGTTAGCAGATTATCACCCTCATTTGTAATTCTCTTGCTAAACAACTGGTAAACATGACATAATGATTCGTAAAACTATTGATTCCGTGACCAAGTATTTTCGGTGGGACAATTATGCGTAGAAGTGCAACGATAGGACAAACAGACTTGGTGTTGTTTTTTTTAGAGTTTCCAAACAAAGTACGAAATTTTATGTGTTTTTCTGAAAGTATACGTCAAACTAAATTCAAAAATGACAAAAAGTCAAAATCAGAATGTATCACAAAATGCATTTTACTTTCAAAAGCCAAAAAATTTCTCAATATATTATCAATTAATTTTGAAAATATTGTTTTTCTCAAAGTGTTGTGTCTATTTTTGAAGTGTGGTCTCAAAATTATAAAATTGTAAAAATCCTTAAAAATGCTCTTATTTAGGTGTGCCCAATCTCCAGCCCACAGGCTTTTGGTAATTGTTAAAGACCGTTCATGAAATGTTGAATAAATAAATTGTGAGCCCAAAAAAAAAATTATAACATTGAAATTTCGCATTTTATTTACCTAACATTCAACTAGAAACATTTCTTTTTTATGCTTCATCAAAAATCGAAAAACATAAAAAAATATGCTAAAAAATTATTGACAAGACAACATTTTTTCAATGGATCAACTATGGTCCCCTTGGAACGAGCTGTCAAGTAGAACCTTTTCTATCAAGAAAGGCCGCGATTTTTTATAAATTGATTTATTATATGCCTGGCAAGATAAGTTAACATTCTGTTATTCTAGAAAGCGTCAGCCTGGCTACTGCGCAAAGTGCGGCGGCTGTTCTGAACTGTAGGTTGGCTGCAAATATAAAGCACACTTTGATTAGCGCAACGCTTTTTAAAATCACGTGTTTTTAACCCTCTCACTCCCATGGTTACTCCAGAGCACCAAAAATTTGAACTCAAATATCTCGGAACTGTCTCAATTTTTCTAGGTGCTGTAAGATACAGGTGTTCATGCAACACGTACACTCAAAATCAGAAGTACCCTTCAAAAAGGGTTTTATCTACCCTTTATCTGTCATCCCATAGAAAAAAAAACCCTTTTTGAGGGTTACTTCCACCCTTTTTTCAAGTTTACCGGTAGTAACCCTTTTCAAAAGGGTGACGACGGGTGAACTTGAAAAAAAGGGTGGAAGTTACCCTCAAAAAGGGTTTTTTTTCTTTGGGATGACAGATAAAGGGTAGATAAAACCCTTTTTGAAGGGTACTTCTGATTTTGAGTGTATACTAACATCTCTCCAAATTTCATCAAATTAGGTTAAGCACAAGCAAAGTTACAGTGCGATAAGCAAACAAAAATGGGGCAATTTTCGATAAATAAATAAGAGCTGTTTTCGTAAGCCCGTAAAAATTAGCAAACACAAAATTTTATGAAACAAAACATATTTTGCTATCGTTTGAACCTAGGGGTGAGACACTCCTAATCAATTATTGTAACGCTAATCAACTAGCGTTGATTTTGGTCAATTAGCTAATTGATTAGCGCTGATTTGGCAGATCATTCCCACCATGAATTAAATAATCTTGTCATGTTGAGAGAAGTTATTTTGACAGCAGCAAACGTGTTTTGTTTCGAATTGTTTTGGTAAAATTTGTACCGGAGAAGGTGGAGAAGGCTTGAATTTGGCCTAGTTTCCTGAAGGCTTCGAATTTGGACCTGATTGAAATCCATGACGACGGAATCCGGTTGAACGAGATAATTATCCTTGCGGAAGCAGCAACGATAAGCCAAGCGCGCCATCGGGACTCCACCTCTACCAGCTGGCGGCCAAATTAAATGAGCACATGCGACGGGTGAAGGATCGATCAGCAGCGGCTGCGGTCGCCGTATCTTCAAGCTTAATGGTTATCGAGTACGACGAGTCAATTCAAGGACCCGGGAAAGCGGTCAGATGGCCGGATGTAGGATGAACCGGTCGTTATGTCCGTTCGGTTGGTGAAAGCGATAATGGAAACGTTCTGCTCGGACTTATGCCGTCAATTTCCACCGGATGTCCTGCGCAAGCGCCTGCCTCTTCCACAAGCGGTGCCCAGTTCAAGAAGCCCCGCCCTTCAATAAGGTCTTCGACTCAGAGTTGACGTTCTCGAGGACGAGGGCGCCGTGGGGACATTTTGTTTCACAACAATCTCAGCGGAAAGAGCAAAAATGTGAAGACCGAACACATCTACGAGAGCATCAGCAATCTGAGGTGCTACAACCTGCAGGTAGCAGCCATGACGACTGCGCAGAACAACTCTGCCACCTCGATCTGCATGCTGGAACTTTGCGTGATGGACGAGACGCTTCCACTGGGGGCGACGTTGGTCATTCCGACGGCAACCTCGGCTGCGGTAGCCGCAAGGTACGTAGTTCGCAAGTCATGATCCTCGCGGAAGGCCACCAAGCTGGTTGAAGATCTCAGCCGGCCACGGGTGCGCAGGTTGTCAGTTGGTAACAAGAACTGCTACGAGAACTTGGTCGTGGACAAGGAGTGGTGCTGCAAGAGTTCACTCTGCCGCTGGGAGCTGATCGAGATCATCCGGGATAGCATGGTGAAGAACAGTCTCTGGTAGTTGTTAAGACCCCGTGAAACCCCTCCTTAAGTTACTCAAACTCTCGCTTCTCCCCAAATTTAGGCAACCCCTGGAAAATTCACCAAAGCATCGCCACCGGTCGCACACGATATAGGCCTGCGTCAGCGGAGATCAACAGCAGCAGTGCACCATGATCGGTGCTGACCAAAAGCTGGTGGTTGCCGCCCACCAAGGGACTTTTTTTTTTTTTTTTTTTTTTCCTTGGATGGCCCACCTCTTACCCATACACAGTTTTTGTAGCATGGAAGGATTACGAGCAGATATCTTTCGATAATTCTATCGTCTATTATTGAGAGTGTCCTTTGATCTAACTCTACTTCCGTGTATGCCCATCCGTTCCTCTCTTAATTCATCTCAAGGCGCTCTTACAAAAACCTATGTAGAGTCCTTTTGTTTATCACTCAGATTGCAGCTTCCTTTTAGGGTATTGAGATCATTTGCTATCCCACACACATATGAGCACATAGGGTTAGAACCGCGCCCAGATTCGCGTTACTTTTGATCAAGCTTACATCATATGAGGCCCAAAGTGATCCCATGCGACATGTACCGATAATGAAGATGGCCGGCCGTCATAACATGCTCTTCCTCACAGTACCGTCGTGGTTCACTTTTACTCCATCGGTCGTTGACGCACGAAATTCTTACACAAGTTTTTGAACTCGTTGATGTTCCTTGTGTTCTTTGCTGCTTCTGGTAGCTGGTTGTACATGCTGTATCCTTTGTAGAACAGTGAATTCTGCGTACACGCCTTCCTGCACATCTGCAATCTGAGATTGTCAGCTCCTCTGGTGTCGTACTGATGGATATCCCTCCCGTATACCACCGTACCTGTCAAGTATTTCGGCGCCATCCCTTTAGTTACGCGAAACACAAAAATTAACGTATTGTACTCGATCCTTTGACGAACAGACATCCATTGTAAACAATCCAGCATGTTTTGTCTTGGTGTTAAACGATCACATTTCAAAATTAGTCGCATCACTTTGCTCTGCAAGACCTGCATTCTTTTCAGTTGTTGACGAGTTGCTAAAAACAGGATAGAGGCACAGTAGTCGAAGTGAGGAGCAATCAGGGATTTGTACACGTCTATTTTGGCTTCAGTCGTCAGGTAACGGTTAATTCTGCAGAGTACTCCAAATTTTCGGGCTGCTTTCCGTATTGTGTAGTCAATGTGGTCATTAAAGCCTGTGCTGTTACGAGTCCTACCTGCACCAGGCGATCTATGCGGCGAAAGCTTCGGCAAAGCATGCGGCCTTTCATGGTGAAGTATTCACGGTCCTGCCAGTCGCGACCGTAATGCCTAGCAGGATTCTGCAGCACCACGTCGCACACGCCAAGGCTAATAAGCAAAATGCGTAACGTGCAGTTCAAGCTGAATTATACTCATTTGAACGCTTTCCTTTCAGGAAGGAACAACGCCTCGCAGTAACCAACCGGACCCATGGTCATCAGGTGAAGCTCAGTACGGCGGTGCTCAACCAGCAGTACCCGAATCTATCAGCTGGCGGAAGTGATGGCCGAACGGTGAGGCCCCCAGATGGCTATCGTCCTCAAGCTTAAGCGATCTAAAAGCAAAGAGAATATCATCCTGAGAACAGCCAAACTCGACAACATGTTCGCCGCAGATCTCCTACTGGAAATCCTCAAAATCAAGAAGAAGTATTCAACAAAGAATGCCATCATCATCATCAGTTCGGCGACCAAAACGAAAACCCGGACGCACCACACGACCAACGATTTTAACCTCGACCGCACTCAGTAGACGGGTACATCCAAGGGTACATCGGCAAGAAGATCGGACTGCTTTAGGATTAATTTTGTTTAAATTTACTATTTTTGAGTTTATTTTATCACACGGCAAAGCAATCTGGCAATCTTCCATCAGTTTTTAGACTAGCTTCTGCAACCCTCGTTTGGCATTCTCCAAACCACCGATCTCTGTTCAGGTCGTGACTTCCACGGCGGATATCTTTTGCAGGCCCGTCCAAGTTTAAATATAGAATCTCAACGAGGGGGGAGCGGCCACATCAGGGAATCTTCCGTTCAACCGTCCCCGTGTTTTACGATTCCTTGCACTACGCGTACTTGTGTTTTAACTATCCGAATTCGTTCATTTTCGCAGCTGATGAAGTTATATTTGACGAAGTCGTTCGCTTGAGTTTTAGCTAGTATTGACCATGGTCCGCGAAGGAGATTCTTAAGCAATGGCCAATCGCTAACGGAGAGGTCGACGAGCGTGAATTCCGACACCGGCGACGTTGCCTCAGTACTGACCGCCCATTCTACAACAGCGTTGTCTCCGCCAGTGACTCGCTACTAGCCGTGCTTGGTCTTCGGCGACTTGCTTCATGATTGATGACTTTTTACCATGGTTAACCGCACGTTGATGTTGTTGAAGCAAAGCTGATGGCTGTCCCCAAACATACGCCTGTTGACCTAACCTCCGGCGTATGTTCCGGAGTGTGTTTACGATGCCTGCTGGGTCTTTTTTTAGACTGGGAGAAATCGTCCAAGATCGGTTACAGGACAGGCATTTCCATGAGGCATTCGGTCAGAATATCGTCGATAAACTTGCACACGACCTCGGGGCAGTTAACACGGTTGTCAACGCTCCGGATGAAGGCGATTCTGGAGTGGCCTTTTCGGAAAAGGTTTTGGCTGGAGAAGGTTCTGCGGTACTGTTGGTTGGCGTTTCTTTGCGTGCCATGTTGATTTCCGGGAGTTGTTAAACCGCAACTGCCCGTGGTCAGGACAGGTCACCAGGGAAACCTTCGGATGCTTCTTCGATGTCGACATTCTTGAGCGTTGTTTTTCGGGCGAGCCTTTTAAGTTCGTCTGTTTTTTTTTAGCAGCAGCACCATCGTATTCTGGATGGAAATAGACACTGTGTAGCGTGGAGGTTATCCTGCGTAGACCGGACAGGTACAGTTTCCTCTTCCGCCATCTGAAAAAGTGGTTTATTAAGATCATTAAGATTCGCGGCCGTTCCGGGAAAGCAAAAATAAATTTGTCGCAGCAACCACAAAATTTTGTTTGTTGTTTTGACATTCTTGACAGATTTTTCATCACACCAAGATAATTCGAGAGGGTGGGAACGCGCTAGTTGATTAGTGTTGCGCTAATCAACTAACTGATAATTTGTAATCAATTAGTCAAATATTTTAGTTGATTAGGGCATGTGTCCTGCCCCTAGGTTTGAACCTTGGACAAGAGGCCCTGTGAATAACATTGTAAGTTTAAACAGATTTTGAATGTTTTTCGACCTTTTTAATTTGGTGCACCAGAGCACCACCGGGGCATATGAGCAAATAAATATTATTTTAACTTAAACAAAAATATATAAACGTTATGACTATTCAAAAACCAGGCAAAATATTGTTATTGGCCTGATGGTTTAATTATTTTCATATTTTTTAAGAAAAATTGGTGTTTGTGAGTTTTGAATAAGCCAATCAAAGAAATCTGAAAATGTCGAGATTTTTAGATTTTGTATTTTATACTTCAGAAAAATAGCATTAAAGCAAAGAATTAGTAGTTTTGAACACGTTTTGAAGCATTTTCAAACAACTGAACCAATAGATTTGAAGAAAACGAGTGTTTGTGTTTTCAAAAAATGTTGCTCATCTTCCTGGTGGTGCTCTGGTGCCCCACTTGGGTCAAAGCACGGGATTGAAACTCGTCTGAAAAACCTGTATCATTTTCTTAATCAAAACGGTGGCGCCGCGTGGTGGTAGCTGCCCTGTTTATTACACTGTGAAATTATCCATGGAAAATCCAAGGAACCAAAAGGTGACAGCAGAAATGTCCGCCCAAAAGGGGTGCTGCAAAAAAACTTTTTATTTTCAAAAAAATTCCCAACAAATCAGCAACGAATTACAAGTTTGATAGTCGAACTACACTTAAAAGTTGGTTTTGTTATTTGTTTTTGCAAAACCGCATATTTTTTAACAAAAGTGCCAAAAATATTCGTAACTACCTTTTGCCTCTTGGTGGCGCTTTGTGTTAGTATGTGCTTGGTCGATATTTGCGGACGTGCACGCAGAACACAGAACAGTGAGAACTAGCGAAAATGCCTCACTTTCATCTGATACAAGTTGCCATATTGAAATTGCTTGAAGATTCATACCCGTGGTCAAAGTAAAGTGTTTCCTGCATTATTGTACTGAAATTTAACCATTTACTATTTTACGCTAAGCAAACAGCTCTGGGCGTTAGAGGGTTAATATATTTTCGTTAGACAATATTTATTTTGCTTAGGTAAATACAGAGCGTTTTGAAGTGATGATCAAGTTTCTTTTAGACTAGATTCTGTTCCCCTATTAAGTCGAAAAATAAATTAAAATCATTATTTTCTAAGTTCATTGCTCAACTTTATTCGCAAACACAATAACATTCAAAGAAACTCCCGCTTCAACTCTTTCGCGCCAAATCCAACTTTTCGAGCACCGTCGGTAAATGTCCGAGCAAGTCGGGCTCGCTCATGTCGAACCGGTTCGCGGCCCAAACCATCTTAAGCTCGTTCATCACGAGACCCAACTTTGGTCCCTTGGGGGCTCCGTGTTCAATCAGCACGTTGCCCTTGATGGGAAAGGCCGGAATTTGCCACTCCTTAAGCTGACCGTACAGCTCGCGCTTGCCGTGGTAGCGCAACAGCTCCAGGACGTACTCTTTCTTGAGCTTGGCACTGCCCAGCGTATGCAGCGACAGCTGCTGGAAGGGTCTGCAAGTAGAATGGGGTTAGATTGGGTTTGGCGGGATGGTTGATTCGAAGCCTTACAGGAGTTCATTGACCGACTCGAATTCGTCCCGATTTTGCGTCAGGAAGTAAGCCAACTCACGCTCGAAAACGGTGAACTTTAAACGCAAATTGAGCGTTATGGCATCTTCCGGCGTGTGGAGCAGGGCGGACAGGGGCGTGATCGGTTGAATGTCGCCACCCTGAACGGATTCGATGTTCTTGAACACCCGAACGAACTCTTCGACGTTTGGTTTCTCAGGTAGACCTGCAAATTGGGATGGAATTAGATTGAGGTGTTGAAGAATTTAATGAGAATCTAACCAATCGACGCCGACAAACCGCTGTTGATCATCTTCACGGTGAGGTCACACCCAAACTTCCCCGCCATAATCTTTTTCCACTCCTGCCAGATTCGTTCCCCGCTAATTTTCGCCAATCCGGAAGCGTTTTTAGCGATAATTCGTAACGTTTCTTCGTCGTGATTATCGATTCGCTCAGCTATTCGACCGTAGAACCGGAAGTACCTCAAAATACGCAGGTAATCTTCCTTGATACGCAGGTCCGGGTCACCGACGAACGCCACCCGGCGCTTCTGCAGGTCGTCGTACCCGTAAAAGTAATCGTACACGCTGCCATCGAAGCCCAGAAACATCGAGTTGATGGTCAAGTCGCGCCGATTCGCGTCCAGCAGCCAGTCCTTGGTGTGAATGACCTCGGCGTGCCGCCCATCCGTCACGGCATCTATCCGGAGAGTGGTGATTTCAAAGTTCTCCCGGTCATTGATCCGCGGCGTTATGGTTCCGTGCTTTTCCCCGTTCATGTTCACCATCCGGATGTTTTCCTTGGTGAAGATCTCCTTCATCTCCGTCGGGGTGGCCGTTGTCGCTATGTCAATGTCCTTGGGACAAAGACCCATTAAAATGTCCCTAAACAATAAATCTCCAGTTATAAAGCCATTAAACCAAACAATCCATCCAACCGTACCTGACAGCACCGCCGGCAACCCGTATCTCGTGGTCGTACCGCCGGAACAGCTCTATCAGGTCCTCCAGCTCCTTGGTGAAGATGGACCGGAACTCGGGCGAGTCGATTTTCATCACGACCGGATCGAGCCGCGCAATCGCCACAGCTTCCATCCTGCGCTTCGCGATAAACTCCGACCAGCGGGCGTAGGCAAAGTGGCGCTGAATGTCGAAATTGTACAATAAAACTTTAAAAAATTCTTGGTTCAAAAACTTACCTTGGATCGTGTTTGGCCAACCGGAGAGAGAAGCAACCGAACTGGAAATCGACGGCAAAACATAACGTGTGCGCCTGCTTTGCTGTGTTTATAACGGATTGCGGCAGCATAAATTTATGCTCGCCAACTGTCAAAACCAGCTGGCAACGGCCAAGGCCAAGAGAGAAAGGTGGAAACGAAAAAATGGAAAGAATTTTTTTTTCAGAAGAATTCCTAAATTCTTAAATTCTTAAATTCTTAAATTGTTTAATTCTTAAATTCTTAAATTCTTAAATTCTTAAATTCTTAAATTCTTAAATTCTTAAATTCTTAAATTCTTAAATTCTTAAATTCTTAAATTCTTAAATTCTTAAATTCTTAAATTCTTAAATTCTTAAATTCTTAAATTCTTAAATTCTTAAATTCTTAAATTCTTAAATTCTTAAATTCTTAAATTCTTAAATTCTTAAATTCTTAAATTCTTAAATTCTTAAATTCTTAAATTCTTAAATTCTTAAATTCTTAAATTCTTAAATTCTTAAATTCTTAAATTCTTAAATTCTTAAATTCTTAAATTCTTAAATTCTTAAATTCTTAAATTCTTAAATTCTTAAATTCTTAAATTCTTAAATTCTTAAATTCTTAAATTCTTAAATTCTTAAATTCTTAAATTCTTAAATTCTTAAATTCTTAAATTCTTAAATTCTTAAATTCTTAAATTCTTAAATTCTTAAATTCTTAAATTCTTAAATTCTTAAATTCTTAAATTATTAAATTCTTAAATTCTTAAATTCTTAAATTCTTAAATTCTTAAATTCTTAAATTCTTAAATTCTTAAATTCTTAAATTCTTAAATTCTTAAATTCTTAAATTCTTAAATTCTTAAATTTTAAATTCTTAAATTCTTAAATTCTTAAATTCTTAAATTCTTAAATTCTTAAATTCTTAAATTCTTAAATTCTTAAATTCTTAAATTCTTAAATTCTTAAATTCTTAAATTCTTAAATTCTTAAATTCTTAAATTCTTAAATTCTTAAATTCTTAAATTCTTAAATTCTTAAATTCTTAAATTCTTAAATTCTTAAATTCTTAAATTCTTAAATTCTTAAATTCTTAAATTCTTAAATTCTTAAATTCTTAAATTCTTAAATTCTTAAATTCTTAAATTCTTAAATTCTTAAATTCTTAAATTCTTAAATTCTTAGGTTTTTGGCATTTTGGCTCCATCAAAATTGACGAAAATTAGATAAATTTTGAGCATTTTTGAAGTAATATTTTATTTATTTATTTTTTTTTGTTTGCTAAATTTTATTGTGATACTCAAATGTTATTTTTAATTATAATTTCTTCGAATATTTTATTCCAGTTTATTAAAAAATAATAACTTGATGATTTCTAGACCGGCCCGTGGCTTAATGGCTACGGCTCCCGCCTCATAAGCGGAAGGTTCAGGGTTCGATTCTCGACCGGTCTCCTTGAAATTTTTCGACTTTAATTGAACTTTGAATATGAACAAAAAACGCATAGAATAAGGTGGGATTCGAACTCACACCTTTGGATTGGAAGTCGGATGCTCTAGCCATTCGGCCACCAAGGGATTAATACTCCCTGAGTGAATTAATCCGTAGTGGTGAAATAATGTCACAAGGTCATTTACTATAGAGCAATTCCAGCTCAAATCAGGAATTTTTCTGGTATTTTTGTACCCGACCTTCTCCGATTTCAATGAAACTTTGTAGACATGTTATCCTAGGCCTATATAAGCCATTTTTGTGTATATGGAGCTAATAGTACTCGAAAATAACATTTGAAGAAAGGTGTAAGGTATTTAAATATTTTTGTATTTTGCAATTTAAAAATCACTGTATCTCGAAGCCGTTGCATCGTATCAAAAAGTGGTCCAAGACAAACTTGTAGAAAATTAGACGGGCTTTCTGAAAAAAATACACTGAAACTGTGATGTCCAGCGCCACTCACTCTCTTAGCACTCTCATGAGTGCTCTCGTCTGAACCAACCTAAATTGTACATTCCACAGAAATATATGCTCACTCTCAATTAGACTACCAACGCGACAAGTAGTGTTTTATTTTTCTACCCCGAAACCGCGTCCCGTCAACTGGCGACGATTAGGATAAAAGTATATTTTTGATTATTGAACTTATTAAGCGCGTGTCGGCGATAATTTTGCTGATTTTTTACCGTAAGTGGTTTCGGTGCTACAAGAAAAGAAGAAAATCTTCGCTGGGTGCAAAGTTTTACGTTTTCATCCAGATTTTTTTTTTCTCGCGTGTGCGTTTTTTTTTTATCTGAGTTGCCCCAGTAGAAATTAGCGCTAATTAGTGACTAGTGCTATTTTTTCAAAGGAAATTCAATTTTTCTTTGTTTAAAGCTCGTGGGGACGCCAAAGTCCACCATTTTATTCCGAGCGCTGATTTTTGTTTCTTCTCTTTTGTTTGAACCTCCATTGCAGTGTGGAGAGAGAGAGGGTGAAAGTTCTCTTTTGTTACACGATTACACTGCTTGGGTGTTGGTGAACAAATCAAACGGCGGCGGCAGCGGCAATTTAAGCGTTTGTCGTGTGGCTGTAGTGGTGAACATCCCAACGGCGGCGGCGGCTGGAGCAGAGCTGCTGGTGTGGCTGTAGTGGTGAACAATTCGGCGGCGGCGGCGGCGGCGGCTTGAGCAGAGTCAATGTAATCCATCCTATAAAGGTACGGCTATGTTTCTACAGTTGTATTGGTGTAGGGACCAAGAGAAAAAAAAATTGTCAAGTTTAGCTACGAAATTCAATTTTATGTAACATTTCTCTCCGTGCACTGTCAGACTAGAAAAATTATGACGTCATACCGTTTGTTTTGATAGCGGATATGAAGGAATTTTAATGTTTTTGAGGTTTTGCGAGGATTTCAACGAACCTGTGCTGCGCAAATGTCCTTCTGCCGGCAGAAAACTTCACGAAAAAGGTAAACAATGTGTTGAGAATAGTTTTATTTTTACTAATTTGGTTTATTTCAGCGGTATTAGCGGGCGAGTCAAATCGCACAGTCAAGTTACGGAACCAGAATCGCAACCCGCTTGTTGCTCAATTTCTGGCAGAGAAGAAACGGCCAGCTCTTCTGCGGACCGATGGGAGAAACAGGAGCGGAACTGGTGATTGAACTGTAGCGCGACAGAACAGTGATGGAATCGGAGTACTAGCAGCAGCACTTTTCGTCAAGCATTCGGCAGGAGCAGCGCGGCAGTGATGCGTTCAAGTAAGCGCTGCACTTAGACCAATCCCCACACTTTGGTGGCGACCAATTCAGCACCGATTATCAGCTGCAATCAATCCCGGGATGGCCAACAGCAGTACCGATCGGCAATCTCCAAAGCTCAGTGTCAAACTCTACCAAACCCGCACCATCGTGAGACTGCTGGCTGTGGACAACGATCAGCTGCAAAAGCAGCTTCAATCCCGGCAGGTCATCATGTTGACGCACGGTATGCATCGGCACAACATTGGACTGCCGCCGCAATCAATTAAGCTCCCCAGCAGCAAAAACCTCTTTCGCAAAAACCGCAGCGCCAGGTCGTTGCAAGGCGTGATATGAAACACATCCGCAAGTTTGGCCAAAACTCCAAGCTGGCCCCTCCCCTGCGGCAGCGACAGTAAACGTCAATACACCAGCAGTTTTGCGTCGATTCCAAGGAACCTGTACGGCGTAGAACCTGCTTGAACGTTTGGCCTTGGATGACAAGCTTACCAAGAATTTGGCAATGAAGGTAAACAAAATATGGTATTCGTAGTAGGAAAAATAAACTAAATTCATACAATTTATTTTAGCTGTTGCAGAATTTCGGAATGCGGTCGAGTCAGCTTGGAGAAAAGCGTTTGGACCGGAAGAGCAAGAAGATAGTTGATCTGTAGTTAAAGTAGATGGCCGTAGCCGTGAGGCAACAAGTTGGCAAACGTTTGTGGCAGTAGTTATTGAGCCATTGATGGAGGAAATGGTGGCGAAACCGATATGAGCTACTTCTTCCAGAACATTTCGATGCCACCCCAAAAGCAGCAGCAGGTTCTGCTATGCAATCAGCAGCACCATCACGGCCGGTGGTGGTGTACCTCTGCACGCGATACACTTGGAGCAGTCGCAATACGGCGGCGCCTGGCCCATGAACAAGATGAACGGTTACGGCGGCCAGAAAATGTTCTGCATCAAACTTCATCCCGACTTTGACGGGTTTTGTTGACGGTTGGTATCGGAGACTGCCTCTGGCGATGGCTTGCGCGGTTCAGGTGCAGAATAGTTTCGCATTAACTGGGCCTTGGCCATCGCTTTGCCCAGCAAGTCGTCACATCAACGTGCCACGTTGTATTTCCACCGCCAAAAGTTCGCAACACAACACCAGGTCGTTTTCCAGCGTGACATGGACAACATACGCAAGTTTGGACTAGACTTAAAACTGGAAGCCACAACATCAGCAGCAACAGAAACCAGCTAGGCGATCAGCAGGATCTGCAGCCCCTTGAATTGAAGTACCAATCTTGGTAAACCAATGGGGAATACGCAAAACTTCTTCAAAATAGCCCAATTCGAAAATAAATGAAATTTCTGAATCTAATCTTTCACTAAAATATGACAGAGAACCTCGAATAAAAAATATTTTCAAAAATACTCTGTATAATCTGAACTGAACCGTGGTTGATTCTGTTGAAATGTTGATTTCAAACGATAATCGTGAATTTCGACAAATTTCACATTGTTTCGTAGAGTTCTCCTCTCATCGGAACCTCGTAGGATCATCCCTGAGGGCTCCCGTTCATTCCGGATTATGACCACCGTAAAAAACAATCCTACGCAGTATCGGAATTTATATTAATCAAATTCTTATGATTGTTTCCCTGTCGGGACTTCCCTGAGGGCTTCCGGTAATTCTGAATTATGGTCATTTCCGTAAAAATGTCTTCTTATGGTCTGTGCCTTGTTAAATGTATACTAAAAACGCATTATTTATGATTAAAATAGCAATTTCCATTAAATTCCTATATCGCCCTGTGCAAGCAAGAACGGTATGACGTCATCAGTAGAGGCATCGCGAATGTTGACACTTTTTCGCTTACTAACACTAAACCAACCCGTTCTCAGCCAGACCTCTTAATATACGGACATTGGAGCAGAGTCGCTGTGGTTGCTGTGGTGGTGTGGTGACATCAGAGGCGGCGGCGAAGCTTGCACGGTGTGTTGGTTGCGATTTTTTTGGTGGAGTTTTGTTTGATCCGTCTGTGCAAAGACGAGGATTTTTTGTACTGCTGGCCAACGAGATCAAAGGTACGTGATATTGTTTCTGTTTTTTTTGTGTATTTTTTTTTGTTGGTGCTATTTTGCGATTGATTTTTTTTTATTTTGTGTTTAACTTATTTATTCAAGGATGTCTTTGACGGCTACCACCGAACCTTATTTGCCCGGTTCAATTCCATTTAGTCAATACTTGGAACAACTGGAGTGGATTTTCTCCACAATAAATTGAATAAGACTGATTATAAAACATCGTTTTGGCCATCTGCGGCCAGGAGGTGTATACAATGTTGAAAAACTTTTCCCTGGTGAAAATTTAAAGATTTGAGCTATGACACAATAACAGACAAACTGAAAAAGCATTACGATAAAAGTGATTCAGAAGTGATTCATAGTTTCAAGTTTTGGTCCAGGAAGCAAGGTCAACACGAGAAGGCCGAAGATTATGTGTTGTCGGTCAAGGTTTTAGCCGAACGGTGCTGTTTCGGTGATTTTAGGGACAGAGCCATTAGAGATGTGCTTGTCATGGGAGTGTTTGATAGAGGTTTACAAAAGGTTGTTCGACGAGGACAACTTGACGGCGGACAAGGCGGAGAAGATGATACTCAATCAGGAGTTGTCGTCGAACCGCACGAGGATTCTGAACAATGGAGATGATGGTAGAAGTAGCTTGGTGAATCGTTTGGGAAGAAGACCGGATCGTACACCGAACAAGGGAGGTTACCGGAACAGGAGCAGAAGTAACAACAGAACTCGTTCTTTTTCGAGCGATAGGAACAAGAACAAGAGTGATTCTGGGAAGCCAACCTTTTTCTGTACGTTTTGTAAGAAGAACGGACACACTAGGAAATTTTGCTATCGTCTTACTAATCGTAGTCCGCGTAAACCTAAACAAAGTGTTAAATTTGTTGATTCTCCTAAACCTTCTTCAAGTGGCAACGGTCTTTTTAAGCGTTTGAAGAAGGACTTGCACAGTGACGACGACGATATGGCCTGCATGATGATTTCGTCTGTCAACAAGATCAACGAACCGTGTTATGTTGAACCTCTCCTGGAAAACAGACGTATGACCATGGAGATTGATTGTGGATCAGCCGAGAGTGTTATCTCTGAGGATTTGTTTAACAGAAACTTTCGTAATCTTGTCGTTAAGCCTTGTAACAAGCGGTTAGTAGTGATAGACGGCAAGAGGCTGACTGTGTTGGGAAAAGTGACGGTAAATGCTCGTTTAGATGGTGTGCAACAACAATTGGATCTTGTCATCTTGCGTTGCGAGATGGATTTCATCCCGCTCATGGGAAGGACATGGCTGGACGTCTTCTACAGCAACTGGAGATCAGCTTTTCACGACCATCTTTACCTGCACAAGGTGTGCATGCTGTCGAGAATGATAGTGTTGTTGTTGATTTGAAGAGTAAGTTCTCTACAGTATTTGACAAGGATTTTCAAGTCCAATTAAGGGTTTTGTAGGAGATTTGGTTTTAAAGCATAATACACCCATTTTTAAAAAAGCATACAATGTTCCTTTGCGTTTGAGACAGAAAGTTATTGATTATCTTGATTGTTTGGAGAAATACGGCATTATTACACCTGTGGAGGCGTCGGAATGGGCTTCACCTGTTGTAGTTATTATAAAGAAAGATCAGAGTATACGTTTGGTCATTGACTGCAAAGTGTCGATCAACAAGGTGATTGTACCGAATACATACCCGCTTCCACTGGCACAAGATCTTTTTGCCGCACTTTCTGGTTCAAAATTTTCTGTGCGCTTGATTTAGCTGGCGCATACACGCAACTTTTACTTTCTGACAAATCGAGGGAAATTATGGTCATAAACACAATTAAAGGTCTTTACATTTACAACAGGCTGCCACAAGGAGCTTCGTCGAGCGCATCTATTTTCCAAAAGATTATGGATAAAATTTTGCACGGAATTTCCGGTGTTTTTTGCTACCTGGATGACGTACTGATTGCAGGAGATAATTTTGAAGACTGCAGAGGAAACTTTATTTAGTCTTGGAGAGATTAGCTAAGGCTAACATAAAAGTTAATCTAAAGAAATGCAATTTTTTGTAAAACGTTTGCCATATTTGGGACACATTTTGACAGACCAAGGTCTGCTCCTTGTCCAGATAAAGTCGAAACTATTCATGAAGCAAAGCTCCACGAAATGTTTCAGAACTTAAGGCTTTTTGGGTTTGATTACTTTTTATTCTAAGTTCATTCCCAATTTATCTCCTCGTCTTCACACCCTGTACAATCTTTTGAAGAAGAACGTCAGATTTGAGTGGTCCCAGGAATGCAATCAAGTCTTCAATGATTGTAAACAATTTTGTTGAAGCCCAATGTTTTGGAATATTTTGACCCTGACAAGCCCGTTGTAGTGGTCACTGATGCTTGCTCGTACGGAATTGGGGGTGTAATTGCACATGAGGTGAACGGTGAAGAAAAACCCATCAGTTTTACTTCTTTTACTCTGAACAACGCAGAGAAAAACTATCCAATTTTACACCTCGAAGCTCTAGCGGTGGTAAGCACTGTAAAAAGTTTCACAAATTTTTGTACGGGAAAGAATTTAAGATTTATACTGACCATAAGCCTTTGATTGCCATTTTTGGTAAAGAAGGACGAAATTCGATTTATGTTACACGCTTGCAGAGATATGTTCATGAAATGGCAATTTATGAATATGAAATTTTGTATCGACCTGCAGCTAAAATGGGAAATGCTGATTTTTGCTCTCGATTTCCTTTATCTCAGGAGGTTCCAAGGGAGTTGTGTTTTGATTTTGTGAAGAACTTAAATTTTAGCCATGAGTTTCCAGTCGACTATAAGATTATTGCTAAAGAATCTAGCAAGGATGAGTTTATTTTGTTGATTTTAAAGTACATGCGTGAAGGATGGCCTGATCGTATGGAGAAACGTTTTAGAGATATCTACTCCTTGCACAGAGATCTTGAAGAAGTCGATGGATGTGTGCTGTTTCAGGATCGTGTCATCGTTCCCGAGGTCATGAGGGAACAAATTTTGAAACTTTTGCACAAAAATCATTCTGGCATAAACAAAATCAAACAGCTCGCGAGAAGGACTGTTTACTGGTACGGCATGAATGGAGATATTGAAGATTTTGTCAAATCTTGTAAAGTTTGTCATGAAACAACAGCTGTTACCAGGAAAGCACCTTACTCAAATTGGATACCAACAACGAAACCATTTAGCAGGATCCATGCAGATTTTTTTTATTTTGAGAAGAAGGTTTTTTTGGTTGTAATTGACAGTTTCACCAAGTGGATCGAGTTGGAGTACATGAGGAACGGTACTAATCACAGAAAGGTTATCAAAGTGTTTCTTGGGATTTTTGCCAGGTTCGGGCTGCCGGACGTTTTGGTGACAGATGGTGGACCACCGTTTAATGCTGAAGCTTTTGTTAGTTTTTTTGAAAAACAAGGTGTAAAGGTCATGAAAAGTCCACCATATCATCCCGAGAGCAACGGACAGGCAGAGCGATCAGTTCGTTTGGTGAAAGAGGTTCTCAAAAAGTTTCTCCTGGATCCTGACATAAGGAGGTTGGATATCGATGAGCAAATTAGCAATTTTCTATTTAATTACAGGAACACATGCTTAGCCAAAGATCACAATTTTCCTTCTGAAAGAATGCTCTCCTACAAACCAAAAACCTTATTGGATTTGATTAACCCTAAACACAATTTTAAACACAATTTGACGAAATCGCAAGATGATAACACTGTAAACACTAATGATGATAGTCTAACAGAACAATTCACTAGTCTGAAGAATGGAGATCTGATTTATTACAAAAACATTAACCCAACTGACACAAGAAGATGGTTACCAGCCAAATTTCTAATGCATATATCTGCAAATATTTTACAGATCTCTTTGGCGGCAGAGTACTTTCGGCGCATAAACGCCAAATCAAAATTCCGCAGAATACTCGCCGGAAACAACCCAACATTGTTTTCCGCAGAGAGTTTTCCAAATCGCAACCACCACCAACCAGCAAGCGGCGCAGAGAGCATGAGTTTGAAGATTCCGACAATGATTCGGATTTTTATGGATTCGCAGCAGAGTCCTCGATTTTCGAAGATGATCCGATGGGTGAATCGTCACTGTCGGAAGAAGTTGATCAGCGGCAGCCGGTACGAGAAACACGGCCGATCCGGAGGTCTACGAGGCAGATTAAGAAGAAACAAAAAGTGGATTTCAAATATTTTTAATTAGTCAAGTGAATTTGCGCTAGGAATTAATTATTAGCATACTGAATTTAGTTTGTTGGAATTCATTTTCTTTCAAGAAATAAGAAGATTTTAAACACATTTTAGTGTATTCGATTTATGTATGAAGTTTTTTAAGGGAAAAGGAGTTGTGATGTCCAGCGCCACTCACTCTCTTAGCACTCTCATGAGTGCTCTCGTCTGAACCAACCTAAATTGTACATTCCACAGAAATATATGCTCACTCTCAATTAGACTACCAACGCGACAAGTAGTGTTTTATTTTTCTACCCCGAAACCGCGTCCCGTCAGAAACAAAAATACACGCCACTTCTATGAGATTTTTTGATTTTTAAGTTTAAAAATTAATTTTCAAGGTGATGTCACGATTTTTTTTCGTTCAAATTTTTTGAGGAAATAGCCAAAGATGTTACAAAAAGACTGACGAAAAATGCAGGATGGTATGTCTCTCCTTAAAAAATACAAAAATCATTTACTGAAACTGTTTTTTTGAAAAGTGGTCTAAATGTCAAAATTTTTAAAAACCGATAGCGCTAATCGATTCCCGAGACAATTTTACATAAAAGTCTCCATATTGACCGTTGTCCTATGTCCATTCCTTGTAAAGATACAGCGGTTTTAAAAATAAAAATGTTGAAAAAATAGTTTTTTTTGTGGTTTTTGCAATTTATATATGACAGACTTGATTTTTCAGTCTCGTAAATATTTTTACCGGAAAGCTCGTCCAATTTCCCATAAGTTTGCCTTTGACAGCTTTTCAATTTGATTCGTTTTAATACTTACGTAAGCTTATTTACTATCCAGGTTTCTTCCACACTGAAAAAAATATTCTATTTTCAGTAATGAGCAATGTAATTAAACTTATATCTGTAAGTCCATCTGTGTAATACAATTCGGGGGTTCTCGAACGTACTGCAATCATTAATAATGACAAGAAGGAACTTGATGCGTAATCTAACCATAAGTTCTTCCCGGATGCTTTCTTCGGACTGGCTGCGCTTGTGTTCGATTAGATTAGATTAGATTAGATTAGAATAATAACTGATGATTTCCACATTTTTTTTGAGTATCTGACTTTTATAATTTTTGAATGTTTGAATTTTTGAATTTTTCCAATGCTTGAATTCTTGAATTCCAAAATTTTTTACTCCAATTTTTTCAAGATTTGATTTCTGGGTCCTGTTTTCTTATGTTGATTTTTTCAAAATAAACCACGTGGAGGTTTCTCAAATGCCTCTTTTTGTTTCTTTTCAGCTGACTACCGCTTAAGAGATATATTTTTGTGACCCTTAACTTGACCGTTTCTTGGATTTTTTATATGGTGTTTTGCGTTCCTTCCAATCTCCGTAACAAATCCGGTTCTTTTTAGACGGGTGTTGGATTTTACCGCCTTGAGTCAGGGGTATTAAAAAACACCCAAAAAGCACAAACTGAAAATTTGGTTTATTGGACCTTTTCAAAAAAAAAAAAAAAACTCCAGAAATGATGACGTTTGTTTTCCGTGTTAAAGTAATTGGGTCCTAAAATGAAGCTTAGATTGCTGATATTATTGTTTACAGCGATAAAGCTTATTTTTTGAGTACAATGACCCTTTGTACGACCACATAGAGTTTAAAATGGATTTTTAAATCAATTTTGAAAAATTAACCTCGCGGTCCTTCTTGACAGAAAAGCTCCTACTTGACAGCTCGTTCCAAGGAGACCATAGTTGATCCATCGAAAAAATGTTGTCTTGTAAAAAAAATTTTTTGCATTAAAATGAAAAAAAGTGATCAGAAATGGTTTTTAATCGTGTTTTTTACCGTTGTACATAAAAATTCACATAGGGCTTTAGTACCCAATTGCAATAATTTTCGTTTTCACCTCCGTCATCTTGACTCGAACAAAAGTCTGCAAAAAGCTATGCTGCCGTTAAACGGATTTATGCTGCGCTGCCGCTGCTCGACGTCGCCGAACCCCCGAGCCGACCGTGGCTTCGTCCGCATTCAGTTTTCAGCCAGCGAGAAGAACAGTAGTGAAAAATCGAAGCTCTCGGAAAGTGCACGGTATTTTCTGCAATAAAGAGAAGAACAAAAAAAAAGGCAGTCCATTTTGTGTGAATTCTTTTCTTGTGTGTTCAGGTGCAAGAAGCAGCAGTTTTTCCTTTAAATCGTTTGCGCGTAAAATCGCCAACTTTTGAGGTGAGTTTTGGTGGTTGGGTTTTTCTGGAAAATTCCAAGATTTCGTTCGTGGAAGAGAAAGTTTTATTTTGCTTGTTGATCAATTTTTTCTTTGATTTTATCGTTGGAATTCATCTCATTATTTGTTTAAAAGGATAAATTAGCTAAAAAATCCAAATTTTCATTGGTATTTCCTTGAAAAACTGCAATTTTTCACAATTTACCAAAAGTTTCCAAGATGGCGTCGACCGTTTTTCCTTTGTTCCAGTTCGAACAGGCTCGAACAAAGAGCCGAACGGGGTCAAGATGGCCGTGGCTGTCGGGTGCAAGGAAAAAAAATGGAGTCAGCTGCGCGATTCCATTTTTGTTGTGATCAAAGCAACCAGAGCACGAATCGATTGATTGCCCCCTCCCTGCCTGATGTAATGAATGAGATCAGCGTCTGCTGCGATTGCATGATTGTTTTTATTTTGATTTGGAAAGTTTTGAAAATGTTGGGCGTAACGTTTGATAAGGGGGCAATTTCAAAAGTTGATGATTATCTTTTTAACTTTGGCGAGTTTGGATGAGTTTATCGAAACATAAAATTATTGATTTATTTTAATTGCGTCCCGATGAAAACGACTTCTTGATTTGCTGTCAATTTCAGCTGACCTCAAAAGTTTTCGTTTTGTTTTTATTTGCGCTCACGCCAAGGCAATCAGCTGATTTCGATTTTCGCCAAGGTTTATTGGAATGTTTGGCTTGACTGGCTGTGATTGGCAGCATTTTGATGCGATTTCCGTTTTAAAAATACTTTTATTACCGCAGCAGAGGTGGGTGCGCGTGTAAACTGCGCGGCGAAAGCTCCGATTGCCACTGTTGCTGCAGTGAAGGTTGTCTAACGGGGAAATCTGATTAGTCATGGTTGATTGTACGGCAAAATGACTCACTCGAGCCACGTCCGAGAAACATGTTCGATTTGGATTTGCGATGAAAGTTGATTTTTGAGCAGAAATTGAAACTTTTTTCTTTGTTTTGCAGGATGCAAATCTTCGTCAAGACTTTGACCGGTAAGACCATTACTCTGGAGGTCGAGCCCTCGGACACGATCGAGAACGTGAAGGCTAAGATCCAGGACAAGGAGGGAATCCCGCCAGACCAGCAGCGTCTGATCTTTGCTGGAAAGCAGCTCGAGGACGGTCGTACTCTGTCCGACTACAACATCCAGAAGGAGTCTACGCTCCATCTGGTTCTGCGTCTGCGTGGTGGTATGCAGATCTTCGTGAAGACCCTGACCGGCAAGACCATCACCTTGGAGGTCGAGCCCTCGGACACGATCGAGAACGTGAAGGCCAAGATCCAGGACAAGGAGGGAATCCCGCCAGATCAACAGCGTCTGATCTTCGCCGGAAAGCAGCTCGAAGACGGTCGTACCTTGTCGGATTACAACATCCAGAAGGAGTCGACCCTTCATCTGGTTCTGCGTCTCCGCGGAGGAATGCAGATCTTCGTGAAGACCCTGACCGGTAAGACCATCACCTTGGAGGTCGAGCCGTCGGACACCATCGAGAACGTGAAGGCCAAGATCCAGGACAAGGAGGGAATCCCGCCAGACCAGCAGCGTCTGATCTTTGCTGGAAAGCAGCTCGAGGATGGTCGTACTCTGTCCGACTACAACATCCAGAAGGAGTCTACGCTCCATCTGGTCCTGCGTCTCCGCGGAGGAATGCAGATCTTCGTCAAGACGCTGACTGGCAAAACCATCACCCTTGAGGTCGAGCCCTCGGACACGATCGAGAACGTGAAGGCTAAGATCCAGGACAAGGAGGGAATCCCGCCAGACCAGCAGCGTCTGATCTTTGCTGGAAAGCAGCTCGAGGATGGTCGTACTCTGTCCGACTACAACATCCAGAAGGAGTCTACGCTCCATCTGGTCCTGCGTCTCCGCGGAGGAATGCAGATCTTCGTCAAGACGCTGACCGGCAAGACCATCACTCTAGAGGTCGAGCCCTCGGACACCATCGAGAACGTCAAGGCTAAGATCCAGGACAAGGAGGGAATTCCCCCAGACCAGCAGCGTCTGATCTTTGCCGGAAAGCAGCTTGAAGATGGCCGCACCCTCTCGGATTACAACATCCAGAAGGAGTCTACCCTTCACTTGGTGTTGCGTCTGCGTGGTGGCATGCAGATCTTCGTGAAGACGCTGACCGGTAAGACCATCACCTTAGAGGTCGAGCCCTCGGACACCATTGAGAACGTGAAGGCTAAGATCCAGGACAAGGAGGGAATTCCCCCAGACCAGCAGCGTCTGATCTTCGCCGGCAAGCAGTTGGAGGATGGCCGCACCCTTTCGGATTACAACATCCAGAAGGAGTCTACGCTCCATCTGGTCCTGCGTCTCCGCGGAGGAATGCAGATCTTCGTCAAGACGCTGACCGGCAAGACCATCACTCTAGAGGTCGAGCCCTCGGACACCATCGAGAATGTCAAGGCTAAGATCCAAGACAAGGAGGGAATCCCGCCAGACCAGCAGCGTCTGATCTTCGCCGGCAAGCAGCTCGAGGACGGTCGTACCCTGTCCGACTACAACATCCAGAAGGAGTCGACCCTTCACTTGGTCCTTCGTCTTCGCGGTGGAAACTGAATCAACACACATCTACGACCGGGACGAGCCGCTTAGTCTCGTTCCGCCAAGCAGCTTCAAATCTTAGTATTCAAACCACAATCGGTGTCGTGTTTTCTCTTCCCCCTTTCACAGTAGATGTTGAATAAATCCACCAGCTAATCCAAATTCCAACACTCCGCCCCCTCCTCCAAATTCCTCGTGTATGTTTGTGTAGAAAAAGCCACCAACTCGATCGAGCCAGCCGCTCTCGAGTGCGGTTTTCCATGTGTGTAGGTTTTTGGCCGCAAGGCTTTCTTTCTCCAGGGCACCTATCTAACAAGCTGCGCCACGAGCACTGATATCGAAATAAAGAAAATCCAATAAAATGTAACCTTTCTGACTCGTTTATTGCTCTAATCCGAACTATGCCACTACGATTCCAGCTTAATTCGCACCTCCCGCTCCAGATACGGAATCCGCTCGTGCTCGGGCAGGTTGGACCAAAACTGGTACGAAACGGGCACCACCCGAACGCCGAGGGCTTCAATGGTGCGGACGTACATGGCGAATCGGCCCCGCAGTCGGTTCACGTTCAGCGCGTAGTAGCTTCGGGACAGGCAGAGGACGACCACGCTGGAAAAATGGGAAGATCGATGTTACGGGTTTAAAAATCACCAAGTTTCGCAACTCACATTTTGTTCCCCTCTCGCTGCAGATCCTCGAGCCGAGCCTGCACCCGCTGGTCATCGTCATCGCTTTGGATCGGCTGTCGCACGACCTGTCCATCGGCCCCAAACACGATCACGTGGTCCAGCACGTGGCCATGGCTGGAGGTGACCTGCGTTAGGACGCTACCCTCGCCGCCGAACGCAAACTCCAGCGGTTTCTGCAGCGGCAGATCGTTGTCCTGAAAGAGCAGCACCGTGCCTTTCTCCAGATATCGCCGATCGGGCAACGGACCATCGTAGCCGGGGTGCAGCAGCTGCAGCGTTTGCGTTAGCTCCAGCAGCTGCAGGTAGTCTACGACCGTGTTCCGGGCCATGCTTTTATCGAGCGCGGCCGGCTCCAGATGTTGCTTCAGAATCGTGTCGTTGAAGATGTCCATCGAGAGCAGCTCCAGGTTGTAGCGAATCCACGGGATGGCCGGGTTCGAGATTGACGAGTGCTTCGCAATTTCCACCTTGACCTGGTCCCAGTTGGCAGGGCGATAGTTGGCGTTCGAGAAGGCCCCGACGATTGCGAGAATGCTCGTAGTGGGGACGATCGACAAATTCGTGGCCATCGAGCTGATGTAGTCCAGCAACGGGACGTGAATGTACGCGACCTTGTTGAGCTTCTTCTGGAAGTAAAGTGCGTTCAGCAGTCCAACGTCACTTTCCACCACAAACTGCGCGCATCGCTGGAAGAACTCCTCGTTGTACAGCATCGGGTATTTGTCCAGGTTCTTCGAAACGATCTTCTTCATGATATAGTTCATCATTTTGAACCCGATCTCCTCAATCTTCCCGTTCAACGCCCCAAACACGTTCTCCAACAGCTTCAAGTGAAGCGGCTCAAACGAGTTAAAGTCAACCAGCACCTTCAGCACGTCCGCCGCCTGGTGCCCACTCAAGTTCGACCCGTGCAGAATCAACGCACTGACCACGTTCGTCACGCACCGGTCCGACACGCGATGCTGCGAAATAAACCCAAACAACTCCACCAACTGCTGCACATTCTCGTGGTCCATCTTGTACGAGATCTGAATCTGCAGCAGCATCGGCAGCGCCAACTGCAACGCCTCCACCAACGGACTCTGGTCCATCTTCTTCAGAATAAAGTCCAGAAACACCACATGGTCCAGCGTCACGTCGTTAATCTGATGCCTCAACAGCTGCAGCAGCACCGTCATAATCTCGCTGTTCGACCGCACCCCAAAGTAAGTCAGGATCTTCAAGCTCTCCGTAATGTCGTTCATGACCAACCCCCGTGACTCGTACTTGAGCGCCTTGCAAAGCTCGGCAAACCTCGGATGGTGCAGCACGTCCTGCCTCTGCAGCGTCGTACGGTTCTGCTTGTGCAGCTCAAACAGACCCTTGAGGGCGGCCAGCGTCAACGTTTGGCGGTCCGACTTTCGCTTGTCCAGCGCGGGCATCAGCTCCAGCACCTGCTTCGTGTCGGTGGCGCACTTCAACGCGTTCAGGTACACTTCGGTCGGAGTGGCGGCATTTGATGGGTGCAGGTCGAAGCTCGACGGGACGTTGCTGCCCGTGAATCGAATTTGGGAGGTCGTCGTCGTTCTAGAGTAAAACTTCGCTGCTTGGGACAGGAGACCGCGCAGCATCTTGAATCTGGTGACGAGCTGTTATTCAACATGATTACATAGTAGCATCACGCTATTAGGTATGCAAACTTACCCTCTTTTTATCAAATTGCTTGATTTTGTAGACGATTGCGATTAATTTATGTAATTCTTTGTGATTAAATTAATTTAATCTAAATTAATTAATAATTTAATTTAAATTAATTAAATTACTAGTGCAGTATGCGCTAAATGACTTCTCGCGTATTTTTGATGTTATTCCTCGCCACATGTTGAGACGCAAAAGCAAAACAAAAACATGAAGATCTCAGTGTTGCCAGTTTTCTTTTTTGAACAAATTGGGTCCTAAAATTAAGCTTAAAATTGTGATATTATTGTTCACAACGATAAAGCTTATTTTTCTGAGTACAATAAACTTTTGAACGACCTCAATGGATTTAAAATGGATTTTTAAATCAATTTTTAAAAATTAACTTCACGGCCCTTCTTGACAGAAAAGGTTCTACTTGACAGCTCGTTCCAAGGGGACCATAGTTGATCCATCGAAAAAATGTTGTCTTGTCAATTTTTTTTTTTTGCGATAAAATGAAAAAAAGTGATCAGAAATGATTTTTAATCGTGTTTTTTATCGTTGTACTAAAAAATGGACATAGGGCTTTAGTACCCAATTGTAAATAATACAGTGCCGATTGATTTTTCTGGATATACTACAATCGCGATGGTTTATTGGCCGGCGACGTTTGACACTGATTGTTGTCAAACCATCGGGATTCTGGTTTTTTCTTTGACATCTAGGATGAGACTTAAAAAACTGAATTTTTCTTGTTTTTTCCTTTTACTCGTTGTTTTTATGAAACCAGAGATCCAACTCTGTATCCTATTTTGAATGTCTCTTGGACATTTTTATTGGAAATTTTCTCAACTTTTCAAAAAATATATTTTCATGAATCAAAAAAAAAAAATCGAAAAACTGGAATTTTCAGTTAAAACAAGCCTTACCCGACAAACTTCGTTCTGCCTTTTTTCGTTTGTTTAGGTTTTTTACTTTTTTGCTTATTTAGCCTCCTGTGATCAAAATTTTATTTTACGTAACATTTCCCATAAAATCTGCAGATTTTCCGGAATCGTTTCCAGAGTGGCCAAAGCTGTAACTTTTTGGCGTAAGAACCTTCCTTGAACATATTCGAACCCAACGCAACAAAAAGTACCTCGATCCGACGTTCCGTGTTGAATTGATCAGATTAAACTTTAAAACAGACTTTACTGCGAGGGGGATGACACTCCCGCGATGAGCTCACGATTAAGCCTCGATGACCACGATTTACCTCGAATTTCTCATTTGCCACGCGATTAGCGCGATTTGGCGCGATTCGCCGCGATTTGATTACGATGAGGTCGCGATGTAACAAAAATCTCACGATGAGAGATGTCAACTGCTCGAATGAGTTTGACAGCAACCAAATGACAGTCATTCTATTCGAGTAGTAGAAATTAAGTAAACAAATTTCAACGTGGTCGACGGGTGGATGGCCGATTTTCGGAATCCCTTCAAGTGGAAGTGAACGGAACCATCTTCAACCGGCAAACTGGGGCGTCCAGCAGTGGAGGATCCTGCGAAAGTAGTGGTGGTGACCGGTTTCAACCGAAAATATTTCGACGGCACGACGGCGGTGAGTGGAATGCAAGCACGGATTTGGAGGTTACGGTAATAGCCAAACCACCTGTTTTCCAGAAGGGCGGCAAGTGGGGTCTGCAGGAGCAGCAGCTGGCGAAGTCATCGGCAGGACACCTCGAATTGCTGTTGAGTTTTGTTAAAATTAAACTTTGTTGTGATTTTTGAATAAGCCAACAATTTGTCCAGACCCACTCGAAGAAGATTTACTGGATGAAGTGGTCCTTGACCGGCACCGGCACCGTTTCTGAACTAAATCTTGACTTCCGCTTCGTCCGACTCGACGGTCCAAGCCATTTGGTGCACAGCAGGGGTACCGGTGGTATCTTCAAGGTGTGCTGGAACTCGCGCGGTAGCAGGATCTTGACAAATAGAAGACGTATCCTTGCGGCCAATGGTTGCGCCAGATCTCAGCGCTGCTAGCAACGGATTGACTGCGTAGTGGTGGTCCTCAAATTGAACAAGGTCGAACTGAAAACAGTCCTCACCTGCCGGCGTTCACGCGCTGTCTTATCTGCCAGTACGAGTTTGGAAGTTGCCCGGCTTGATGATTCTTGGGGTGTTCGCCGAATGTCCTCCGTCGTGACATTCGGTTCCCTGTATCGAACTTCCGAGTAGGCGGTCGCTCAGATCTCAAATCCGAGCGTGGTGTTCGTGAATCGAGTGGAAACACCTCAAACAACACCACTAGTGACGTCACGTCACGTCGAACAAATCGATATTAGCGCCAGCGGCTAACAATATGGTGTCCGTCCCGCCGACGGTCATCACGTCCGTGCCAACGAATGTCATCCAGACTACAAACAACCTGATCAATAAGCTGATCGGTCGTGCACCCACCGTGGCAGGCTGGTGAAATCACCGGCAGCTACGAGTAGCAGTGTTTCCGGTTAGAGGTGGGCAAAACCGCTCTTTCTTAGGAGCCGCTCATTTTC
Source organism: Culex quinquefasciatus (assembly GCF_015732765.1). Classification (NCBI taxonomy): domain Eukaryota; kingdom Metazoa; phylum Arthropoda; class Insecta; order Diptera; family Culicidae; genus Culex; species Culex quinquefasciatus. Next base: position 49,953,354 of record NC_051863.1, on the reverse strand, counting down.
GTTCGCTCTTGAAAAAGAGCCGCTCTTTTGAACGGCTCTTTCGCTCTTTTTCAAAATTTGGATGAAAAGGTTTTTTTTTCAAAGAATCGTGTGATTTAATATGTTATTTCACTTTAGACTTTTATAAATTAATAGATTAGATAAAAAAATTTAAACTGAAAACAAGAAAATGCAATTGAAAACCATAGATCATGGTGGTCTCTATGTCAAGATTTCTACTCGAACCTAAACATTCGATTAATTGAGTGGCATCCGAACTTAAATCTAGGATGCTGGAAAAATTGCTATTAATTCTAAAATTGTGTTTATTTCTTCAAGAATTAAACTAATTTGATATTTTATTTAGCTACAGTTTAATTGGACAAAAGGCTATATTTTAAATCTAAAATCTCTAAACTATTCAGTAGATTTTTGGTAATATTTTACAAATTATGCAATTTGAAATGCTCAAATATGTATTCCGGTAATACTTTAATGTACAATCAGTTGTACAATGAAAAGTTTTCTTCTGTTTGTTTAGAAAACCATTTACCTTTAGAATTAATTTTCATAAGCATTAAATTATTTGCATTTTCATTTTTAATTCTCAAAAACAAATTTAATACTACATTTTTTTAAATCCAATGATAATATTTATAACATCAATCATTCCATCTTGAAACGGTTCTTTCAAAAGACCGGAGTTTAAAAAAGATCCGCAGTTCTTTTTTTTGTGAGCCACGGTTCGTTCGCTCTTTTCAGTGAACCGGCTCTTTGAGCGGCTCGCTCTTATTTTGCCCACCTCTATTTCCGGTAATAGTAAGGACTCATACGTGCTGTGTGTCCACTTCAAAGCCGTAACTAACATTCTGGCTCTCTTGTTTGCACACTTTTCAGACGCTAAACTGGCCGACCTGGCGCGAATCTTCTGCGATGCCATGCACGGCCTCCAGTCGGACCTACTACCCACGTCCGAGTTTGGCCAGGTGCGGCAGCGTGTTCAACGTCATTCAGCTCCAAACTGGCAACTATGTAAGTTTTTCGTTGTGATCAGCCCTACCCAGACTTCCATGACAATTGACTCACAATCTAGAAAGTAGTAAAGAAACTGTTTAAACTTCTTCAAAAGTAAATAAAGCAGTTCAACAAGAATTTGTCCCTAAGAAATGCTATATTATGAAAAAACATAGTCTAGTAAAATATTTCCACACAATTCTTCAAATTAGTCCTAAGTACTTTTTTTGTCCATAGCATCACCATCAGTACATGAAGGACGGTTCGGGCGTGCATCTGCATATGACCAACATTGGCAACTCGGAGAACGAAACCATGTCGGAGTCACTCAAGAGGATAGACGGAACTGGAAAGCTGGAAATTTTCAGCAGTACGCCGAAGCAAACCGCGGATCGTTCGCCGTTGACCAACTCGACGATCTGGACAACAATTTCCTGAAGCTCACGCAGCGCGTCAACACCGTCTACACGGAGGCCGCCTTCCAGAGCTTCTCCTGCAACCTTCTCCACTACCTCCTCTTGTACGTGCTAGTCAGCTTCTTTCTGATGGCCATCTACAACGTCAAAAAACAGCTACTTCAAGATCTCCGCGTTGCGCTGGTCCGCACTCCACCTTCGTGAAACTACTCGCGCTTTCAACCAGCACCACCCGGACGAGCTTGCCTGGGTCGCAAACGGCATGCTGTTGATTCGCACGGTACACGCGTCGCACCACACATTTGTGTTCCCGGCTATCAACTCAACCCCGGTAAACGCGTTCAGGCAGGACAGGATCCTATCATGTTGTCCGAGCCATCGACACTCAACTCGTACACCACATTCCTCTTTGTACGGACTCTCCAGCGCATCGTCACGATTTTCCGGACCGCCCGACGACTGGTTATCGTTTTGGTCCACGATCTTTCATCGATGGTCAGATTTTCCTTGACGTCCGCGTTCAATATGCCATCGTCGTCCTCGTCCGGTTAGGTAGCGCCTTTGTCGTCACCTGCTGCGGTGGCAAACGGCTTATCAGTGGTTTTGGGGTGGCGGGGCCCGCCGGAAGTGGATGTAGTCCGGTTCAAGGCTGGCTTCTCGTCGGATCGGGGGTTGCGGCTTTTTCCGAGTTGATCTGGAGTTACAAATGCAGTTGGCTCGTGCCGCGCCGAAACGTGATAGCAATCCTGGCAGGTTAGGGTGAACACCGGTCGGAGATTTGCGGGCAGTAGAACTTGTTCTTTTTCCTTAATCGTGTCTTCGACCGTGTTCGGATCGACGCGGATTCCGTACCCGAGCGAGAGGAGGATGACCTGGTAACATATCAAATCCTAGCTGCATACCAGCTGACGTCCGTAACGATCGACAACCTGGCCGACGAAGAGCTTCGTGTTTTCGCGCTGGCAGTCACAACTACGAGTAGGTCCAGGACCAGCTGACGTCCGTAACGATCGACGATGACCTGGCCGACGACGAGCTTTACGTTTCTCCGCTGGGCAGTGACAACTAAAAGTGGGTCGAGCTAATCCACGCGATCATGTGGTGCACCGATGTCCCGGTTGCCCACAGGTAAAGAATCCATCATTGTAAGAATCTGGCCTAATCTAATAACGATTTTTTCAAAATCCTCAGGGAATGGCGGCCAATCTCAGCTGTCAGGACTTTGACGCACACGCCAACCTAATTGGAATGAACTTATTCTGCAAGACGAGATGGGCCGGGCACCAGGACCAAGCTGACGTCCGTAACGATCGACGACGACCTGGCCGACGAAGAGCTCCGTGTTTTCGCGCTAGCAGTCACAACTACGAGTAGGTCCAGGACCAGCTGAAATCCGTAACGATCGACGATGACCTGGCCGACGACGAGCTTTACGTTTCTCCGCTGGGCAGTGAATGGCGGCCAATCTCAGCTGCCAGGACTTTGACGCACACGCCAACCTAATTGGCATGAACTCGCAAGACGCAATGAACTGGCAGTGATGGCCGATTCAGCGGAAGTTGTGTGGGTGAGACGTGGGCTACGATGCTGAACGAAAATGTTATTGGAGACGAGGAGATTCCCGAGCACGAGACGAAGCCGCCGATTGAAAACGCCGCAACCGGACCGGATTGCGCGCAACCCGAAGAACTCAAACGGAATTTACTACTAGCAATTCGCTTAACACTACACTATAAGAAAATTCTGCTTCTCTAATGTAATTCTTAAGAATATAAAGTGAATCTGATTTAATACGTTACCAAATAAAGTTCATTACATTTTTAGTGCCACGGTACGGTCGGCTCGGAAGATATTTCGGACGACTGGCATCACAGACTCAATTCCCTACGCTCTCAATCTTCATCAATCTAGCCCGCCCCGTCCACACGGGGAAACTGAAAATACATTAAATTTTGTTCTAATTAATTTAGAGAAAAACTAAAGTCGGAGGTCACGGGGCTCTTACGTCCTATTTAAAACTAACCCAAGATTTCTGACGCGACAGCACATATCCTAAACTCAATCATTCGTACCTACCAACGTTGTGAATGAAGAAATGATGTCATCCCCGGTTGAACTACCTATAAAACTTATGCGCTGCGCTTTCCTGAGCTTATGAGGATCATTTGCAACTGGATCGGGACTAGGAATGTAGCGGCGTTGTTTAATCAGTTGGAAGTGAACGAGGCGTAGCAGAAAAAAATACATTCTTATTGAACACGCGTGCTTGTTCTTTCCAAATATAAAAAAAAAAATCACAAAATTTCCATGGGAAATAAATGTAACTTATAATCTCAACATAATCACTTTATTTTGTCCATGCGCACTTTTATTTATGCTGATTTTGCACACCAGCACTATACATCTATTTCACCGAAGCGCCTTCTTCCGGCAGATTATCCTCGTCCTGGAAGTGTACCTTATCTACAGTAGTGGTGTAAATCCATCAGCGCGGGTGGGATGTGAAAGGCGAAAAATGCTTTTGGGAAGCCGAAGGAAGTCGCTCATCCTAGCTCTAGCAGTGATTCATTCCGCAGACTGCTGGCCGTTTAATCCTAATCCTACTTCTTCATATTCGCCGACTGTTCTCGCTACTTTGCGGTGGTTGATCACTCGAGTTGTTTTGATTGTTGCAGGAGTATCAAAAATGTTCATAATAGCTGCAGCGAGACTCTGCACCTGAAGCTTGTTTTGCGAGATCTGATGCAGCGTTGCCAGGTTTTGCCGGAGATCATTCCGTAGACTTTTATTTTGCAACGCCACCTATATTTGAAATATAGTACTGATACTCGCGCCAAATGCCACCTATGTTTGATTTTCGATACTTCATGCATGACATTTAATTTTTTTGAATTTTTTATGGATTTTTTATCTTTTTTGCTTATACCTATTATTTGAAATATTGCATTATGCCATTTGAAAGAACGGTTTTTTGACATTGATTTTGTTTTAATGTCATATTAACATAACAATAAAATTTAAATCATCAAAAAATACCTGAGCCGAATTACTAAATTATGTTGAATCGTTTCATCGGTTTTTGCCTTCCTCACCTCAAATCACTAGAAAATTGAACTTCGTAATTTAACCTCGCAGGCCCACCTTCACGTTTACATATCATAAATGCCTGTGTTTGTCCCGCTATGTTGATCAAAAAATTATCACTCGATTATCTCGGCACTGGCTGAACCGATTTTGTCCGTTTTGGACTCATTCGATCCGTCTTGGGTCGCTATTAAAAATTATGAAGTTTAGGTACTTCAAAAGTTATGCTAAAAAACGATTTCAAATATAGTCCAGAAGACTGTAAAAAGGGTGGTTTTCGTAAGGGAACATTTCATGTTATACATACATTTAAAAAAAAGGTATTTTATAGACCTTTCTAACGAGCCCAAAATATTGAAGATTAGGCCACCCTACTAATAGTTATAAGCACTTAAGTGTTATTTATACACTTTTTTGAGGCCAGATCTAAAATATTTTGATAAATGAAATGTCCAGATCTATCAAATCAAAAGACCTTTCCAACGAGTCCAAAAGATCTGACCACGATATCAAATATTATATGCACCTAAGTTTTATTTACACATTTTTTATGCCGGATTTTGATAAAACTTTGTTGAATAGATAATCAAAAGACCAACATCCAAAAGGTGATTAAGTAACGATTTTCATGCCATGTCGGTAAATTTGAGAAGAAACTTTTTTTTAGAATTTTCTAGACCATTGTTTTGCCAGTCTGCCTTTGCATATTGAATGAAATATTTAAAGGCATTTTCAAAATAGAGTTAACTATGTGCGCATGTATTGCGTGTACGTACACGAAAAAAGTGAGGTTAAATTTTGTACCGGCCAGCAAAACAAATGGTGTGCTAGTGTGTGTGAGATCGGGCTTAGATATCTCTATAGAACCCCAGTCTGCACCGCGAAATCCTAAAAAATCACTAATACTTAGATATTTTGGAAACTAATGATTGCTGAACAACTGGATAGGTGTATAATGCATTTTAAAACACCTTTTTATTTAAAATGTTTAGGCTAAGATTCGTAATTTCGGTTTTCATACTTTTATTTTTTTATTTTATATGCAACTGAACATAAAAACGTTTTTATTATTTTGTATTAAAAATCGAAATTGAAATACGCAACTTTTAGTACCCAAAAAAAGTTAGATTAGTGAAAAAATCTTGAAAGGCAAAAATATAATGGTTATTTTTTGGTCGGAATAAAGTAAACCGGACAGAAAGGCAAGGAGAAGGGTCATTTAATGTTTTGCCAACAAAAGTTTCATGTCTTAAAAAATTCCAAATTATTACAAAAATAAAAAATTCTAAACATCACAAAATCTAAAAATTCAAAAATTCAACAACGAAAAAAGACAACATAAAAATTATAAAAAAGGATTTAATATTCAAATTGAATGAATCATTAAAGTCCTCGCCGAAAATTCACAATTTTTTTTCTATAACTTCAACTAAAACTATTACCACAGACACAGACTGTGCTGTTACTTAAAAAAACTCTAATGCGATCTGAATTTTTGTAATCATAGATGGTGGCATTGGAATACTGTGAAACATTTTATTTTGTAATGTATCAAGCAACCAACAGGTCTAATAGACTTATTTAGAAATACCGAACTCTTTTGATTTTTTTATAATATAATAATATAAGAATTAAAAAAAAATAGATTTTCAGAATTTTATAGTTTTATAACTTTATAATTTTATAATTTTGTAATTTTGTAATTTTGTAATTTTAGAATTTTATAATTTTATAATTTTATAATTTTATAATTTTATAATTTTATAATTTTATAATTTTATAATTTTATAATTTTATAATTTTATAATTTTATAATTTTATAATTTTATAATTTTATAATTTTATAATTTTATAATTTTATAATTTTATAATTTTATAATTTTATAATTTTATAATTTTATAATTTTATAATTTTATAATTTTATAATTTTATAATTTTATAATTTTATAATTTTATAATTTTATAATTTTATAATTTTATAATTTTATAATTTTATAATTTTATAATTTTATAATTTTATAATTTTATAATTTTATAATTTTATAATTTTATAATTTTATAATTTTATAATTTTATAATTTTATAATTTTATAATTTTATAATTTTATAATTTTATAATTTTATAATTTTATAATTTTATAATTTTATAATTTTATAATTTTATAATTTTATAATTTTATAATTTTATAATTTTATAATTTTATAATTTTATAATTTTATAATTTTATAATTTTATAATTTTATAATTTTATAATTTTATAATTTTATAATTTTATAATTTTATAATTTTATAATTTTATAATTTTATAATTTTATAATTTTATAATTTTATAATTTTATAATTTTATAATTTTATAATTTTATAATTTTATAATTTTATAATTTTATAATTTTATAATTTTATAATTTTATAATTTTATAATTTTATAATTTTATAATTTTATAATTTTATAATTTTATAATTTTATAATTTTATAATTTTATAATTTTATCACCTCCGTGTACGCACGAGAGCAAGCAGCAGTCAAGTGCTCAGTGCTCTATCGTTTTTTCGAAATTTTCCGCCGTAATCTACCGCAATTACCCGCGAGTTTGCTCCTGCAGCATGCCAAAGGCCGGCCGTGGCCGTGGCAGTTCGAGTGCGGCCTCGAAAAACCCGCGAAGTTCGTCTACCGGCCGTGTGCAAAAAGGTAAACAAACCAACGCCGTGTCGACCGCCATCGCGCAGGGGAGCGTGAGCGCAGAAGGCATCGACAAAAAGTTACTACATCCCGGATATGTTCCAAGATCACCAGTTCGAACCCGTTCCGGTACTTCCGGTGCCACGACCAACACGTCAACATCCGCCAACATTCCCATCAGGAACGAGTTCCAGATGCTGAGTGACGACGAAGAAAACAACAACAACACCGCCCAAGTAACCATCCAGCACTAATTAAAGTCATTAATCAGCAGGATACTGGCACTTCAATTGCTAATTAGTCACACAACAGCATTTGTTAATGCAAATCAGCACTAGTTCAACTGCACAGTCAATAGCTGTTATAATGCTGATTTAGAGCTACGCCTAGCAACACTTCCAAGATTATTCATCAAACTGGCAACACGATTCAGATTTTGAGTGAAGAGTGAAAGAGAGAGTGAACAAAGGAAAACAAACTTCTCTCGCACTCGTCGTCTTGTCCGAAATTTGGAAATTAGCTGAAATTAGCAAAGAGTTTTTCTTTTCAGCTAAGTTTGAACTCGGTTTTTCATGTAAGTATGTGGAATAATTTGATGGATTAAAATTTTTACAGAGTTGCTTAATTAATTTTTCCAGTACTTTCCAAACTCTGCACTGTCACCATGTGGAAGATCAACTTGTCAACTGTTCTGGGCAAGCACCGTCCGGATGATCTACAGAGTACGATGGACCGTAGTCCCGTAGGATGTCCGGAGCCTGCAAGGAAGTGCTCGAAGCTACCCACAACGTCGGATGCACGGCAATGACGACATGGAGAGCAAAGCGGTTAATTTTATTTGATTTGCCGGGAGGCAGAGATTTTTGTTGTTCGCATTCAAGACATGTTTGTAGGAAGGATTTGTGTTGAAAGTGGTTTATTTTGTGTGTTGTGCATAAATATAAATATGTTTAATTAATAAAGGCTGTCAATTGATTTTGATGAATCTCCAAAAAAAACTTTTCAAATGTGATCAAGAACAAAATTAATGTATTTTAGTCTATAGTCTGAAACAGTAAACACAAGATGCATTGAAGTTGCACTGGGAAATTACTTCTCACTTAGCCGTGCGGACACGGGCTAAGGACCATCACCACAACAGCGATGTCAACTTCCATACCCCTCTGCAGAACATCATCAACAAAACAACATCACAATCAGCTCAGTCGATAATGCAGTTATAAGCAAACTAAAAATAGAATAGAAATCGTGAAGGCAAGGGGAGAGGGAGAGCGAGAGCAACTTTTGTTTTGCTCTCTGTTTTTTGTTTTGACATTTTCCGCAGGGGTGGACAGAAACAGTCGAGGCCAGCACTAAACCAGCCGAGTAAAGTCCAAATGCGGTCATTATTCAGCACTATAGTAGCTGTTAGTGCTGACGTAAAAACTGTTCAGCTTTTACTCATAGCTGTAAAAGCGCATTAAATGCTGAAGTGTGGCTATGTTTAAGTGCTGGATGGTTACTTGGGCGACGGTAGCAGTTCCACCGACGACGACGAATACGATGGACGTGCACGGAAGAAAGTGTCGACGTCAAAAACGAACAATTCTCCAAAGGAACGTAGACAACCTCCAATCTATGTTTTGGACACGTTGGCGGACGATATTGACGAGTTGCTGGAAGGCCTCGGATATTGTCTGAAAGTCGGTAAGTCGTCAGTGCAAGTCTACACATTTGACAACAAGAACTTCGACCTGGTTGTGGAGAAATTGAAGGGTAAAAACTTCAAGTTCTACACATTCGACCCCGTGCAGAAGACAGCCGTTAAGGTCGTCTTGCAGGGGTACCAAGACCGCCCGATCTCCGACCTCAAGAAGGACCTCTCGGGTGCTGGAATAACGCCGCGTGACATAAAAGTCCTCTCGCGGAAGACAACGGTCACAGGTACACACACACTGTACCTGTTGTACTTCGACCGCGGCACCGTCAAAATACAAGACCTGCGGCGGACTAAGGCGTTGGACGGTTTTTGGGTAAACTGGCGGTTTTACTCAAAAAACCCGACGGACGCAGCGCAATGCCACCGTTGCCAGAAATTTGGCCACGGCTCGCGGAACTGCAACCTCCCGCCCCGCTGCGTGAAGTGCGGTGAAACACACCTCTCGGAGGCGTGTGCACTGCCGCGCAAGGCGGAATTGGGGGACGAGGCAGCACAAACCAAGGCGCGCATCAAGTGCGCCAACTGTGGAGGTAACCATACCAGCAACTACCGTGGATGCAGCGCACGGAAAACCTACCTCGAGGAGCAGGAAAAGAGGAAGAAGAAAGCAGCAGCGTCCCACCCTCCTCAGCGAAGTACGAGCGTAACCGTGCCGGCTGCTGGGCAGCGTACGGTTCCCGCGGACAACTCAGCATTCCCTCCTGGCTGGGGGCGATCGTTTGCCAGCGTGGTTGCTGCCGGTAGCGGCAATGCGGCCCAGCAAGAAGTCACCGGGGAAGATCTCTTCACCCTGCCGGAGTTCTTTGCTCTCGCGGGGGAGATGATGACGCGGTTCCGGACTTGCCGTAACAAGGCGGAGCAATTCCTGGCCCTTGGGGAGCTGATGATCAAGCACATCTACAAATGATTAAATACTGTGATTTAGTTATAAGCTTTTTCTCTTTCTTTCCCTTTCCTTTGCAATTTTAGCAAGTTTTTTTTTAAATTTTTCTTGCTCTTGTTAGTTCCTTAGTTATAGAAATAATTGTTCCAAAATGGATTATGATGCAACACACAGCTGAAAGGAACTCCAAAACTCTGTTATGAATTGCAAAAGAACTGATTGTATCTTGATTATTCACCAATAAAACCGAATTAATTAATTAATTAATAATTTTATAATTTTATAATTTTATAATTTTATAATTTTATAATTTTAAAATTTTATAATTTTATAATTTTAAAATTTTATAATTTTATAATTTTATAATTTTATAATTTTATAATTTTATAATTTTAAAATTTTATAATTTTATAATTTTAAAATTTTAAAATTTTATAATTTTATAATTTTATAATTTTATAATTTTATAATTTTATAATTTTATAATTTTATAATTTTATAATTTTATAATTTTATAATTTTATAATTTTATAATTTTATAATTTTATAATTTTATAATTTTATAATTTTATAATTTTATAATTTTATAATTTTATAATTTTATAATTTTATAATTTTATAATTTTATAATTTTATAATTTTATAATTTTATAATTTTATAATTTTATAATTTTATAATTTTATAATTTTATAATTTTATAATTTTATAATTTTATAATTTTATAATTTTATAATTTTATAATTTTATAATTTTATAATTTTATAATTTTATAATTTTATAATTTTATAATTTTATAATTTTATAATTTTATAATTTTATAATTTTATAATTTTATAATTTTATAATTTTATAATTTTATAATTTTATAATTTTATAATTTTATAATTTTATAATTTTATAATTTTATAATTTTATAATTTTATAATTTTATAATTTTATAATTTTATAATTTTATAATTTTATAATTTTATAATTTTATAATTTTATAATTTTATAATTTTATAATTTTATAATTTTATAATTTTATAATTTTATAATTTTATAATTTTATAATTTTATAATTTTATAATTTTATAATTTTATAATTTTATAATTTTATAATTTTATAATTTTATAATTTTATAATTTTATAATTTTATAATTTTATAATTTTATAATTTTATAATTTTATAATTTTATAATTTTATAATTTTATAATTTTATAATTTTATAATTTTATAATTTTATAATTTTATAATTTTATAATTTTATAATTTTATAATTTTATAATTTTATAATTTTATAATTTTATAATTTTATAATTTTATAATTTTATAATTTTATAATTTTATAATTTTATAATTTTATAATTTTATAATTTTATAATTTTATAATTTTATAATTTTATAATTTTATAATTTTATAATTTTATAATTTTATAATTTTATAATTTTATAATTTTATAATTTTATAATTTTATAATTTTATAATTTTATAATTTTATAATTTTATAATTTTATAATTTTATAATTTTATAATTTTATAATTTTATAATTTTATAATTTTATAATTTTATAATTTTATAATTTTATAATTTTATAATTTTATAATTTTATAATTTTATAATTTTATAATTTTATAATTTTATAATTTTATAATTTATAATTTTATAATTTTATAATTTTATAATTTTATAATTTTATAATTTTATAATTTTATAATTTTATAATTTTATAATTTTATAATTTTATAATTTTATAATTTTATAATTTTATATAATTTTATAATTTTATAATTTTATAATTTTATAATTTTATAATTTTATAATTTTATAATTTTATAATTTTATAATTTTATAATTTTATAATTTTATAATTTTATAATTTTATAATTTTATAATTTTATAATTTTATAATTTTATAATTTTATAATTTTATAATTTTATAATTTTATAATTTTATAATTTTATAATTTTATAATTTTATAATTTTATAATTTTATAATTTTATAATTTTATAATTTTATAATTTTATAATTTTATAATTTTATAATTTTATAATTTTATAATTTTATAATTTTATAATTTTATAATTTTATAATTTTATAATTTTATAATTTTATAATTTTATAATTTTATAATTTTATAATTTTATAATTTTATAATTTTATAATTTTATAATTTTATAATTTTATAATTTTATAATTTTATAATTTTATAATTTTATAATTTTATAATTTTATAATTTTATAATTTTATAATTTTATAATTTTATAATTTTATAATTTTATAATTTTATAATTTTATAATTTTATAATTTTATAATTTTATAATTTTATAATTTTATAATTTTATAATTTTATAATTTTATAATTTTATAATTTTATAATTTTATAATTTTAAATTTTAGAATTTTAGAATTTTAGAATTTTAGAATTTTAGAATTTTAGAATTTTAGAATTTTAATTTTAGAATTTTAGAATTTTAGAATTTTAGAATTTTAGAATTTTAGAATTTTAGAATTTTAGAATTTTAGAATTTTAGAATTTTAGAATTTAGAATTTTAGAATTTTAGAATTTTAGAATTTAGAATTTTAGAATTTTAGAATTTTAGAATTTTAGAATTTTAGAATTTTAGAATTTTAGAATTTTAGAATTTTAGAATTTTAGAATTTTAGAATTTAGAATTTTAGAATTTTAGAATTTTAGAATTTAGAATTTTTTAGAATTTTAGAATTTTAGAATTTTAGAATTTTAGAATTTTAGAACTTTAGAATTTTAGAATCTTTAGAATCTTAGAACTTAGAATTTAGAACCTAGAATTTTAGAACTTAGAATCTTGAATTTTGAATTTTAATTTGAATCTTAGAATTTTAGAATTTTAGAATTTTAGAATTTTAGAATTTAGAATTTTAGAATTTTAGAATTTTAGAATTTTAGAATTTTAGAATTTAGAATTTTAGAATTTTAATTTAGAATTTTAGAATTTTAGAATTTTAGAATTTTAGAATTTAGAATTTTAGAATTTTAGAATTTTAGAACTTTAGAATTTTAGAATTTTAGAATTTTAGAATTTTAGAATTTTAGAATTTTAGAATTTTAGAATTTTAGAATTTTAGAATTTTAGAATTTTAGAATTTTAGAACTTTAGAATTTTAGAATTTAGAATTTTAGAATTTTAGAATTTTAGAATTTTAGAATTTTAGAATTTTAGAATTTTAGAATTTTAGAATTTTAGAATTTTAGAATTTTAGAATTTTAGAATTTTAGAATTTTAGAATTTTAGAATTTTAGAATTTTAGAATTTTAGAATTTTAGAATTTTAGAATTTTAGAATTTTAGAATTTTAGAATTTTAGAATTTTAGAGTTTTAGAATTTTAGAATTTTAGAGCTTTAGAATTTTTACTTTTGGGACATATAGGGGAACAGCATCTAATTCCAGCGTGCCTCTAATGTTGGCAGGTCAGAACTTTGACATTCAATTATAGCTAATTTAAAGCGTTTTCAACTGAAATCGAATGATAAACAGCTCAATAAGAAGTGAGCAAGCAAGTTTCTATAAAAAGTTTTGCAAAATTAGTTGTTTGAATAGTGAAAATCAGCAAATTGGATGGAGTTAGGAGCGAGAGCTTAACCTGCCAAACATACGAGAATTTCCCCTAATTTATGTTGGTTTGGTACGATATGTCCACGCAACCTTCTTCCCCTATAGGTTCTGTTCTGCGTTTTATGCAAAGAAGCAGGCGTGCCCGCTTTCATAAGTGTAATACAGTTCGGTATGCTCGAATGTATTAAAATCATTTTTTGTTGATAAGAAAGAATATGGGACGTAATATAAACACATGTTCTCCTACAGCATGATGTTCTCACAGCATTCTAGCAGAAATGTTTCACCGCCCTAGCAGGATTTTCTGAAACGGAATTCAATTCGAAACGTTCACGTATTCCGTTTCAAACGCAACTACCGATACGTACACGGAATCGGATGTTGCGTTTGGAACGTAGATAACTCTATTGTGCCGCAAGTGAAGCTGATAAAAAGCCTCTTCAACTGAAATCGAGTACCGTAAACTGGGTGACTTTGATAGCCCGGGGTGACAATGATAGAAATTTGATTTGGCCACTAATTTTGATACATCCAATGTACCAGTAACATTTTTGCATATATGTTTGATAATAAATGATTACATACTCAAAATTCTCAAAAATGTTTAGATATTTATTTGACGGGCATTTGAAAAATCTATCAAAGTTACCCCGGGCTATCAAAGTCACCCCAGGTTACGGTACTAAGTATTTCTCCTAAATGCTATGAAAATCAACATTTTGAAACAGTTTGTAGGAAGTAATCACCCAACATTCTCAAGAATGCTTTCAAAAAGATGGCTGCGCTAGGGTTAGATTAGATTAGATGAAAATTATCATTCTGAAACAGAGAAATATTTGCAACGTGTTCTCTATTATATAATACAATTATTAAATCAATACAAGTAATTATTTAAATAAAGAAGAAAAAAAATCCGTAGATTTTGATCTTCATTCCGTAGATCCGTAGAAATTTGCGAAATCCGTAGATCTACGGAAGATTCCGTAGACCTGGCAACGCTGCTGATGGTTCGGGTCAACTGTCATCAGCTGACTAGCCGCGGTCACTGCCAGCCGAAAAACACAAAGCTCGTCGTAAGCCAGGTGACGGCGTTCATTGACGAAATTGAACCGGATGTTGCTGGACAAAAGCAAATCTCCGGCGCGCTCCTTATGCAAGCAGACCGTGGCCATAAAAAAAATAATTACACCGTTCGTAGTATCCGGAAAGATCAGCCAGCAGAAACGCTGAAAACTTCTACAGGAGCAAGAGATCCTGTCGTACGTGCTTGTTGGTTTCTTCCTGCTGGCCATATAGCCACTTTAAGATTTCCACTTCTCGTTGGTCCGCCCTTTCGGTTTCGCGAGGAACAGGGCAACTGCCCCAGAAGGGCCCCATGCCCTCAGAAGGCGGAAAGCGCAAAGCGGGATCGGATGCAGTGCCGGTTATATCACTAGTGCTGTACGAGGATTGTGCAAGGTAATGTACTACTGGCAAAGTACGGACCGACGGCCGCGGCGGCATGCGCTTGTGGACATTTCGTGCTGACGTGTAAAGGCATTAACCAGCAACTTAGACGTGCTTGCCTGGGTCGTGTGCAGACTGCTTTTGATCCAGATCCGCCGTCCTCGCCAACGATCCTCTGCTGAAGAAACAATTAAACAATTAATATATACCGAAACACGCTCCAGAACATCGCAGGCAAAACAGGTCCGGATTATTGCCTTAATTGGCCGGCGGGAGGCTCTCACTATCCAGTTTCCGTCCCGAAACACCGAAAAATTTCGGTTTATTTACCTTTTTGGAGTGCTCGAAACAATGAAAATAAACATTTCAACAGTGTGGCCAGTTTCATGGAAAACTGCTAGAACGAATTTTGTATGGCAACTCTGACTGCATGAATGTAAATTTTCATTCGAGCACGATCTGAACACGATGAGCACGATGAGCGCGATCTGGCGCGATTTGGCGCGATGAGCGAAAAACGACCGCGATGTAGGTACGATGAGCAAAGATGGAAGAATTTAACGCGATTTGGTGCGATTTCAACGAAATCGCGGAGTGTCATCCCCCTCGCTTTACTGAAGTAACTTTTGCTCATTTTTGGTGGAGAGGTAGCTTATTAGGAGTATCACTGAGCAAAAATCCCACGGTTTATCGAAGTGTTCTACACATGATCTGACCCTGCTGTACAGAGCACTCAAATATCAATCGCAAAACACTTGAATTTTGGGCACCAAAATATACTGTCAATTCAATAGCAAAACACTTGAATTTGACGTGTTGCGTCACATGAAATACAATATTATATTTATTGGTTTTAAATAGCTTTTCTTTCTATAATCAATGCATGTTTGTATGTAAAAGAAATGGATTTCGATTTTTTTTTTAAATAAAGAAGATGTTGCGCAATTAAATTTTTTGGCTGCTTTTATTTTCTAACTTCAAGAACAACTTGGTGTGTAAAAAGTTTGTATTTTTTTTCATCCGGTTGTCCCGACACCACCACTGCTTCCTGGGAGGTTCCTCAGCGTCGGCGAGTGAAGCACCGGTGCCGGCGGAGATGGAGGCCACTGGAGAATCTTCTTGTTGATGCGGAATTCTCTTTGGTAGAACCGCGGTGGTTCCATCGACCCAAACTGTGCCTTGACCATCCGAATGACGCATAGCTTGGCCCCTGCATCCGAATCTTGCTTCTCACTGGCACCGCTTCCTGGTACGGCATCTGCAGCTCTTTCGCATCCTTCCTGTGAATCATACAAAATAAATCCAAAAATCAAAACAAAACCCCACAACAAAAATTCTCTCTCCACTCACCAAACAGTCCGGAAAGGAACTTTATCACAAAAGTTGGCTTCTATCCGGGAATCCGGGAGACCAAGCCCTTCCGCTGGCCATACGGAGCCCGAGCCCGAGGACGCAGTCTTGTGGCGATGCTCATCTTCACGGTCACAATCCGGGCAGGCAATTTACTGGACTGGAACATGGCGGCAGCGAACTCACGCGGTCTGCGAAAAACGAACACACCGGACGGCCAAAACTTTCAAATGAGGAAACAAAGCAAAGTCTCATGAAGCTGTCGCGAACCTACATTTCAAATCAAAACAAGATCAATTTCAAGTGTTTTCCTCATCACTTTGAATAGTTCAACACAGTGGGGCAAATTCATGAGCAAAACACTTGTAATGTTTGAGCCACCCGAATGAAAATAAGGTGTCAAAAAATACCAAAAAGTCAATCGCCAAAACACTTGAATTTAATAATGGATTGGATTGAAATTGAAACACAAACAAATTAGATCTAAGATGCGGCTTAATTGAATCATTCAAGTGTTTGGGCACTTGGAAAAAAAGGGTGGCGTATTTTCAGTGTACTTTCAGAATATGCAATAACCCAGAAAGTGTCAAAATGTACATGATGCCTTTTGAAATGTTACCGTCGAACTTTTCTTGTGGGGGAGGGGCACGAAAAGAATGCGCAACATTTCTTGACCGCGTTCCTTCCGATCTGCATACGCACTACGCAGCTTTGAGCGAGTCCACGAGCAAAGCATACCCATCTCGCATCGACCTCACCAATCTGCCTGAAATTTTCAGGGGTTGTTTGTACATATTAAACTAGCATCTGGTCAAAATATGAGCACTCTAGGTCCACGGGAAGTGGGGCAAATCGGGACACAAAGTTTCAAGGTTCAAAAACGTCAAAAATCTTAAAGGCTATAACTACGCAAAATTCAATTTAATTTCAAAATTCATCTTAAAGGGCTTAAAATGCAACAAAATGTAGAGCATCCCATTGGTCATCTAAAGGGAGTTATTGGCATTTTAGTGAAAAATAGCATAATTTTCAAACTCAAATAAAAGTTTCCATCCAGATATCAACTCGGATCGACCTGCAGCTTGTAGGGGACATCTGGAACTACCATCTGGGACTGAGAACGCTTTGGGTAAGGCAGTTTAGCATATTGAATAGACACTTTTACTTTTAGTGAATTTTTTGGTTGTAAAGTTTTGCTCGGGGGACCTCTTAGATCCCATTTTATGGTGATAATTTTATCATATTCGTGCACGCAGAAAAATAAGGCATGTTTGAATCAACAAAACGTTTTGTTGATTTGAAAATCATTATTTTTGTTGAATCAACGCTAAACGTCAAAGCAGCTTTTTCGAAACAACAAAAGACTTTTGTTAAATTGAGAAAATCAAGGTTTGTTCCAACGCAAAATCGGCGTTGATTATATTCAACAAAAATTTTGTTGATTCAAACCTCGTACAGGCTGATTCTACAAAACATTTTTCTGCGTGTGTTCCTGAGACAATTTCACGTTAGAAACATGCATAAAAATGTTCGTTTTCATCCATTTTAACCCTTTAAAAAATTAAAGTTAAAAAAAATCTTCGATTCACATTTATTGAAAATCAAGTTCGTTTCCAAGGATACACCAAGAAAAAAGCAGCTTCTTAATTTTTTTTATCTTTCATTTTTTAAAGGGTTAAAATGGATGAAACAAACATTTTTATGCATGTTCCTATTGTGAAATTGTCTCAGGAACAAGAATATGATAAAATTATCACCATAAAATGGGATCTAAGGGGTCCCCCGAGCAAAACTTTACAACCAAAAAATTCACTAAAAGTAAAAGTGTCTATTCAATATGTTAAACTGCCTTACTCAAAGCGTTCTCAGTCTCGGATGGTAGTCCCAGATGTCCCCTACAAGCTGCAGGTCGATCCGAGTTGATATCTGGATGGAACACTTTTTTATTTGAGTTTGAAAATTATGCTATTTCTTCACTAAAATGCCAATAACTCCCTTTAGATTTAACCAATTGGGATGCTCTACCCTGCATTTTGTTGCATTTTTTAAGCCCTTTCAGATGCATTTTGAATTTTGAAATTAAATTGAATTTTGCCTAAGTTATAGCCTTTTTAAGATTTTTGACGTTTTTGAACCTTGAAACTTTGTGTCCCGATTTGCCCCACTTCCCGTTGACCTAGAGTGCTCATATTTTGGCCAGATGCTAGTTTTTATATGTACAAACAACCCCTGAAAATTTCAGGCAGATTGATGAGGTCCAAACGACGTCCCATACAAAGGGGTATGCCCTGTTCGTGGACTCGCTCTTAAAGCGGTTTCAAAAAACCCAGAAAAACCAAAAATAAAATAAAAAATTACCTTTCTTAAAAAAAAAAGACTTTCCTAAATTAAAATTTTAACATCAGAATCTTGATCAGAATCCCCTGTGTCGATTAGAAACCCTGAACGTTGTCGGAGTGGTCGGACGTCTGTTTTGTGTCGGACAAGGGCAAAAAGACGTCACCCCACCCCACTGCTCCGCAAAGTGACAGCGATGACTTTTCATTCTAAAATCAGCAGTGTCAGCAGCCAGCAGCAGCAGAAAGTTTTTGAGCGAATTTTAATTCGGTTTTTTTAATTCGCGAACCAATGGAGCACCCGCAGTCGAGCAGTTTTTGACAGTTCGCTCCATAAGAAATGCATTGTAGAAAAAAGCAAAAACTGCTCGAATGGAAATGCTCCATTGTGCGATTTGCAAATTAGGAGCAGCACCAAGTGCAACGGAACACGCAGCGGAAAAGGCGCGCGCGGATGCAAATCGGGGTCGACCCGGGCTCAAGTGGGGGATTTCCAAGTGTGTGGCAGGAGCTGGGGCCTGGGAGGTTGTGGAGGAAGAAAGTTGCTAGCCAGCAGTAGGAGGGTTCATTGTGTTTTGGAGCTTCGTGGACGGATCGAACCGTGGTGTTGCTGCCCGTGCTGGGAGTTTGCGGGTGGTGGAAAGGGCGATTTTCCCACCGTTGTTGAAAAACACTTTTGAGGAGAGGAAGGGGAACCTGTTCAACCAGGAAGCTTAAGAGTTTGATCGGGTTGTGAAAGAGGGGAAGACGACAGTGAAGAACCGTTAATCCGGAAGAGACAGACAGAAAGCGAGAGGACAGAAGATGGATGACGAAAGCAGCGACAGTCTGGAGTTGAGCCGGGCCAAACGGAACGAGCGCATCGAAAAGCTGGGCTTCCGGCCCCAGAAGGAGCTGTTCTGTAACAAGTTCCTGCCGTACGCGGACCGGCTGGACGATGAGTCGCAGGCCATGCTCGAGAACATCAAGAACAACCTCGGCAAGGCGGTGGCCATGCGGGAGATCACGCCCGGAGTGTCCATCTACGTGTCGCGGTTGATGAAGTAAGTTTGCGGAACGTTTTTTTTCTTGTAGATTACTTACGGTTTCCCCTCCCCCTGATGTAATTGCTGCTTCACTCTCACTTTCTTTCGGGTTGTATTTTTCCTTCCTCGTTAGACGATTTTTATTTTGCTCCTAATCAACCCCCTCTTAAGCGACAGAGTTGCCAGGTTTTATGTTGTGAAATCGAGTACGATCGTATGGAGATGAACATTACTTTAATTTGAGTCAATTATTAGGGATTTTTTTGACTCAGTTTTAGGACCAACCTACACATAATTGACCACAACTGTGTAAATGACTTTAAAACAGATACAATCCACGAATTTTCAAAAAATCTGTGTCATATATTTAGGTTTTCTTTGTAATAAATTGAATTGGTTCTTTGCAGGCCAAGGGCGAATGATACTGATAATACCTCTTCAGTTGACGCTTAGGCGAGGAACATCCTGGAAGGAGCGTCACTGACTACGTCCGTAGTCCTGTTAGATCTTTCTTGATCAGGACAGTATAGCTCTGGTTCCTTGCAAGTGTCCTATTTTCTTACCTCCACGTTGGCTTGGTTTTCATGATGACCTAGCTGGTGGCCTGTGGAAACGACTCGTAAACCTTTGACCAGCGAGGGTCAGAGTCGAGACGGCTAGAAGAAAGGGGCGCGTCAATGTGGGAAAGGGAAGTAATTTGTGATTGTAGACGGTATTGTTTTGATTCGCAGTATGTTGAGTCAACTGCTGTGGATGTACCTGAGCATCGCAGAACGGGGTTTCTCTTCTTTCCATTTCAGCTAACAGCTATCTTCTGTTTATTTTGTTTCACTGATTTTCTAAAACGGCTTCTGTTTACTATCCTCCATTTGATTTCGATTTTACTTATTTTATTCTCTTATTTCTCAACGCTTTTCCACTCTATTTTACCAATTGATGCTGCTGTAACAAACTGTCTGCTTTCCCTTAATTTGGCAGCGATGTCAATTTTGTTTATCATATGCCTTTTCTTTATATATCTATAATTTCTCATCTTCCCTGTCAATTGCCCTCAATACAATCTAAGCTTGTTTGTTACCTCTATTTATTAACTATTGTAAATTTCTTTATCTACTTCATAAATTACTATCTTTCTTTTACTATTGATTCTTTACATAGTATATTTCCTTCACTGTCCATTGTTTTGAAACTTCACCTTTTTCTTAAGCAAGTGAGGTTCGAGCCCTTACTCAATTTATGGAATGATTAAAGGATTAACACAAATATTACTATTGTACTTTTGAAAAACTTTTCTAAAATGCTTAGGACCAAAAATTGTAACAAAACACCGCGACAAAAGAAATAGCAACACGACTCAACAATAGGAAAGATTTCAGGAGATAAACAACACCCAGTAAAATAACAACTAGTTTTTGAATTCAAACTAAAAATAAAACAGTACTTGCTTTAATGAAAATTGATAGGCACACTATAAATGGTTAGGCGCTTATACTTACATCAAACCCTACGTAATGTACCACCCCCGGCCGAGTTAAAATGCGTAACCGGAAAAGAAGGTGTGCATGCCTGGCACGAACACTCAAAGCGTGTTCTAGCGTGCTGCTCGTACTGACTCAGAGCAAGGGTGAGATGTAGGTGTAAGGGCAGTGCGTGTTCGTCGGGAACCTGGTGCATAAGATCGGTTAAGGCCCGTTCTTACACTGAAAATTGCGAATTGCGAATTGCGAATAAATTGAATTGGTTCTTGCCTGAGTTCTTTTATAAATGAGCAGTTTTTTTTGATAAATCAATCTTTTAGTTGTCATATCTCAAAACCAGTGCACTTTGCCAACATTTCTGTTATGTATTTTTAAAATTTCTAATTCAATAATTAAATTTAAAAAAAAAATCAACTTAAAACAACAATAATTGTACATTATAAACCGTCGTATTTTTTTTATTGTTTTGTATTAAGGTTTCTTGTTTAGAATTGATTTTTTTGTGTAAAAGAGTAAATTTAAAAATATCTCCATAGATCTAGGGTTTTTTCTCAAAATTTATTTTCCCTAAAAGAGCACTCAGCCAGCAAAATCTGAACTTAGAAACATGTACCCTCCCTGTAAAGGCTTTTAAATTGATCTCAGTTGAAAAGTTCTCCTAATCTCTGAATTGCAAATGTACCATCATGGAGCAGAACTGTTAAATTTAATAAACACTAATTGAATTAAAAATTAAAAATCTCTCTGTACCTTTTTGCCTTCTTCACCTTACTGAGGAAAGGCTATAAAATCACTCGAAAAATAAACTTCTTTATTCGTCCTCGTAGACCCACTTTCACGTATACCTAAGGCTACCAACTCTTGCTGAGCAAAAATCCGTACACTTTGCCGAAATGACAGCATGGTATAACAAAAACTGTCAAGAAATTATTTATATAAATGAACTTAAGTAAATTTGAGAATTAAAAATATAAAACTGTGTCATTTTTATAGCTATCAAATTTCACAAAATGCTATCAGAGTGCTTATGACTTGCACGTTTGAAAGTATTCATAAAATAAACCGTGATTTGAATCAAAACATTATGTTCTTAATTTTTTTGTTAAAAGTTTAAAAGATTACGAAATGTCTAGTTTGCTTTAACGAATAAAAACATTCTCAGTGTTTTCACGAACACATTTCCAAAAAAAAAATATTGAAAAGGTCCTACAACATGTAATACACAACAGTTTATAGGACCTTTAAAAAATACTCTAGATTTGTTAATTCAAATGTTCAAAGGTTTTCACAAGTTTTAGATGGCCTTTGGATCTTTTAATGGATAAATATATTTAGTAAGGAATTTCTAAAAGAACAATTCGAGATTTTTTTAAAAGGTTATATATGTTGATATGAAAATCAATAGTTTATAGGACCTTTTAAAAAAAACTCTAGCCTTATTGATAATCAAGTTTGAATTGAGGAAAACCCGGAAAACTCCCTTTTTAAATCAAACTCACAGTTAAATAAAAATAAAAATGTCTAGTTAACAAAAGCTTTGATCAAATAAAAAAAATGCAATTCAATGTTTAAAAAGTTGTTAAAATTCCGTATAAATCCGTATAATGCTAAAAAATCCCTACAAAAATTCCGGCCCGTTAAAAATCTGCGAAGAGAGTCGAAAATCCGTATGATAAGGAAAAAATCCGTACAGTTGGTAGCCTTACGTATACCCATCGACTCAGAATCAAATTCTGAACAAATGTCTGTGCGTGCGTATGTCTGTAAGTCCGTACACCGAAAAATATGCACACGATTATCACCGGTCTGGCTGAACCGATTTGGACCGTTTTGTTCTCATTCGATCGGTTTTGGGGTCCCATAAGACCCTAGGTAATATTATGAAGTTTAGAAAAGCACTTCAAAAGTTATGCTAAAATAACGGTTTTGGCTAAACTTCAGAAGATTGTAAAAAGGATGGTTTTTGAAAGAAAACCCGTCTGTTATACATTTTTAGAAAGGCATTTGAAAGACCTTTCTAACGAGTCCTAAAAATTGAAGATCTGACAAACATAGCAAGAGTTATAAGCACTTAATCGTTATTTATGCACCTTTTAGAGGCCGGATCTCAGATATTTTGATAAAAACGTTGTCCGGATCTATCTTGCGACCCATCGATAGATGGGTAACCAAAAGACCTTTCCAATGCGTCCTAAAAATTGAAGATCTGACAAACATAGCAAAAGTTATAAGCACTTAAGTGTACATTTAACACTTATCAGAGGCTGGATCTCAGATATTTTGTCCGGATCTATCATGCGAACAATCGTTGGATAGGTTACCAAAATACCTTACCGATGAGCCAAAAAGATTGAAGATCTGAAAACCCTATCGAAAGAAATGAGTAATGCAGCTTGATTTGTTAAACGTGTTAAGGGGGAATGATGCAATTCTGAATGAAGATATTCACTATATAAATGTGAGGAAGGCACCAAACACCCAAAGGTGGATTAAGTAACTTTTTTTTACTGAATAGTCCTCATCAATACCCACAACTTTGTCGAAGACACCAAATCGATCGAAAATTCATTCAAAAGATACAGTTTTTCGAAAATTTACGTACCGTCAGTGGGGGTACACCATAATTTCTTAATAACAAAAACAATTTAAATAACATCGACAATCTTTCAACTTAGATTTGTTCTTAGATAGTTTACTAACATTTTCCCAAAATATGGTGGATTTTGATGACTACCTTAAATACCAATAGTTTGAAAATTGACCCAATCTCACCCCTTAGAGGGGGTAACAATGGGTCAAATGAAACTAAAATGATGTTCAAATACAACGATATGGTTAAAACAAGTCATCCAACAGTGTTTCTTGTTCGAAGGAATCGTATTGACATGCTACAATGTTTAAAGTGGAGATTTTCAAACATTTGGGTAGTTTTCGAGCAATTCCAACAAAAATATTAGAAAAATGATTTTTCGAGAGGTCATTTTTGGCCAAATACGTACATCCAACTTTAGACAGCTAAAAAATAACAGGATTAGTTCTAGGAACAAGATTTTTTCAGCGAAGTCATCTTAAGATGTCCCCTACACAACCCTTTAAACAGAATTCAGTTCCATTGAGAAGAACCTGAGAAATGGTAAAATCCGTAAAAAATCACTTTGACCCAATCTCACCCCCAGACCCAATGTCACCCCCACTGACGGTACCATTTTGCCTTCCTTACTTAGGTGTTAGGCTATAAACCTGCTCCTAAAATGCACTTTGCACAGAATGATCGTAGACCCACATTCACGTTTATCTCGACTCAGAATTGAAAATTGAACAAATATCTGTCTGTCTGTGTGTATTTATTTGTGATTACCAATAAAGTCACTCAGTTTTCTCAGCACTGGCTGTACCGATTTAAACCAAACCGGTCGCATTCGACTCGGTTTAAGAGCCCATGTAAATGAGTAATTCTCAATTGAATAGGGAGGGGATGGCAATTAAACAAATGTCACTCAGTTATCTCTGGCCTTCCTGGACGGATTTGGTCCGTTTTGATATTGGGTTCCCTTTGGTCTCTATTCAAAATCAACAAGCTTAGTTAGCTACTTCAAAAGTTATGCTTAAAAAAAGATTTTGGCTTAATTCCGTAACATTGTAAAAAGGGTGGTTTTTTGTAAGAAAACCTTTTCAAAACATGATTTTTACAAGAATAACTAATATTCTACATATGTTTTGTTCACAAATATCGTCTTTTTGCTCTGATTTAGCTGATACAATCGAAATTTTCGCAGTTCATAATTCCTTAACCAAACTGTTTGTTTTTGGAAACGATTTTTTTAATTGATCGATCGTTTTCAAATTTCGATTTCGATATGAAAATATGTTTTGTATCCATGAAACTGTTAAATGTTTGGTTAAGAAAAAAAAAATATGGAAATCCAACAATGCCCTTAACAATCTCAAACCTGCTAAAATTTCGATTTAATCAGCTAAATCATAGCACAAAAGTGTTATTTGTACACAAAACATGTACAAATTATTCTTGTTAAAATTATGTTTTAATCAGGTTTTATGGTTGTAATTTCGCAATAAATACCAAATAATCAAAAACTCAGTTAAAACTAAATTTCCAAAATGTTTAGCAATTTGGATCTTTTTACAAAGTTGTTTCTTGTCTTATTTTGTACACTTTGATCAGTAAAACACACATAAAACACACCATTTGACAAATTTGCTGAACTGTTATTAAAAGGTTTCCAATAAATGATTAAGGAATCTAAAACAAAAAAAAAACTTTTAAAACAGATATCCAAAAAATTCGGAAAGCTGAGAAAATTTCCTAGACACATTTAAAAGTAGCGATGACTATTGGTTCTTCTAAAGGATGCCCAGAAAACACGCCGTGCTTTGTCTATCATTGCAGTTATAAAGTCCGCTGACATGAAAATTGTTCCCCCTTCCTCTTCCCATCAGATACATCAAACTGTACGGGATGAAGTTCTCCAAGGAGGACCACATCAAGTTCGTCAAGCTACTGCTGGAGCTGATCAACATTCCCAACCTGGAACCGGACAAGGTGAACAAGTTTTGTTACGCGATCACTACGTTGTTGAGGTTGGTACCATGGTTTGAAAATCTTTATTTAATTGAATGAAATGTTAAAAACATTATCACATTTTTCAGAAAACCCGAATGGCTTAGCCCGGACGACATCCAGATCGAGTGGCGCCCGCTGTACAAGCTGTGCAACTTGATTCTGAACAAAAACAGCAGCAAGGGCGATCTGTACCGATATTTCGCGTGAGTATCTTCCTCCTTTTCGGCGACACCGCAACGATTATTCCCCACACTCTTCATAGTAGGAAGAGCAGTGCTACCGGTCCCGGGCAGCAGTCTCCGCTGGTCAAACTGCTGGACCAGGCGCGTGAACTGGGTTACGATGTGTCCTCGTTTCTGGCCGGCACGACGATGGACCCGGAGATACCGTATGCTAGAGTGTTTAGAAACGGTTGAGGGTTGTTTTTTTTTTGTTTGGGACTCTCATGACTGTGTGGTGTGGCCATCGCTGGGAAACATTTGATTCAGGGGGTGTTGATTTTAATGAAGGCTTAATGTTTTGCAGCTCCCTGGAGACGAATCTACAGTTTGTGATCCAATACTGCGCTCCGTGAGTAATTTCAATCGACTGTTGGTTGGGAGAATGTAATGAATTTGTCCTCTCTGGCGCAGATACTTTCCGCGATGCTCGACGCAGGAGATTCTGGATGAGTTGCTGCCGAAGCTGCAGCCGCTGGACACGGGCAAGAGTTTCGATACGTTCGGCATGCTGTGCACGTTTCTGAGCTGTGAGCACGACTACGAGCTGTGGTTCGACAAGTTCATGTCAATCTGGAACGCGTACCACAACCCGCCGTGGAGCATCGACATGATGACGTTGTACGCGACGGTCGGGTTCAAGAACATCGGGTACATCGATTGGGAGGAGCACATACCGACGATGTTTGCGCGGATTTTGCGTTCGATCGATTTCCCTGTGAGTTACAAGAGCACGAAGAGCTCCAAGTTGCAGAGTTTGACGCCGCAAGCGATCGCGATTTGGATCGTGGCGGTGCTCGGACCGAAGAGTTCCGCCCAGCAGTACTTGAACAAGTTCATGGCGACGGTTGAGTCGTACCTGCATCCAGCCAACATGGGCAAGTGGGTGTCGATGATCGGGGAGATATTGATCCAGCTGCCGAAGTACTTCTTCGACCGGTTGGTGTTGGAGCGCTACCGGAAGCATCCGTACCGGAAGCCGATCCCGGAGGCGTATAAGCTGACGGATGAGTGCGTAACGGCGTTCGTGGAGAGCATGAAGCCGGTCGCGTTCCAGGCGATGTACTCGCGCATCAACCCGCAGGACGTGGGCAAGATATTCCAGCATCTGGCGGACCTGCGACCGGAACTGATCATTCCAACCATCATCGATCGAGTGTACGCGAGTTTGGATTCGCTCACGGAGCCGCACAAAATGACCGCCGCGCTGCAGAGCTTGATCAGCGTGTCGCGGGCGCTCGTATCCGGCCACAACGGGTACACCGAGGGTCGGAACCACGTGATACCGATCTTCTTTGCGACACTGCCCGGAATCGATCCGAACGACTTTAAAAAGACTTCGATTACATTCCACTTTCTGACGTCGATTTCGTTCCTCATTCCGATCATCGACTGCTCGAAGGCCGGCCAGTTTCACGAGCTGACCGAGGACGAGCGGTTGCTGTGCGAGCAGACGGCGGACTTTGAGAGCTTCGTGGTGCAGTACATGGACCGGATATTCCTGCTGATTGAGAGCAGTTCGGTGGATAACGTACGCATGGAACAGTCCGATTCCGACTCGATGCGGTCCAAGCTGGAGTCGATTTCGGAAGCGTTGGTCCAGGCGTGTACGCATGGCATTCTCGGCCAGTGCTCGAAGGACATTCTCAACGCGGCGTCCAAAAAGCTGGTTGACTTTGTCAAAACGCGATTGCTCGAGCCGAAGGTCGCCGGCCAGCTGGTCGGATGTTTGGTGCGAGTCTTTTCCAGAATCCACGGCAAGGAGGTCATGAGGGCGTTGCTCCCGTACGTAGTGCAGACCATCGAACGCTACATGGAAGATCACGACGATACGGCCGAGCTGGAGAAGCAAAGCGACGAAATGCTCTACTATTTCCTGCTGCTGACCAACCTCATGCGAGGCGAACCCGCGGAGGTCGTGAAATACGTCGACGATGTGCTGCCCATTGTGGACAAGATGCTCAAATTCAAGTGCAAACAAACGAACAAATTTGGCTCCACCCTGGTGGCGAACCTGATGAGCAATCTTTCCACGATGCAAACGCTGGACGTGAAAAACAGTCCCGACAGCTTCGACAAACCGCTGTCGGAGTTTCTCCCCGTCCGAAGCTGGGGTGAAAAAATGGGCCCAGACGGGAAGATTGACTGGTGCTTCCCGGGCGAGCGCTCGCTCCAGGTGTGCGAGAAGCTGATGCATCGCTACCTGGTGCCGATACTGACCAACTTTGACAAGTTTAGCGCCGGAGAGTTGGAACTCAGCCGGGATGACATCAACCGGGACGTGACGGTCGTGCAGTCGCTGATTCGATGCTCAAACTTTCTGCCCAACTGGGACGACGAAGAGCCGCTGAAGTTGTTCGATTCGTGCCTGGTTCGGGCCGAGATGAAGTGGAACGTGACGCGAGGCTTCGACGGCATGGAGATCAAAATGCCCGACGGCGGAAACGTCCGCAAGGCGATCATCCGCAGCATCAGCGGGCTGCAGCGAGCGATTCTGGCAAAGTGCGAAGACGACATCAAATCGCTCAAGTCGATCCTGATGCTGTACGAGAAGATCTTCTTCCGGAAGCACTCGAACAGCGCGTTCGACAATCAGGCGAAGAACTTTAACAACACGAAAAAGTTCCAGACGTACAAGCTGACGCGGTACAAGCGCGACGTACGGGCTGTGGTTGCGACGCGCGTCATCATGCAGCAGGACTGTCGGGACGAGATCGATCAGCCGTTGTTCTCTGCCACCCATCTGGAGGTGATGATGAACCTGCTGGAGCTGTCCACCTCCCACTACAGCAGCGTTCGAGCCACGGCTCAGGCCAAACTTTTCACCATGCTGGCTACCTTTTCGTACAGCTACAAATTCCTCGCGGACAAGATCATCGAAAACCTCCGGCTGGACTCGAACGAGCATCACGAGCAGTTCAAGGGCATCCTGTACATCCTGGTGTCGAACCGGCGCTCCCGGCTGATCATCAAGCACGACTGGGATTTTCTCAACCGCATCTGGGTGACGCTGCTGCAGTCCAAACTCTCGGAAAAGCCATCGGTTGTGAAACTGCTCGACGCGGTGACGGACGTGATTAACAACGAGTTTCCCACGACCACGACCGAAATCGAGATCCACGAGGCGTGTGTGAGCTGCGGGTTGGCGCTGCGCACTCGGGAAGACGCGCTCGATTTGGAAGCCGGTCTGCAGGCGCGACTAGCGAAGAACAAACGTAACGTAGAGCTGTACTACGACCTGATTGCGCAAATCCTGTCCACGGTGGAGAACGACAAGCTGCACTGGCGGTACCACTATATGGCCTCGACGATGCTGTTCAATCTGGTCCACCCGTTGAGCAAGTTCCCCGCGTCGGTGACGCAGTTTGCGGTGAACAACTTGATCCACGATTCGCTAGACGAGCGCAAGATGGCCATCAACCTGCTGAACCATATCCTGCGGCAGCAAAAGCGCGAACACGTCAAGATCGCGATCAATCCGTACGAGATTGCGGGGATCGCCGGGAAGACACCGGCGCACGGTTCCGTTGTGCAGCCGGGCTATCGGGAAGACAACCTCTGGCTGCAGTACGATGTGGAAAAGGTGCCGAAAAGTCAGCAGGACTGGGACGAGCCGCGGTACATGTACAAAACGGACGGGTTCTTCGGGTGGAGCAGCGACTTTGCCGTGTACGCGCCAAGCAGCGATCAACCCAAGCTGGACCGGACCGCGGAGGAGATGAACGAGTGTGAGAGGATTATGTACGTGTTTTTCACGCAGCAGGAAAACGTGGACAAGCTGATCAAGTACTGGTCGCTGGAGGAAAAGAAGGGTCGGGACAAGTTTAACCGGAGTCGGTTCTGCCTGATCAAGGGGCTGATGAACACGTTCGGGGATCTGTTCCTGGACAAGTTGGTGCGCCATTTGCGACCGTTGATCGACGACAAAACATCCGAGAGTAACCATCGCTGTGCGGCTGAATTGATGGCCGGGATCATGCGCGGGGCCAAGCACTGGCCGTACGACAAGACGGATAAAATGTACGCCGATCTGGTGCCGCTCATTCGGCTTGCCCTGAACAACGTCACGGTGGACACCGACGTGTACTGGGGCACCTGTTTCGCCACTGCCGCCGAGTACATGGACCCGTTCAAACAATACTGGCTCCACGAAGCCCTGCTCGAAGATCCACTGCAGGAAACGACCAGCTTTATCGATTGCAACCGGCTGTACTGCCTGCAAGGGGCCTTCAACCAGCACGTCTGGCGAATGACCAGCGTAGCGAAGCGACTGCTCGAGTACCTGCGACCGTACCTGAACCATTCGTTCCAGAACGTGCGCGAACGGCTCGGCAGTACGCTCATCAACATCTTCGAAGCGGACCTGCGCTTTGTCGGGTACCGCGGCCACGATCTCTCGCCCAAGATAAGCGAGATGGTGGCGTACGTGACGCCCAAGCTGGCGGTACTGCTCCGGGAGGACCAACCGGTGGCAGCGGCGGAGAAGATGGAAGTTGTGGAGGCGGAGGGGTCGTCCAAGAAGGAGGAGAGCGAGTACGAGATCGCGGTGCGGTTGTTCAAGACGGGTGAGTTTGGCTGGGAAGTGTTTTGTGTGGCGAAGTTTTGTTAATCTGTTTTTTTTGTAGTGGCCCAATGGTTGACCTGCGCCATCAACCGCTGCTCGAACGGCAACGAGATCGAGTACTTTGAGCTGCTGCCGATCGCGTGCCGGCTGGAGCGTTCCGAGCAGGACCAGGAGCTGGCGGAAATCTGCACCTCGCTGCTGGCGATGATTTCGCAAGCGCTGACGCTGGTGCCCTGCATGGACGCCGCACTAGCCAAAATTGACGACATTTCCAAAATGGCGTCCTGGTCCGCCCGCCGCTCCGTCATCGACGTCCTGCAGGTGCTGGTGTTCTACAACATGACCATAATCTTGAGCAACGAGCGCTGGAAGGCGCGCGTGCTGGAGATCGTGCTGCGGCTGCTCGAGGACAGTGTCGTCGAGGTGCGCGAGAAGGCCGCCGAGGTGCTGTGCGGACTGCTGCACTGCTCGTTCCTGACGGCCACCGACGAGCTGCTGGAGCTGTTTAAGAAAAAGTGCCGCACCAAGATGATCAAGGCCAACAGACGGCTGCAGGTGGCGGCCACGTCCAACTGTTCCAGCGAGGTCCAGCGAAGCGAAGGGTATGTCGTGGGAGGAGTCTGGTTTGACTTTGTCGTTGAATGAGTTTTTCTTTGCAGTGTTGAGGGCAACGCCGTTCGCGCCCGCCACTCGGGCGTCCTAGGACTATGTGCCTTTATTTCCGCGTACCCGTACGAAGTGCCTGAGTTTGTCCCGAACGTGTTTGAACACCTGGGCGCTCACCTCAACGATCCGCAGCCGATTCCGGTAAGCCTTAAAATTGGTTGTTCTTGTTGAGATGAAACCTCAAATTCCCCTTTCAGGCAACGATCCGCAAGACGATGGGAGACTTTAAGCGCACCCACCACGACAACTGGGAGGTGCACCAGCTCAAGTTCACCGAGGATCAGCTGGCGGTGCTGAGCGACCTGACGATTCCGCCCTCGTACTATGCGTAAGTAGTATGTAGTAGCAGGTAGGTAATGGACGCGCCACACTCTTGCAGCTCTTCGTTCGGGGTTTTGTTTTCTTTCTCGCGTATTAAGATGGTCATTGATCGGGTGGCATTGTACAGTATGGTTGAAGGAGTTTTCTTTTGTATTTTATTGTAAGTTGATCCAAAATTGTTATGAATTTTATTAGCGTTTAGCGGTTTATGTGTTTTTTTTCTGTTTCAATTTTGACGTGATCGCAATGAAGCGTAACAAAGGTTATTAATGAAATCCCATCATCGATTTGCAGTTTAGATGTGAAGATTTATAGTTGAGAAACTGCACACTTTAGATCACGTTCTTAAATACTAAGTTTACCCTAAAATCGAAAATAAAACAAATTCTTTAAATTGCGCAATCAACCAAGTCCGCGCTCGCTACCTCCAGAACCGGAACAAAAAGAAAGCCCTCAAATTCTAGTAATTTTCTCCCCGGCCGTACGGCGGTGCCGAGTTGACGCGCAGGAAAAAGTTGCCCTTGGTGATGCTGCTGCTGGAGTTTGTGCCGACCGCGAAGCCCATCACGGCGGTCCGCTTGCGGCACAGACCGCTGATGAGCGCCCCCAGCCCGTTGCACTTGACGGCGACAAAGTTGCGCTCGTTGCCGGGCAAGACACTTTCCGCGTAGTACTCCCAGGCGCGGCTGTGCGAGCAGGTGATGGTGTAGCAGCCCGGCTGGATCGAGTTTAGGCTGCGGGAAAGGGGGGGGGGGGGGGGTACAGGTATTCTGTTTAATATGTTCAAACTAATTCGATATTTAAAAAAATGCAAAACTATCAAATTAATTTGAATAATGTAAAGAAAATATTAACAAAAAACTAACTTAATCCACCTATGCGGCATTTTTCGTGAGTCTTTTTGTAACATCTTAGGCTATTTGGGCTCACCTTCAAGTTTGATTTTTAAACTTAAAAAACAAAAAATCTCATAAAAGTAATGGACCAAATTGGCTGAAATTTAAGGTGGACACTCTCAAGACATATCCCGTCTGCATGACGTAGCCGGAATTTTTATTTCTATTTGAAAAAATACAAAAATCAAAAACTGACTATTTTTATAAGAAAAGAAAAACAATATTTTTATCTTTTTTTAAAAATAAGCTTTTTGAAAATCGATTTTCGTCATGCACACGGAACCAGTTTAACGATTATTCACCAATATTCTGAGCCGATATGGTCAGAGCAGTGTTGAGATATCGTGGCACCCGTTTTTTGAAACTGTTAACTTCAAATTGATATATCTCGGCAATGATGTTCAAACGTATTTCCACGTCGTTCCGTTTCCAACAAAAGTTTTTAACAAAAACGAT
Organism: Culex quinquefasciatus; assembly: GCF_015732765.1. Taxonomy (NCBI): domain Eukaryota; kingdom Metazoa; phylum Arthropoda; class Insecta; order Diptera; family Culicidae; genus Culex; species Culex quinquefasciatus. The sequence goes on along the minus strand of NC_051863.1, from coordinate 49,920,673 downwards.
TAGACTATAAGTTTAAGTATGTCTATTTTTGATTTGTTTTGATGTGCATTTTTAATGTATGTTTCTTTCCAATAAATTATAGTCCACTTGAAAAAGGCTCAAACTCCGAACCGAAACGTCGGGCACTTTCAAACAACAAACCGACATTTGAAATCATTTTTTTCCAGTCATATTTATTCCTGGAACTTTTTTATGGCAACCATTAATACTAGTTCCTTAAAAATATAAGCTTTATAGATATTCCTTAAAAATCATTCACTTCTTTTTTCAAGTAAATGCAGCAAATACCTTTAAAAATTTAAATTTAATATTCTTATGTACATTTGTAGCCAACATCTTCAACTTCAAAAATCATCCAAAAGATCGGGGGCAAAATAAAATATTACTGAAAATTTAAATTTGCATTGATAATCCTAGTAAAATTGATTGCAAACTTTTTTCTGGCATGTTTCAAAATAGAGTTGAAAGTATATTCCGAAAAAAACGTTTATTTTTGTATTTTTAATCGAACAGTACTCTTTTCGGCTTATTGGAAATTTTGAACTTTGACATCACAGATCGGGAAAAACACGACATAAAACTTTACACACCTCGGGTTTCCAACTGACAATTTTACAAACAAAATAATGTTCGATAGGGATTTATAGGACTCCAAACTGGACATAATGAAAGATTTCATACATCGACAATTCCAAAAAATCGTTTAGTGCTCGCGATTTGAGATTTACAAAAAAAAATCCTGTTTTCAAAGAAATTATTAAATTTTGTTATATTCATGAACATTCAACATTTCGTCGCCGTCGTGCTAACTTGTCGCACGTGCATTTTGGGCCAAATTGAGTTAAGAGGCGGTATTTGTAAATATTGCTCGGTTTGTTCTAGAGTTCGTATCGAGGTTCTCCGATTTGGATGAAATTTTCAGCGTTTGTTTGTCTATACATGAGATGAACTCATGCCAAATGGAATTGACAAAATTGAGACCAAAAAGTGCCGCTATGACGGCCTATAAGGCAAAAACTAACGTTGTAAAATGTTTGTTATAGAAAAATCGAAAAACTATGAGAAAAACTGCGATTGACCAAAAAGTTAATACCGTAGGCTTATACTGCCGTTCTACGCATAATTGTCCCATGTTCAAAAAAGTGCAACTGAGAAAAACGCGATTGAAATTTTTCGATCGATTTCCGTGTTTCTACGCATAATTGTCCCGTGGGTCCCTATTCGCCCTATATGTCCCTAATCACCCCGGTTAACATTTTATCACCCTTATTCGTAATCTTCTTGCAGGTTAACAGATAAAAACGAAGAAATACTTCGTAAAACTCATGATTTCGTGATAGAAAATACTTGGTGGGACAATTATGCGTAGAAGTTCAACGATGGGACAAACAGACTTGGTGTTGTTTTTGAAGAGTTTACGAACAAAGTACTAAATTCTATGGGTTTTTCGGAAAGTATACGTCAAACTAAACTTAAAAATGCTAAAAAGTCAGAATCGTCAAAAAATGACATGGGACAATTATGCGTAGAACGGCAGTATAGTCCATGAAATTACCTATCTTTTGACCTATGGGAGTATGGGTGTTGGAGCACATTTTGAAGGGCTTCAAAAGACCTTTCGAATGCATCAAAGAGAGTTGGAATTGATGCAGTTTTACGGCAATGCGAGCAATAAAAAAAATAATGTTTTTTCGACCTCAAACTTCAAAGCCCGTTTTACCCCACTTCCCTTCGTCGTAGAGGGCTCATATTTGGCGTGAGTTCATCTTATGTATAGACAAACAAACGCTGAAAGTTTCATCCAAATCGGAGCACCTCGATACAACCTGTTACACATTGGTGAAAAACTCGTTCTTAAGAACGCCATTTTGTGCAACTCACAATGCCTCATCTTTTGACCTTTACAGATCCCCAAAATTCGATTTCAATCCTGAGATATTCAATGAAAACCAAAAAAGCTTCGAAATTTTTTGTCACTTTTCATATGGAAGTAGTTTCAATCATGTCGTGCTATCTTGTCAATCCCTGAAAATTGATGTACAGTATGTAAAAAAAGTATTTACACCCCTTGGACACTATGCACATTTTGTGATGAAACATATAAACAATTTAATGTTGACATAAACCTAGTACTACGTTTTGTTCAGAAACTCATGCCGAACATTTTGCTGCAAAAAGTTCATGAAAAGATGTTTTCTATAAAAAGTTATAAAACAAATACTATTACAAAAATAAAAAAGGTGCAAAAAAAGTTTGTACACCTTTTGAAAAATTAACATAAATAAAGTTATTTGTTGACAAATCACCATAAATCCAGTCTCCCAACTCCAAATAGGCATCCTTGACTGATTAAAAAAATAATTTGGATTGAATATAAAGTTTACTAACTACTTAGTATAAAAGTTTATATAACTCTGGAAATTCTATATAAAACATATCTAAACTTTATTTTGCAAACTTTCAATTTAACTAAATGTCAATATATTACCATAGAATTGCTAAATATACATTCTGGAGTGGGTATAACACCGTTTTAGGGGTCTTTGTATCGCTAGAATAGATTTTTCGTTGGAATTTCGTACCAACCCGGAATTACGTCGTCGGAAAATCCGCCGGCATCCGAACCGGTCCACAATTAATAAGTCAACCTATGTGGCATCGGAAAGGGCATAACATTTCCGATCTTTTGATACCCATACATCTAGGTTTTCTTTAAAACCCACGTTTTTAAATACCTGGGCAAAAAGTAAGTTTGATCCACGAGAACAAAAATTAAGAAATTCCATGCATTTTTGGCAGATTGCTCAAACGAAACCATAACAACGTTTTTGCCTAGGAATTTAAAAACGTGGGTTTCATAGAAAACCTGGATGTATGGGCATCAAAAGATCGGAAATTCGGTTCAGATGCCGGCGGATTTTCCGACGACGTAATTCCGGGTTGGTACGAAATTCCAACGAAAAATCTATTCTATCGATACAAATACCCCCAAAACGGTGTTATACCCACTCCAAAATGTTTATTTAGCAATTCTATGGTAATATATTGTCATTCAGTTGAATTAAAAGTTTGCAAAATTAAGTTTAGATAAGTTTTATATAGAATTTCCAGAGTTATATAAACTTTTATACTAAGTAGTTAGTAAACTTTATATTCAATCCAAATTATTTTTTTAATCAGTCAAGGATGCCTATTTGGAGTTGGGAGACTGGATTTATGGTGATTTGTCGACAAATAACATTATTTATGTTAATTTTTCGAAAGGTGTACAAACTTTTTTTGCACCTTTTTTATTTTCGTAATAGTATTTGTTATATAACTTTTTATAGAAATCATCTTTTCATGAGCTTTTTGTAGCAAAATGTCTGGCATGAGTTTCTGAACAAAACGTAGTACGTAGGTTTCTGTCAACATTAAATTGTTTATATGTTTCATCACAATATGTGCATAGTGCCCAAGGGGTGTAAATACTTTTTTTACATACTGTAAGTGCGACAATTGGCCAAAGGGATTTCAGGTCAGAACGCGTTTGTTGCACGTACAAGTTAGTCTTCCGTAAACATTTGTAATTATAACACGGGACTCCAGCAACCAACTTCAACCAAACTTCGGGACAAAGCACAGAATGGTCAGCCTAACAAAACGTGTTTGTTATTGAGCAATTCCAGCTCAAATCAGGAATTTTTCTGGTACTTTTGTACCCGACCCTCTCCAATTTCAATGAAACTTTTTAGACATGTTATCCTAGGCCTATATAAGCCATTTTTGTGTATATGGAGCCAATAGTACTCGAAAATAACATTTTTGTATTTTTTAGGAGAGACATACCATCCTGCATTTTTCGTCAGTATTTTGGTAACATCTTAGGCTATTTCCTCAAAAATTTTGAACGAAAAAAAATCGTGACAACACCTTTAAATTTAAGTTTTAGGCTTAAAAATCAAACAATCTCATAGAAGTGGCGTGTTTCTTTTTGTTTCAGTGTATTTTTTTCAGAAAGCCCGTCCAATTTCCTACAAGTTTGTCTTTGACCATTTTTTGATACGACGCAAAGGCTTCGAGACACAGTAATTTTTAAATTGTAAAATACAAAAATATTTAAATACATTACGCCCTTCTCAAATGTTATTTTCGAGTACTATTGGCTCCATATACACAAAAATGGCTTATATAGGCCTAGGATAACATGTCTAAAAAATTTCATTGAAATTGGAGAGGGTCGAGTACAAAAGTACCAGAAAAATTCCTGATTTGAGCTGGAATTGCTCTATTGTTTACATTGCGTGCTCTAGTTTTTGTTTATTCAAGGTCAAACATTAATAGGGGCAGGGGGGGCAGAATGGTCCGCCTAAGTAAAATGCGCAAAAAACCATAGAAAAACATAAAAAATATGAATTCAGTGTAGTAGGCTTATGCTTTGGGATGTTCCCTTCAATGTTGTTTACTTGGTTGATGAAAAATTTGAGCTTAGAACTATTTTTGAGCCACTTTAAAAAAAAGTTTTTTCGACTACTTTTCCAGGGTGCGGGGCAGAATGGACCAGCCTGTGGGGCAGAATGGGCCACCTTAGAAAACAAGCCATTTCGTCTAATACAACGTTATAGGGAGATAAGAAATGACTTAAGGGACCTTTCTAACATAGTTTCCATGAAGTTAGACAACTTTTATAATAATAGTCACTTAACAAAACAAACATTTTTGAAAATAGTGTTAAAATGTTGAAATAAGACACTATTTTTACAAATAAGCATCAAAACAAGTAAAAAATCAACTAATGTTGCATTAAACGTGATTTGTGAAGCTACAAGCAGTGAAACAATCCATTTAGCTCAAATTTCGTGACTTTTGATTGTTTTTATAAGGCAGGAAAAGGGTGGTCCATTCTGCCCCCAAGTGGAATTTAATTTAACACTTCCACCACCAAGCCTCTAAATGATTTGAAGGTTCCGTTGTTGTTTGTTTACCTTGGTAGTAACCTCTAGTAACATTATAAGAATTGAACAAACTTTTACAAACAATCATACTTTTCAGAAAGCTTATTTAGAAACCTCGAAATAAACAACATTTGCGTGGTTTTGTCAATTATTTACATTTTTGCTCATAATTCGAAAAATACAATGAATTCAAACGTCGTTTTCGGTATGGTGATGTTATTTGACGTCCTTTATAAGACCCTTGCCTTACAGTTGGTCTAAATCCATTCTAAAGCCCAAAACCAAGGGTGGCCCATTCTGCCCCCCTGGTCCATTCTGCCCCCCCTGCCCCTACGCGTTTTTCTCGGAACGTCGAAATGGCGGGTGCGACAAGATAGCACGACGACGTCGATTTTTGTTTTTTTTTTTTCAAATTAGTTTTCGTCAATACAAAAGCATCATGCAAAATGTACTGGGAACTCATTTCTGTGGGGAAGCATGGTACTTTTAGTTCAATTGATAAACCGAAATCCGATATTTTAAAATCTCATAATACTGTTAATGGATATTTGTCACCCTTTTGCTTACCCATTGGGATAAAAGTCAATGTCCCCGATCGGGTCCCGCTTCCCCAGGACGCGCACGTTGCTATGGATCACATCCACCAAATCTGCGTCTCCTCGACTCAACCCAGACAGGTTTTCGCCCTCGTTGAAGCACGGATTGGCCGGATCCAAGCCGGTGATTCGTGGCAAATTGAATCCCTTCACCTCCTGGAATCGTCGCCCTGCGGCTCCACTGATGTGCGCTCCCAAGCTGTGGCCAATCAGGTGAATCGACTACACCGGGACGTACTCGACCAGTTCAACCAACCCATCGCCCAGGGCCGATCCGAGATTGTTCGTGTTGAACGATGACCACGTGTACAGGGTGTTGAGCAGAGAAACGGTGTCGATCACCACAAAGTTGAACTCGCCACGGGCGCGGTACGCTCGATACAGGGCACCTGCCGCCTCGTTTGGTTCCTCGATGGTGGTCAACCATCCGGTCACCAGGATCACCGTGTCCAGATGCTTGTAGAACAGTGGACTGCTCCACAGCAGACCGGCTTGGGCCAGCGGGTACGAATAGTTGCCGAGGTCCGTCATGAGCACGTAGTTCATGCGCGTAAGATCGGGCTCGAAAAACGGCTCCGTTCCGTTGGTGGCGACGGCGGCCGAGCAGAAGCTGTGAATCCCGGCGGCAATCGCTTCCAGCGGATAACCCAGCAGGGTTTGCTTGCCAAATTCGCCAATTTCTTCGAAGCTTGGCAGCAGCAGTGGCACGTTCGAGATGAGCCGCTCTCCGATGCGCGCCTTGGCCTTGACGACATCTTTGGCCGTTTGGTACATTCCGGACATTCCGGTTATAAAGTCGGCCTGGACCATTGCGGCCGTCGCGAGTAGAACTACGACAACTGTTCTGCACTTCATCCTGGCTGCTGCCGAAAATCAACTAAACTGTTTGAGACATTGCGAGTAAGTCGCACTTATCAGCACTTCGTGTCGGATGAACTTTGCGATGATGTGTTTTGTAGCTGATCGTAGAAAGGTATAGCAAACACGTTGTGATTACTTTCTGTGTTTGGAATAGGTACACGACAAACATTAACCGCTTCGTCGTGATTGGAACTCTTAACCGTAGCGAAATCCAGGTTTAGCAAAAATGTAGTGCTGAAAAGTTTTACTTTTCGATGCTGTTTTGAAGATTATATTCAAGCGAAGAAACAAATGATTCAAATCAAACTGAAAAAAAAAGTTTGTTTTAAATGGCTGAAAATTGCGTGGGTATTTTGTTTTGCTTCAATTATTTTTTTCTTCAAATTGGCTAATAAAACGCACACCAATAAATTGAAATAGAGGTTTTTATTAGAATTTGCTTACACTTTCTCCGTGTGACTCGATCTGCTGTTGTTATTAATTGTTGTGTGTGTGTGTGAGTGTGTTTGTTATCATTTTACAAATAAGATTTTTTTTTAAATGTTTTCAATATTTGCCTTCTCTTTTCTTTTTCTTTTGTTTGCTTTGTTTGTTTCGTGAAAGGGTTTTTTTTTTTCTCTCATACTAGATATTCTTTTCTTTTCAATCAATCTCATAGAAGGATAGCTATTTCGAACTAACTGAGGGCAATTCTAAGAATTGTTGTGTTTTTTGTTTTTTTTTTGCCTTGTTGTTTACTCACATTCTTCATTTACGCTGGTTTTTTTTCTTGTTTTTTTAGCGTGTCATTTTTTTGTTATGCTTAATTATGCTATGTATTTCATTTAACTCGAGTAAAGTTAGGGGACAAAGGGTGACTTAAAGAGTAAGGAAACGTAAACGTAACGGATTTTGTGTGGGTTGTGTGTTTTGCTTGTTAATAGGGCTAAATATCATATCGTTTTCATAATTCGTTTTTTGATTTTTGACGGCTGTTTGTATGTATATAAACATGTTTTTGTATTACACGCCATGATTAAACTAGGTGACATTAACTAAGATACGACTCAAAATCACATTTTCGATGGAAATAGCGTTATAAAAAATTGTGTTTACTTTGGTACTACGTTGTTTTGTTTCGGTTTGTTTGTTTACTTTTTGGTTGGTTTGTTGTATCACATGATGAACTGATAAATGACTTGGAAATCATCGACATCGTACAGGGCCAAAAGGACAAACAAGACGTAAAGTAACTCCAACGAGGTGAACAGCAGGAAACATCGACGTCATGCATTCGTGTCGGCACTGCGCGGCTGACGCTGGACACATTGACCCTTCTCACACATGCTCATACCTTTTATCAGATTATTATTCTTATTATTGTTGCTACTACTACTAATTCTATTGATACCGCCCGACATGCTGATGCCGCCGCCACCTCCACCCCCGCCGTACTCGTGATGATTGTGCAGAATCCCGCCGCCGTGGCCGCTCGTCGGAGATTTGTAGTTGTTGTTTACGTTGTACGTCGTTACGATGTGGTTTCCCCCGTTGATGATACCCCCGCCGCCGTGGTTGTGGCCCGGGTTGAAGTTTTGGTATCCACCGCCGCCGCCGCCCCCCTCGTACAGGTTGTAGTGGTCATGGTAGTTGTGGACCGTGTTCTGGTCCAGCTGGTTCCCGTCGATGAAGCTCAACGAGGAAAAGAGCGTCGGGAATACGTAGAAAATGATAAACATGGCGGCGCAAACGACGAACTGCACCACCATGCACGTCCATATCAGATTGACCTGTTAGATAGAAGTGAGAGTTGACGTATTTTTAATATAAACAGAATTAAAAAAATCTTTTTTTTTTCACGAAGATTTTTAACCACCCTGTAAATGTCAGTCAACATTGTGTTGAATGATGCTGAATATGCCAAATAAAAGATTTGTTGCCAAATTTCGACTTGAAATTGTGATTTTATTGAATTTTTCATCAAGACACCATCGGAGGGTGCTCTCTTGTACTTGCTCAATCGATCAACACCGCATACTGAGATTTTTTTTATGATTTTAATAAAATAATTTTCATAAATTTATATGGCAAGGGGGTAAAAAAAATAATGTTGGGAACCTTTTTGGTAATACATAGCTTTTAAATGAAATACTGTAACTTTAGCAGTGTTTTATGCTCGAACTTGTCTCTGGGCAATCTGTTGCTGTATTTTCATGACAAATTGTATAAATAAAAGATTTTTATTCGGTCGCATTGACGTTTCCAGCTTGGATTTTTGGGTTTTTTGAAAGAAAACTAGAAATCTGGTAAATTTGGTACCAGAAACATTTTTTGGTGGTCAAATATTGGTGAATTATTGAATCGACAGTCTCTTAAGGCATATTCTTCAGAAATTTGATAAATATGAATATGAACCCATCGATTATCACCGACTTTTCGGAATGAAAATCCTCTAGAATCGAAAAATAATCTTAAAAAAAGTTGCTCTAGACCCCCGACAAAATATTTCGCCGGACCCCGCAAAATGTCGGGAAAGAGCCCTTCTTTCATGGTGCCAAATATCAGACTTGCGGTATTTTTTATCTTAATGTTCTCGGAAAAATACACCGTGTATGAAATGAACACAGAAAAAAAAATCATGGTAATATTACATCTGGGGTACATCTTTTATGTCAGAAAAAAGGTGTAATTTTACCTCTGGAAATGTGTAATTTTACCACTTTTCTGGTGTAATGCCACTTTTTCAGTCTAAATTGAGGTAAAATTACATCATAAAAGAGGTAATATTCAACCTTCCAAAATTAAAGCTTCCAAATTTACATTATTTTTTCTGTGAAGATACCGTTAAAATAAAATTGGATAATAATGCGTAGAAATATGATGATAGGACAAATCAATATGATGGTGTTTTAATAAGTGTCCAAACAAAGTAGGGTAAGGTAGTCATCAATGAGACACTTTTGGTTTTTAACTTTCAACGATTTTTGTATTTTTTTCATCAGCATGTTTTAATTAGTTTTTTGTTGTATTTTATTTCTTTTAATGTGTTCTAACATTGCCCAAAATATGAGATCGATCTGACGTCTACAGCCAGAGTTATTCAACTGTCTCATTGTAGAGGCACTTGGCAGGAACAATGAGACAGCTGGGGAACAATGAGACACTCTACGAAAATCAATTCTTTTCTAGTAAAACATCATGTTTTTATATTGTTTCATTTCAGGCGACTTGCTTCGAACATTTTCAAGCAATTTTGTCAACTTATAACTTCAATTGACAAAAGTTATACTTAAAAGTATCTAAATTTTGTAAAATCCATATATTTTACCAAATTACTTTATATTTCTGGTTAAATGAATATGCAAAAAATCACTTCCAATTCATGTTTGAAGGATTTCCCTAGATTTTGAAAAGTTTAATGAAGAAAAATCAAAGTGTCTCATTTTACCCATGGGCTGAAAAGAGTGGGGAACAATGAGACAGCCCTGGATTCTGGGTATATTCTAAATTTTGGTCAAACCTAATAAAAGGACATTGTAGCCCAACTCAGGCCCTGTGAAATGACGAAAGAAATTTGGAGAAACATTAGTTTTTGTGTTAATGGCAGCCTATGAGCGAAAATGTAATTTTTAGTCATAATTTACTTTTACACCCCAGAATCTAACATTTATGAATAACTTTGCAAGGGAGCGTCCATAACCAAAGCCACTATTATGGCAGAAGTGTATCTAGTAGACACAACTTTCCCCCAAATATGAGCCTGATTGGTTGAAACTACGTCTTGTGAGAGATCATTGTTCCCCGTGTCTCATTGATGACTACTCTACCCTATTAGATTGGTTGTGTTTATCATGAAGAAAAATGTAAAGTAATAAAAAAAACATATTATCGTTAAAAATGACATGGCATAAAAATCAAGCTTTAAATTTTTATGGAAATTTGGACCACAGACGTAAAACTTTAAAACAAATCTTATGGAATAAGATTGGGGGTTAAGGTGTTACATGTATACATACACTGCTTTAGCCAAATCGGCTCAAAATTTTTGGGAAGACTCGTTAAACTGGTTCCGTGTGCATGACAAAGATCGATTTTCAAATAGGTTTATTTTATGAAAAGATAAAAATATGTTTTGTTGTTCATATAAAAAATCGTCAGTTTTTAGATTTATGTATTTTTGAAAAAGCAAAATTTCGAAATCGGGCGTCGTCATACGCACGGGATCTTGAGAGTCTTCACTCTAAATTTCAGCCAAATTGGTTCATCCCATCGAGGCATCGTGGCACCACTCGTAAATCAACTCGGTCTTTAGAGAAAAATGCTCTCAAAGTTTGACAGTTCGCTTGGCGCATGGCAAAAATGTTGAGCTTAAATCGTCGGTTTCTTTGTTTAATCATGATATATCTTCATTAAACTTTCAGGAATTATTGAAATCATCAATTTAGTGGATTTAATAAATAATATAAAATTTTATGACATTCCACGCCTTAAACCCTTAATTATTCAATTTTCAATTCGGTTTTATTGGTGAATAATCAAGATACAATGAGTTATTTTGAAGTGCATAACAGAGTTTTGGAGTTCCTTTCAGCTGTGTGTTGCATCATAATCCATTTTGGAACAATTATTTCTTTAACTAAGGCACTAGCAAGAGTAAGAAAAAATATTAAAAAAACATACAGAAATTGCAAAGGAAAGGGGATAGAGGTAGGGAAAGCTTATATCTAACCCCTTAAATATTTGTTATTCAAATTGATGTTTTCTACATCTCACCAAAACAACCCACCATTTTCTAATGTCGATATCTCAACAACTAATGGTCCGGTTTTTATTGTTAAATTATGAAACATTCGTGAAATTTTTCGATCCTTTCGAAACAATTTTTTTCATTTTTTTTAAATCAAGACTAATATTTCAAAAGGGCGTAATATTGAATATTGCCGAGCTCCCGTGGTGTAGTGGTACGGGTTTCGCTTTGTAAGCGGAAGGTCGATGGCTTGAAACCCATCTGGCGAGGCAAAAGGGGTAGGTGGCGGTCGAGAGGGGATATCGGCTGCTGCGGGAATTGACTTTGTCAAGTCCCAAGCCTCCCCAAAACCCATCCCATCCAATCTCTCGGACGATCTGTTGGCGACTGAGTCTGAGCGTTGAAGAACTCTGTAACAATACGCAGAGAAGAGCTTCAAATGCTACTTTCGACTCGGTCACATGCTCTCAGGCAAAATTCGAGCTGAAGATTGGGCTATATGATCGGTAACGATCTCTAGATGGGTCAAAAATAAACGAGATTTCCCCTCAATCTCGCTCATCTCCACGTCCTCGGATCGGTCTCTCGTGCTCGTGTGGCATGGCATTTGGGGAATTGGTCTGGGGAATGAGAGGGGGCAACTGCTCGAATAATTCGTCAAATACTGTCTCGCTCAAACAATAGCGCTACGGAAGACGATCGTTCGGCAGGCTGTGTATAGCAGCAAAACAGAAAACCTGAGAACAGATCATACTACAATAGATACGCAAGTGTCGCAGTGGTCCGTGTCTGTTCACAGTAAAAAAAAAAAAAAAATATTGAATATTGGGCTCTTTTGAAATATTAGTCTTTATTTCAGGAATGTTTCATACATTAACATTGAAAATCGGACTATTAGTTGCTGAGAATCGACATAGGCAAATAGCGGGTTGTTTGGGTGAGACTTAGAAAACATTAATTTTCCTGTTTTTAAATCTTTGCATGGCAATATCTCAGCAACTAAGGCTTGTATCAACAAAGTTCAAAAAAGCAAAATATAGAGAATTTTCTATTTTTTCAAAAGTGGGCAAACATGGGCACTAATTAAAAAAAAAAAAATAACTGCGACTATTTAAAAAAAAGTTACCTAAAAATGGCTATAACTTGTAAACGGTGCTTTTTATCAAAATTTCACATAAGTATTTTTTTATTGCAATTTCGATTTGCGACCGAAATATATTTTTTTTTAAATCAGTATTGATTCAAAAATTCATAACTCGGTCAAATATTTTTTGCCCGTTCTGTAAATTTCTGAGAAGATGTGATGTAACTACCCTAAAACATATCACAAAATTAAAAAAAATAAAAATAGTATTTTTTGCAAATCAAGTTTTAGTGACAAAAAGTAAAATTAAAAATAACCAAAGTTTTTATACCGTGTATCATTTTTTTCAGTGTAGTCCTTATCCATACCTACAACTTTGCCCAAGACACCAAATCGATCAAAAATATCCTTCAAAAGATACAGATTTTTGAATTTTCATATATCATTTCATATATCACTTATGATGCAAAATGGCTTCTTTGGGCATACCGAAGGCACCAACAAAGTTTCAGCCGGATTTAAAAAATACAAAAAAAAATCGAATGACCGAAATCTCAGAGAATTGCTCAGAAGATTTTTTCAGCACGAGTCGTACATTTATTCAATGAGGTTCACCGAGTTTGATAAATACGACGAGTGCAACGAGTTGCTTACAACATTTTTTGCAATCCCTAAAAACGCTGTTTGAATGGAATTTTATGTCAAACATCCATGTGTTAAGTGAACTCACCGTTCAAATCAAAAAAATATTGAAAAATGTTTTTTTTTCGATGCTAGCGCTGAAAGGTATTAATTTTCCATTCTGTTATTTTTGGTAGAGAAAAGTAGGCCTTTTCATCATTCGAGAATGACAGGAAAAGTAAGTTGTTTAACAACGGAATTGCAAAAATGATAATTTGACAACCCGCTCAAAAGTACTCGACCTTCACCGATTTGTATAAAACTTGGAGGGAACGTTCATCTATCGATAGTACACAAATATCCCAAGTTTGGTGCTGATTGGACCATCTCTCTTTCTTTAGCTTCGCCCTCTTTTTTGACGATTTTTCTAAAAAAAACTTGTTATTCTTTTACTCGTAACTTACCAATTATTAGAGACTTTTTTCTGGTTGCATTTTATCAGAAATGTCCAAGAAATTCATTAAACATAAAATACCAACCCTCAAATGTCTTCCAATATTGTTTCTGTGCAGTTTATGGTTTAAAACGTGATTTTCACCCATTCCTTAATTTTATCAATTTTATATTAATTTTATTTGATCACCATCATGTCCCCCCAAACTAAACTAAACCATTGCCGAGAAATAGCCCTTCAAAAACAAAAACTTTAAACAAACATAACTAAACATGATAAATGCAAATAAAAATACTAGAACTAAAACAAGAAAAATAAAAAAAACAAGAGAATTTAGAAAAAAAATTCTAACAAATGTAAGGAACCCGTGCTCTCTACGATCTCCCATGGTGCCGCCAGTGCTCTTGGACCACTGTGCATTGGACAATATAAGAACAACATTACCTTGCTCTTCCTGCCGGGCTCCGCCGTCACGTTCACGAACGGCACGAACGCCATCGTGAGCGCCATGCCGAACAGCAGGCCCGCTATCAGCCCGGTAAAGTTCTGCTGCCAGGGCAGCGTGCCCAACCCGAATAATGTACACCCGATAACTAGTAATTTGATCATAGCTACGTGCGGTTTCTTCAAGCTCTTCCAGTGACACAGCACGAGCTGTATCATCAGTGATGATAGAACGCCAGCCAGCGACGGCAGCGGACCGATCTGCAAAAAAGAATAAAAAAAGATGATGCCGTTGATGGTCATGCGTTTGTGGTTGTTACACCGCACCTCGGCCTTGTACGGCACGAAGATCGCACTGGTGAGGTTCCCAGCGATCCCGGACCCAATGTAGAGAATGGCCATGCGCAGGGGCCCGATCAGCCGCTCCAGATCCGACATCAGCACATGCTGAAAGGCAACTGTGATTGCTAAGTGTATGATGCCTGCGTGTAGACAAAGCGACGTGAAGAGACGATAAAACTGATCCGGGTAGTCGGCGACGATGAACGGAAACATTCCGCACACGTCGTTCAGGCAGGAAACCTGGAAGCAAAAAGAAAGTACGTTAGCAACTGCAGCAGTGCAATATGGTAGAGCGACCGTCATACCTGCGAACAGAGCGACGCCTCCTCGTGGAAGTACCCGTTGACGAAGTCACAGTACTCCCGGGTGGTGATGCGACACTCGCCGTAGACGCCGATGCAGCACGGGTGGCCAATCACCTCGCACACCATGTGCTCGGCCGTGTGATCCTTGAAGCGGAACCGTTGCGAGAACTGGTTGTTCTTGCGGCAGATTGGCCACTTGGTGATGTCGTCGGGCCACTCGTGCGGCGCTATCGAGGCCGGCGCGTCACAGTACTTGGGATCGAGGCCGCACACGCTGCCCGAGATGCGCCCACCGGGCCCGGACTCGCCCGGGGACCACTTCTTCCACGTGGCGATCGTCTTCTGTAAGATGAAGCGGTGATATTTAACGTTCTATGTTACACGCAGCTCAAAACAGAACTCACCGTTGGCCAAAGCCCGCGCATTGAGCAGTCCGCCTGGGAGCTCTGCACGCAGCCGGAGTCGTCGTTCCGGATGCAGCAGGCCGTTTCGCGTTCCTGTTTGCGCGTTTTCATGATTACCTCGTTGACGCGGGCGTCGCGACGCATGCACGCGCCGTACTTGGCGCCCAAATGGACGATGTCGATGTTTTTCAGTCCGATCCAAATGTTGCGCGTCTCCTGGTGGTGAACCTGTCACGGGGCAAACATCAAATTTAATGTGTTTTAACAACAGAACCACGTTAAGAACCTACCTGTTGCAGGTTCAAGCTGGTGACCAGCACCTGTGCCGTCCGGTAGTCACTGCCGAACCCGATCGGTGCAACGCCGTAGCAAATCAGCGAAATGACGAGCACCAGCACCTGCACCGTGTTGATCCAGTAGGTGAAGAATGGCCGGTAGTCGTACCGGTCGTCCAGCAGGTTTGGCCTCAGCAGCTTTATTTTGTTTCCAATGGGTCGCATCGAGTTGTCCAGCACACCGTCCAGGATGTGCGAGGATATTCGCTGTCCGAGCGTGGATCCGCTGGCGGCGCCGTCCCGGGCTTGCAGCTGCAGCTCGGAAGATTTGGTGCGCCAGCCGTTGATAATGCCACTGCCGGCGGGTCCGCCAAGACCGCGATCACCATCGGACACGAACAGTTGGCGCGAATTGTCCACTATTTGGCCGGGGTTGGCTGGTTGTGGAACCGGCGGAGCCGCTGCCGGCGTGTCGAAAAATGTTTCCTCGTCCTGGATGGGTGCCAGACCATCGCACAGGTCACCGTCTTCGGAGGTCAGCTCGACATGTGCCGGAGCGAAGCTGCGAGACCACTGCTTCTGTTTGCGTATTCGTTTTCTCGTTATACTCTGGACAACAAACGACACTCCGTTCCAAATGACGGTCGGCACCGACGGTTTGCGCTCTACCTTCACCATAAAATTGTCCGTGTCGTTGTCGTACGCGTAGTGCGGGTTAGCTCGCTGTCGCCGGTTTTGTTCGGTGTCCCGCTCGTCCTGACTCTGCGCCGGCAGCACATCCGGCCGGTCCACCGGTGGTGCGTTCTCCTCCGGAGCGTTGCTCGCGGCGTTGTTGTTGCGATATGAAAAGTCATACTCGTCCTTGAGCTGACCGAACCGCCGAATGGCGAACCGCTTCTGACGATCGTCCCACTTGTGTCGTTCGTACTCCTCGTTCAGGTTATCCACCCCGAAGAACTTGGCCGTTTCGTGCCTCATGTACTCTTTGATGCGTTGCTTGCGGGACAAGTGCGGCCCAAAAGGACGCAGAATCTGTTGGGCATTCCGCTGCAGCGTGGACGCCGGTGAATCGCTCACGGGTGGTGAATGTTGCTGCGGCTGCTGCGGTTGTTGTTGCATAGACGGTCCTGGTGCTGCTACGACGGGTTGCTGTTGCTGTGGCTGGGGAGGTTGCTGGAGTTGAGGTCCTTGTTGCTGCGGTGGTACAGGTGGTTGTACTTGTGCTTGTTGGGGTGGCATGATTTGTGGTGGCTGCTGATGAATGTTCTGCTGCTGATATTGGAACAGTATCGCGCGGCTATTGCTGGTGCTGAGGATGCTCTGCTCGGAAGAGTTCGCCGATGGTTGCTGGAGCTGTTGCGTTGACTGTTTGGCGTGATTTCTCGGAATCGTGGAGATGTCACGTGGCTCCATGCTACCGTAGTTCTCTAGTGCTATTTGTGGCTGTGATTGTGCTGCGGTCAACATATTGGATGAAGCTTGCGGTGGTAATTGCTGTTGCTGCTGCTGCTGCTGGTGATGATGGCTATTGTTTTGCGGATGTTGCAAACTATTGGATGATTGTGCTGTGGTCATCGGTGACAACATGGACGCCGGACTCATCGGGGACTGCCGTCCGGTAGACTCGGTAGCCGACGAGATCGATAGCGGCTGTGGACTTATCGGGCCACTGGTTTGAGTCGTCTGGTGGACGCCGGTCGTCCTGCGCAGTGTACTACAGTGCAGGCACGAGGCACTGCCGTTGGGTTCGCTCATCACGCTGACCGGCGTTGACACTCGACATGAAGTTGGCTGGTCCAGGAATTCGGCGCTCGGAGTTCGTGCAATCAGATATTCCGTACTCTGGCGGGACTGTCGACCCGAGCTCATGGTCTGGGAGGAGAGTGCCGAGTTGGGCACGGAATTGCTGGCGGTAAGGGAAGACGGACATTTTGGAGGACGAACACGTGGCGGTGTGGCATAATGATCGGAAGTATCGAAGCCCTGGGGCGGCGAAATGGTTTGCTCGTTCGGACAGGACTTGACCCGGAACCGGTACGGCAGGGTGCTGGTCAGGTGACTGTTCCTTTGCTGGGAAGCCGCGGCGACCGCCGATTGCGTCAGCAGTGCCGTCATGAGCTGAGTCTGCGGCTGGTAGGTCGGCTCTTGGGGTGGTGGCGTGGGGACATACCTTTTGACTGGGGTGTGCACGTTGGAGTTCAAGTAACCGTAGCTGTCGGTCGCGGCCAGGGGATTCGTGGTGTTGAGGAAGTGCGCCGGGGGAGGGATGTAACGGTCGCATTGGGGTGAGATGTCGCGGTAGTTGTCAGTCAAGCTGTGTCGATATCTGTAACGATTTAATGGAATAAAATATTAAGATTCTATGCACAAATATATTTTTTGTAGCCTGACTAAACTTTGTCTGCTTATTGCTAAAATTCAGATAAAAGTTCTATGGAATAATTCTAAGAATCCAAGCGCCTCCACGGAATCATTCTACGAAAGGGAAATTAATGGAGACGCTTGGTTTCTTAGAATGTTGTTTGAGTTTATCGGATTAACCCTCTACTGCCCATTTTTTTTTACCAATTCTTCCAACACCTATCATTACATTTTGCCTATCTATTTTTTAAAATGTTTTTAAAGTCACTTTTTCAACTTTTTGCTTGTATTTAACATTTTCTGCTATTAAATGGCACCATTTTCATATAAATTGTAAAAAAAATGCGTAGAGGCATAGTCTAGGACACTAGAAAAATTACTTCATACTACTTTTTACTTAAAATATAGGTAATGGTGGTAAAAACGTTGGCAAAGTCACATAAAACAAGTGAAACTTCCAACCCTAAAGTTTTCTAAAATTTTAAGAGTTCTTTTTTCCAATGCTTTTTAAAGATCAAAATTGGTTGAAAATTGATTTTTTGCAATTCCGTCGTGAAACTACTTACTTTTCCTGCCATTCTTGAACGACGAAATAGCCTACTTTTCTGTACCAAAAATAACAGAATCGAATAGCAACACTTTTCAAAATAAATGCTGAAAAGTTCTACTTTTCAACACTGAAATGGGTGCTGAAAAGTTGAACTTTTCAGCACTTGTTTCGAAAAGTAACACTTTTCAACATTTTTTTTATTTAAACGATTAATTGACAAAATACATGATAATTTGACTTAAAATTTCACTCAATGGGTGTTTTTGGGAATTGCAAAAAATGTTGTATGGAACTCGTTGCAAAGCTTGATTTTTTCAGCACTCTTCGTATTTATCCAACTCGGTGAACCTCGTTGGATAAATGTACGACTCGTGCTGAAAAAATCCTCTTTTTGCAACTTGTTGCATAAACTACTATTTGGCGATTTTTTTAAATCGAAGCCCGTCTAAAGGCGGGGTCGGGTTGTAGAGGGTTAACCCTCTACTGCCCAAATATTTTTTTCGAAAATTTTTATTTTTCCCTTTACTTCTCTTGTTTTATGTTTTCATTTTTTCATTTTTAGTATTTTAATTTGCATTTATCTTGTTTAGTTTAATGTTTGTTTTTGGTAGTATTTGGCCTACTCTACCACCTCCTATCATTACATTTTGTCAATCTAATTTTTTCATGTTTGTACAGTAACTTTTTAAATTTTTTGCATGTTTTCCACATTTTCTGCTATAAAATGGAACCATTATCATTTAAATTGTAAATAAATGCGTAGAGGCCTAGTCTGGGGCACTAGAAAAATTACTACATACTTCTTTTTACTTAAAATATAGGAAACAAGCCTTACCCGACAAACTTCGTTCTGCCTTTTTTCGTTTGTTGACGTTTTTAAATTTTTTGCTTATTCAGCCTCCTTTGATCAAAATTTGATTTTACATAACTTTTCCCGTACAATCTGCAGATTTTCCGGAATCGGTCCCAGCGTGGCCAAAGTTGTAACTTTTTGGCGTAAGAACCTTCCTTGGGTTTATACGAATCCAACGCAACAAAGCGCACCTCGATCCGACGCTCCGTATTGGACTGATTCGCGTTCGAACAAAACCGTCGAAATTTTTTATATGTATAGAAGAAGATGTTAGTAAAAAACACAGCCAAAGTTGACCCCTAAAAAAATTACATTTTTAAAAACATTGGCAAAGTCATCTAAAACAAGTAAACTTCCAACCCTGAAATTTTCCTAAAGTTTTAAGGGTTCTCCTTTCCAATGCTTTTTAAAGATCAAAATTGGTTGAAAATTGATTTTTGGCGATTTTTTTTTAAATCGAAGCCCGTCTAAAGGCGGGGTCGGGTTGTAGAGGGTTAAGGTGATTTTATGACCGAAAAGTTGGTCACGTCTTAGAACGGTTCAGTTCAGTATCAATCGTACTAGAAATTTAAGCTATTTTTTGACCATAAATAAACTAAATTGCATGGGACAGCTTCGGGGAGCCCAATTTTACAGAGCATGTCTAAAAATCATCAATTCGTCAGCTGTGTGCTATCTTGTGACATAGACCATTTTGGTCGAAAATGAGTTGATGATGACGTTTTGCTATACTTAACAAACGCTACAAGATGCTTTAACCCCTTCTCGCCCAGAGCAAAATCGATTTTTTTTACCTTTTTCCTGGCCATTTTATACAGACCTTGACCAAATTGGATGAAATTTGCATTGGATGCAGTAAACATCCTAATAAACAATGTGCAAGAAGAATGAGTTCATTTCACTCAATAGTTTTCGAGAAATGTCAATTTGAAGTGAAAAATTAGTGGTGCTCTGGTGCAACCATGGGCGTTAGAGGGTTAACCCGATTTTGGAAACTCGCTTCCGTTTCCCGGATATCGCAATACACACTTGTGACATAGACCAATTTATCATCAAAATGATCGGGCACACTTGTACTAAGGGGTCATGGCCAAGTCCTGCCAAGACGGGGGTACTTATACATACATACATACATACAAAATGATCGGGCACACTTGTGACACGTCATACATGTTGTTGGAAAATGTGGAAAATTTGTCTTGTTTTTCACAAATTTATGTTGATAACACTTTTTAAAAGCAATGCAATCTTTTGTTTTTGAAAACATACTGATTAAGTCGGTTCAACTATTGATTTATGTCTATTTTAGTTTGTATGGGAATTCTGTGCACACTTGTGACACGTAGTACAATTTTACTTTCGAAATATCATGGATCTAAGTAATTCCATCAATATTATGAATTTTAATGCTCGCTCTTTAAAAGCGAAAGAAAATGAATTTTTCAACTTTTTACGAGTTCATAACGTGCATGTTGCTGTTATAACCGAAACATTTTTAAAAACTGGCACTTATTTGAAAAGTGATCCAGATTATAAAGTTATAACCAATAACCGAATGAATCGAAATGGCGGTGGAGTTGCAATAGTTATCCACCGTAGTATGACTTATAGTACGTTACGTGACTTTAAGTTAAAAGTTATTGAAAGTTTGGGCATTGAACTTGAAACTTCTTTTGGGAAAATTATGATTGCAGCTGCATATTTGCCATTCCAATGCACTGGGGAAAATAAAAATTATTTCAAAGGGGATTTGAACAAACTTACTCGGCATAGATCTCGATTTTTGATCATCGGTGATTTTAATGCCAAACACCAATCTTGGAATAATTCAAAAGTAAATTCCAATGGTAAAATTCTATTCAGAGATTGCACTTCTGGTCTTTATTCGGTTTTATATCCGAATGGGCCAACTTGCTTTTCTTCTGTTAGAAATCCATCAACAATTGATTTGGTTTTGACAAATCAAAGTCAGTATTGTGGTCCTTTAGTGACTCATGCTGATTTTGATTCTGATCACCTTCCAGTAACTTTTTCACTTTCTCATGAAGCAGTTACCAGACCCAATAGTTCTGTGTTTAATTACCACAAAGCTAATTGGGACAGGTATCAGCATCATATTGAGAATAATTTAAATCATGATTTTGTTTTAGAAACCAAAGCTGATATTGATTCAGCTTTGGAATCTTTAACTAATGCAATTTTGGATGCTAGGAATATTGCTATTCCTAAAGTCCAAGTCAAATTTGATTCTCCCATTATTGATGACGATCTTCAGCTTCTGATTCGTCTGAAAAATGTTCGCCGAAGACAGTATCAACGTTCTCGTGATCCTGCACTGAAGCGAATTCAAAAGATTTGCAAAAGGTTATTGACCACAGATTCACTCTCCTGCGAAATGAAAAGTTCGCAAGAGATGTCGAACAAATTAAACCTTATTCCAAACCTTTTGGAAACTTTCAAAGGTTCTTAAGAAACCTCAAAACCAATCCCTCCTTTAAAAGATGGTGATAATATTTTATTAACTAATGGGAGAAAGCTCAAAAACTTGCTCAGCAGTTTGAGAGTGCTCATAATTTCAACTTAAATGTTCTGAGTCCTATTGAAAATCAAATTTCAATAGAATTTCAGAATATTGTTGAACAACAGTTTTCATCAGATGATGTTTTTAATACGGATCTGAATGAAATAAAATCTATTATCAAAAAGTTTAAAAATATGAAAGCCCCTGGTGAGGATGGCATTTTTTACATTTTAATTAAAAAATTACCTGAAGCAACTTTAAGTAGCTTGGTCAAAATTTGCAACAAATGTTTTGATTTGGCATATTTTCCCAGTAGTTGGAAAAATGCCAAAGTAGTTCCGATTTTGAAACCGGATAAAAATCCTGCTGAAGCCTCAAGCTATCGGCCCATTAGTTTGCTTTCATCTATTAGTAAATTATTCGAAAGAATAATTCTTAATAGAATGATGACGCACATTAATGAAAATTCAATTTTCGCTGATGAGCAGTTTGGATTTCGCCTTGGGCATTCAACTACTCATCAGTTGTTGAGAGTTTCAAATTTAATTCGAAGCAACAAATCTGATGGTTATTCTACTGGCGCTGCTCTTCTAGACATAGAAAAGGCATTTGACAGTGTTTGGCATAAATGTTTGATTGCGAAATTAAAAAGGTTTAATTTTCCGATTTATATCGTGAAAATTATTCAAAATTATTTGACGGATCGTACTCTGCAGGTATGTTATCAGAACAGCAAATCTGATCAACTACCTGTACGTGCCGGCGTCCCTCAAGGAAGCATTTTGGGTCCAATTTTATACAATATTTTTACTTCTGACTTGCCTGATTTGCCCCAGGATGTCAGAAATCACTTTTGCTGATGATACAAGCATCTCTGCCAAAGGTAGAAGCCTTCGTGTCATCACAAGAAGATTACAAAAGCTTGGATATTTTCAATTCTTATTTGAAAGAATGGAAAATTACTCCAAATGCTGCAAAACTCAACTTATTATTTTCCCTCACAAACCAAGGGCTGATTTTCTTAAACCAAAAGTCATCACATTATAAAGATGAATGAGGTAAATTTAAAGTGGGAGGATCAAGTGAAATATCTTGGACTTGCTTTTGACAAAAACCTTACTTACAAGGATCACATTGAAAGTATCCAGGTTAAATGTAACAAATATATTAAATGTTTGTATCCACTTATAAACAGGAATTCTAGACTTTGTCTCAAGAATAAACTGTTAATTTATAAACAAATTTTCAGACCTGCCATGCTTTATGCTGTGCCGATCTGGACAAGCTGTTGCTTAACCAGGAAGAAAAAACTTCAGAGGATTCAGAACAAAATTCTGAAAATGATTCTGAAACTTCCTCCCTGGTTCAGCACCAGTGAACTTCATCAATTAGCCGAAGTTGACACTTTGGATGTTATGTCCAATAAGATAATTGATGCATTTCGACAAAAATCATTGCAGTCTTCAGCTGCATTGATCCGCTCTTTATATAGTTTATAAGTTAGTTTTAAGAAATCCCTTTTCCCTTGTACATGTAGGACCTCCTACATTTGAAATCACTGAATAGCGAAAGCTACAATATTTCATGAATAAATTAAAGTTGCTAGTATTTAAAATTGAGGTGAAAAGTCATCGATTGTGATTGGACACTCAATAATATTTTAACTGAATGAATGTACATGGAAGAGAAAATCAAAATAAATATAAATTAAAAAAAAAAAAAAAAAAAAAAAACTTTCGAAACACACTTGTGACACGTGCTTTTCAGATTTTTGTTTACATAATTTACTGTATCTTTTAACTGGTGTAACCAAATTAGTTGAAACTTGGAGCGTTTGTTAAGCGACAGTATACGAACCGATTGCTTCCAAAGGTTTGGCTGTACCATTCATAGTTTTGAAATCATTTATAATCAAACTTTAAAAATCGATTTTCTCGAATAGTACTAAATGGTCGTTGTCACAAGATAGCACACAGCTGACGAATTATTGACATTTACTTACAAAGTGTTGAGCTGTGTATTTATTATTGTTATGTCGGCCCACACAAAGGATATGTGTATGTGTTTCAATTTTAAACTGATAATGAAATATTTATTTGCACGATAAATTTGTGGGGCTTTTTTCTTGAAATTAGAATAAGGTTGCATGAAGGATGATTTATTTTTATCCGTATCGTCTCGTCGGAAATGTCATTCAACTTGAATGTGTACTTTCCCGTATGTTTACAACGATTTTTTTTCTTTTTTCAGGAGTTTTAAACTATAGGGGAAATATATTCATTTTAATCACACTAAGCGGTTCGACCAATTCTCATCACTTTTTCCGTTTTCCGCTATTAAATCAACATTTTCAGATGTATCAACAATGGTGAGTTGCTTGCTCACTTTTATTTGAGCTATTTATTACTTTGGAACAGTCAAAAACACTTTATGAAAGCTGTAATTCATGATCAAAGTGCTGATAGGCCGATAATAGAAATAGGCTGAGAAAGGGTACAGTTCCCCTACTTGTACAGTCGCAAAAAAAAAAGCGAAATTTAGTGTTATCACCACGAGTGAATCCATAGTTATACTTAGAAACATATATGCCAGAATACGTTATGTCTATCTTTGGCTTCCTTGCAACAGCTAGCGTGTCAATTCCCTTTGCAATTTATCCTGCTGTGTTTATTTTCGACCGAATTTCTTAATTGAAATACTGATAGTCTTGCGATAAGTTTGCGTGAAAGGACTTTTATTTTTGTCCGCATCACTTCCATTTACGTGTTTGTTATACCAATTTGAGCATCATAGCTTTATTTTAGGACGACCTATTTTTCATCCCACCTAAAATTATCTAAACACAACCGTCGTATCAAACTTTGAATAAACTGATGATTGTTTTTCATGCGTTTTTTTTCTCAAAAAATTCTCAATTGCGTCAACGTGCGTTATTTTTTCTTTGAAGGTTGATCTTTTTCAAGAATTGTTGCGTTTACGGAGTCAATTCTGAAAAAAATAATGATTGTAATAATACTCCAACTTTGTTGTTAATTCTTCTGTGGACATAAGTCTCTAAAAGTATGAAAATGGTATTTATTATATCCATCATTTTGAAGATACTTTAAAATGCAATTTTTATCCACATGTATTATGTTTATTTTAATATCTATATTAGAGTGTAACAAAAATGACTTTTTGGCGGGCATTCAGGTGTTTGTTCCGGTGGGCATACTGAGCCCAAATCCCAAATATGAGCTTGATTGGACGTAACAGGAGCTGGCGCTCCGCCCTTCAATTTTAAATGGGATTTAACCCGTAAAAAAAAGATTTTTTCAAAAATTACAATTTTTGAGCCAGATCCTTGCGCATCTTTTAGTATATATAACATTGAAGTTTGGAGCACCCTGGAGCTCGGTACAGACCATCAAAGTTTGGCATTTTTTCGAAAAATCGGTCCCAGCAAAATCAAATGGCGTCTCGGGCGTCGCGAGGTGCGACGCATATCTTTTTTGCCGGGGCCAATTTTTCGAAAAAATGCCAAACTTTGAAGGACTGTACCGAGCTCCAGGGTGCTCCAAACTTCAATGTTATATATACTAAAAGATGCGCAAGGATCTGGCCTACACGCCAGTGATGTTTTTGGTAAACGCTTCAGTGACCAAAATGCCTCAAAAATTGTCATTTTTGAAAAAATCTTTTTTTACGGGTTAAATCCCATTTAAAATTGAAGGGCGGAGCGCCAGCTCCTGTTACGTCCAATCAAGCTCATATTTGGGATTTGGGCTCAGTATGCCCACCGGAACAAACACCTGAATGCCCGCCAAAAAGTCATTCTTGTTACACTCTAATATAGATATTAAAATATACATAATACATGTTGATAAAAATTGCATTTTAAAGTATCTTCAAAATGATGGATATAATAAATACCATTTTCATACTTTTAGAGACTTATGTCCACAGAAGAATTAACAACAAAGTTGGAGTATTATTACAATCATTATTTTTTTCAGAATTGACTCCGTAAACGCAACAATTCTTGAAAAAGATCAACCTTCAAAGAAAAAATAACGTACAAATAGTACGGGTTAAATCCCATTTAAAATTGAAGGGCGGAGCGCCAGCTCCTGTTACGAGTTACGTCCAATCAAGCTCATATTTGGGATTTGGACTCAGTATGCCCACCGGAACAAACCCCTGAATGCCCGCCAAAAATTCATTTTTGTTACATCCTAATCTATCTATATATATAAAATATTTCGACGGTTTTGTTCGAACGCGCATCAGTTGATAACGGAAAGTCGGATCGGAGCGCTCTTTGCTGCGTTGGGTTCGTATAAGCCCAAGGAAGGTTCTTACGCTAAAGAATGACAATTTTGGCCACTCTGGAACCGATTCCGGAAAATCTGCAGATTGTATGGGAAAAGTTGCGTAAAATCAAATTTCGATCACAGGAGGCTGAATAAGGAAAAAAAAATAAAAACGTCAACAAACGAAAAAAGGAAAAGACGAAGTTTTTCGGGTAAGGCTTGTTGAATATAACTTAATTTCTACCTAAAATATCAAAATCATTTTCATTTTTCCTCACGTTATGCAATGCAGCTGGTTTATTGTTATTTTACTAAATTTAACAGAGATTTAAAAATAAAATAAATAAAATTGATTTGCGTTTTCTTTCACTGAATTTCACATTGTGTTATCCATGCCATTTCGCTGTATAACGTCATGCTTCGAATTCCCGGACGCTTCGAAACCCGGACACCTCATCTTGTTTTATCAATTACAAGCCTTACCCGACAAACTTCGTTCTGCCTTTTTTTCGTTTGTTGACGTTTTTTGATTTTTTGCTTATTCAGCCTCCTGTGATCAAAATATGATTTTACGTAACTTCCTCCATACAATTTGCCGATGCTCCGGAATCGGTTACAGAGTGGCCAAAGTGTCAATCAGTTGGCGTATAAACCTTCCTTGGGCTTATATGAACCCAACGCAACAAAGAGCACCTCGATCCGACGCTCCGTATTGCACTGATTCGCGTTCGAACAAAACCGTCGAAATTTTTTATATACAGTCAAACCTCGCATAAGAGCGCCTCGCATATGCAACTTTGCATATACGAATCATTCCACCTGATTCGGTTTTGTCGCAAGAGTTGCATATGCGAGGTACAGGGCTTATGGGATTTTGGCTATATGGGATACATGGCCTATATTTTTGTAAAAAATCATCTTAACTATACAAATTTATAGTGTTTTGGAATCGTTATGAAGTCAGCTATACAGCTACACCAAATTTACAAAGTTTACGATGTTCTAGATCATCCGAAACTTCCTCAAGTTAAGGCCTATGTGTTCACCACCGTACAAGTATGAGGTAGGCGATTGTGACTTTGGTTTTTGACCTCAGATCATATCCGGATAGCCTCAGGGAGGTTCAGGGACTAGCCTACCGATATGTGGTGATGTTCTAGGTCTTCTGTAGAGTCCCGGGAGTTACGGCTGGTGGGTCTACCGCCGTAACAAGATAGAGGTCAGTGGTTTTTGACCCCAGATCATATCCAGATAGCCTCAGGGAGGTTCAGGTACAAGTCTACCGATATGTGGTGATGTTCTAGGTCTTCTGTAGAGTCCCGGGAGTTACGGCTGGTGGATCTACCGCCGTAACAAGACAGAGGTCAGTGGTTTTTGACCTCAGATCTTATCCGGATAGCCTCAGGGAGGTCCGGGGACTAGTCTACCGATATGTGGTGATGTTCTGGGTCTTCTGTAGAGTCCCGGGAGTTACGGCCGATGGGTCTACCGCCGTAACAGGACAGAGGTCGGTGGTTTTTGACCTCAGATCATATCCAGATAGCCTCAGGGAGGTTCAGGGACTAGTTTACCGTTATGTGGTGATGTTATAGGTCTTCTGTAGAGTCCCGGGAGTTACGGCCGGTGAGTCTACCGCCGTAACAAGATAGAGGTCAGTGGTTTTTGACCTCAGATCATATCCAGATAGTCTCAGGGAGGTTCAGGGGCTAGTTTACCGATGTGTGGTGATGTTCTGGGTATTCTGTAGAGCCCGGGAGTTAAGGCCGATGGATCTACTGCCGTAACAAGATAGAGGTCGGAGGTTTTTGACCCCAGATCATATCCGGATAGCCTCAGGGAAGTCCGGGGACTAGTCTACCAATGTGGTGATGTTCTGGGTATTCTGTAGAGTCCCGGGAGTTACGACCGATGGGTCTACCGCCGAAACAAGATAGAGGTCAGTGATTTTTGACCTCAGATCATATCCAGATAGCCTCAGGGAGGTTCAGGGGCTAGTCTACCGATATGTGGTGATGTTTTAGGTCTTCTGTAGAGTCACGGGAGTTACGGCCGGTAGGTCTACCACCGTAACAAGATAGAGGTCGATGGTTTTTGACCCCAGATCATATCCAGATAGTCTCAGGGAGGTTCAGAGGCTAGTCTACCGATGTGTGGTGATGTTCTGGGTATTCTGTAGAGTCCCGGGAGTTAAGGCCGATGGATCTACTGCCGTAACAAGATAGTTTTTGACCTCAGATCATATCCAGATAGTCTCAGGGAGGTTCAGGGGCTAGTCTACCGATGTGTGGTGATGTTCTGGGTATTCTGTAGAGTCCCGGTAGTTAAGGCCGATGGATCTACCGCCGTAACAAGATAGAGGTCAGTGGTTTTTGACCCCAGATCATATCCGGATAGCCTCAGGGAGGTCCGGGGACTAGTCTACCAATGTGGTGATGTTCTGGCTATTCTGTAGAGTCCCGGGAGTAACGATCGATGGGTCTACCGCCGTAACAAGATAGTGGTCGATGGTTTTTGACCTCAGATCATATCCAGATAGTCTCAGGGAGGTTCAGGGGCTAGTCTACCGATGTGTGGTGATGTTCTGGGTATTCTGTAGAGTCCCGGGAGTTAAGGCCGATGGATCTACCGCCGTCAAAAGTGAGGTCGGAGGTTTTTGACCTCAGATCATATCCGGATAGCCTCAGGGAAGTTCGGGAACTAGTCTACCTGTAGAGTCCCGGGAGTAGGGTCCCCGGATCTCCCTGAGGCTATCCGGATATGATCCGAGGTCAAAATCACCGACCTCTATCTTGTTACGGCGGTAAACCCATCGGACGTATCTCCCGGGATCTTATAAAAGACCCAGAACATCACCACATATCGGTAGACTAGTCCCCGGACCACCCTGAGGCTATCCGGATATGATCTGAGGTCAAAAACCACTGACCTCTGTCTTGTTACGGCGGTAGATCCACCAGCCGTAACTCCCGGGACTCTACAGAAGACCTAGAACATCACCACATATCGGTAGACTAGTCCCTGAACCTCCCTGAGGCTATCTGGATATGATCTGTGATCAAAAACCACTGACCTCAATCTTGTTACGGTGGTAGACCCACCAGCCGTAACTCCCGGGACTCTACAGAAGACCTTGAACATCACCACATATCGGTAGACTAGTCCCTGAACCTCCCTGAGACTATCTGGATATGATCTGGGGTCAAAAACCATCGACCTCTATCTTGTTTCGGCGGTAGACCCATCGGCCGTAACTCCCGGGACTCTACACAAGACCCAGAACATCACCACACATCGGTAAACTAGCCTCTGAACCTCCCTGAGTCTATCTGGACATGATCTGAGGTCAAAAACCTCCGACCTCTATCTTGTTACAGCGGTAGATTCACCAGCCGTAACTCCCGGGACATTACAGAGGACCTAGAACATCACCACATATCGGTAGACTAGTTCCCGGACCTCCCTGAGGCTATCTGGATATGATCTGAGGTCAAAAACCTCTGACCTCTATTTTGTTACGGCGGTAGACCCACCGGCTGTAACTCCCGGGACTCTACACAAGACCTAGAACATCACCACATATCGGTAGACTAGTCCCCGGACCTCCCTGAGGCTATCCGGATAAGATCTGAGGTCAAAAACCACTGACCTCTGTCTTGTTACGGCGGTAGATCCACTAGCCGTAACTCCCGGGACTCTACAGAAGACCTAGAACATCACCACATATCGGTAGACTAGTCCCTGAACCTCCCTGAGGCTATCTGGATATGATCTGAGGTCAAAAACCAAAGTCACAATCGCCTACCTCATACTTGTACGGCGGTTAACACATAGGCCTTAACTTGAGGAAGTTTCGGATGACCTAGAACATCGTAAACCTTGTAAATTTGGTGTAGCTGTATAGCTGACTTCATAACGATTCCAAAACACTATAAATTTGTATAGTTAAGATGATTTTTTACAAAAATATAGGCCATGTCTCCCATATAGCCAAAATCCCATAAGCCCTGTACCTCGCATATGCGTGCTTCGCATAAGAAACCCCCATATGAGTTGCATATGCGAGGTTTAACTGTATATAGATTCGAATGTAAATTCGCATAATAACAGTCAAACTGAATTATTTGATGAATTTCTACGTCACATTTCATTTCAAATTAATTTGAAGGGTGTATAGTCAATGCTAAAACAATTTAATAAAAATAAAATAAGAGTTTACCAAAAATATGAAATATTTAACTGAAACATTTCATAGGCATCCTTAGCAACGGGGATGCAAAGCAGAAATTTGTGGTTATGGTTTCCTTGAATCCTGGCAAATTTTTATACAAAATATCGATTGTTTTTATGTTAACAGCATGTTCGAGACCTAAAGAATGCCATTCACTAACATTTTAGTAAAATTTAGCAAAAGTGTCACGAATTACGATCACGAATCAGCTTTTATCATTGTCCGGGATACGAATTTCAACAAGTCATTTTAATTTTAAAATTGAGATGCAAAATTGTTAGAAAAAACATATTTAGCTTTAAAATTGACTGTATATAATACATCCTGATGACATTTACACATTTCTAACTTATTACAGGTTTTTTTTTACCAGCTATAACAATGATACGCTACCAAGAGTCCGGATTTCGAAACTTGACGTTATTTACAGGTGAAAATAAGCATTTCGATAGAGATATTTTATGATCAATATCTTCAAATTTGAGATCTAAATTAACCATAGAATATTTTTTAATTTATTTCAACAACTGCTTCCAAAATGCTCGTCTTGTGGTTTGTTTGAATTCTTTAATCAAATTTTCAAACACTGAGGAACAATTTTTCAATTGATTTTTCGAATTTCGCGGTATTTCACGGTATTGACCAGATTTCACGGCCAAGAGCAAATTTCACGGATTTCGCAGCTTCCGTGAAATCGCAAAAAAGCCCTAATCATTTTTTTTTTCTTTTTTGTAGAGCTATGCGTAGGTAACCTTATGTTCGCGTAAAATAAACTTTAAATGTTCAAACATTAATTATTACCATCCAGCGTTAATTTTCACTCACTGATTTGATGTTAGATTTGGTCGAGAGTACGGGGTATTTTCCGATCATCGGAATTTCACTGTTATCCTGGCTTCCGGTGATGGAGACGCACGGTTGTTTGATCTCAATTATCTCACTAGACTTAAGGAAACCTCCATAAACCACGTGGACTTTTTTTTTTTGAAATCTCAGACCCCCTCCCCTCTCTAAGGTGTTCACGTGGTTTATAGATGGCCCCTAAGCTAATTTCAAGCAAACAGTTAACAAAGCAAAACATCTATTCACCTGTACCTGCTGTTCGACGGACTCATCGTTCGCTGCTGCAGCGTGCCGTAGTGGCGACCACGATCCATCGTGCCGTAGCCACTGGCCGACGAGGACGACGCCGAAGTCGGCCCCGGCGACGGCATCCCCATGACGTTGTAGTGGTCATTGCTGGGTGCCGGCGACGGCGGCTGCAGACAGCTGCTGTCCTCGATGACATACCGCTCATTGTGCACCGACATCCGCTGATGCTGCTGCTGCTGCTGCTGGTGATGGCCGAGAGTTCCATAGTTTGTCGGAGGTTGCTGCAGGTCCGGCACGTACCGTTGACCGGAGTGATTGCTGATGATGCTGCCGACGCTTCCGACGGAGATGTTGTCCAACCCCGCAGACAGACCATCGTGGTAGTTGATGGGCTGCGGAATTAGCTGCTGGGCGTAGTGACTGTGGCCGTACGAGGAGCGGCGACTGCCGCGGCTTAGCGTTCCGCCGGAGGTTGATGAGTGCTTGGGTTGGTGATATTGCTGTTGCTGGTGTCCATGGCGGTGGTGTTGCTGATGCTGTGGCTGCTGTTGCTGCTGCTGCGGATGGTGATGGGGATTGCCGTAGTCGGAGCAATCCTCCATAGAAGACATATCCTTATTGTCTAGAGAACCGAAAGTCGCCGTGTCACCACCACCTTCAACGCCCACATATCTGCTGGCGACTGTGACGGTATGTGCCACAACAACACCTTAATATGTGTTACAGCACATTGCTGGCACACTGACTCCGTGCTCCAGCAGGAATCCGACACTACTGAGAGGGCGACAACAACAATAACACTGCGCGTCGTCGCCTTTGCCCCTTCCGAAGATTAGAAAAAAATCGATCAAAGGCGAACAAAAATTGTGTATTTAAAAAAAATTGGTTAGACCCCTTCGACTGCCCTTGGCCAATTTTCACTCACGCACACACTTTTTTTTCTTGAAGTTGTTGTCGTTGTTGTAACACACTCGTCCTTTTTCAGGCGCCTAAAGAAAGGACTTGCCACTTCTGCTAACTCCACATACCCTTCGTGATATATCCCACCGTTACGGCCGCCACTGCCACCGTTCACAATATGCTTCAATCCTTTGCTCCATCGGGAACCAAACACCACTCTATTGCTTCTTACACGAAAGATTCTTCCTGGGTCTTCCCAACCATATGACGGCCTCTCAAGAGGTGCGGATTTTCCCAATCCTTTCGAGGTGAAAATATTTTCTCATTACTCCCCTATCCTTGTGATGGTGTCAATTACTCGGAAAAGCCCCCCTCCGAAAAAAGATCGGACTTTCCACTGAATCCTGCACCTCGTGTAAACTCACTCGCCAGCACAATGTCCGCTTCCGGCCGTCTGGAACTCCGGAACAGATTCCCTTCACCACGAAGAAGAAAGAAACCCCATATCCCTTTGCGGAATCCCAACACAGTGGGGGAGGGGGTGATGGTGAAAAACTTGCCCCGAAAAGAGGGATTCCTTTGCAGGGCTCGCGATTTTCACGCCATTCTAAAGTTCGCACTTTTGTACACGCTCACAGTTTTTTTTCCCGAATTCGCGAATCCGTCCTTCACTCGTTCCGGGGCTTCCGGTGGCCTGCTATTGCTTTTGCGAGGATCGCTTCGAGTTTCTTTCTTTTTTCGCCCCGAAATTGATGGAAAATAAAACTTTCAACGTCACAGTCAGTAGCAGTAGCAGGCAGTGGATTTTCCTCCTGATGGCGACGACGACGACGACGCGTGCGGGTGTGTGCGTGTGCAGTATGGTTTTCCCTTTGCCATGCACTATGAAACGATAACCAGAGAGAGCAAGGGAGGGAGTTTTTCTCTCGATTTTCCGTTTTTTGCCTGTGTGTTTGCTTGTTCTCGCGTGATTGTGTTGGGCTGTGGAGGGTGGATTGAGGGTGTGCCTGTGTTGGGGGTGCTTCAGGGGTGAAGCTTTGAAGGATGTTTCGGATTTTATTGGTTTTCCAAGCAAACATATCCATGTTTTATGTTTCATAAAAACATATGCTCAGATAAAATAGTATGTAGAAAGCTCTTGAATATAACATACTGTCCAGACTCGATCAACCGAAGCCTCGATTATCCGAAGTGTCGATTATCCGAAGTTTGATTATCCGAAGGTTTGTATGGGAGTTCGGATAATCGAATCATTAACAAAAAATGTTTTTTCGTATTTTTTTTATTTTCTTGCTTTTAATTTGAATTCAGCGACCCAGTTTTAGTCAAATGGTTGATTGCCTAAAAATTACCAAATGACCGATTCTTAGCGAAGCTACACCAAAATGTCACATTTTTCAATTTTCAATGTGATTTTTAATATGAAAAAAAAAATCATTTTTATTATGATGCAATAATTGCGATGTGCTTTAAATGCGTTTTCTTACCTTAAAAGCCATGAATATTGACCAAATGTGGTCTGCAAGCCATTGAACGGGAAAGGAGTTTTTTTCATAAATCTGCTCCTTTCGTTGTCCCGTCACGAAAAGAAATGGCTGGCAAAAATTCAAATTTCAACCAATTCGTTCAGTTCAAGGAGCAAAAGATTCGTTTTTTAATTTGTGATAATGTGTAGAAGAGCAAAAGTTTCTAAAAATCAAACTGGCAAAACTGTAGCGATTTTTGTAGTGTGCCTTTTAAAAGTCCAGTTTTACGATGTTGTCCCGTCACGCTACATTTTTATTTCAGGGGAAGCACAGGTACTATATGGTTCATTCTGCATGATTTTTCTTTGTAAGAAAATCAATTATCTTTCTAAATATGAAATAACATTGGGGGGTTTCTTCTTTTACTTTGCCACTACAGCCAAAACGCTGAAAAAAACTTGGATTTTTTTTAAAAGGAGCCGAAGAATCGGTCAAATGCATTTTCTCAATGATTCATTACCGAGATTTTGGCCGCCATCTTGGATTTAAAAATTCTTAATCACTTTAGAGTAGTTTTTAGGTCATACTTGAAAGCACATCAATCCAAAAGAAGACAACCAGACTTACCTTTTGACGAGTGCGACAACGGTTGCTATGATACCGGTTTTTCTATGCGCACCATTTCTCGTCACGAAAAAAAACCCGACACAGCTCGGTAGCTTGATCGGTGCACCGAAACCAAAGTTTGGTGTGACGGCGGTGTGGATCGGGTACACAAAACTGACATGGTTTCTGCGCCTACCACACAGGAGAAGTTTAGAACTCTTGATGCCTAGCAAGCCAGCTGAAGCCAATAGTTCTTAATGGTGTGGTTGTCAAAGTCACTGCATTAGTATTTTAAAGTTTCTTGGTTCGAATCTCGACAGTTATTATTTTATTTTTTTGAATGTTTTTTATTTGTTCAGAATAATTCTTTAGGAATAGAATTTCGTAGTGTCATGAAATATAAACTCTAAATTCTAGTGCATATAATCCTGAAATAGGCATTTTCATTTAGGGACCATCCATAAACC
Source organism: Culex quinquefasciatus (assembly GCF_015732765.1). Lineage (NCBI taxonomy): Eukaryota > Metazoa > Arthropoda > Insecta > Diptera > Culicidae > Culex > Culex quinquefasciatus. The sequence goes on along the minus strand of NC_051863.1, from coordinate 49,886,291 downwards.
ACGTGGACACTTTTTTGGAAATCTCGAACCCCCTCGTGGACAATTGTCCATACAAAAATCTTTTTGTATGGAGCGTGGACAATCGCCATACCCCCTAAAGTGTCCACGTGGTTTATGGATGGTCCCTTACCTGTCTGCATAATACAGAACGTTTTCTCTATTCCACTACAAAAAATCACTCAATTTTTTAACCCTTTGACTAGAGCGTCGCAGGTTCGAAGAAGTTTTTTTTTAATATATATAATCACTAATTTTGATAATAAAAACTGAAAAAAAGCCTCAAAAATAATTAAGTCAGGATTGAACCAGGAACCTCGTGATTAAAAGACGGAGATGACAACCGCCAGGCCACCCCGAAAATGTGAATGATGGCTGACAAACCTCAATCAAAACAATGTCGCCTCCGGATTACTTGGATCAACCATTCTGTTGAGTTGCATCTTGGTACCCGAGCAGGGGTAAATAACACGGGAATACCAAATTTTGGTATTACTTGGGCAAATAACAGCGACCAAAATGTGCCATTGGTTGCCCAGTAATAGATGGTAAAATACCATGAAATCATACCAAAGTCTAGTATGTGGAAGGGCACAACAATACCAAACCATGATATTCCAAAGGTAAAATAATACCACAACATAAAACCATTTCAATACCAAGTTGAGGTCTTCTGGATTTTTGAACATTGCTCGAATACCTGAACATGGTATTACCACGGTTTTATTTTTAGGTATTCCCGCGCCCTTGAAAATCAGATTTTGGTATTCCTGTAGTCTTGCACATACATGATTTTGGTATGATTTCATGGTATTTTACCATCTATTACTGGGCAACCAAGAGCACATTTTGGTCGCTGGTATTTGCACAAGTAATACCAAAATTTGGTATTTTCTTACCATTTTTAGTGCAGCAGTTGCAGTTTGTGAAAAAACGGAAATGATCCATATGCAACAGCCAAATCTACTCACCTGATGATTCCATGTTGTTCTTAGTGATATTCTTCACCACACCGAATGCATTTGTCATTGATGAACGGCCTGTGCATGAAGTTCTTGAAGATTCTGAAAAATAACAAGATTGAAAAATAAGTGTTATTAAAATAAAACTGGATTGAAATTCACCAAAATTCAATAATCTTTCGATTGACTCGTTTTTCAAAGTATTTGGTTTTTTTTTCAAGTCATTTTAGCGCAAAATTTATTATCTTGTCCAAATTGGTAAATAAAAATCCCAAAGTTTCAGAGAAAATTGATGAAACCTTTCAATACCAAAATAATACCAAAATGTGCCATCCTGACTTAGAAAATTTTCCACAATTTCAAGTCATTTCTGTAGGGGGTATATCAAAAATGTTTAAAATCAAGTTTGAAATTTCCGGTTTTCAATGAAAGCATTCGCTTTGAGACATCATTTTAGTGCAAAATTAATTATTTTGTCAAAATTGGTCAAAATTTTCCCATAGTTTCAGAGGAATTTGATAAAACACTTTAAGGGTGCACAGCAACCGAAGAAGTTGTTGTCTTCTTATTCCAAATTTGTCAAACTTACGGACCCAATCCTGAAAGAATCTGATTGTCAAAATGGTCAAACTTTATTGTAAATAACTTTGAGGACTGTAATTTAGGGGATGAATAAAAAATTATATCGATAGTTCCCGTATTTTTGAAGATACTAAAATGTCTGTAACAGAAATCTGGGTGCAAAAGCGATGGTTGATGTGTACCGTTAATACCAAAATAATACCAAAATGTGCCATCCTGACTTAGAAAATTTTCCACAATTTCAAGTCATTTCTTTAGGGGGTATATCAAAAATGTTTAAAATCAAGTTTGAAATTTCCGGTTTTCAATGAAAGCATTCGCTTTGAGACATCATTTTAGTGCAAAATTAATTATTTTGTCAAAATTGGTCAAAATTTTCCCATAGTTTCAGAGGAATTTGATAAAACACTGTAATACCAAAAGAATACCAAAATGTGGTGTTCGACCATTGACAAATTTTGCAATTTGCAATATCAAAACAATACCTTAAATTGGTATGATACCACATTTTACTCTTGCATAATCCTCAAGACAAATTTTAAAGGGTCCAGGAATACCAAAATTTGGTATTGATACTAGAGAAAGGTATTATTACGCATTTCCCTTGTTATTTACCCATGCTCGGGTATACAGTTGGGTGCACCGGTGGTGTACCAAGGTGCTTTCGGTACAGTTGCTATAGGGACGTGGCGTTACATCGTGCTGCCACCTGGTTTTTTTAAGCGCAAGAGTGTAAAAGTGCTGAGTCATCGTCTAAAAATAGACGGCGTCCTATCTCGCCCAGCAAAATGAAGTCGATAAAGTAGTCGGTTTCGATGAGAAAAAGTGGAAAATGTGGTCTAAAAATAGCGACGTCATCCCCCTATGGTGTGACAATAAACAGCTCGGTTTGGGTCCTAGAGTGACACGAAAACCGCACCACGGCGCACCAGATCTTGGTGTTCAGTGAAGCCTGAAGACAACGAAAAAAATAACGTCATGATTCGAAATCCGGACACTTAGTAGCATATCATTTTTGTTATAGCTGGCAAAAAATCATGTAATAAGTTGGAAATGTAGAAATATCATCAGGATGTAGTATAAACAGTCAGTTTCAAGAAAATGCATGCAAAATATGTCTTTTCTAACAATTTTTCATCAGAATTTGAAAATTAAAATGCCTCGTTGTACTTCGAATCCCGGACACTGATAAAAGCTGATTCGAAATCCGGACACTTTTTCTTCGAATTCCGGACACTCGATTTTACTTATGAATCGCACAAATTTGGACTGAAATGCACTAGCGTGCCCAGGGTGGGGCAACATGGGGCAGTTGCCCCACCATCCTCGGAAATTTGTTCTAAAATTGGGCAGGGGGTGTCCATAAACGACGAAATTTTCAAAACTCTAATATTTTTGCCCCACCTTCCTTGAGGACCTGGGCACGCTAGTGCTGAAATGTTAGTGAATGGCATTCTTTAGGTCTCAAATAAGCTATTAACATCAAAACAATCGATAGTTTATATAAAAATTTGCTAGAATTTAAGGAAATCGAAACCATAAATTTCTGCTTTGCCTTCCCGGTGCTTCGAAAACCTATGAAATATTTCATGTGAAATGTTTCGCATTTTTGGTAAACTTAAAATTTTATTGTATTTAAATGTTTTAGCATTAACTACAGCGTTCAAACAAACTTTAAATGAATGTTGATGTTGGAATTCATCATATAACACAGATTTGAAATTGATAATGCGAACATATATCCAAATAATTGATAAAACAAGATGAAGTGTCCGGGTTTCGAAGCGTCCGGGAATACGAATCATGACGTTATTTATTCTGCAATTCCGTCGTGAAACTACTTACTTTTCCTGTCATTTGGAACGACGAAACAGCCTACTTTTATTTACCAAAAATAACAGAATCAAATAGAAACACTTTTCAAAACAAATGCTAAAAATTTCTGCTTTTCAGCACTGAAATGGATGCTGAAAAGTGGGACCTCGAATGCAAATATTTTTGATTCGGCGTTTGTGAATGACTGCCGGACAAATCTAGAACAAATTCGTGTCGAAAACACACTCGCGTCTGCAGACATACACAGAAAAAAAAAGATTAATTTTGATAGGTCGGGATTTTTGTTGGTTAAATATTATCTCTTTTTTGGTTAATTTTACTTAAAAAAGTGTAAAAACCTTGTGAACCTGATACAAATTCATCAAAAACTGATGAATATTCACACACAAAAAAATCACACAAAATCTGCCACCATTTCCTGATGAGTATAACCATCATTTTTTCTGTGTGGTCGAAAGAATGTCTTTTCTTAAAACATCCAATTATTTATCAAATTTAACATTCTAATATTGCAGAGACGCTAAATTAAAATTGAAAATACGTCCAGACTCGATTATCCAAAGCATCGATTATACAAAGTTGCGATAATCCGAAGTGCGATTATTTGAAAGTTTGTATGCGATTTCGGATAACGTCATGATTCGAAATCCAGACACTTAGTAGCATATCATTTTTGTTGGAAATGCAGAAATATCATCAGGATGTAGTATAAAAAGTCAGTTTCAAGAAAATGCATGCAAAATATGTCTTTTCTAACAATTTTTCATCAGAATTTGAAAATTAAAATGCCTCGTTGTACTTCGAATCCCGGACACTGATAAAAGCTGATTCGAAATCCGGACACTTTTGCTTCGAATTACGGACACTCGATTTTACTTATGAATCGCACAAATTTGGACTGAAGTGTTAGTGAATGGCATTCTTTAGGTCTCAAATAAGCTGTTAACATCAAAACAATCGATATTTTATATAAAAATTTGCTAGAATTTAAGGAAACCAAAACCAAACATTTCTGCTTTGCCTTCTCGGTGCTTCGAACGCCTATGAAATATTTCAAGTGAAATGTTTCGCATTTTTGTTAAACTTATAATTTTATTGTATTTAAATGTTTTGGCATTAACAACAGCCTTCAAACAAACTTTAAATGAAAGTTGATGTTGGAATTCATCAAATAACACTGTTTGACATTGATAATGCGAACATATATCCAAATTATTGATAAAACAAGACATTTACATTACATTTATCATCACATTTGATTTTTGCGACCCCATTTTAGTCAAATTTGGGTTGACATTGAAAAATACATTTTCTCAATATTTCATCACCGTCATTTTGGCCGCCATCTTGGATCCTAAAACACTTTAGAGTAGTTTCAGGGTCATACTAGGTCGACAATAAAAAATAGATCGCGATTTTTTTCGTGATTCGACCACCCGAAGTGAAATTTTACATCTATCCAGGTTTTTAAGCGAAGATGGCGTTCGAATGGTGAACGCCGAAATGTCAAAATCGCGCAATAGCACCAACATTAGAAAAAAATGTGGCTGTCATGCCATGGCACACTTTTTCCGTAATGTTGGTATCACTGCGTGATTTTGACATTTCGGGCGTTCACCATTTGAACGCCATCTTCGCTTAAAAACCTCGATATATATAACAAATTTCGACGGTTTTCTTCGAACGCGAATCAGTTCAATACGGAGCATCGGATCGAGGTGCTCTTTGTTGTGTTGGGTTCGTATAAACCCAAGGAAGGTTTTAACGCTAACTAATTGACACTTTGGCCACTCTGGAACCGATTCCGGAGCATCAGCTAATTGTATGGAGAAAGTTACGCAAAATCAAATTTTGATCACAGGAGGCTGAATAAGCAAAAAAGCAAAAAACGTCAACAAACGAAAAAAAGGCAGAACGAAGTTTGTTGGGTAAGGCTTGTGTTTTATAAATTTAAATCTTAAGACAAGTCAACATTTAACAATAAATTTTAATCATACACCCACTGTTAAAGACCGAGCGGATAGTCCTTCAGAATTGAAACGAGAGATGAAGTTCGAAGTGACCGTCACTTATTCATCGAACCATGGTGGCTAATACGGCAAAGGCGCGGTTCGATATGCCAAAGGTCTTGGGTGCGATTATTGATAGCGACACTTTTTTTTTAAAGAGTGAACTTTGTGGAAAATGAACCCGATAATACTCTCGACCATTTCGGGATTCATCTTCTCCGTCCGTACACAGTACCTCTTTACTGTTGAACCGTGCTCTTAATCCTCTCGTATGCCGATGCCCAATTGTGGGTGTATCAATGTCATTCCGGTTTCGGTACCTCATTGGGGGTGAAACGGGACACATGGGGCGATTAGGTTAGTTTCGGATAGAACAGACACAGAACATCTAAAATAGTGCATCGATTTCAAATTTCAAGCTTTTAATTGCTCTAAAAACTGCCATCCTTATTCAGACTGTAGCATGTTTTTATAATTAAACAAAAACAAAAAAAATATATATACAAGGAAAATCCAAGAACTGGAAAAAATGTAAAAAAGATTAAAAACCACAAAAACTTACTCAATTTGAGAAAATATTTTTCAAATTATATTGCCATTGCAATATTCTAAAGATATTCTGTTGCTGAAAAAAATATACAAAAGATAAGTCTCAATTTTCTCAACAGCTCATCCTCCTTTAAAATGTACATCATTAGTTTCAAAATAAATTAAATCATTAATAATACAAACATATTTTTTAAGAAGATCCAATTTCGTACATTTTTTATAAAAGAGTTATAATTTAAATTTTTTTAAGGGCTTTAACTATTGCATTGCTAGCAAAACACTGTCAATGGGCCATAGACGAAGTGTAAAACGAAGAGTGCATCTTGCTCACGTCACTTAGAACAAGTCAGCTGTTGAAAGTTAGTCCATATCTCAGTTTAGGATAATAATTGTTCACAAGTAATGACCCAAGCAGCATCGCGCAACATGTTGAAATTGTCTAAGTCCAGTTAAGTTGCATCAAAGGCGCAACGAAGTTGCAAATGTTTCCAAACCTACCGAAAATCACATTAAAGTTTCATGGAAACATTGTTCAATATGACATAGTTACAATGATTTTCTGGGCTACAAATCGATTTAGTTTATTTTTGTAACGTTTTGGTGACATTGTTGCAACAAGCTTGAAACAAAAAAAAATCTTTGTTCGTTTTGTGCGAAGAATGTTGCGAATTGGTTGCGGCAATGTATCCTTGATAAATCTATATGTAAACATTGTCTGCCAAGAAATGAAAACATCTTCAGTATAAAAAGCATTTCTGCGCAGTTTGTCCAGGTTTTTAAAAAGAAATTTACAATGAAAATATAAATCTATTCGCTTTCTAACAAATAGATTTTGGGAATAATGTGCATTCCACTAAAAACTAACTAAAATGGTGTGTAAAACGGCCGAGTTGTAAGCGCGGATTTACAACTGCAAGGATTGGAGCATGAATATTAATTTTTACCTAGATTTTTACGCGCCCTTGTCGACGGAAAGCAGATTCATCAGCAAACAACAATTTCTAAGATTTTTTGTGGAAGCAAATTCTGCTGCAGGAGGATTTCCAGAATCAATCAAAAGCGAATCTGTGTGATTTTTGAGATGATCCCCGTAGAATGCCGTATTCGGTACATGCAATGAAGCTTTATTCTTAAATTATTTGTCCACACCTCGGTCCACACTTTCCGAACAACTTTATTCATACAGACTTGAAGAGCTTTGTTAAAAACATCCACCAAATAATGATCAATTCCGATCCCACTGTTACCGACGAAGGGGATTGATTATTTCGTTTGACAGTTCTGTAGAAAACTTGAATGATGGCAGGGGATGCCGATTGTTGCAATGGATACAAATATGTAATGTTACCATTATGCTTCCACGACGTTACCCAAATATAATAAACTTTGAAATGTGGATATTCAACTCAAACAATTTTGTAACGTATCTGAAACATTGTTGCAACATACACAGAGTGCGACAATTTGCTCAAATCAGAATAACCAGAGACGTATCAAGGATGTAATATTTTGAAATCTTAATAAATTTAATCAATTCAATGCGTAATGTTTTTACTTTGAATAAAGAACAGAGACGTAAATAAAACAGTAAAATCAAATTATTTGCTCTACTGTATGGCAAGTTTCGTACTCGGAACTAGGTATCTGAAGGCTGTAAGGCAAATTCGGAATGCACTGAATTTGATTAAAAATTTAAAGATATAAGTTACACAATTATTGTGAATATTCTACAATTGGTTTATCAAGTATAAAATATGATAACGTAATTTAACTTTACTCTTCTTTTAATTCCTGTGCTCACCAACCTCATGGAGACGATCATTGAAGCCGCTATTACACTATCACAAACAAACAAACAAACAGGTATGAAAATCAACATACTAAACATGCTAAATTCTAAAAATTATTAGTTCTTCACACTGAAAAATATTTTTAAAGTGCAAATTAAAGCAAAATATTTTAAATATTATACAAAATAAAAAAAATAATATGTTATTGAAAGGCAACCTAAAATTTACAGTGTAAAAGTTTGAGCAAACAGTTTGTTAAAAAACTTTTCCGCAAACAATATGGCGGAGCAGGCAAACTGTCAAACGTCAAAAAGGTGCGTGTCTTGTCTAGTTTGTTTGTTTGTTTGTTTGGGATAGTGTAATAGCGGCTTCAGACAAACTTTTTAAAATATAATGATATCGTTTCTGAATTGGAAACCTATTTTTTGCCTCCTTGATTTTTCGGGCCGACTTTGGAGGGGGAGGGTATTAGTGTACCAGCCTAAAATCAAAATTAAACAATGAAACCGTTTTAGAAGTTGCAAATTAGTAGGGGAGAGTGGGGAGACTTGATCCCCTTTTTTGTATCGCACATAACTCTGTCAATTTCTCACAAAACTATAAACTTTTTGCATGAATTGAAAGCTTAAACATTCATCTGTGTTTGGCTAATAAGGATATTTCATCAGATGAACTCTTCGAATCATGCCAAGCGTTTTAAAAAAATATTTTAAACCGGCATTTTAAAAATGTTAGGGGTAACTTGATCCCCCTTTCAACATTTTGAAGAAATCTTAAGCAAAATGTTTCTTATTCATCCAAACTTTTAATTTTCAATAAGTTACAGCAATTTCACATAAAACCTGTACGTTTGTGTTCAAAATATAACAAGTTTATTATGTTAAATATTTAAAAACTTAAAATATTATTTTTTAGACCAAAATCAAGCATGTTTACAAAAGCTGCAAATTTTTGTTTACGAAACATTTGAAAAATGGTTCAAACTGCAGTAAGTTATGTACAACTATACTAAAGGAAACTATGTAAGAAAACCCAGCCCAATTATTTAATCTTGAGGCTGATTCCAGTGACTGTAAAAATGCAGGAATCAAGTCTCCCTAAACGCACTTTTTTAAACAATTGATTGTAAAAATAGTATGACGATAAATTTAACATCAAATGCGTAAGGGTTTTGGAGTTGATAAGTTTATCAAACAATTCATGTGTAAAAAATATTTTTTTGAATAATTTTTGAGTGTTTTCTATACATATCAATACAAAGAAAAAAATCTCTTGGAAGTTTTTTGCAGCTCGTTTTAGAAAAATGTGTGTAACTGAATCTAAACATTTTTTAATTTTTTTCTTTGTTTTCTACAATGAGTTTTAGTTAATTTCGCACAACTTTCTAGAACAAAGCTAATTGTTTTACCCACATGCTGACGAGATATAGGCTTGGGATCAAGTGTCCCCGGGGATCAAGTCTCCCCACTCTCCCCTATATACTTAATTTTTTTGTCCCTAATGTACACGTTTTTGCAAGCGATTTTACAATAAGATTTGTTTGTATCTAGATATGAAATACAACAAACAAATCAAGGGAAATATTAAAATTTTCTGTGTTCTGTGTTTTGTTTCTATTGTTATTTTTCTTCATAACAGTTATATTGCACTAACAGTGCTTGAAATTTCTGTCCACAATATTTAAATATCTACGGCACATTTATTAAAGAGTAATTGACAATATTCGAAGCTACTTTGATGGCACTCAGTAAACATACATTTTTGAGTAGTAATCTTGCATTAGAGATATCCACGACACGTGGGTTGCACTCTCGTGCACAACAATTTATTGTAAGTATTTATTTGTGTTCTTAAAAAAGTATGCTTTCCTAGTTTGCATAAAAACAATAAAAAAATCATACCGCTAATTTTACTAAAGGTTCCTGAATACAACCCTGTGCGTACAAAGCGCCATGATGGTAGATGTGGAAAAAAACTTTAATAATTAATTTTCGGCTATTTAAATACATTTTTTATAATGTTTTGCTACAGAATTGTCATTCTACATAACTTGCATTGAAACGCAGAAAATTTTCATATATATTAGCCACCTTTTTAAATTTTGATACTAAAATGGCTCCAGAAAAGATAGCAAATTTTAAAAAGATTGAGGGCGCATGAAAAAATCATGAGTAGAATGCAATTTTACTCGGTAAACTTGAAATGGCCATAGAAATAAACCTTCTATACATTTAATAAAACCAATTTTGTTTGTTGTCGACGAAAAATGTGACAGGTTTATTTTTCCATACTTATCCATTTTTGTTTTGTAGCGAAATCAAAGTGGAAACATATTTATTGAGAAATTAATTAGAAGTTTGTTGCGCTTGAAATCATTTCGGGTGCACGATTGATTTCAAGCAACCAAAAATTTCACCAAAATGGTGACATATTTGCAACATATTTGTTACATTGTGGCAACACCATCAATTTCTCCTACAAAAATTAGCATCGCATAGGAAACATTGCCGCAACACGTTCACAACTATCTTGCTATTGTTGCCAATCGCGTTGATGTCGTGCGCTTTTTTTGTCACCAGGAGTGTTGCGTGCATGTTGCCACAGCGATTTTGGATTGTTTTGAATTAGTTGCAAATAAAGCTTGGCAACAATAATTGCTGCTTGGGGATGAATTTACCTTTTTTTCAATTGCAAATGTTATGTTTTGTTGTAGCCTCTGATAACCTCAACATTATTCAATTTTAAAAATATCAAGAAGCATCAAGGTCAAGATTATAGAATGTTCTAAATAGTGTGAAAATGAACATCCTTAAAATTCTAAAACGAAAAATCTTCTCTCATTTCCAACCGTTTCCTTCTTTGTGTTCAACAAACCCCCCGCGTTTGTGTTGGTAAGCCTACCGAAAAGGGAGGCACTGCAAGTGACAAAAAGGATTTTATTAACAAACATCAGCTTTGGTAGTAGTGGTGCTTGAAAGCTATCAGCAGCGATTGGATTTCCAATGTTTTCATTTCTGCTCTTGTTTGTGTGCGACTGACGACTATCAATAAAAGGCCCACAACGAGCGCCGACACTGAACTGAAATCGACGGGGGTTGTGCGCATGATCGGCGCTTCTGATTGTTTGAAGGAAACTGGGCTGATTTTGACAGGCGTTGAGCTTTGGGGGTGGTGGTGGTGAGTTTTGGTGCGTGGTCACCTAGGTTTCACGAGGGGGTTGAGAAAAGCTAGTTAATGTTTTGGGATACTGGAGAAGCTTTGGGTGGATAAAAGCTTTTCGGTGCAAGTTTATTTAAATTTTGTAGAGTCTCAGTTTTATCTTACAGGTGGCTTGGAAATGATAGGAGCAGAAGTAAAAAATCACTTTAAAAATACCTTCTTAATTTAGTAAGATCAGATAATTATAAAATTAATAAATTTTAAATAATAAATGCAATGAAAGGTATTGATCTGGTATTCCTGTTCAAAATCATCTGCTCTTACATATCTTGAAAATGCCAAGAACAGAACAAAACACAACACACGTAAACATTGTATGCAGCTTTGCATAGCTATTTGAAAGACTTTCCGGTTTATCGTATAGTTTGAAGATCGGGTATGACTGCCATTTTAACAAGTGATGACACACAAATCTCTTTTTCCAGGTACATTGTTCAAAATTAGGTCAATAAGCAATAATTTAGATTCTTGGGAACCTTTCAAGCTGTAGGGCTCGCAAAAGATCTTTTTCTCAGTATAATATATGCATTGCCTTCTGCCCCATATTATTGAAAAAGTTTTATTATTAATATTGGAACAGCGCCGAACAGAGTTTGCTGGTTTTGAATTGTTGTTTTCGGTGCGTGAAAGTGCACATGCACTTGCATTATTGGCTAGGATGGTTTCGTTCATGAATGTTTGCTGGCAACTAAACTTGCTGGTTATTGAATATTGGAAAAGTTTCGATAGCATGTGGAGTAGGATGTAACAAAATGGGTAAATTTTGCGGGCTTTTCTGGGCATCAGTGCGTATTGTTTTTTTTTTTCCAGTTTTGACCCCGTTAACGATTTTTTATTTGTTAAAAACCGCACGAGCTAATGGTTCGTGTTTCTGGGAACATTTTTTCCGAAGAGTGCAAAAAGATTCAAATATCAAGAATGTTACAGAATTTATAATTAACTTTTTCTTCAAGCTCTTGTGGCAACCATCAGCTTTGCTTGGTTGCATGAGCGTCGCGACGCTTACCCTGAATCTATTTTGCCGTAGCCGCAAGTGCTGCCAGAAGCGAGTGAATAAAACGTTGAAGTTTTCAGCGGTGGTTTTATAAAATCTGTAAAATTCTTAATATTTGACGAATCTTTTTGCACTCTTCGGCAAAGTTGTTCCCTGAAACACGAACTGTTAGCTCATGAGGTTTTTTTACTATTAAAAAAATTGGAGGGGGCTCAAAACTGCCAAAAATTAAAATCCATTTAGACTTCAAAGTCAAAGCAAAAGCGCCAAGTAGTGTCGCAACTAATCAAGCACATATTTGGGAGATCATGCCCTCACGCAGAAAAATATTTTGCACGATCAGCCTGTACGAGGTTTGATTCAACAAAATTTTTGTTGAATATAATCAACGCTGATTTTGCGTTGAAACAAACCTTGATTTTCTCAATTCCACAAAAATCTTTTCTCGGATTAGTTTTCAAAAAGACCTAAGAGCCATTGGTATACAAAGCCTTTTTTGCAACGGTACTCGACCTATTTACGAAAAATCAATTTCAAAAATGCTTGAGACTGTTCATTCAAGTGCTCTAACTTAAAAATAAATGAAATTTTGTTTCAATTTGAATTAAAATTAGTGTCGGAGGTCGGCTTTTTGAAAACTCACCCGAGATTTGTTGTTTTGAAAAAGTTGCTTTGACGTTTAGCGTTGATTCAACAAAAATCTTGATTTTCAAATCAACAAAATGTTTTGTTGATTCAAATATGCTTATTTTTCTGCGTGCTGAAATGCCCCCAAAATTGACCCATTTTGTTCCATCCTAATGTTTCTACTGAGTGGGAAAGGCGAAGACAATGTTAAAACTGTGTTGAGGAGGTCGTTTTTGAATCATAAATAAAATTTAACAAGAGTAAACGATAGTTTGAAAAAAATCAATGCTTCTGAAATAATTAGCAATCGAACAAAAATAAATTAAGAAGTTCGAAGTTGTTGTACTATCACGCTTTTTTCGTGCACGTTGCTTTTTGACGTTTCGAGAAAAACGCGTTTTAATGTTAGATCTTGAATAAACAAAAACGAGAGCACGCAATGTAAACAATAACAAACACGTTTTGTTTGGTAGACAATTCTGTGCATTGTTGGTTGAATTTGGTTGCTGAAGTCCCGAGTTAAAATTTCAAATGTTTACAGCAGTCGGGCATTTACGTGTGTCAAACGCGTTCTGACCAGAAAATCCATTTGGCCAATGGTTGAGGTCAAGATTGAAACTTCTTCCATATGAAAAGTGACAAAATTGCACCGTTTTTTTTTTGGTTTTTATTGAATATCTCAGGATTGATATCGATTTTCGGGGATCTGTGAAGGTCAAAAGGTGAGGCATCGAGAGCTGCTCAAAATGGCGTTCCTAACTCAATTTGGCCCAAAATGCAGGTGCGACAAGTTAGCACGACAGCGACGACTTGTAGATAAACAAATATCACCTTGGAACAAAAAAAATGTTCTACAAAGGTGTTCGTTTGTACAAAATCTATAATTGCTTCATACATGATTATAGTAAACAAGCCTTACCCGACAAACTTCGTTCTGCCTTTTTTTCGTTTGTTGACGTTTTAAACTTTTTTGCTTATTCAGCCTCCTGTGATCAAAATTCGATTTTACGTAACTTTTCCCATACAATCTGCAGATTTTATGGAATCGGTTCCAGAGTGGCCACAGTTGTAAATTTTGGCGTAAGAACCTTTCTTGATCTTATACGAACCCAGCGCAACAAAAAGCACCTCGATCCGACGCTCCGTATTGAACAAAACCGTCGATTTTTGCCTTCCTCACCTTACTGAGGAAAGGCTATAAAATCACTCGAAAAATGAACTTCTTAATTCGACCTCGTAGACCTACCTTCACGTATACCTATCGACTCAGAATCAAATTCTGAGCAAATGTCTGTGCGTGTGTATGTCTGTAAGTCCGTGCACCGAAAAAAAATGCACTCGATTATCTCCGGACTGGCTGAACCGATTTGGGCCGTTCTGGTCTCATTCGATCCGTCTTAGGGTCCCACAAGACCTATATTAACTATTATGAAGTTTTGTTAAGTATTTCAAAAGTTATGCTAAAAAAACGCTTCTGGCTAAAGTTTGAAAGATTGTAAAAAGGGTGGTTTTTGTAAGAAAACCCGTCTGATCATACATTTTTAGAAAGGTATTTGAAATACCTTCCTAATGAGCCCCAAACCTTGAAGATCTGATAACCCTATCAAAAGTTATGAGCACTTAAGTGTCATTTGTATACATTTCAGAAGCCGGATCTCAAATATTTTGATGAAAAAGTTGTCCGGATCTATCATGCTACCCATCGTTGGATAGGTAATCAAAAGACCTTTCCAACAAGCCCAAAAGATTGAAGATCTGATAACCCTATCAAAAGTTATGAGCAATTAAGTGTCATTTGAACACATTTTAGAGGCCGGATTTCAAATATTTCGATGAAAATGTTGGCCGGGTCCATTATGCGACTCGTTGCTAGTTGGATAATTGAAAGACCTTTCTAATGAGCCCAAAACATTGAAGATCTGATAACCCTATCAAAATTTATGAGCACTTAAGTGTCATTTGTACACATTTCAGAGGCCGGATCTCAAATATTTTGGTGAAAAAGTTGTCCGGATCTATCATGCGACCCATCGTTGGATAGGTAATCAAAAGACCTTTCAAATGAGCCTATAACATCGAAAATCTGACGACCCTATCAAAAGTTATTAGCACTTATGTGTTATTTATACACTTTTGGGAGGCTGGATCTCAGATATTTCTGAGAAAATTATGTCCGGGTCCATAATGCAACTCGTCGTTAGTTAGATAATTGAAAGACCTTCTAAATTAGCCTAAAACATCGAAGATCTGATAATGCTATCAAAAGTTATAAACACTTATGTGTTATTTATACACTTTTTGGAGACCGGATCTCAGATATTTTGATTAAAAAGGTGTCCGGTTCCATCATGCGACCAGTCATTATTTGGATAATAGATAGATCTGACAACCCTATCAATAGTAATAAGCACTTAAACATCATTTATTAGGTATTCATTTAACGTTTCGTAGTCTGGTAAGTAATCATATGTTTGAACATACACTAAAATCTGCTGTAGCGAGTCAAATCCGAACATGGGGACCTCTTGATTCTTATGGGAATTAAATGTCGTGATACCCATTTCGAGTTTCAATTTTATTCAAAGTTAATGCGTTCACAAGTTTACACTAGTGCTTTAAACATTTAAATGGAAATTACAGCCGGTGCAATACCCATGCCAAACTGCACAGCTTCGAACCGCGCAGCGTTTTGTCGGAAATGTAGCACGAACTGATCGTCAGCAGACTGAGCACTCGCAACTCAAGAATCGGCTTCATGGGCGTCGTCCGGTTCAGGAAGTGGACGCCATTTCGGAACACACCGAACATTGTTATTGCTAGAAAGAGGACCAAGAATAGTAGAAAATCGCTTTGTTATGAGTGGCAATTACTTGAGCAAACTAGACGGAAAATTTTCGGCAGCTAATCGGAAATGCGCGCTAAGTGACCTCTTCCGTAAAAGGCCACTCGCGGCCCGAACTGCAGCCGGGTCCTCACCTGCACCTCCGACGATTTTATCCGTACAAACAGGCAGTTAATCTATAGCACACGGAACATCCGAATGGCAAAGGATCGTGAATTTTTTTCTGACGATTCGACAGCGCAGTGTTTTTGTTTCGTTTCTGTGCGAAGTGTCAAAAATGACAGGTGGTGGCATTTGCTGGATTGTTCGAATGAATACAATGCCGAATTGGGATTTCTCTTGCAAATATCTTGAACAGGGGATAATTCAATCGAGAAATTAAAAAGAGAGATGTGAGCCGGTAACATGGAGTGAAATTTTCGCAGCTGTCATAGAAAACTTCACACCATCTTGCCAAAAAGTTTTACTCCATGTTGCACTTTTAATTTCTCGATAAATGAGAGGAAGGCACCAACCACCTAAAGGTGGATTAAGTAACGTTTTTTATATAAATAGATTCTGTAGCTAGAAGGTAATAAATCAAACGAGGGCTTCGCGATGTTTTTGAGCCATTTACCATCTCTGCTGTAAACTAATGATTTAATTTTATAGCATAAAAGCATACTGCCAATGTCCACATAAATGTCCCATATGCAAAAACAGCAAGCTGAGAAAAACGCATTTGAAGTTTGTTCCACACATAAGGTTACGTGTTAAGTTTTCACGAAAAAACAGAATTTCCTCCTGATTTCTAGAACAAAGTAGGGGAAATATACCCTTTTTTAATCAAACACCTATCTTCGTCATATGGAGAGTTTGATGCTCGATTAAAGCTCCAAAAATACTATTTAGGCTGTAAACTTACCAGCAACAGCACCGCCTCGAGTAAGCACGCAAATGTATGCCACTTACTGGCCAAAAAGATCAAATTTAATGCACTTTTGATCATAATTTCTATTTTGCGAGACCATTTCTCATCATTTTGGTGGCACACACATCCACACGCAAGATCAGAGGTTAACTGCTTAACGAAAGTCGCCATCAATATCTTTTCACTTGCGCTAACGATTTCAAAGCGCTTAAGATATAAAATTGCTTCCAACTACCGGCAACATGTTCTTTTGACCGTTACTTAGTCACTCACTTGAAAAATAATCCCGAAACATGTAAATAATTAGCAAGCGCCATCAAAAAAAAACAAACGCGCCAAGTCTTTTGACGTTTCAATCTTGATGACCCATTCCAAGCGAAGCCTGAAGAAAACCGAGCGAGAGGCAAAGGCAAAAAAAGAACAAAGGGTGGCCACCAACACCACCAGCAGCGCTTGTGGTGTTGCCAGGAAACTTTCTCTATAAATGCTACTTTTCGTGAGTGTTCGCTCAAAATTTCATCAATTTTGGCAGCATGACGCAGACCCAAACGAACGTTGGAAGAAAAAAAGAACTAATCTGAAAATAGTAAAATGGGCGTGGCCCAATGTACACGACTGATTAGAATGCGTTTTTGAAATATTTTTTTAAAATGCTTGTAAAAGAAATAGCATAACTTTTAATAAAAGTGAAAATAAACAGAAATGTTCACAAAAAGTTGCTCTACTCGTTGGTGTACTTGGTTTTACAGAATTTCAAGGAACACTCCAGATTATCCAACATCATTCAAACAAGACCGCTTATTAGGCTAAAAATGGGTTTATTTCCCCTACTGGATGTTATATGCTTTTCTGAAAGATCTCGAGGTTCTGAACAAAAATGGAATCAATAACTCAAAAACGATTAAAATGCATATGGGACATTTATGCGATCAGGGGCAGCATAGGTCCATAGAAAAGAACAACTGAAATAGATCAATACATTTTAAAATGAAAAACAAAAGAAAAAATCGAGAGAGGTTTCAAATTATTTCCTAAATTAAGATGCGGAAATAAAAAAAAAACATATTTCGAAAAAAAATCGTGACGTTGCAAAGCCGGAATGTGTCATATAAATTTGAGAATGTCTTCTTGAACTATTGTTTCATCTTGTTACAAAACTCATAGCGACATAGCTGCTAAAACCAATCTATATGTCTGTTATTATTTCTTGATTGCCACACTGTTTGGTGCTCGCATCTAAATCGAAAATCATCAAATTTGACACCCATTCGGTACCAATAAAAAAAACTACCAAACTGAACCAATTTGAAGCCCTTATTGAGTTGACAGTTCACTTCTGCTGAATGCACCACCACCCAGCTCGCACCGATACGGTCGTATTTTTCGCGCAAAAAAAGGAAACCGCTTGAAAGCATGGCGGCGGTGTACATCGCTCGAAACCAGATCTCAGAAATGTCATTTCGGTTGAAGTGGCACTGCACTGGTTCTCATGTCCCTGGTGGGCGTGCAGATTATTTTTCTTCGAGTTCCTTCCAGTAGATGCCCTGGCTTCCTGGAACCCCGGCCACGCTATGAAGTCCCTCGGGGAACACTTCGAGAGCAATTTGGTAAACATTCCCAACCCGCTCGCAACCGTCCAATGGTTTTCCTCCTTTTTTTTCTTTACTGAATAAGTCTGTTCTCCGAGCTGCATGTCACTCTTGTGTGGCATTTTCCCGAAGTGCAGTCGTCAGAGGAAGTAGCAAAACCAGCCAAAGGAAAAGCAAAAGTGGAAAAATACCTTTCAGGAAAGTACCCGGCAAACAGTGAAATTGAATTGTCATTGAATTTAATATTTGCCCATGGCTGCTGATGTTGCTACCCTTCTCCGTGGAATCTACAGTTAGGTATACCTGTCCCGTCCATCCAGTCTGGGAAACCGACGGTCCAGACGGTCTCACAAAGTTACACACATTATTGTGCAGGGCGACGACGACGACGACGAAGAATCGAAATAACATTGCTTCCTTCGTCAGGGACATGACAATAATCAAGTTCCAGAGTATTCTGACCCCCCCCCCCCCTCTTTCACTACCGCACCTGCTGTGCTGTGGGAGTGTACGGAACACCTCAGGATCCACATTCGGGACAATGTTTCCGGACGTGTTCCTTTACACTGACACTGCATGCGAGACGAGTTCTCTCGATATGGAAGAAAGTGGACAAGCCACTCTCGTTTGGACATGATGGTGTGTTTACCTGGAATAGACGTTTTTTTGTGTGATATTAGTTTCCTGGTAGTGCATCTTGAGAGATTGTTAGCAGTAAGAACTTGAAGCATTTTCAAAGATATTATGCTTCGTAATGTTACATTAGAATCTTATCCACAAAATATTGTAGAAAATAGAAGCAAAGTGACGTTACAGCCTATTTGTTACTGACATCTCTGATTATTCAAAAAAAGTAAACAGTTATGTCCCAGATTTTTTCTAAAGGCTTTTTTTGTAGCTTAAAAGGTAATATACGAAGTCCTTGGAAAAACTTCAATTCGGATAATTGAATCAAGAATGATGTTACACCAGTGCGAGCGGCTGGTTGTGTTTTTGTGCAGAGTTGAAAAAATAGTGTGAGTGTTTGTGAGCTTAAAGCCCTTTCTTCATCATCGCTGATTGGAAGGCACGTTGACGGTTGAGTTCGTTAGGTTTAAAGCGTAAAAGAGCCCCAAAGCTTTGTAGCTCAGAGGGCATCGAAAACCAATACCTTTTCTGGCTAACTCCCCATAGCATTTTAGCTCGGGAGGCATCGAAACACCAATACCTTATCCTACCAACAGAAAGAAAAGAAGCATACCATTCACGTGAGGCTTGGATGAGATGCTGTGGATTCAACGGTTTCATGCGGTGTCGTCAGGAATGGAACTACAAACTCCATGTCTGAAGAGTCAATAAATTCAAGTATTGGACTAACATTCCTACCCTTGTTGAACTGCAGGCTTTTTGGGAGGGTGCCGGTATTGACGAATAACGTAGGAATCTTCAGGGGTTAAACAGTGAACGGATGGTTGGCTCCCACTGATCATTTTTGATTCATTGTTTAACTTCAGCTGATCTGTCAATAACGGAGTAGCAACTCATTTGGCAGTCAACCATGTTCAAGCTCATGCAATTCGGATAATCGAATCAAGAATTTTTTTTCGTTGTCTTGTTTTGATCGTTTAGCTCAAATTCTACCAGGGGGATGCTAAAGGCAGCCATCTTAGGGGTTGAGATTAATATCACGCGCAAAATGCGCACAGTAAAAACAAAAAATATTTTTTATTTATATTTAATTTTTTTCATAACATAAATTCTGATTGACCGTAGTAAAAGTCAAAATACACAGTACTTCAGTTAAATGTTTCATGTGATAAAAATACAACTTTAAATGTAGAGTTTTTTTTTATTAGGTCCTATACTGCCCATGATCGCATAAATGTCCCATATGCATTTTCGTCACTTTTGAGTTATTGATGCAGTTTGGTTCAAAATCGTGTGCTCTTTCAAAAGAGCCTATAACATCCAGTACTTTGTTCTAGAAATCAGGAGGAAATCCAGTTTTTTCGTGAAAACTTAACACGTAGCCTTATGTGTGGGACAAACTTGTTTAGCGTTTTTCTCAGCTTGCTGTTTTTGCATATGGGACATTTATGCGAACATGGGCAGTATAAACATATGAAAGACAATAGTTTATTGGTCCTTTTCAAAAAAAAAAACTCTGGAAATGAAGTTATCGGCCAGATGTGTTCTTAAGGATCCCAACTTTAGTAGATTATTTTGCACATAAACTGAGAAAAATCACCTCAAAGACATACACTACCTTTTAAACTTGAATTGCGGTATATTATTACATAAAAAATAATCAGTTTCTTTCCATTTTATGCCAGAAGCTTTGTACTTTTTTACAGTGCTCAGTTGATTTGTTTTGGTTCCGTAATGAACAGCTGTTCTTTTGTTCTGGCTTTGTTTTGGTGCCGTAAATGACAGTTCCCTTTTGTTCTGGTGCTGTAATTGACAGGTGGTGATGGCTGCGGTCGAGCTGCCTGTAGTGAGATATAGATGTCGCCCCCCTGAATTCTACCCTGAAAATGCTCTACAGTAATTTGGAAATTTTGATTTCAAGATGGCGGCTAGAATGGCGGTGCTGAAAAATTGAGAAATTTACAGTCAAATTTGTCCAAAATGAGATCGCAGAACCTGAATGTGGTGTTAAAAGTGATGTTTTTAAAAATACTGAAGGAAACATGCCTATAATGGAACAGAAAAATGATTGAAAATTGTTAAAAAAGGCCTGAACTATCAGAAAATAAAAGACAAATATAAAACATATTTTTTTGTAGATCGAGAAGTTGCTTAAAATATCTTTATAAAACGGAAAAAAATACTTCAAAATATTTTAAGGAGTTCAGTATTAATAGACCTCTTAAATCCCAAGCTCGAAAAAAGGGGAATTCAGAATAAAAATTTCCCCTATTCTTGGGCTCGGAAGTTCAGGTGACATCAGCAGGGTTGCGGAGTCAGGTATATTTGAAGAAACTTCGACTCTGACACTGGCTTCTGAAATCTTGTCCGACTTCAGCTATAAAATTACCTGACTCCACTTACTCCGACTTTAACAACAATATACAAAGTTGGACTCCGACTCAGAATCAGATTAAACCTATTTTTCATGTTTCAAACTTTTTATGGATTGTTATAATTCTAAATATTGAACAATGTAGTTTTAAAAATTGCAGGGTGGTTACACTTTCGCGATTTTCGCGGATTTGGCGCGGATTTTGTCAGCGATGGCGCGGATTTCGCGGATTTACAAAATGAAAAATATATTTTTTATTAAATACATTTTTTTGTTTAATTTAATTCATATAAAGTACCTAATCATGTTTTGATTTGGAATTGAGTGCTTTTGACAATTTCAAATATCATTGTTGAAACTTTTGCAAGAATTCTAGTCAATTTGTTATTCAATATTTGTCAGATTTCTTTGATGGCTTCAAAAATATTATATTTGAATAATATAATTTATGTTCATGAAAAATGATCTTTATAATATAATATAATTTTCTTGTGTATCTTATTCTACTCAATCTTATTTGGCTCAAACTGTATTAAAAAATCTCTGGTAAAAAGCAAAAAGAATAAAAACATAAAGATTAAAAACAAATTTCTAAGCCTATTACAAATTCCAAACTTTATATTTAGCTCTCAAAAACTTTTTTTTTTAAATTTTGCTTAAGGCTGGTTATAAAACGCAATGTTGAAAAAAATAAGAATCACCAAAGCTTGTTCTGATTAAACTTTTGATTTAATTCACACCATACTGCGATCCACGTCAAAGATTGGTCCCTTTTTTATTTATTTTTAATTTTATAATTACTAAAGATGATAACTGAACTAAGCTCAATAACTGAATATTTTGTCTGACATCTCACAACAACTTGTGCTTGGTTAGGCAATTAATTTGTCTGCCTTCTAGAAAAATTCAAGTACGTTTCAATTTTTGTGAATTTTGCCGATTGTTAAAATTAACTAAACAATCTTGGAAATTGAGCAAATAATTTTTTAATTATTTGAAAGATATATAAAACAATCTTATTAAAATTATTTTTATTTTAGACATAATGGAGTGTTTTTATACCTATAAATAACCTCACTCTGATTCCAGCCATAAAATGGTTAACTTTAAGTTATTATTAAAATTTATTTTTGAAGAAATATGTTATAAATTAAAATTATTTTAATTTGAAAAAATAGTAAAATAGAAGTCAAGTCTTTTAAAGCTTATTTGAATTAAATGAAAGGATTGTGATTTATATTTGAAATTAAAATCAGATTGAATCAGAAAGTGGACTACATTTTTGAATTCTTTGTGACATTTCTTTTTTAAATTTCAATACATGGATGTTTCTATGCGTTTTCATGAGAGCAAATGTAATTGTCTAAGTTAAACAGTTTTCTTATTAAAATTTATTTTACACATTTTAAATTTAATGTTTTTAAGAATCACTATAGTTTAAATCATAAAATACTATGGCCAATAAACTTTTTGAAAAGAAATTACTGACCAACCCAGTACAGGTTTTTTTTTCAAATATAAATGTTAAGACAAACATAACCAGTTGAAAAATATTTTATCGTAATATTAACAATGTCATTGCTGTTTCGCGATATTTATTTATTTAAGTCAGGCGATTTTTTATTTTCAATAGTTTCGGCTTTTTAAGCTTTACATGATTTGCTTTCATTTTCGCAAAAATCGCGCGTGATATCAATTTTTGCATGGGAAGATTTCTAAAATAGTTCTCACATAATGAACAATTGAGAAACTTGTTGAGAAATACTTTTTCTAACTTGTTTGATAAAAGTGGTTTTGAATCTTATAGTTAATTGGTATTTAAAAAACCTGAATTGTTGAAATTTCGCAAAAAAATGTATGGCGCGGATTTCGCGGATTTCAAAAAGCTCGGCGCGTTTTTCGCGGATTTGATCTTGGGAAAGTTGTAACCACCCTGAAATTGGTTATCCTTTATATTATTTTCACTTCATTTTAAAACTTGACTTCTCTTGTCGTATCTTGTTTTTCCTTGATTTAATTTTTTTATGTGTTTTTGTTTAGTTGTGCATAATATGTTGCCTTTTCCATGAACATATTTTTGTAAAAAAGGGACGAAAAAGATTTAGAGCACTTATTCAGTGTATCAAGTGCAAACGTTACCCCTTATAAGTGGAAATTCGTTTTTTAAATTTTAACTGTTGTTGCATTGAATTTATAAAAAAAGCAAGATAATTTTTTACCTTCGTTCGGTTTCAACTCCGCATTCCACTATTTGTCTGATTCAAACAACAAAATAGATCATACAATAAGTCAAAGGATTTGTCTAGGATCTGTACTGCGCTATTAGACAAAATGTCGGGCACGAGTGCAAACAACTCCTTCTGGCACTATACTACACAGTGCTTGCTATAGCTGCCTTCAAAAGCTAGCCGTTTTACACTGCACTGGCAGTTTGGGGTGCACGGCTCACGCTCTCAGATTTCCTCCGGCGATAAGTATTTATCCTCTGTGTACTGAGCCCCAACAAGACGTGGAGGTCCTTCTGGCATGGCCTTTTGCTTCGGTCTGTCAGAATCCCGACGAGCTGCTGCTCTCCAGCCGGTTGCCTAATCCACTCTGGCGCGCTTGCAGCTAAACTTTACCATGCAGCTCATGTTTTAATTGAAGCCGTTTTTTGTCGAAGCGAATATAACAATAAACCACACTACATTTTAAGGGTAGGTGGTTCTGTTATTGACTTAAGCTAAGTCTTTTACTGAAGTTTGAAAATCTTTGATCCGAAACAGGTCCAACCACTTTCGCCTTGCCCATCCAGAGGTATCTGCTGGTTGCTGCTCTGTTTTTTGCCTTTGAGCTTCGTTGTTTGGGATTTGGTGGCACAAAGAGGTCCTATTTCTCATTAACCCCCATTTGGCGGTGGAAAGCTCGGGCTACAAGCCACGTGTTTCAACATTGCTCGAGGGTTATCGTTGGAGGAGTTGTTCCAGTAGTAGTGGTACAAGCTTTAGTGATGTGGTTGGGTCCATTCAGGGGTAATTCATAGGTATGGTCAATTTCGTTTGAAAATTTTAAAGGAAAACTCATTTAAAAGATGCATAAAACATAAAACATAAAACATAAAACATAAAACATAAAACATAAAACATAAAACATAAAACATAAAACATAAAACATAAAACATAAAACATAAAACATAAAACATAAAACATAAAACATAAAACATAAAACATAAAACATAAAACATAAAACATAAAACATAAAACATAAAACATAAAACATAAAACATAAAACATAAAACATAAAACATAAAACATAAAACATAAAACATAAAACATAAAACATAAAACATAAAACATAAAACATAAAACATAAAACATAAAACATAAAAAATTTAAATAAATTTTGTACCAGCCTAACATTACGATAAAATAATCAATGTGAGTGGTTTATGAACATCCCCTGATTTAACAGAAATCTCTCGGGGTTTTGAAGCAGCACCACGAGCGATGTACTATAATCTTTCGGAAAACACTTGAATTGATAAAAGCACAATCGCCTTTGTCTATGAATGCACGTTCCCAGTTTTGAACATGAAGGTAGCTTATCCCCACGTGGGCACAAGTTCAATGCCACAGATGGTGATAAGACTGGATGGATTGAAAATTTGAAAATGTTCGTTTTAGCTGATTGCTAATGAAAACCGTTTATTCATTCATTCCGTAACGTTCGCAAAAACATCATTTTCCCTTTTAAATTTAAACAAACTTTGATTTAATAAATTAGCCGGCAAACCTAATTCAATTACTGCACGGTCCAAATAAACTTCCAAACTTTCTTAATTTCGGCCAGCTTCTTCTGCGCCACGGCAGTCTAATAAAACTGCGCAACTGTTGGCCGGGGCCGGGGTCCGGGGTCTTCTTGATTTATAGTGGTAACAAGTGCTATCTACGATTAATATCGTCCCAAAAGCTTCTACTTTACCGAGGGGCGCTAGCGCTCCATTTTCTTGGTCCTTTTTCAACTGACGAAACTTTCATCTAGTTGCAAATTTTCACACCCCGAGTGTCGTTTCGCCTTCCACTCCGTTTTGAAGACATGGTCCCGTCCAAAGTGAGACGAGTGCTTTACGCAATAGACCGGACGGGGCCGCCGAGGGTGTCGAAGTCCGTCGTTTTTCAGCCTCCCAGAAGGTCCCCACGGCCGGTTATCGCCGGTACACGCCGCTGTATAATTAATGATTACATTTATTCGCTTTTCTCGGGTGCACACACCATTAACAGGGTACAAGTTGGGCAAACCTTTTCCCCTCTCCGGGTAGAACCGTTTTCTTGTAAGGAATGGTTAGGAAGAGTGGTTTTTTTTCGGGGGGGCTGGGGTCTTCCGCTTGTTACGCGTAGAGTGGCGTAGTCTTGGCCATAAGATGACTTGTAACAGCTGTCAGCTTCCTTTTCGGCCTTCGACGTCGGGTTCTAAGTCCCGGTGCCGTTGTGGGGACAGCAACAGAGGCACGGGCTCTCTTATTAGGCATCTTAGGCAGAGTTAATGAAATTTTGCCAAGCCGGTTTCCGTAATTATCAATATTTACGATGCAGCAGTTGGGCAAGGGTTTCTAGGACAATCACGGAAAAGTTGAACAATCCATGTGTTAACTTCAAATAATATCAAAAATTAAAAAAAAAAAAGACTGAGATAAAACGCTTTGTTGGTGGATTTTATTTATTTATTATACATCGTTGGAATGATAATTGAAAGGCTATTCAAATTAATCCAACAGTTTAAGGATCAGGTTACCTTGTCTCAAGCTCAGACAACTTAAGTGATGTTTATGCACTTTTTTGAAGCCGAATCTAACATACCTGTAAGAAAACTGTATCGGAGCAATCATCCGACCTATAGTTGGATAGGAAATCAAAAGTCTTTCCGAACGAGTCTAAAAGATTGAAGATCAGGCAATCCTGTCTCATGTTATGACACCTTAACCCTCTACTGTCCAAATTTTTTTTTCGAAAATATTTATTTTTCCCGTATTCAGGAGCACTAGCGTGCCCAGGTCCAGTCATGCTTTTGAACGGGTTCTCCGTTCGTTCAAGTTCACAGAGCAACACGAAAAATAACAGCTCTGAGAACGAACGCTCGTCTCTAAGAAACGTTCGTTCAGTAGGCTTTTTTGAAACGAACGGAGAACCCAGTTCAGAACTTCAACATTTTCCTTTGATAAGACCTCAGTAGACTAGCTAAACTTCATTGACTGTTAATCAGCCGTTTACATATCAGTACTGCTAGCTTAGTGGTAAGAATTAGGTTTAGTAATCAGAGGTAGTGAGTTCGAATCTCTTTTTTGCTGAACTAGAAAAGCATTGATTTTTTTTTTAAATCACGGTGGCAATAAATTTTTGTTTCCATTTTAGTTGGGGTGCTTTTTGCTTTTTAACCGTTTCATTTAGTCTCCCTATCTTCCCAGCTGGAGTGTCCGTCCACAAAAAAAAAATATTTCAAAAAATTGAGATTCGAACTCCAGGCCAGGTCCTCAAGGAAGGTGGGGCAAAAATATTAGAGTTTTGAAAATTTCGTCGTTTATGGACACCCCCTGCCCAATTTTAGAACAAATTTCCGAGGATGGTGGGGCAACTGCCCCATGTTGCCCCACCCTGGGCACGCTAGTGTTCAGGAGGTCATTTTGAGCAACTTTTGTTCTTCGAAAATCTTTACTTCTCTTGTTTTATGTTTTTCTTGTTTTATTTCTAGTATTTTAATTTGCATTTATCTTGTTCAGTTAATGTTTATTTTTGGTAGTATTTGGCCTATTCTATCACCTAATATAATTACATTTTGCCTATCTAATTTTCTCACGTTTTTAAAGTTACTTTTCAATTTTTTGCATGTTTTTCACATTTTCTTCTATAGAATGGCACCATCATCATTTAAATTGCAAAAAAATGCGTAGTAGCATAGTCTGGGACACTAAAAAAAATAATTCATACTTCTTTTTACTGAAAATGTAGGAAATGTTAGTAAAAAACACAGCCAAAGATGACCCCTAAAAAAATGACATTTTTAAAAACATTGGCAAAGTCATTTTCTAAAATTTTAAGAGTTCTTCTTTCCAATGCTTTTTAAAGATCAAAAATCGGTTGGAAAATTGATTTTTGGCGATTTTTTTGATCGAAGCCCGTCTAAAGGCGGGGTTAGGTTATAGAGGGTTAAGTGATATTTATGCACTTTTTTTTTTTTTTTAAAAGTGTAAACTGCAATAAACCGAAATATAGTGTTTTAGGCTCCTCAATCAGCAAAAAAAAAAAAAACTCAAAACCACCTCCGGAAACCCGAAATATCTCCGGTGGTCAGGAACCATTTTTCCAAAGCTGATCATATCATAAACATATGATAAATTTCCCGTTATGCCCACTTAAGGGTACACAGCAACCAAGGGAGTTGTTGTCTTCTTATTCGAAAATTGTTTAACTTACGTACCCAATCCTAATATAATTGGACCGGAAAAAAATTAAAATTTTGTTGTATTTTTTATAGAAAATGGGAACTTAGGGGATGAATAAAATAGTAGTTTATGCAACGAGGATTTTTTCAGCACGAGTCGTACATTTATCCAACGAGGATCGCCGAGTTGGATAAATACGAAGAGTGCAGAAAAAATCAAGTTTTGCAACGAGTTCCATACAACATTTTTTTCCTTTCCGAAAAACACCCGTTGAGTGAAATTTTAAGTAAATTTGCATTTATTTTGTCAATAAATCGTTTAAATCAAAAAAATGTTGAAATGTGTTACTTTTCGAAACAAGTGAAATGGATAATGGAAAGTTGAACTTTTCAGCACCCATTTCAGTGCATAAAGTAGAACTTTTCAGCATTTATTTTGAAAAGTTTTGCTATTCGATTCTGTTATTTTTGGTACAGAAAAGTCGTCGTTCAAGAATGACAGGAAAAGTAAGTAGTTTCACGACGGAATTGCAAAAAAAAATATTTCGATTGTTCTCGTACTTTTGAAGATACCAAATTGTCTGTCACAAAAATCTGGGTGCGAAAGCTCTGGTTGATGTGCAAAAAAAAAAAATGGAATAGTAACACTTCTCAGAATAAATGCTGAAAAAAAAAACTTTTCAGAACTGAAATGGATACTAAAAAATTGAACTTTTCAGCACTTGTTTAGAAAAGTAATACTTAAAAAAAAAAATTATTGGTTGACTAAATACATGAACATTTGACACATAATTCCATTCAAAGGATGCTTTCAGAATTGCAAAAAAAATTGTGTATGAAACTCGTTGCAAAACTCGATTTTTCAGCGCTCATCGTACGACTCGTGCTTAAAAAACAATCTAACCCTCTTTTTTTTAAAATACAATTGTCTCAGAAAATGTTTAAGTCTACATTTGAAAAGGGCACATAAGCATTTTGCAGTTAAGCAGTTGCAAGGTAGCTGGAGGGGCTAGCTATTGTTTAACACTTTTATGTTATGAAAATTTTAAAATTAGCCTGATAATTAGCAAAACATTCCAAACTTTCAAAATGCATATCCGCACATTTCTCGTGTTGCTCCAGTAATGTTAATGTTTAGCAGAAAAAGTAGTGTTATTAATTCAAGGATTAAACAAGTTTACCGAACATCAAATCCAACAAAAATGGTAAAATCAAAGTAATATATTTATCTTACAAATCTGAAAATCATTCCGGTATGGAAAACCCAATCAATGAAAAGATTATACCACTCTCAGGACAGGGTAGCAGCATTTGCTCATTAGTTTCTCGAAGGAACCAATACTTATCGAACAGGGTGGATAATGGCGTTCCCTCTCTCCATTGTCGCAAAAAAAAAGCGGGCTCTAACGTCAAGCTGGTCTAATTATCCCGAAGGGGATAGCTACTTTGCCAATGGATTTAGAAGTTGGGAAAGTTCTCATTAAAATAAGTATGCTAGCTTCTGAGCAGAGTTGATCCAACAGAGAACGCGTGGTGATTCTTATGACTTTGGAAAAGAAAGTCGTCTCTTCGACGAGGATTTGGACAAGTTCGAACTATTTTCATCTAATAGATGTCTAGATTAAGTTCAGCTCTACCATCCTTTTACGAAGCAATCGCATCCAGCAAAGATACGATCACCAGTTGTGTTGGATCGAGCCGAGGTTTGAACTCTCGATCAACTGCTTACGAGGCGGAAGCGTTAGCACTAGGCTACATTGCTCTGCCAACGTTCTGCTGGAAACAAAATAAAATAAAAAAGGTGGAATAGCCACAGCTATCAGGAATGCTGCATAATTGTTGTTTATTCATATTTTTGTGCTTTGTTGGTTTTTTCAGCCCCTAAGGCTTCTCATTCACTTTGGAAAAAAAAGAGAGAGTTATATCTGATCGTGAGTCAAAAATAAATTTGATTGACTTTTATTTTTAATTAACGTTCAGTGTATTTTACTCACAATGTGAAAGTCCATAAATCTAGTGCGTGCATCCCGGAAATTCCCGGTATATTTCCAAAACCGGGATTTCCCGAATCCCGGGATTTTTTTAATATTTTGTCCCGGGAATTCCCGAAATTGAAAAAAAAAAAACAATTTTTATAAAAGAGATATAATAATAAAAAAATAATAATAAGAAACTAAATTTCTTTGAATCACTCTGGTTTAAAAATTGTGGTTTATTTGAAATCCAAAGCACAACAATGAACAAAAAACAATCATTTTTTGATGTTTTTTAGTAAGTAAATCTTTGCCAGTTCCTGAGGGGAACACCCTTGAAGAGTATCGGGGCCGGCATTTAAAAAGCGGATTCAGTGGCAGTTACATTCTCAACTTAATGGTAACATGTTAAGGTTAATGTTAACATTCCATAGGTCGCCTCCCTAAGGTGTCATGATAAGGTCCAGTTCGTGACGATACACTACCTTCCCTTTACTAAGCAATTGAATCCAGAAGGGAAAAGATCACCAGTTGTGTTGGTCCGAGCCGGGATTTGAACCCCGATCTACCGCTTACGAGGCGGAAGCGTTACCACTGGGCTACGTGGCTCGGTCAATGTTTTTTAAGCTATCTAAATTTGCTGTCCATGTTTAGATTGAAGTGTAGATTATCAACAATTACTATTGAGGTCATTCTATGATTTTAAGTTTGAAAGCATAACAACTTTAATAAAAACATAGATGTTATGACCGTTCAAAAATTTCCCGGGATCCCGGGAATTTCCGGGATTCAATTTTTTTTTCCCGTTTCCCGGGAATTTCAAAACTCGGGAAAATTGGACGCCCTACATAAATCATTACAGATTGAGTATTTTTTGGGTCTTAGGACATTAAATCGCTATTTTAATGATATTTTTAAGATTTAAGTCAAAATCTAGGCTGCATTCAAGAAAACACAAACTCTGAAAATTGTTTTTTAGAGTAACAGTATTTAAAAAAAATATATTTAAGAATTTAAGTTGAAAAAGTTCATCAAAATCAATGAAATAAATATTGGACTCTACAGTAATGCATTGTGCATTGGTTGAACTTCGGTCGTCTGGCAAAAGCCATAAACCTGAACAAAAACTAGCTAGTTGACCGGTAACCTTGCGGCTTGGTCACATCGTCATAAAACTGTCCTGCACGCATAAAATTCCACTGATGGTCAAATCGCGACGAACTTTTCATAAGGGCACATAAGTTTTTTTTCATCAAACTGTGCATCTTTACATAGGCTGTGAGCAGGATGCTTTTTTCATCAAAATTGTCGATGAGCCCTTGTGAAATGTTCATCGCCAAATATGTTATCATTACCATCCGTTATGATTAGGTTATTTACGGTGAAAACACGCTCTCCATCGGCGGCATCGATCCTTTTTTTGTCAGCAGACAGCAGTGTCGTGTTTTTGCATGCAACCCGGAAAATTGCATAAATTCTACTTTTTTGGCTCGTTTCATGAACGGTGGAATGATTGGTGAATTGTAAATAAAAACAGCGATGATTGATGGTTTGCGAGTGGTTTGTGGGCGAATTTAGTTCGGTTTTTGTTTGTCTCTCGTTAGTTTATTTGATATAGTCATAAAGTTGCACAAAAAGAGATGATTGTGCTTGGACGACGGTTTTAGCTTAATTAAGCTAATATGTGTAATTGCATTCCTGATAACCAAATCGTGGTTTTGCACCATTTGAAATAAAATCATTTTGAAATAATAAAAAAATTTGAATATAGGTTGTGAAGTGAAACACGATTATATTAGTCTATGGTATGATTGAAAATAAAATCATGGATGGAGAGAAACAAATATGAACCTATAAATCCAACTCTTATGTTTAGTGGAAGGCCATGTAAGAGTAGAAATAACAAACCACCAGTTTTTTAAAAATCAGGTTTCAAATTGTCAGTAAAATATAAAATAAAAACATGCGCACAATCTTCTCATGTAGCACTGAAAATTTCCCTGGTCGAAAGAATGCTTTCCATCACACTGTTATTTTGATTTATTTCTACCCCCCAAAGTACCGTCACGACCGGAGGTGTGGCGGCGATGGCAAAGTGCATATTGTGGCATTACCGGAAGACACCCGGCTCCATTACACACTCGGAAGTGCTGGAAAGTGTAATTTTTTGTGGGAAAACGGCACGTTTCCACCATTAAGTATATGCAGCACATACATAACAACACACAGAACTCCAATTTTAAATTGTAGGTGCTGTTTCCGGTTGTGGAAAATAAACGTGAGAGTATAAAATTCCTCAAAATTGCTTTACCCGTTTCCGGCGAGTGTTTTGGGTGTTCGTTGCGAATAAAAAAAACTTTCCTCCACCTGTTTAGTGCTCAGCACTATTTTTTCGTTTTCATTTGATTTAAAAAGCCAATAAACATAACTCAGCAGTGCGCTGCGCTCATTTTATCTGCCTCGCATGAAAAGCTCTAAAAAGCTCCCACATTTTCCTCCATTATCGTAAATATTTGCACCGGTTTGAACTTATGTTATGTTGTGATGAGGAATGGCGAAGGAAAAAAAACTACAAATTCCGCTCCGAGTTCGAGTTATTGGCAGTCAATTTCTGACGAGGCGGCAGGAATGATAAATATTCAAACGAGGGAAAAAGTATGATTAAATTTTTCTTATTCGCATAATGCAGTTTTCCCGGAAATCTGGCGCATCGTGTTTCAGGGGGTAGACATTCCTCGACGGGTGGACTTCCGGACGGCTGGTTCTCAATACGTGATCAAACCACTTTGTGTAGGTGTCTTTTGCGCCGGATGGCTCGGGCATTCTTTATTCAGGTTGTAGATTTTTACAGTGGGTTGGATTATTAATAAATATGATTATATTAAAGATTAAATTAACATCAAATAAATATTAGACAACATCCTTCCTTAATCCTTAATACTTATACTAACAGACTATTGTTTCCAATAAATTACAAAGGAATAAAAAATTAATACCTGGTTAAAACATCCTAAAAACAAACATCTTGAACCCACCTTGCGTCTCAAGCAGGTTTCCGTGGTTTCCGTAAATCTTAAGTGCACCTTTTGCCATAAACTTGTGAGCTTTATAATCGCGCTCTCTTCGCAAAACCACTATACATTAGCCTGTCCCATTTTGAGGTCATGTCGAGGAATTTCAGGTGCTCACTTCTTAAATGATAGATTATGTTGTTAGGAACAATGTTTTCTTAGACAAGAAAAAATAATAAAATACTTTCTCGCACCCCCTAGTCAATTTACTAAAAAAAGTCACTTTTTTTAACAAATTTTCTAAAATCGCTTGGAATCAATACAAAAACTGCTTCGATCAGGTGTGTATTATCTTCAAACGATAGGTTTTTGTCCATAGATTAAGATGCACTATCAATATTGGACCAAAATTTAAATTTTTGGACTCTCCCAGGCGGATTTGTGTCGAAAAAATCGCATTTTTTCGAAACTTTTTTCAGAAATGTTCATTTAATTTAGGGTAGTCTATTTTTCCCAGTAAAACCAATACATGCAGCTTGTAGGAAATTTCATGGCGAACATTTTTCCTTCTGAGAAAATCCAATTTCGACACTCCAGAGCCGAGATATTTGAGTTTTAGTGAGGAAAAAAGTGGCAATTTTCAAAATTTCTCAAAATTCAGAAGCAAGGCCTACTAATTACACGATGTAGCAAGCATATGTCTCAAAGGTCAGGGTATGCTTTTTTATAGTAATTTTGGCCGCTGAATCCGAATCTGAAATCAAATTTCGTGTAAACAGTGATGTTTTGGAGCTACACCCTTTTGGAATGTTATTTGCGTGTTTAAGAGGCAGTTTTGTAAATATTGCTCGGTTTGTTCTAGAGGTCGTATCGAGGTGCTCCGATTTGGATGAAACTTTCAGCGTTTGTTTGTCTATACATGAGATGAACTCATGCCAAATATGAGCCTCTACGACAAAGGGAAGTGGGGTAAAAACGGGCATTGAAGTTTGAATTTTCCGAAGATTTCGAATATGACAAAAGTTAGACTAAAACCTCCCGCTATGGGACAATAACTAACGTTGTAAAATGTTTGTTCTAGAAAAATCGAAAAACTATGAGGAAAACTGCGATTGGCCAAAAAGTTATTACCGTAGGCTTATAGTCCATGAAATTCCCTAACTTTTGAACTAAAAGAGTATGGGTGTTGCTGACTGTTGCAAAAAGATATTGAGGTTTAAAAAAACCATTTCTAACAGTAATTTGCAAAAGCTATGAGAAAATGTTAAACCAATCCTGGATGTCTATGGCTCATTCATTTTGAAGGGCTTCAAAAGACCTTTCGAATGCATCAAAGAGAGTTGGAATTGATGAAGTTTTACTAAAATGCGAGCAATTTTAAGATTTTTTATGTTTTTTGGACCTCGAACTTCAATGCCCGTTTTACCCCACTTCCCTTTGTCGTAGAGGCTCATATTTGGCATGAGTTCATCTCATGTATAGACAAACAAACGCTGAAAGTTTCATCCAAATCGGAGCACCTCGATACGACCTCTAGAACAAACCGAGCAATATTTACAAAAACTGCCTCTTAAACACGCAAATAACATTCCGAAAGGGTGTAGCTCCAAAACATCACTGTTTACACGAAATTTGATTTCAGATTCGGATTCAGCGGCCAAAATTACTATAAAAAAGCATACCCTGACCTTTGAGACATATGCTTGCTACATCGTGTAATTAGTAGGCCTTGCTTCTGAATTTTGAGAAATTTTGAAAATTGCCTCTTTTTTCCTCACTAAAA
The DNA here is from genome assembly GCF_015732765.1 of Culex quinquefasciatus. Lineage (NCBI taxonomy): Eukaryota > Metazoa > Arthropoda > Insecta > Diptera > Culicidae > Culex > Culex quinquefasciatus. The sequence goes on along the minus strand of NC_051863.1, from coordinate 49,852,203 downwards.
CACAAATATCTCGGCTCTGGAGTGTCGAAATTGGATTTTCTCAGAAGGAAAAATGTTTGCCATGAAATTTCCTACAAGCTGCATGCATTGGTTTCACTGGGAAAAATAGGCTACCCTAAATTAAATGAACATTTCTGAAAAAAGTTTCGAAAAAATGCGATTTTTTCGACACAAATCCGCCTGGGAGAGTCCAAAAACTTAAATTTTGGTCCAATATTGATAGTGCATCTTAATCTATGGACAAAAACCTATCGTTTGAAGATAATACACACCTGATCGAAGCAGTTTTTGTATTGATTCCAAGCGATTTTAGAAAATTTGTTCAAAAAAGTGACTTTTTTTAGTAAATCGACTAGGGGGTGCGAGAAAGTATTTTATTATTTTTTCTTGTCTAAGAAAACATTGTTCCTAACATCATAATCTATCATTTAAGAAGTGAGCACCTGAAATTCCTCGACATGACCTCAAAATGGGACAGGCTACTATACATACTGCATATCTTCACACAGACACACATACGGTTATGGCTCTGAGCCTTATGAACAAGAAAATTGTGAATAAGTAAAATGAGTAATGCTTTGTATGCGGATTGAATTTTTTACGTTTAGTCGCTGCAGTGGTGGTGGCGCCGGTAGTTTGGAAGGAATCTTTATTCGCTATAATTCCGGGCCAGGGCTCGTCCTGTGCTGTGTGGGGCTCGAGAATATATGAGAAATGCTTCGGAAGTGGAGGTAGAAGCCTTGCCGTGGTGTTGGGTGGGATTGGATAGGAAAAAAATACGCTTCTTGATATTCTTTCAACTTAAACCTTTCATGAATATTCAGCATTGTTTCTTTTCAAAAAATCACTGAATGAAGCTTTAAAAAAGTTGCAGTATAAAAAAAACAACAAAAACACATTTAAAAAAAAATTAAGTAATTTTCAGTTTTGCTCAAATAGTGCAAGACTGATAGTTGTTGTACAAAATAATACATTTTCGTGCAATCGCCCGATTGAAGGGTGACCCAAAGTTCAGATCAAAAAAGGAACACAGTCAAAATTGTGTAAATTTAGAAGATTTAATTTTGGAATTTTAGATATTACCTCTTTTATGGTGTAATTTTATCTCAATTTATACTGAAAAAGTGACATTACACCAGCAAAGTGGTAAAAAGACACATTTTCAGAGGTAAACTTACTTTTTTTTTTACATAAAAGATGTACCCCTTTGGGATGTAATATTACCTTTTTTTTAGGCCGCAAAAAAATTCAAAAGTATAAAAATTGAAATTACGAGCCATGGTTTCAACATTTTAATGAAACAAGTGTTTTAAAATGCATCATACACCTGTCCAGTTGTTTTGTTTTCAGATTGTGTTCAGTTGATAAGACTTCTATTTCATAGAAATTTTTAAAGTTTTTTGGAAAAAACATTTTTGCCCCCTGATTTTTCAGACTCATTTTTAAGGGGGGGGGAGGCGACATAAAATTTGAAAAATTTTGCAACGGCCTTACTGTGTATTTTTCGTATAAAAAATACAAAACATAGTTTAAAACATCTGAGATTTTTCGTAATTCAACTGTTAATATTTTTGGGACATGTCACTAGAGAGCAGTTCTCCACGAAATCGGTCTTTTTTCTTCTATTTTTGTATTTTTTATCCGTCTGAAACTTTTTTGGTGCCTTCGGTTTGGCCAAAGAAGCCATTTTGCATCATTAGATTGTCCATATAATTTTCCATACAAATTTGGCAGCTGTCCATACAAAAATGATGCATGAAAATTCAAAAATCTGTATCTTTCGAAGAAATTTTTTGGTCGATTTAGTGTCTTCGGCAAAGTTGTAGGTGGGTAATTCTCTACCAACTCACACGAAATCGGGAAAAGTTGCCCCGACCCATCTTCGATTTGCGTGAAACTTTGTCCTAAGGGGTAACTTTTGTCCCTGATCACGAATCCGAGGTCCGTTTTTTGATATCTCGTGACGGAGGGGCGGTACGACCCCTTCCATTTTTGAACATGCGAAAAAAGAGGTGTTTTTCAATAATTTGCAGCCTGAAACGGTGATGAGATAGAAATTTGGCGTCAAAGGGACTTTTATGTAAAATTAGACGCCCGATTTGATGGCGTACTCAGAATTCCGAAAAAACGTATTTTTCATCGAAAAAAACACTAAAAAAGTTTTAAAAATTCTCCCATTTTCCGTTACTCGACTGTAAAAAATTTTGGAACATGTAATTTTATGGGAAATTTAATGTACTTTTCGAATCTACATTGACCCAGAAGGGTCATTTTTTCATTTAGAACAAAATTTTTCATTTTAAAATTTCGTGTTTTTTCTAACTTTGCAGGGTTATTTTTCAGAGTGTAACAATGTTCTACAAAGTTGTAGAACAGACAATTACAAAAATTTTGACATATAGACATAAGGAGTTTGCTTATAAACATCACGAGTTATCGCGATTTTACGAAACTGCTGTGTGAGTTGGCGGAGAATTACACAGTCCAACAAGATTTTGTCTCTGAGACGAGTTTATGTGTTCCTAGTAGATTTTTGCCTGCTGAATCCGAATCCGGGTCCAGAATTGCTCCAAATGGTCCCAATTTTGAGATACACCCGTCTGAAATGTTAGTTTAGGCCAAAATTAGCTACTTTGTCGACTATTTTACAAAAGAACTATTGAATAAACAAATAAACCGATACATGTATCTTAATGTTCACGTTTTCCCCTTTCTGAAATACCCCTGGTTTTTAAAATTTGATTGCTTCTACGCATATTTATAGCCATTTTAAAATTATATTTTCAGTTGGTTCTCATTCAAGTTTTTCCAACTTGCATGCAAGTTAAATTCTAATTTTAAAATGGCTATAAATATGTGTAGAAGCTATCAAATTTTAAAAACCAGGGGTGTTTCAGAAAGGGGAGAACGTGAACTTTAAGATACATGTATTGGTTTATTTGTTTATTCAATAGTTCTTTTGTAAAATAGTCGACAAAGTAGCTAATTTTGGCCTAAACTAACATTTCAAACGGGTGTATCTTAAAATTGGGACCATTTGGAGCAATTCTGGACCCGGATTCGGATTCAGCAGGCAAAAATCTACTAGGAACACATATTCTCGTCTCAGAGACAAGAAACATTTGATTTTTTGTTGAACTGTGTAATTAAAAATGCATGTTCTCGCGTTGGTAGTCATTTTAAGTATGATTTAACTAGTCTAAACATTTATTTCACTTTTGCAAATTCCTAGTGGCTTTTATCAAAATCACTTACGATTGAATTTCAATTCTCTGACAAAAAAAAAACACGCTTTCAAAAAAACAAACAAAAAAACACAACATTCAAGTCCATGGACATGGTCAAAGCTCCCCCATCCAACGGTGCAGCAGCCCTCGTGCACATGCCATCAGTAGCAGCATTCACATCACAGATTGTGGAGGTGAAATAACTTGATGGCCTTTCCCGGAGATTTCTAGATCCAGGGCCAAGGAAAGTCAGATTTCTTTCTTCCGAAGGGATGATTTTGATACACACAGCCCTCTCTTCCAACAAGTCGGTCTGAGCTTTGTCCCGCCCCAAACCACGCGCCAAAAGGGACCCCTCTTTAAGAGGAAAAGTGCCGTGGGCCGTGTTATTCCGTGGAACTTTTCCGGCACGCTCAAGATTCATGTCTTGGGTATGGTCCCTTTAGGGGGTAGTTCATCTATTAGGTAACGCCAATTTTGTTTTTAATTTGTTCCTTGTGTCTTATTAGGTAACCCAACTTGTTGTGACTATTAATTTTAATTATGGTGGCATAACAGATAAACATGTTACGTAATTTTAGAACGATCCATTCAAGCAACCTACGTTCAACCTTATGGAACACTAAGTTTTACGCTGCTTATCTCACGAATGCGTGAACCGATGGTTTTTCTTTCCTTTCTGGCTCTGTTCACGGGGGTTTCCCTTAGACTTACTTTAGTGTTTTATGATGCAGAATGAAGGAACGTGAGCTTGAGGGGTGCCTCGGATAAGACGGTGAGTTACGCGGAAGAAAAACCATATTTGATGTGCAACCAGATTATTGCTGTAGCGTAAAACGTAGATTTACATACACTTTTCTGCGTTCTTTCTCGTGAAGGATGCTCAGTTTACGGTTTCGGCACATGCATCTCGCTGAATCCCTAACCTTTCCGAACAAACAAATCCTTCGTCCCACTCGAAATTTTCATGCATGGCTGCATCCATCCAGATAGAGAGTGAAAGAGAGTATTCTGAAAATTTCGCTCGAAATTATGATTAAGGACGTCCTGAACGTTCGCCAACTCCATGCCGAGCACTCAATTGGTTTTAGTGAGGGAATCCCCACTACCCCCCCCCCTTTTTGGAAACACAAAGACCAATTGAATAAGTTATGCAAATGTGTGCCAATTCCATTCAGCATCCAGCAGCTGGTTTTTGCGGTACTTTTCGCAAGTGGTTTACATTTGGGATTGGCCCGAAAGAAACCACATTGTTGTCATTAGATATGGCCATCGCCACCACGAGGAGGTTGAGCAGCTGAACAAAGTGGGATTTGTGTTTGAACCGCTTTGTTCTACACTGATGATGATGACGACGACGTTTGCAGAGCATATACGAACGAATGGGCGCTTTTCAATAAGTGATATTGACTCAAGCTGAGAGGGGCCGTTACGTGAAGGGATAGATGGGCAAATATCCTGCAAAGATGCTTGAAATGATGGTCCAGTATTGAATGTTTGAATAAATAGTCGAAAAGTGCATCCACTTCATTTTCAAATTAAAGTTAAGTTGGTTAAAGTCAAATATCACAATTTTGACTTGTAAGTTTTCCTTTTTGAAGCCCTGTATTCACTTCACATCTAGAGCCACAGGCAAACATACCATTATTACTAAAGTTCTAACTTTATTTTATTTTATTATTATTATATAATTATATTTTGGGCCAAATTGAGCATAGAACGTCATTTTGTGCGAAAAAAAACTCCGTGCATTGCTGTCACTCTTCATATGGAAGAAGTTTCAATCTTGTCGTGCTATCTTGACACACCCTGAAAATTGTTGTAGGTGTTAAAACTGGTCAAAAGGATTTCAGGTCAGAACGCGTTTGACACGCGTTAAAGCTAGACTACCGTAAACACTTGAAGTTAGAACTTGGGACTCCAGCAACTGAATTTAACCAAACTTCGGGAAAATGCACAGGATGATCAACCAAACAAAATGTGTTTGTTATTGTTTACATTGCGTGCTCTTTTTTTTATTCGAGTTCAAGTTTTAAAACATGGTTTTTACGGAAAGTCAAAAAGTAACGTGTGACAAGATAGCTCGACAGAGTCGAATTGATGAATTTGGTATACAAAACATAGAAGTTTTGAGCTTTCTCAAGTTATGAAGAGGCCCTTAAGTTTTTTTTTAAATACCATCCCTGCAAAACAAAATGGCTTTGGTTTCGTCGTAAGAAATAAACTGTGAAAAATGGCCAATGTGATTAAATTGGGACATTTAAGAGAAAATGGTATTTTTCGCATTATATCTTATTCAAAATGGATTCTGATCAGAGCAGGCAAATTTTAAATCATTTTGTTTACTTTGGCTACAGCAAAATTTGACACTCTTATGAGGAATGCTGTATTGTCGGTGTGGATTATTTGGATCCGCGGTCAGCGGTTTTTTTGGAAATTACCGTATTTTTTAAAGCAAAATCGAACTTTGCAATCGAAAAGTACTTTACAATAATTTTGGTAAAATGTACCGTTTTCAAGTCATAGCTACTTCAGGTAATTTTTTTTATTTTTTGCATTAAAAAAATACGTAAATTACCGAAAACCTGGACAAAAGAATTGTTGAAAATATTTTTTAAAGCAAAATCGAATTTTGCAATCGAAAAGTACTTTACAATAATTTTGGTAAAATGTACCGTTTTCAAGTCATAGCTACATTCAGGTATTTTTATTTTATTTTTTGCATTAAAAAATACGTATTGAAAGAAGACACCCATGAAAAAATATTGTTGAAATGCTGAGAAAATTTGCTACAATTCTCTCTCTGGGACTTTGAAAATCGCGCAATAAGTTTCTCAGATGCAGCCTCACAATGAATTCGAATCGATGAAAATGAGGTTTTCTAAGTATTACCTAGTTAGCTTGTAATTTTCAACCAATAATATCCCTGGATTTTTTGGTTAGATTTTCAATGCTATGTATGAAACTTTTGCGAAATTTTCAGATCTTTTCAATAAATATAATTTTTTTTTTACAATTTGGTCTGAACTATGAAATTAAGAAAAGTCGATTTGCGGAATCGTAGAGAACCACTTTTTACAGGTAAAATTTACAATTTTATTTATTGGCAGGAAATTAATTAAAAATCACTTTTGTCGATTGGAGCGTGTTTGAGGAGTCCAAATATATCATACCTTGACAAAACTGAAGTGTTTACTGAAATTTTACTAAAAAAATTTTGATTTGTGAAATCATTGAAAAAAAAAGCTTCGTTTTGGGTCATTCATGAACATTACTCGTATCTTTTTATCATAACTACACAGCAAAAAATGCGATGGTAAAATCACATGCAAAAGCATGCACATCACCTTCGTCAAAATAAACACTTTATATTACACACTTCATGTACAATTTTCGCAACACAAAAAAAATTGCAACCGACGGGATTCAAACCCAGCACCAACAGTAAGGATTGGCGCCTTAGCCCACTTGGCCATCAGACAGATGTAAAGCTGAAAGGATAAACGCATATATGGGCTTGACATTTCGGTCAAGTACATCCAAAGGAAAAATATATATCAAAATCTGCAACAGTGGATTTGCTGCAGAAGATGTTACATTTTATAACACTTTTTGCAGCAAGCCCGTAGATCGTTTTTGCCCGTGTGTAAACATAGGGCCGTGGCGTTAAATCGTGCTGCCATCTGGTTTTTTTAAGTGCAAGAGTGTAAAAGTGCTGAGTCATCGTCTAAAAATAGACGGCGTCCTATCTCGCCCAGCAAAATTATGTCGATAAAGTAGTCGGTTTCGACGGAGAAAAAGAGGAAAACGTGGTCCAAAAATAGCGACGCCATCCCCCTATGTCAGCGATCTGCAGTTCTCACCAACACATTTAATAGGGGGATGGCGTCGCTATTTTTAGACCACGTTTTCCACTTTTTCTCATCGAAACCGACTACTTTATCGACTTCATTTTGTTGGGCGAGATAGGACGCCGTCTATTTTTAGACGATGACTCAGCACTTTTCCACTCTTGCGCTTAAAAAATAACAGATTGCAGCACAATAGGGACGTGGCGTTACATCGTGCTGCCATCTGGTTTTTTTAAGTGCAAGAGTGGAAAAGTGCTGAGTCATCGTCTAAAAATAGACGACGTCCTATCTCGCCCAGCAAAATGAAGTCGATAAAGTAGTCGGTTTCGATGAGAAAAAGTGGAAAACGTGGTCTAAAAATAGCGACGCCATCCCCCTATGTAACGCCACGTCCCTATGCTGGCGCGTCTTCGAGCAACACTTCAAAGAGAAGAATATGGTGGTGATCTGTCCGTCACAATTCATCAAGCGTCCATGGCGCGGTGGTAGCGTGTCGGATCAACAACTAAGAAGTTGATGGTTCAATCCTCGTTACGTTAAGATTTTTTTTTGCAATACAATCAATCAGCCGTCGGTAATGTCGATAATTGTCGGTATCGGGCAAAAATGTCATACCCCTATATCGCAAAAAATGCATGAGGACAGTTGTCATGCAGATTCTGATATACTTTCATGCCGCCATGCATCACAATCATGCGACCGCCGTTTGGGTGTAGTTTTCCCATACTGATGGGCTACATGTTTCAGGGTGTAAAATTACTTAAAATTGCATAAAATAATGCAATATTTATTTTACACCCAGGCCTTTTACACGCAGCTGGATTACTACTTTTTTAGCTGTGTAGTTATAATTTTTGTGTCTTCGACAAAGTTTTGTGTAATGGTTACCGAAACAACATTGCTGAATACACTATAGGTCAGACTTCTAGGTGGATTTATTATCAGTTATGGAATAACTAAAATTTGGATGTCACTAGATCTCTGAAAAACGTGCTAGGAAAGTTATTTAAATTTGATCGAAAAATTTACCTCCTGAGCAGACGGAAATAACGTGGGAATAACATTTTTTGATATTTGAAAATACTAGACCAATAACATTTTAAGTTATTTATAACAAAATTTGTTTTTCACCGTTATGATATTATTGTTATTAGATTGTTGTTGTAATAGCAGACTAATAACATTTTGAGTTAATCTTCGAACAAATCTATGTTATTCTTTTTTGTTATTTTAACGACTAATCCGATCATCCCAATAACAGTTGGAGTTATTTTTCTATAACAAAAAATGTTATTCCAAAGTTGTTTTGGCTTTCAACCAATATCAGACCAAAAACAAATTTTGTTATGATTACATAAACTGTCATTAAACTCTAATGCAAAAATGGATTTTACAAGAATATTCCATAACACTTTTTGTTATTTTAACAGTATTTGTTATTGAAATGGCATGAATTTTGTTATTACCGTCTGCCCGGGCTTTTAGAACATTTTTTTCTGTGCCAAATTTTAACCTGGTGTTTCTTGAATGAAACAATCAAGCAAGTTTTATTTTGTTTCAATAGTTCATTAGAGCTTGTTGAACTCAAGGTCTTTTTTATTTGGGAGAACATGAATTCAGAGCAGACGATTTTTCTATGGAATTGTATACAGCACATCTAATCGCTCAAACCCAACAAAGTCCCGAAGAATATAAAAAACAAAACAAGTGCTGTTGTCACACTGATTTGTGTCTCTTTGCATAATAAAAATTCAGAGGTCTTAAGATGTTTGTAGCTGCTGCCTGCGTCAACACTACTGTCGAGGGTCCTTTTCAAACAAAAAAAGGAAAAATCTTCCAATTTGTTATTGCAGCCGCCCCAGCATCTCAGCATCGTGTCCAACACAGCGAGCTTCCATCAGCTGGCAACACTGCTGCTGCTGCTGCTACACTGTGTTCTGCCCGGGTGTGCTGACGATAAGAGCCCTGACACGACGCTGTCAAAAAATAAACACTTTTCTCGCCTCAGCGACGAACCGAAATGTGAAAGGTAGAGCGTCCAATTTCCCGTCCCGGGAAAAAATTTCCCGGGAATTCCCGGGATTTCCCGAAAAAAAATATTTCCCGTTTCCCGGGAAATTTGTAAATTTCCCGGGAATTCCCGAAATTCAAACGGAAGTATACATTTTCTTAAATTTTTGGAATTATTTTTTTAAAGCTGTGAAAAAAATAATAAATGAATAAAGTCAACATGATTTTGTTCAATTAAATGTGTTGTTTGGTTTATATATAATTAATCAGATTGTCAGAAATTATGATATCAGAATTATTTCTGATAATATTAATTTTTGAAGCAACTGGGAATAGATCTTTATTTCATCAAAACAATATTAACTCCTTACCTCCAAATTATAATTAAGATTTTTTAAAGTTGTTGTTTACCATGATCAAATGAGATGAAAATCAAATTTGTGCAAAAATAATTAATTCAATTGGTTGAATACCTAGTACTAAAGAAATTGCAATTTAAAGTAAAAGAATTATGGAGCACTGGTGCAACTACAGGTGTTAGAGGGTTAAATGTGAAAAAATAGAAGACTTTTTGTGGAATGATGTTAATTTATCGTATAATTTAAATCATGTTGCATAATACAAAAAAAAAATCATTGAAAAATTACTTTCTATTGTTTGTTCTCAAAAAAATGCAAAAATATATTTAAAGCTTGCTTCAAATATTTGAAAACATTGGGTTGTTTGGAGTAAAACCAACACTAAAAATCTTTACCATTTGTTTTAAGAGCTGAAACCAGTATTTGTCATGAAAAACATAATTTCTGCATGTTTTTTTTTCTCTTTTCAATAAACTGGTCACAGAGGCAAGTTTAAAAGAAATTTTATGATTGTGGATTATGGATTCATTTTACTCACAGTTTAAACACATTGATAAAAAATATTTCTCATCAAAAAATACCAAAATACATTTTCTTGTAGTTGAATGATATTGTATATGCAGTCAAGCTGTTAATTGATCTTCACACTAATTTAAACCAGTAATGTTGATGTCCTATACTGTTTTGTTGCATAATATTAATTAAAACCAAGATCATAACAATTTTCAATAAATTTAAAATTTCCCGGGAATTCCCGGGATTTCCCGGGAAATTTGCTGAAAATTTCCCGTTTCCCGGGAAATTTGTAACCCCGGGAAATTGGACGCTCTAGTGAAAGGAAAAACCTCCTTTTTGCAGCCAAGCGCACAAAAGCATTATGATGGATTTTCCAGTTTTTTTCCTCCTCGCCAACAACAACAGCAGCAGCAGCAGAAGTGTTGTCGGTTGGTTGATGAAGATGTATTTGGATTGCAGGAGGAGCTGGGGGAGGCAAAACACAACACAACACTTCATCGAACGTTCGTGCGGAAAATCTAATATTGTTCTGCTCTGGCATTCTTGGCGAAAGGCATTTATTTGCATACATCGCTGAACTTATGTTCGGCTCCGGAGGATGCTTTTCAGGGAAATCAGTCAAGTTTGCTCCCATCACCACTCCTCTGGGGATAATACAAGCACAAACAGCACACATCACACTTGCTCGTTTGCAGGGAACTATTCATGTGGAAAAAAGAAAACCTTTATGAATCTTTGGTTCCGATTTATGAATGCAAACATCAGATGGCAGATTGGGTGGCATTGTTGAGTAAATAAATTTATGTCACTTCATCTTTGAATGATTGTTCCCGTTGGTATTCGGTTTGCTTTACATACACTTCTAAAACTTGGAACTTATAAACATTGATATCAATAAGTTTTCTGTAAATGACACTCATATTTTGCATTTATCAAACTTTTGATGATTTATAAAAAATAAAAGCTGTTGCATTGGACTGAAAATTAACTTTTCTAACACTTCCGAAAAGTTCATCAAGATGCTTAATGTTTTCAGTGTTCGCATAAATGTCCCATATGCATTTCGGTTGACGATGCTGGTACAGCTACGTTTCTTGGCAAATTTTATGCTGCACTTATAATATTTACCACATTGTTCCAGGTATTTTATAATCAACAACTTTGTTTGTCCCATCTGCAAAGTGTTCAAATATGAGTCATCGTGCAAATGTTCTGGTTTGTATACTTTCCGCTTTGAAATATTTAACGTACATGGGTAATTCTCTACCAACTCACACGAAATCGGGAAAAGTTGCCCCGACCCCTCTTCGATTTGCGTGAAACTTTGTCCTAAGGGGTAACTTTTGTCCCTGATCACGAATCCGAGGTCCGTTTTTTGAAATCGCGGTACGACCAATTTCTTTTTGAACTTGCCAAAAAAAAAGAGGTGATTTTTAATAATTTGCAGCCTGAAACGGTGATGAGAGAGAAATTTAGTGTCAAAGGGACTTTTATGTAAAATTAGACGCCCGATTTGATGGCGTACTCAAAATTCCGAAAAAAACGTATTTTTTTACTGCTGTGTGAGTTGTGTGAGCCCAAGCAGAAAGTTAGCTGAAATTTGGAATGAGGAACTGAACTTAGAATATGAACAAAATACGACTGGAATCAGGTGGAATTCAAACTCACACTCGTGCAATGTAAGTGTGATACAGTTACTTACTATATACTATCCCATAATTTCGATGCCAGCCATTGGAAATTGGATAGGAATGAATTGATTATTGAAAAATTCAACTGAGGAAAATTCAGTAATATATAATATATTTGAAGCAAAATAATTCTGCATTTTACTAAATGAGAGAGTAGAGAGACTTGATTTTTGGGGAGAATAGATTCCTGGCCTGTATCTCGTCTGAGAGTTAATACAAAAATTATGTTTCAAAAAGTTGAATTTAACGAGCAAAAAATATTTTTGGTTTGAGTTACACATATTTTTACAAAAATAAAAAAAAACCGTAAACAAAAACTAAAAAAAAAAACAATATTTTCAAAGCATGATTTTTTGCATGAAAACTTTGTAACTTACCCACTTTTAACCCCTTTCGCACTTAAGGTGGAGCCGTTAATCATTTTCAAAGAAAATTGATCATTACTCTAAAATTGTCTGTGTTTCGAGTAGTGCTCTGCGACTTTGATTTTTTTTCATGATTTTCAATTCAATTCAATTCAATTAGTTTTTATTAGTAAATAATCAATTCACAATTTCGTAATTCTTATAACCTAATAGAGTTTTGGAGTACCTTTCAACTATGATTTGTACTATAGTTCATTTTGATGTAATTGGATATTCTAACAATGGATTTGCCAACAGAAGGAAAAATTATTTTAAAAAAACCTTCTAAATTTGCTAAGGAAAAGGATAGAGATAGAAAAGCTTAAAACTAGATCACAGTTTGTTTTGTCTTTTGACGTCGAAAAACTTCGCTGCACAAGGCAGCTTATCCGTTGTAGATATACTTCATCATAAGCTCACTCAGAGCTTGGAATTGTTCTGCCTTGTTCCGGCAGGCACGAAAGCGCGTGAGCATCTCTCCAGCAAGAGCGAAAAACTCGGGAAGCGTGAAGAGATCATCTCCGGTAACGTCTGCTTGTCCCGGTGAAGTACCGCTCCCAGAAGCGGCTACTCTAGCGTAAGAACCTCCCCAACCAGTTTCATGATTTTCAATTTTCATTTTTTGACTTTGATGAAACTTTGTCCATGTCAAAAGAAGTTAGGTTGTCCATACAAGTTTTCATCCAATTTTGGGGGCTGGTCATGAAAATGTATGAAAATCTGTATCTTGAGAAGTTGATTTGGGACCATCCATAAACCACGTGGACACTTCAGGGGGGGGGGGAGGTGGGGGGGGGGGGTATGGCGATTGTCCACGCTCCATACAAAAAAGATTTTTTTTTGTATGGACAATTGTCCACGTGGTTTGTGGATGGTCCCTTTCCCAAAATACGTATTTATTTATTTGATATGTTTTAGGAAATGTGTTGGTGCAAAATCAGGTAGAAGAGATATGTTTTTAAAATACAGTCCAGACTCGATTATCCGAAGGCCTCGGAATAAACCGAGCCACGTAGCCTAGTGGTAACGCTTCCGCCTCGTAAGCGGTAGATCGGGGTTCAAATCCCGGCTCGGACCAACATAACTGGTGATCTTTTCCCTTCTGGATTTCGATTGCTTAGTAAAGGGAAGGTACACAGCTAAAAAAGTAGTAATCCAGCTGCGTGTAAAAGGCCTGGGTGTAAAATAAATATTGCATTATTTTATGCAAATTTATGTGATTTTACACTCTTAAATATGTAGCCCATCAGTATGGGAAACCTATTTGACCGAAATGTCAAGCTCATATATGCGTTTATCCTTTCAGATTTTCATCGGTCTGATGGCCGAGTGGACTAAGGCGCCAGTCCTTACTGTTGGTGCAGGGTTTGAATCCCGTCGGTTGCAACTTTTTTTTGTGTGTTGCAAAAATTGTACATGCAGTGTGTAATATTAAGTGTTTATTTTGACGAAGGTGATGTGCATGCTTTTGCATGCGATTTTACCATCGGATTTTTTGCTGTGTAGTGTATCGTCACAAACTAGACCTTAGGGACGGCGACCTATGGAATGTTAACATTAACCTAAAACATGTTAACATTAGTTGAGTGAGTGAAAAACTGCCACTGAATCCGCTTTGTAAATGCCGGCCCCGATACTCTTCAAGGGTGTTCCCCTCAGGAACTGGGAAAGATTTACTTTTACTTTACTCGGAATAAATTCACTTCGGATAATCTAATCACGAAAAAAAAGTCATTATATTTTTAAATAGGCAATCAACAATTCAAATTTGACTAAACTCAAATTAAAACAAGAAAATGTAAAAATACGAAAACAAAAGTTTTTTGTTCGTGATTCGATTATCCGAAGTCCCATAAAAACAGGGTTACCAGGTCAGAATTTTAAAAAATCTGACAAAGTATCGATAAAAATCTGGAAAAATCTGGCAGACGAAAAACCAACAATTCTGAATGGCAAAAGTGAGGATCAGAGATGGAATAATCGCAAAAAATCAATTTCGCTAGCGAACTAGCGAAAGAGAGAGAAGGCAAATCACGCAAAAGAAAATTGCTCCGGAAATTCTCCAAGAAAATCAATCTGCTGATGAGCACCACTAAAAATCATTTATTTCACTTTGTTCACACACATTGCCCATCTACAAAATGTGACAGGTCATTTTTCGACGTGAGACGTTACACTTGCAAGTGTAGCAGTGAATAATCAAGATGGTGTTTTTTTTAGATTTCTTTTACCGATCTTTCGTGCGCGAGAGAGGAGTGCCATGCTCCCTTTGGATTTTTTCTCTTGATGAACGTCCAATGATTTTCTTTTGATGATGATTATTCCATCGCTGGGGAGGATATAAATTAATTCAAAAATTTGTAGTATTTAGATGGTTTTACTGATATTTTTTTTCATAAAATTATTTTTATTTGGTCCTTTTCGGTGATGGGACCTGGTTAAGACCGAGTCGGCTTTTGTAATAACTTAAAGGTTAGAGTAATTAAAGAATGGTTTTACTGATAGTTTGGACTCAAAAATGTTGAATATGCATTTTATTCAAAAAATACACATTCTATTTTTATATTTTCAATTTAGTTAGCGAGTTTTTCACCGATGTGAAACAGGTCGTATCGAGGTGCTCCGATTTCAACTCCAATACTTCTAACTAGCGTGAAATTTTCCGAAGATTCCGAATATGACAAAATTGAGACCAAAAAGTGCCGCTATGACGGCCTACAGGGCAGAAACTAACTTTGTAAAATGTTTGTTATAGAAAAATCGAAAAACTATGAGAAAAACTGCGATTGGCCAAAAAGTTATTTCCGTAGGCTTTTGGTCCATGAAATTACCTATCTTTTGACCTATAGGAGTATGGGTGTTGGAGGCTGTTGCAAAAAGATATTAAGGTTTTAAAAAAAATAATTTTTAACAGTTATTTGCAAAAGCTATGAGAAAAAGTCAAACCAATCCTGGATGTCTATAGCACATTTTGAAGGGCTTCAAAATACCCTTCGAATGCATCTAAGAGAGTTGGAATTGATGAAGTTTTACGGAAATACGAGCAATTTTAAGATTTTTCATGTTTTTGGACCTCAAACTTCTATGCCCGTTTTACCCCACTTCCCTTTGTCGTAGAGGGCTCATATTTGGCATGAGTTCATCTCATGTATAGACAAACAAACCCTGAAAGTTTCATCCAAATCGGAGCACCTCGATACGACCTCTAGAACAAACCGAGCAGAATCTACAAATACTGCCTCTTAAGTTAATTTAAGTTGTTCAGAATGGGCTTAAATTGAAAAATCTGTCAATATCTGGCACAGAGAAAGGTGAATATTTATTCTGGCAGACACTTGAAAAATCACAGATTTATCTGGCAACCTGGCAACCCTGCATACAAACCTTGGATTATCGAACTTAGGATAATCGAAACTTCGGATAATCGAGGCTTCGGATAATCGAGTCTGAACTGTAGTATAATTTCAGGTAAAAAACTATAATTTTTTAAGCCTAAAAAAATTAAAGAAATGCATTCCTGAAAAAAATATTATTAAAAAGTTTAGAAAATTTCCTTAAATTTTCTTTCGGGGACTTTCAGGACTTTTGGACAGCCTAACAAAGATTTTTTTTAAAAATATTTGTACCAGCCTTATATAATCTTTTGACAAGCTTCTTTTTGCATTCTTTACAGAAGATGTGAATTAGTGTCTTTCTCGAGTATTCAGCATCATTTTGTTAAAACCAATAAAAAAAATAAAACTCGATCGATCGTTCAATTTGGCTCATTTCATCCAAACAATGAACACATTTTAAGGTTTTTAAGGAGCGACACAAAAAAAAAAAAAAACTCAACCGCCAAAGATTTCCAAACGCGCAATCAAAGACTTGCACCCTCTTAAAATCAAACCGTAAGCGCATGACTTCCGGCGTAGTAACAAGCGAACGTCGGTGGCCGGAAGTGCTGGTGGTACTTTTTAATAGAGTTCGATTGTTGCGACACGCGGTCCACCCTCCGTCATCAGCAGCGTCTTCTTTTGTGCCACGAGCGTCGTCATTGTCGTTCGTCCAAGTAATCCGGAATTCCATTAAGGCGCACCACTCCTTGTTCTGTTTCCGGTTTCCGGTTGCACAGGTTCTTCGGGGGGTCATGCTACCGTGGTGGAATGAAATAAAAAATCACCGGGGCAGCCCACAATTGTCACATTTGATTGGAAATTATTTCGACGTCATTTCGGGCTCATTCAGCGTGGGGGGGAAGAATGTAATAATCTGTGGTAAAGAACGATTGAAGTTAAATGATGTACTATTTATAGTAATAATTTTTAAGCAGTTTTCAATCAGAATTTATGTCTCCATAATGTCCTATATATTTGAAACTTAGAAACCAAATTCTTTATTTAAGTTGATAGTTGAATTTCCTAGATTTCCCATATTTCCAGTTGGCCTAAACCAGAAATAACAAAAAAAAGTATTCTGAACAAAATGGCCTAGGGAAGAATCCATACGCTATCAGAGGGCTTCAATAATATGTTTCAAATCTGCCTAAATCAGGCATCGAAAGTAAGCCGATTAACTCTGGCCATCCGCTGATTGGAAATGGGTACTTCAAATCTGCACGATTGGAAAATTGAAGTGAAACCGATGACGCCACTTGCAGATTTTCCCAGGGGGAAAAAGGGGGAATGATAAAGCTTGAGAGCTCTTAGTTCATGGGGAAAAAATCGGTATTTGGTTTAGTCATACACACACACGTGCACACAAAAAACCGCACACCAACTGCATTCTATACTCGTCTATAAAGTACTGGGTTGGGCTGGTGATTATAAATTTGATCTGATTGACTTTTCGTCTGAGGTTTCCTACATTCACTTCATCTAGCGTATTGTATGAGCTAGGCGGATTTGGGGACGGATCGGGTAAAGTTTAAAATAGTGAATATAACAAAATTAACAAAAACGGAAAATCAAAAAAGGGTAACAAAGTTGTCAACACCCCTCCCTGCTCCTCCAAATGTGTTACGTAATATTTGAATGAACCCGTTGCAAAAAATTATGAATCTCTTTATTTTTTACCATTTTTTGATCCATTTGATACACGGAAAAAAATCAGATCCCAAAATCATTAACATTCAAATAAAAAAAATCGTTGGGAACTGATATTTCTCCGCGTAGATAAGTGAGCATATTTCTTAAAAATAATCAAATAAATTGAAAAAGATAGCTTAACTTAAAAATATATATTTTATCTGATTGAAGTTTAATTAAAATTCAATTAATGGACTTTACTTTGGTAATTAAAAAAAGCTTTTGATTGAAAATAAGTTTTGGTGAATCATCTTAAATCAATCAAAATTATTGGAAATTACTGGATATTACCCCAGCGAACCCACCCGAACTAAAGGAAAAGTTCTCACCGATTCAATTTTCCAACTTTGCACCGGGTTTTGATTGAGCCCATATTGAAATCATATATAGATGGCCCCAATACGGGGGGAAGGTTGGACCGGTGCCCGGCTGGACGGAAAGTTTGCTGGTGTTAACCGCAGACTACTCTCTCTCTCCCTCTCTCTCTTTCTTTCTGTCTGTCTATTGGCAGATGGTCATCCCGGAATCGAGTATCCAGAGCAAGTGCATCATCGATGCCCCGCCGGGCTACCCCGAAAGTCAATATGGCTTAACTGACCAAACTGGGAACGGGTTCGGACGGACGGTGGACAGATTGGTGGTGGGATTGAAATTGAAAAGTTCGGGGTTGCTTCTTGGACTTTGGATGGGATTATAGGGCTTTGTGATTGCTTTTAGGGATCGAGTATGATTGGACAAATTGACTAGATCTTAGAATACGAAATGAAGAGAAAAAGACACAGATTTTGCATCGAAAATAATGTTCACATAATCTCAGGTAAAGCACCTGATTCACTCCATGACCGGATTCTGGTCAGACGGTCCGGCCTCGGGGTTCATTATTCTAACATTTTTATTGCCACCACTAGGAGCAAACAACCTTCGTATTAGAAATAATTTATTGGTAATTGGAATTTTATTGTCTGACTTTTATCTGCTTCCTATTATCACACAAATACACAGAGGTGAAGACCAAGGTAGGATCCTTTTTGAATCTACACAAAAGGTGGACGATATGGCTTCCTATAGAGGGGAACGACCCCGAAATGGCCATTAGGGTTTGGCCTTTGACTAACGAGTGGCAACATCCTCGAAAAAAAGGTTGCCAGGAAAATCAACTCTATTATGCTCATCCCAGATGATGGGATTTGGAGGGGCTACCTGGCTGGAAATGGGACCAGATGATTCATTATGCATGGAAATCTAACTTAGTTGATGCTGTGAGTCGGTATCGAAGAAAAGGAATTTCACAGGCAAATAAGAAAGTAAACAAATATCATGAAATTTTCTATTTTTTATTTAGGATTTTAATCATATAAACAAAAAAAGATTCGTTTGTTGCATTTCTTGACTTTTTTTTTTGATAAGGTCCTATAAACAAATGTAAATATTGAGTGTATCCCGCTTACTCCGATGGACTTTGACATAAGGTGTGAAAGGGATACACTCAATGTTTACATATGTTTATAGGACCTAATCAAAAAAAGTCTAGATTTGTTTCTTGCCAGAACAAAGTAACAGGTTACTCAGAAGATGTCTCCGGAGAATCCTCAGAACCGGAGACACCAATCATCCGGCCTCGGGGTCTATATATAAAATAAGAATATTTTAACAAGTGGATTCAACAGAAATTGTGCTAAAACGCTTACCGTAGTCTTCACGGTGGTGGTCGACACTGTGGTTGTAGGCTTCGCTGTAGTTGTCTGACAAAATAATGATTAAATACAATTTGTTTAAAATTTGGCCAGGAGCTTGAAAATTTTATAAATATAATAATAATGTAGTGTCAACATCCTCCGGATATGATTAACGATTTAGAATGATATTTCAGTTGTTGAACCCTTTCTCTATTATATATAATTTGAAACCTTTAACTTACCGTTGTCGGTGCTGCCGTTGTTGTAGGCTACAATATAAAAAGAAAGATTTATTTCAGATAACATTAATTTCCAAATCTTTCACAACTGGGAATAAATCTTGCTGGTTTGTTAGACAGCAATAATTACAGTACTACTTAACTATTTCAATTTTAGTAACCGTTTACAACGAAAATTAGTGTTACAACATTTGTAAATGAGGATAAACCCCTCCCAGCCATGATCATAATCGAGTTTTTTTTCGTTTTTGTTTACCGCGACTAACTTGGATGAAAAATTAATTGGTGTAATTCAATGTTTCCAAGAGGGTTTTGCAAGAAGAATTTGTTAAATAGTATTCGAGAAATTTAATATGAAGTTAAAAATATTATTGAAGCACTGGAGCTACCAAGGTTGTTAGAATATTAAATATTTAAAACATGTATATTATTCTTGACCTCAAACCAGTAGGACTTGTTCCGGAAAAATCATATTTTTTGCATAATTTTTGTTTTCATTTCAACTTTATGTGCCGATTGGCATGTTATTGTTATTTATATTCTCTCAAACAGCTCACAGAGACAAATTTGACAGCAATTTTATGGATGTGGAGCATGGATTCATTTTGCTCACTGTCCAAAAACTTTGATAAACAAATAATACTTCTAAAAAAAAAAAAAATATGAACATGTTTCTAAAAATATATTTTTTTAAAGTTCAGAAAATTCGCTATAAAATTTTCTAAAAGACATTGAAGATTGGATCTCGGGTTGCTGAGATACACCCGCTTTAAAAAAAGAAACAGGAAAATTGAAGTTTTTTAAGTCTCACCCAAACAACCCACCATGTTCTAATGTCGATATCTCAGCAACTAATGGTCCGATTTTCAATGTTGAAACATGAAACATTCGTGAAATTTTCCGATCTGTTCGGAAACAATATTTTGAAATTGCTTTAATCGAGACTAACATTTCAAAAGGGTGTTTTATTGAAAGTTTTGGCCTTTTTGAAATGTTAGTCTTGATTCAAAAAATTTAAAAGTCTCTTAGACAATTTTATAGCGAATTTTCTGAACTTTTCAAAAAATATTTTTAGAAATGGTCACTCGTGGTCACTATTTTTAAAAATCGAAAAACAGCAAATATTTCGCTAATATCAAACTATCAGTGGCTGTTCCGACAACACTGCCGCCAGTCGCGGCAAAACAGACACGGTCGCAGCAACGCCGCAAAACGCGTCGACGCGACGCGTTGGCTACAACTGTCACAACAAAACAGAGAGACAGACAGAAAGAGCGAGGAGGAAATAAACACGAAGAAAGAGTGGTTAGCGATAGGGAGAAAGTTTGTTGACATCGAAGAAGAAGTTCACGCGGAAAAGTAGTTGCGCAAAAAAGTAGTTTGTGCGGGATTATTTGCGAGGTGAATTATTTGTGCGCGTAGGTCGGACGATCACAAGAACACGGATAAAACACTCGGTGAGCTAAAAAGTGCATGCAACAACAGAACAACAAACTAAAACCCCTAACTCCTAGTAGTACGGACTTCAGACCGTTTGGCCAGGACAGAACAGGACAGTACAGACGGAACTGACGTGCCAGGATCACAGGTAACACGTAATTAACCTAAGTTAGTACAAAAGTGATAACTAACAATAGACAACACACAGATTTGGCACGAAGAACAACAAGTTAAAATCTCAGCAGAGCCCGGTGCAGTCATTGCTGCTGGGGTGAATTGTAAGTTGTTGCACAAGTTGAAAGTAAAGTTATAAGTAAAATAATGAATTAAAATTACTGATAGGACTTAAGGATCGGTGGATTGTGCAAGGAGTAGGAAGGAATTTCTGTACGGAAGCGAACTAAAAAATGTAAGACGTACACACACATGTAAATAAGTACAAAACAAACTAAAATTGAACTTTTCAATATATTTTCAACAGTTTGATCTGCTGCGAAGCGGCTGATGCACAAAATTTGGGTTTTTATTCCGCCACCGTCCGAACAGTGGCTATATCTTGAAAACAGAGCCCTTTATCAAAAAATCTGCACAAGACTTTTCGATTTCAAATTCAGTTTTACATTAAAAAATTACGTCAAATTTGTTTTTGCATGAAATCTCGATTTTTTCCAAAAATTCTATTTTTCAAAAATTCATAACTCGGTGACCATGTTACTCTATGGCTCAAAAGTTGCGGGTTTTTGTCGCCTAAAACATATCAAAAAATCTCGAAAATCGAAAAATACGTATTTTGGGAAATTGAGTTTTTTGAAAAAAAAGTTGATTAAAAAATTTGCAATTTTTTTTCCCTGTACCTATTTTTTTCTCAATAGTCCTCAATAGTACCTACAACTTTGCCCAAGACACCAAATTGATCAGAAAATTCACTCAAAAGTTACAGTAAAGTAAAAAAGTAAATCTTTCCCTGTTCCTGAGGGGAACACCCGTGAAGAGTATCGGGGCCGGCATTTACAAAGCGGATTCAGTGGCAGTTTTTCACTCAACTAATGTTAACATGTTAAGTTAATGTTAACATTCCATAGGTCGCCTCCCTAAGGTGTCGTGATAAGGTCCAGTTTGTGACGATACACTACCTTCCCTTTACTAAGCAATCGAATCCAGAAGGGAAAAGATCACCAGTTGTGTTGGTCCGAGCCGGGATTTGAACCCCGATCTACCGCTTACGAGGCGGAAGCGTTACCACTAGGCTACGTGGCTCGGTCATCAAAAGTTACAGCCGTTTGAATATTTACGTACCCTTTTTGTATGGAGACTTGTATGGGTGAACAAATGACACAAAATAGCTTATTTGTTCATAGGGAAAGCTTCCACAAAGTTTGAGCCAAATAAAAAAAAATACAATTAAAATCTATTTCCACTTTTGTAAAATTAGTCAATATTTATATTTTCTTGAAGATGTATAATTTTTTTACTAGCATTCAAACCATTTATTTTTCCACTCACTCATTTTGACCATTAAGATTTATGTTCTTGACAATATTGTTGCAAAATATTATTCAAAACCACACACAGTAAAAAATATTGTAAATTTGGAAGGTGTAATTTTGGAATGTTGAATATTACTTCTTATATGATGTAATTTTACCTCAAATTAGACTGAAAAAGTGTCATTACACCAGAAAATTGGTAAAATTAGACATTTTCAGTTGTATTATTACACATTTTTTCTGATATAAAAGTAGTAGTACCCCTTCCCAGATGTAATATTATCATGATTTTTTTTACTGTGCAGAATCAGAATCATTTTAGATAAATTTGAAATTTTCCGGGAATTCCCGGGAATATTTTTTATTTGGCTATTACTGTTGTCCTAGCCGAGATAGGGTGACTCTGAAAATTTGAATTTTAGAAATGATAATTGGTAACGCGAATCAGTACCGTTGATCGGTGTTGGTTCAACTCCCACCTGCACCAAGTGGAATCTTTATCGACATCTCTGAAACATTACTAGCAGGTGTTGTAATACTTTAATATCGTTGCTTTAAAACAAAGAAAAGAACATGAGTAAAAAAAAATGAACTTTTCTTTGTTTTAATCGATTTTAGCTTTCTTGAACGTAAATAGATGGCTGTTAGTAGAACTTTTAGGAAAACAAGTTTGAGAGTCTAAAAACCAGCCTAACATTTGAAAAGGTCGTATGAAACTTTAAAACGCAGTTTTGACGGTGTCTGAGCCTATATCGCTATATTTGTATTTGTTTTTAACAGATTCTTCGGAAAAGTGGAAGAAGTTCATAAACAAGTTTCCGAGGTACAGCTTTTTCATTTTTTTTGTAAACCAGCCGTAGCTTGAAAATTAAAGCAATAACCTGTACATTGTTGATTAAAATGTTTGTTATATTAAACATTGTTTTAGGCAAGATATTTAAATCCTCAAACTATTAGTCAGCCCAACTAATAAGCTGTCATTTGCGTTCAAAAGAGCTTAAATAAGTTGCACGAAGCAAAGTTGAGACTTTTTCCGAAATCAACAATTGTTGGAACCATGGCTTGGACCACCCTAATGGCAAACTACAAAAAAAAAAAAACGTGTCTGCTTAGGAACTTGGGCCAAGGAACCTTCTGATCATATTTGGGAAATTTAAATATTTTGGTTTAACTTTTCAGGGACCATCCATAAATCATCTGGACACTTTTTTTAATTTCTAACCTCCCTCTTGTGAACAAATGACTTGCAAAAAAAAGAAATGCTCTACCAAACCACAAAAAAATGTATCGAGCGTGGACAACCGTTAAATTAAATTAACAACTGGCATCTCAGTTGAAACTTCTACAAGTTTTCATTAGATGTTGGATTTTTTTTTCGCAAAGTTTTGTTTAAGTGAGGCATCTTAGTTGAAACAACTAAACTAAATGTTTGCATTTTATGTTAATGTTTTCATTTTTTGTGAAACATTTTCGCGAAATTAGTTGAAGTTCACCTACACTAATCTTCTTCAAATTTGGATCAGTGATTCTACCCCAACTTATTGAGAAGATACATTTATTTTAGTTTTCCCTATTTTTTAATGAAGTTAAGTACAAACAAGATTTTGAATAACATAAAAAACATGACTTACCTTTGCTGTTGTAGTAGTTGTAGCTGCCGTAGTAGTGGTTGGCTGTGAAAGCAAAAACAATTGAAACCATTGATACTACAGCGTTTTCAGAAAAATCTGTCACCGCGCCACCATTTGCTTTGCTTCCGCGCCAAAGGAGTGCGGTGACAGATTTCTCTAATATCCTATTCTAAAACGGAAATTTCTACCTTGGCAGTTGTAGTTGTGGTAGTAGTAGTAGTAGTTGTTGTAGGTGCGGCCGTTGTGGTCTGAAAGGCAATAATTTGATTTGTAATGATTGATCTTGATCTCGATTAAAATCATAACAGGGGTTTTCGTCAAAGTTATTTACATTGAATGCGATTACATTTTCTTTTATGTCTATGCTCAAATTAGACTGAAAAAGTGTCATTACACCAGAAAAGTGGTAAAATTAAACATTTTCAGTTGTATTATTACACATTTTTTCTGATATAAAAGTTGTATCCCTTCCCAGATGTAATATTACAATGATTTTTTTTTACTGTGCAGAATCAGAATCATTTTTGATAAATTTGAAATTTTCCGGTAATTCCCGGGAATTTTTTTATTTGGCTATTGCTGTTGTCCTAGCCGAGATAGGGTGACTTTGAAAATTTGAATTTTAGAAATGATAATTGGTAACGCGAATCAGTACCGTTGATCAGTTGTTGGTTCAACTCCCACCTGCACCAAGTGGAATCTTTATCGACATCTCTGAAACATTACTAGCAGGTGTTGTAATACTTTAATATCGTTGCTTTAAAACAAAGAAAAGAACATGAGTAAAAAAAATTAACTTTTCTTTGTTTTAATCGATTTTAGCTTTCTTGAACGTAAATAGATGGCTGATAGTAGAACTTTTAGGAAAACAAGTTTGAGAGTCTAAAAACCAGCTCAACATTTGAAAAGGTCGTATGAAACTTTAAAACGCAGTTTTGACGGTGTCTGAGCCTATATCGCTATATTTGTAATTGTTTTTAATAGATTCTTCGGAAAAGTGCAAGAAGTTCATAAACAAGATTCTGAGGTACAGCTTTTTAATTTTTTTTGTAAACCAGCCGTAGCTAGAAAATTAAAGCAATAACCTGTACATTGTTGATTAAAAATAATGTTTGTTATATTAAACAATGTTTTAGGCAAGATATTTAAATCCTCAAACTATTAGTCAGCCCAACTAATAAGCTGTAATTTGCGTTCAAAAGAGCTTAAATAAGTTTCACGAAGCAAAGTTGAGACTTTTTCCGAAATTAACAATTGTTGGAACCATGGCTTGGACCACCCTAATGGCAAACTACAAAAAAAAAAAAAAAACGTGTCTACTTAGGAACTTGGGCCAAGGAACCTTCTGATCATATTTGGGAAATTTAAATATTTTGGTTTAACTTTTCAGGGACCATCCATAAATCCGATCTGGACACTTTTTTAATTTCTAACCTCCCTCTTGTGAACAAATGACTTGCAAAAAAAAAAAAAAGAAATGCTCAACCAAACCACAAAAAAATGTATCGAGCGTGGACAACCGTTAATTTAATTTATTATTTAAATAACAACTGGCATCTCAGTTGAAACATCTACAAGTTTTCATTAGATGTTGGATTTTTTCGCAAAGTTTTGTTAAAGTAAGGCATATTAGTTGAAACAACTAAACGAAATGTTTGCATTTTATGTTAATGTTTTCATTTTTTGTGAAACATTTTCGCGAAATTAGTTGAAGTTCACCTACACCAATGTTCTTCAAATTTGTATCAGTGATTCTACCCCAACTTATTGAGAAGATACATTTATCTTAGTTTTCCCTGTTTTTTAATAAAGCTAAGTACAAACAAGATTTTGAATAACATAAAAAACATGACTTACCTTTGCTGTTGTAGTAGTTGTAGCTGCCGTAGTAGTGGTTGGCTGTGAAAGAATAAACAATTACAACCATTGATACTAAAAACTATTCTAAAACGGAAACTTCTACCTTGGCAGTTGTAGTTGTGGAAGTAGTAGTAGTAGTTGTTGTAGGTGCGGCCGTTGTGGTCTGAAAGGCAATAATTTGATTTGTAATGATTGATCTTGATCTCGATTATAATCATAACAGGGATTTTCGTCGATGTTATTTACATTGAATGCGATTACGTTTTCTTTTATGTCTATGCTGAAGTATTCCTTTTTTAAGGGAAATTCTTACTTTTTTCAAGGAAGTAATAATGCAGTCGAAACTATGACGACCCCGGAGTCGAAGTTGTTTTTAATTGTCTTGGCTACTTTTTAGTAGTTTTGATTAAACTTTTGTATCGTGAAATGTTATGAATGTTCATTCGAAATAAGATGTGTTGCAATAGAAAGGATACTTACCGTCGGCAAGATTGTTGTTGTAGTGATTGGCTGAAAGAATATTGTAACGGGTTATTAAAAACGTAAAAAAAAGTATAAGAAATTTATCGTATATAGAAAGAAGAACAAAACTTTGTGATAATAACATCATTATACGAGCCACATAATGGAAAATTGAAAAAAAAACTACTCAATTTGGATTTTCATGTCTAAACAAGGATTAGTCAAATCATCACACAAAATATGTCATGATTCAAGGCTATAATGTAGGTCATCAATTTAACTTCAACACGAAAACAAAAAAACAATTCTCGAAATCGTGAATTAAATTCACGAATGCGAGAACCACGAAGGAATATATGCACGTTTATAGTGCAAATGCACCATACTCATGAATAAATTCCTTCGTGGTTCTCACATTCGTGAACTTAATTCACGATTACGAGAATTGATTTTTTTTCTTTGAATCCTCAGTGATTTTAAGCAGAGTTGAAGAAAAGCTCTTACCGCAGCGGTGGTTGTTACAGTGTTGTTACAGTACATGTAGTTGACAGCAAGGATGTCAGGCGTCGACAGTCCGGTTTTGTTTCCAAAGTCTCCGGTCCACGGTTGCTGACATCACAAGGAAAAAAAACAACAAAAATTATAACTCACCATTACTTTACCCAGTTACAGTTACAATAAATCTTACAATATTGTTCATCACCGGTCTGCTGTAGTTCACGGCGCCTCCCCACTTGGAGTAGTGCATCACGCTACCGTAGTAGTACGGAATTCCGTACAGCTCAACCTGCGCTGGCGCCATTTTGGCAAAGTTTGCGTTGTAGAATGAAGCTAAAATTGGTTTTATAAACAACATTACACCAAAAACTCTTCGCACATTTTGTGAAATTCATACTTGTCTGATACTGGGTGGCCAATGCTCCAGTGTCGATCGTCACCCAGTCGTCACGATCCGGTCGGGTGAACTCGTGGTAGAATCCGATGGCGTGCATCAGCTCGTGGGCGACGGTTCCCGTAGTCATGCAACTCGGGGTCTGCAGGTTCACGTGGTTGTAGTTGTTGTTCATGCTATGACCTACGTACGACCAGCATCCGGATGCACTGTTGTCAATGGTGATGAAGGTAGCCTGGTTGGTGTAGGGCACAAACCGTACGCACGTTGTTTGAGCGTACTGGGTCATTGCCTTCTGAATGGTGGAGACTTCGGTGGCAGCTAAAGGTACAGGTTTTAAAAACTCAATTTCGCCATATCAATCCACATGAACTTACAAAAGTTTCCTGTAATCACGTAAGGAACGATGGCGTCTGGCCATCTAATGTTTGTGTAGATGTTTGGAATAGCGTTCTGGGCTTCCTCAGGCTTCAGCATAATATCCATCTGGTAGTAGTAACCGATTCCAAGCTCGAACGGAAAGGTCTTGTTCACTCCACGCTTATAGGTGCGATGACGACGTCCTGTGAACGGATTCAAGGATTCATAAGTCATGATCATTCTTTCAGCCACACTTTATCCAACTAACCAACTTCCGCGTACGGTCTGGTCGCAAAATTTCGTTCACCACGACGATGTTTTTTACCGATTGGAATACGGTAGTCGTGGGTCAAACCCAGTCCGACCAACACAACCAGTATCACTATTAGGCTTAAGCTGTTCATTTTGGGAGCAACTGCTAAGACCATTGCGATGTTCAGCGTTTTTATAACGAAATTTACAGCAAATAAAATGTTTCTCTCACCATAGAATAAATATAAGAACTGATGAAAGAAACACGGAAATCAAACAGCTGTGTTGTCAAGCGTCTTTTTTCAAATTTCAATAAGCCATTGCATTGATCAATTTCGTCCTCTATTGAACAAGGTTAGGACAACCAGTCACAATACAAATTCATTCATCTTTAGCAGAACGTTCATAGATCGAATGAAACCAATTGTTCGCCGTGTTTATCTCATCAAACTGGAAAAAGCTCTCCAGTCTGATGTATCTGTATACATTCCATACGTCTAGACATAATTTCAAAAAAGTCCAAAGATCATAGTTGGATATGGTCCCAGGTAAGAACAGACAATTCATTGTTGTGTTCTTAACACTTATGTGGGAATCGAAAAATAATATCTTCTTGATCAGTCTACGATTAGCATATTAGAAGCGAGTCAGACGTGCGTCCCTCACAAACCAAAAAAGTGCAAAAAACCAGCAGGATCGGCAGATTTGAAGAAGCTAAAGAATGCCGAAGCGCTACCTGCAAAGCCAGGCAGTTTGAGCAAGGACGCTCAAAAATCGTCTGGAAACCAGTTCGCTACCCTCCCTGTGGACGTGAGCGAGAAGGAAGAGTTTGAACGACGGGAAAAGTTGCCACCCATTTTTGTGAAAACATCGTCATCGGATTCGGTGCGAAAGTGGCTGACCGGGTTTATCAAATCTGGTGCTTTACGAGCTTCCATTCGCTTGTGTGCTGATGGACTCAAAATTCTGCTACCTACCAGAAAGGATTACAACTACGTTCGGCATTTCCTGAACAACACAAAGATTGAATACTACAGCCATGACGATCCAGGTAAACGCCCCATGAAACAGGTCCTCCGAGGCCTGTACGACATGGATGTGAGTGTGCTGAAAGAAGAGCTCAAAACTCTTAAGTTGAACGTGATCGAAGTCTTCAAGATGACGAGACACAACAAGGACATCAAGTATCGTGATCAACTGTACCTGGTTCATCTCGAGAAAGGTTCGACAACGCCGTCTGAGCTGAAAGCAGTTCGGGCAATTTTCAACATCATCGTGTCTTGGGAACGTTATCGTCCAGTGCACCGTGACGTGACACAGTGTTCGAACTGTTTGCAGTTTGGACATGGTGGAAGGAACTGTTTCATCAAGAGTCGTTGTGCAACCTGCAGAGGTGAGCACAAAACACAAGCTTGCGAAACAATCAACGAGAACATCGAAGCGTAATGCTTCAATTGCGGCGGCGACCATTCTACAAAACGAGCTGAGTTTGTAAAAAATCGGACTTTCACGGACGTGGATTTTCCTGCTTTGGCGTCACCTGGAGCGGGATCTGCTCGAGTGGTTTCAAATCTGCAGCCACTGCCGTTGAATCAGCGGCAAAAAGTTGCAGAGAATACAACACCTCCTGGCTTCAGTCAGCAACCGAGGGAAAACCAACCAGCATCAACGGATGAAGGCATGTTTTCATCACAAGAACTTCTGAACATTTTCATCGAGATGACAACAACTCTGCGTGGGTGCAAAACTCGCTAGGAACAAGTAAGAACCCTTGGAGCATTCATCTTAAAATACAGTTCGTAGTTTACTCGTTCTAATGATTTTGAATTTTTCAATGAATTTAGTTTTTTAGTTTTAAGTTAGGATTAGTTGTTAAAGAGATTTTTTTTTACCCAAATGTATTCGATTCAATGCAAAAATGTAAAACAATTTGAAGTAAATAAATGAATGTGAACAGTTAATAATAAAACAAAAAGTACAATAAAGATGAAGAGCATTTAGCCATACCACTTAGAATGTAAATGAAATGTAATTATTATAAGAAAGTTCAATAAAGACATATTTAATTTCAAAAAAACATTCATATCTTCTTGATCATTTCACCCCAAATGTACACGAAAAAGTTGAAAATTTAAATCAATTTCCTCCGATTAAGCTAACAATTTGTTGGGTAGTTTATACTGTCAAATTATGCAAGAATCGCAAAATCAATTTAGAAATATATATTTTATATATTTATTTTTTACTTTTTTGACTTTGTGGATCGTTTCAAAACCGTCCCAAAACTTTCAGGGGAAATTGGGGCAAGACGACCATATGAGGCAAGAGGAACCAAAACATTCTTTTATAAGAAATACTTGATAATGCCTATAATTTAAAATTAACTACTTTATCAAAAGCGTTGTAAGTTATTTTAGATTTCAAATTTGTTTTTGGATTTTAAAATGATTTTTGAAATTCAGTTTGTCGATTATTCTGTATTCCGATTTAAAAAAAAAACAACATATTTTTGATATCAGTTTTTTTTTAAATTTAAATCCTGAGCGGCCGTGGCTGACTGGTTCCGGTGTTCGTTTTGTAAATTAATGTTCGTGGGTTCTCGATGCCCATCCGCTCCCTACGAGAAAAGTCAGAAACATTCGAAATACTTAGATACACTAGAAATACTGAATATGAACGAAAAATCGAAGTCGCTTGAGGTGGGGTTCGATCACCCGTCCTTTGGATTGGTAAGCAAAAATGCTAACCATTACGCCATCACGGCGTGGTGAGCTATGACTGGAATTAGGAATGCTGTTACTAAGAACTAACCAACTAAATAACGTTTGAATCCGATTGATGCAAACGTTATTCAGGGCAGGGCTTGTCGATTCAAGCTGAGGTACCTCGCGTTCGGCTAGCCAGCGTAGAAATGGGTCACCGAAGCTCGGCAGAGCTAACACCATCCAACTGCCTATGAGTAATTTTCCGCCAACTCACACAGCAGTTGCCTCGACCACTCTTCGATTTGCGTGAAACTTTGTCCTAAGGGGTAACTTTTGTCCCTGATCACGAATTCGAGGTCCGTTTTTTGATACCTCGTGACGGAGAGGCTGTACAACCCCTTGAATTTTTGAACATTCGAAAAATAGGTGTTTTTCAATAATTTGCAGCCTGAAACGGTGATGAGATCTTGGATGAGATAGAAATTTTGTGTCAAAGGGACTTTTTTTTTTGTAAAATTAGACGTCCGATTTGATGGCGTGCTCAGAATTCCAAAAAAACGCATTTTTCATCGAAAAAAAAACACTAAAAAGGTTTTAAAAACTCTGCCATTTCCCGTTACTTGACTGTAATTTTTTTTGGAACATGTCATTTTATGGGAAATTTAATGTACTTTTCGAATCTACATTGACCCAGAATTACAATTACAAAATAATTGCTATATAGACATAAGAGGTTTGCTTATAATCATCACGAGTTATGGCGATTTTACGAAAAAAAGTTTTGAAAAAGTTGGTCGTCGTTGATCATGGCCGTTCACGGTCACCCGCGACAGACACGGACGACGAAACAAAGAGAAACGTGAATAGTAACTTTTTCAAAACTTTTTTTTCGTAAAATCGCGATAACTCGTAATGTTTATAACCAAATCCCTTATGTCTATATATCATTTTTTTTGTAGTTGTCTGCTCTATAACTTTGTACAACATTGTTACACTCTAAAAAATAACCCTGTAAAGTTAGAAAAAACACAAAATTTTAAAATGATTTTTTTTTTAATTTTGAAAATTCAAAATTTCAAAATCGGGCTTCGTCATGAACACGGGATATGTCTTGGGAGTCTTCACCCAAAATTTCAGCCAATTTGGTCCGTCCCATCTCAAGACATCGTGGCACCCGTTAACCAACTTGGTGTTCAGAGAAAAACGCTCAGAAAGTTAGACAGTTAGCTTTGCGCATGGCAAAATTCGTAGCTTAAATCGTGTCTAACTCAGTCCATTCATGAAATATCTTCATGAAACTTTCAGGAATGATTGAAAATCATCTTTTAAGTGGATTTGATAAATTTTTAATAATTTGAAATTTTGTGATTTTCTACATGTATGTAACCCCTTAAATTTCCCTTACTTTGACATGCTCCAAAAAATTTTACAGTCAAGTAACGGAAAATGGCAGAGTAAAAAAAAATTAGTGTTTTTTTTTCGATGAAAAATAGGTTTTTTTCAGAATTCTGAGTACGCCATCAAATCGGGCGTCCAATTTTACATAAAAGTCCCTTTGACACCAAATTTCTATCTCATCAACGTTTCAGGCTGCAAATTATTGAAAAACTCCTCTTTTTTCGCATGTTCAAAAATTGAAGGGGTCGTACCGCCCCTCCGTCACGACGTATCAAAAAACGGACCTAGGATTCGTGATCAGGGACAAAAGTTACCCTTAGGACAAAGTTTCGCGGAAATCTAAGAGGGGTCGGGGCAAATTTTCCCGATTTCGTGTGAGTTTGTAGAGAATTAACCTTTTTTTTAATGACATGTTTTCATCAAACAAAGTTTTTAGTAAATCAACGTCGTTTATGTTGCAATATATTTATTAATTAATAAGAATTTTTAAATCAGCAAATATGTCCAATCTTTTAACCAATCGGTGTTGCTGGAGACAAGGCATGAGGATAGCATCATTGAAAACTAAGAATATGTTTTATAGCGCCGAGCTTTTGCAGTACATAGAGTTGACAGCTTGGACATCTGTTGTTGCAAGTCCGATTTTGTTGCCGAAATCTCCAACCCATGGTTTCTGAAATTTTAAATCATATGGGTAAACGAAGTTTAAATATTTGATGATTTTTGTACCAAGTTTTTCATAACGGGTCTGCTGTACGAAACGGCACCTCCCCACTTGGAGTAGTGCATCACGCTACCGTAATTGTACGGAATACCGTACAGCTCAGCCTGCTGGGGTGTCAGCTTTTCAAAGTTTGCTTCGAAGAACTCGGCTGTAAGGAAAAATAAAATGAATTGTTGTTTTTGTTTGAGTGTTGAAAACAAAAAAACGCACTCGTCTGATACTTTGGAGCTAAAGCTCCCATGTCAATTGAAACGTAATCGTCACGATCCGGACGTGAGAACTCATGGTAGAAGCCTAGGGCGTGCATCAGCTCGTGGGTGACGGTTCCCGTAGTGATACAGCTTGGGATCTGCAGATTAACTTGGTTGTACTGGTTGTCCAAACTTCTTCCCACGTAGGACCAACATCCGGAAGCGCCGTTGCCAATGGTGATGTACTCTGCTTCAGAAGTACGAGGCACAAATCGGACGCAGGTCGTTTGGGCGTACTGGTCCATGGCCGATTTGATGATGGACACGTTGGCGGCCGCTTGAATGATTTGGTGAATGCAATATGAAATTAACAGGTGAATTGTACAATTCTTAAAATACTCACAAAAAGTTGAGGAGATAACGTATGGCACAACAGCGTTAGGCCACCTTATGTCGTCTTCCAAAGGGATTGCGTTCCGGTGAACCTCTGGTCTCAACATGATGTCAAACTGGTAATAATAACCAACTCCAAGCTCAAAGGGATGAGATCGGTTGACCCCACGACGGTAGCTGTGGTGGCGCTTTCCTTAAAAAAAAAACAAATTTTCATTCATTTTTCTCAAACAGTATTTCAAATGAACTCACCAACTTCCGGGCGTGGTTTGGTTGCAAAATTAGCATCGCCACGTTTGTGGCCGCGATTGATTGGGACGCGAAAATTGCCGCGTTTAGCCCAGCAGATCCCGACTAGAACGGTTACAATCACTAGCAGTCGCATCTTTACTCGTTGAACTGATGATTGTCATAGTAGTTATCGAAGCATTTTATAGCAAGTTGAGCGCCTCTATGGGTTTACAGAAGAATGTTGAAATTTTTTGAGCAAACAGAAAGTAATGAGGGCCTTTGAAAATGTTTTGTGTAAAAAATATGTCAAAGCTTCCGCCACATTTCGTTCAATGGTGTCTTTTGTGATCACTAATTATTAGTAATTGGAAGAAAAATGCAGATGGATGGATTCATTGGATACGAGGAATTTGTGAAAGTGAAACTGTTGAAGATTGGATTGGCGGTTATTCGTTATTTTATTTTTTATCACAAGTCACCTTTTCATCCTTTGAGTTTCATCTGCTTTAAAAAAGTAATTGGTTAAATACTCAATTAGATTCTGTAAAAAGTTCAAAATTATTGATAATTTCCCGAGCAGACGGAAATAACTTGGGAAGGTCAGTTTTTGATATTGTGAGAAGATTGAAGTATGTTGTTAAAATAAAAAAAAATAATAACAAAGATTTGTTCGAAGAATAACTTAAACTGTTATTATGTTGTTATTGCAATAACAAACCAATAACACAGAAGGAATCATGAACGTGAGCAATTCTCTACGAAATCGGTCTTTTTTTTTGAATTTTAATTTTTGTATTTTTTAATCCGACTGAAACTTTTTTGGTGCCTTCGGTATGCCCAAAGAAGCCATTTTGCATCATTAGTTTGTGCATATAATTTTCCATACAAATTTGGCAGCTGTCCATACAAAAATGATGTAGGTAAATTCAAAAATCTGTATCTTTTGAAGGAATTTTTTGATCGATTTGGTGTCTTCGGCAAAGTTGGGGGTATGGATACGGACTACACTGGAAAAAAATAATACACGGTAAAAAAAAATGGTGATTTTTTAATTTAACTTTTTATGACTAAAACTTGATTTGCAAAAAAATGCTATTATAATTTTTTTTTTGATATGTTTTAAAGGACATAAAATGCCAACTTTTCAGAAATTTTCAGGTTGTGCAAAAAATCATTGACCGAGTTATGATTTTTTTTTAATAAATACTGATATTTTCAAAAAATCGAAATATTGGTCGCAAAAATTTTTCAACTTCATTTTTTGATGTAAAATCAAATTTGCAATCAAAAAGTACTTTAGTGAAATTTTCATAAAGTGCACCGTTTTCAAGTTAAATCCATATTTAGGTGACTTTTTTGTAAATAGTCGCAGTTTTTATTTTTTTTTAAACTAGTGCACATGTTTGCACACTTTTGAAAAAAATATTTTTGAAAAGCTGAGAAAATTCTCTGTATTTTGCTTCTTCGGACTTTGTTGATACGACCTTTAGTTGCTGAGATATTGCAATGCAAAGGCTTAAAAACAGGAAAAAAAATTTCTCAGCTTTTCAAAAATATTTTTTCCAAAAGTGTGCAAACATGTGCACTAATTAAAAAAAATGAAAAACTGCGACTATTTTCAAAAAAGTCACCTAAATATAGATTTAACTTGAAAACGGTGCACTTTATGAAAATTTCACTAAAGTACTTTTTGATTGCAAATTTGATTTTACATCAAAAAATGAAGTTGAAAAATTTTTGCGACCAATATTTCGATTTTTTGAAAAAATCAGTAGTGATTAAAAAATTCATAACTCGCTCAAAGATTTTTTGCACAACCTGAAAATTTCTGAAAAGTTGGCATTTTATGTCCTTTAAAACATATCAAAAAATAAAAAAAATAAAAATAGTGTTTTTTTGCAAATCAAGTTTTAGTCATAAAAAGTTAAATAAAAAAATCACCAATTTTTTTTACCGTGTATTATTTTTTTCCTGTGTAGTCCGTATCCATACCTACAACTTTGCCCAAGACACCAAATCGATCAAAAAATTCCTTCAAAAGATACAGATTTTTGAATTTACATACATCATTTTTGTATGGACAGCTGCCAAATTTGTATGGAAAATTATATGGACAAACTAATGATGCAAAATGGCTTCTTTGGGCATACCGAAGGCACCAAAAAAGTGTCAGTCGGATAAAAAAATACAAAAAAAAATCGAATTACCGAAATCCTAGAGAACTGCTCACGTATAACAAGATT
This sequence comes from Culex quinquefasciatus, assembly GCF_015732765.1. NCBI lineage: Eukaryota > Metazoa > Arthropoda > Insecta > Diptera > Culicidae > Culex > Culex quinquefasciatus. Next base: position 49,816,895 of record NC_051863.1, on the reverse strand, counting down.
TGTTATTTTGTGCGGAGAGGTGGAGAAGCATAATAACAAAAATTGTTATTGAACTGGTGTGTCTCCATAACAAAAAAAGTTATTGTTTTGGTTTATTTGTAATTTGCAAATAAACCTGCAGTTATCATAACTCCTCTGTACTAGTCAGGGCTGCAAAGTCGGGTACCTTCAAGTGACTTTGAATCCATACTTTGAAGAAAACTCCGACTCTGGATGCAGGATATGGCGTCACACCGACTTCAGCTCTCCAAAAATACTTCACAGATTCCAACTCAAAGTAAAAGTTGCTGAAAATTAGCTGAATCCGATGCCGTCTCCGAGGTCTCACTCCAGCTCAAACTTCAACGTCAGCTCCGACTTCCTGGCTCTGTGAAAATAATAACAGTTTTTGTTATTCACATTTCAAAAATTCTCAATAAATAAATCAATTCCCTTAGGGAATATAACAAAATTCATTAAAAAATTCAACTTTCAAAAGTTAATTTTATCGGATTAATTTTAGCTTAAGGACCCTATTTCATGGTCAAATAAATGACCACGATGAAATTGGTCAAAATTATTCCATAGTTCTAGCCAATTTAAGTAAAGTCCCTTAGGGGGTTTATCAAATAATTAATAAAATCAACTTTCAAAATTTCAACTTTTTAGAATAATTTTAGCTAAAGGACCTCTCATGGTCAAAATAATGACCCCGACGAAATTGGTCAAAATTAACCATAGTTCTAGACAATTTTAGCAAAGTCCCTTAGGGGGTATATCAAATAATAAAAAAAACAACTTTCAAAATTTCAATTTTAAGAATAATTTTAGCTTAAGGACCCCATTTCATGACCAAATTAATGACCCCGACGAAATTGGTCAAAATTATCTCATAGTTCTAGCCTATTTTAGCAAAGTCCCTTAGGGGGTATATCAAATAATTAAAAAAAATCAAATATCAAAATTTCAACTTTTTAGAATAATTTTAGCTTAAGGACCCCATTTCATGGCCAAAATATTGACCCCGACGAAATTGGAAAAAAATATCGCAAAGATCTAAAAATATTTAACAAAAGAAAAAGTCAAAGTAGTTATGTCACAGACATAACCGGAATGGCGTAGACTTACGTAAAATTTAGATATGTGGACATGTGGGTTTTCCATATATTAATTTGAATATTGAAAGGAACACCCATTCGAACGGCAAAGAGAGGAAGAGACGAAGGAATTTTAGCGAGCCGAATGGGGAGAGGGGGCATAGGGCTTGGGGGCGAGAGCAGCCTCAGAAAGCTGTGCAATCCGTCGCCCCCGAAGACCAAAATTTGTTCCTGAAATTTAAATTCAAATTAGCTCGCTGCCTCGTCCCGGGTGGGACGAGGGCAACTCTTTCAACACTAGAATTTGATGAGACGTAAATCTTTCAGAAGCGCTCGCCGCGAATGCGACGAGCTAGTTGGATGTCCCGATTGTTTAACAACCAAGGCTTGACCCACGAGAGGCTTTTCGGCGGAAGGCAGCAGGCGCGCGCCTCATCTTGTTGATGCCTCGTCCCGGGTGGGACGAGGGATGGGGATTGAAGCACCTCCGAACCACAGCAACCACGAAAGATCCTAACGGTCCGGCCATCGAGAGGCAACTGGCTGAAGGTGACGACGAGAAGGCGATGCGCACTTCTTTTCCAGTTCTGGTCCCTCTCTCCTGCTGCTGCTGCTCTGGTCTCTCTCCTGCTGCTGCTCTGAGCTTTCCTGCTGCTGCTCTGGTCTCTCTCCTGCTGCTGCTGCTCTGGGCTGAGCTTTCCTGCTGCTGCTGCTGCTGCTGCCGGTCCGACGTCTGAGACGTGAATGATGGAATGGGCTCTGGCGCACGTTCTTATGTATGATTTCGGCCCGCTACTTCCTCCATTTTCGCGACCGACACTCGGTCGCGTTGCTCGGATGATTTTCCCCTCAAAATAGGTACTTGACATTCCCGTCCGTGAGTGGGAAGCGCTCATTTTGCTTGCAAAATCTCTGCATTTTGAAAACATTTTAAAACATTCAATTGTTTCAAAAGTTAAACTATTTTGCCAACAATGAAAGTTTTATAGCAAATTGCTGAATAATTTTCGAATCGAATGGCACATAAATCGTGTCGATTCGATTAGAGGGAAGGAAGATATAAGCGTTTGACGGATGACGCAGTAATCCAGGGCCTTCGGCCCGGGTTTTTTGGAATGACACCCCAGTACCTTCGACAAAGACGTAAGTCTACGTCAAAAATAATAACAGATTGTGTTATGGACACTTAAAAACTTTCCCATTTGTGGGATTTATGGTAATTTTAATTCTAAGTCAGAATACCAAACGAATAACAAATTTTGTTATTAGGAGAGTTTTTGAAATGTATAACATTTCCTCTTATTAGCGTGTTATTAAACATTTTCAATATAATATCACTTCAGTACCAAATCTTGTTATTTTATCAGAAACAGTTATTATTTTTTCTTTTTGAAGTTGAAGTTCAGGATAAAATAATAACACTTTTTGTTATTTTAACAGGATTTGTTATTGAAATATTATTAATTTTGTTGTTACCGTCTGCCCAGGTTCAAAGACCGAACATCTTGGTAAAATGTACTAATTAAAATCTTATGTCAGCATTAATTTAATTACATCAATTTAAACTTGAACAGCAAAACTATCGTCATTTGCAAATAATTTTTGAATTAGTCTAACTTCAAGAGACAAATGGTTTGTATCATCATTTCGAACAGCTCCGCGCGCGCTCTGTCTTACGACATTGTAGCCCACAGCCCGGGGTTACACAGAACAGAGTGAACACATGCCTTACATTCACTTTGCAGTCACGTCTTCTGCCAGCACTCGCCGCCGCCGCCGTCGTCCTTTCTTCTGAGCAAAAAGCATGGTTGGTTGTTGTGTCTTCGGTCGATACAATTGCTGCCGCCGGTAATGATACCGCACTTAGCGGAAATGGCATGGCACGATGGCAACGACTATCCTTGGTGCAATCTCCCAAGGAGTTGCCACTGCTGGCTGGTCCGTTGTTTGGCTGGTGATGATCAGGACACTTCCTGACCCCGGAAGTTGATTTATTTATGCCATGGCACATCTACAACCTACACTCTTGTTCAGCAAAGGCGGAGGACCACCTGCAAGTGGTTTGGATGATTGTTTTGATTTGCTTTCCTTGGGTTCACTGTGTGTGGAGCTGGTCGACTTCATTACACTAAATTACATTTGTCGGAAGTGGTCTCGTAATCAGACCGGCTATGGTATTGCTTCTGGGTCTTACGAGAATTCTGCAATGAATCAAACCTCGTGCGGTGATTCTGGAGGAGCGTATGGTGTGTGCTGATGGTCAACGTGCAGTCGAGGAATGCAAATTTGGCCCGGAATATCACCCCACAAGTGTTTGTCATTCTGGTTGCAAGATGAAATTTGTCACGAGTTCTCAACCGTAGCAGTGGTGTAATTGCCAGAAAGTACTTTGATAACCGTTGTTTTTTTTACCATTTGTAATTCTTGGTCAAAATCGCCTTAAAGTATACTTTTTATATTTCGAAAATGTCGGAGTTCTGTTTTTGCGGTTTTTGCAATACAGTTCAGAATCGATTCGAAGGCTTTGCAAAAAAAAATCATTTTCAATTCAATTAAATCTATTTTATTAGTAAGGGACCATCCATAAACCACGAGAACACTTTTTTCGAGATCTCAACCCCCCCCCCCCCCGCGCCATCGTGGACAATTTCCATACAAATAAAGTCTTTCTTGAATGGAGCATGGACAATCGCCAAACACCCCCCCCCCCCTAAGGCATCCACGTAGTTTATGGATGGTCCCTAAATAATCCATTCACAATTTCATATTTCTTATAACCTAATAAGAGCTTTGGAGTTTTTTGCAACTATGATCTGTTCTATGGTTCAATTGATGCAATTGGATCAACCACTCAAATTTAACTAAAATGAGGTAGCAGAACTCGAATTTAATGTGAGAATCACTAGCGTGCCCAGGGTGGGGCAACATGGGGCAGTTGCCCCACCATCCTCGGAAATTTGTTCTAAAATTGAGCAGGGAGTGTCCATAAACGACGAAATTTTCAAAACTCTAATATTTTTGCCCCACCTTCCTTGAGGACCTGGGCACGCTAGTGGTGAGAATGATTCGATTATCCAAAGCCATATAAAAAACTTCTGATGATCGAAACTTCGGATATTCGAGGCTTCGGATAATCGAGTTTGAAGTGTAAATGTTTAGAAATTAGTATTTACCATTTCAGCTCGATACACATCGAAACTCGTCGTTCGCACCGTTAATCAGTACCTCACTAAACATCAATCATTTAAAACTCGTAAAATCATCTCAAGTTAAAAGTTACATTGTTTAATCCTTCATTCTTTAATTACAAATGATTTTGGTCCTTTCTTTCCACAGCCGGCTGTCTAAGACTAGACCATTTCATTTAAAATTTAACAACCGATAAACGGGAAATGTCTCATCCGCAGCATCCGATTGTTTGCCTTGAGAATAATATATAACACCTTTCAACAAACACTATGATTTTGGGTCGCATCATCATCTTCTATGATGAATCCTGACCAAACACCCTATCCTACTAACAAGTTTTCAGGTTCCTGGCGCTCGTGGGGTGTAAGCACAGAGTAAATCAGCTGCCCTAGTAGCAACCTGCGCTAACTAACATTCCCGTCCCTTAAAATCGAGGTCTACAAACTGACATGGCGGGCGCCGTTGGTGGCCAATGACTGTTACCTATTCGCAACTGATCTAGCTTTAGCAATCATGGTGTTTTATCTTTTCAGCGCATTCATACATGCTGTTGATAAGGGAAAAACCACTAGATCGTCGAAGCCTATAATCAGTAGTGCTGAAAGGATATTACGGTTGCAACGGAGGGGCTACCATGGGTGATCTCTCATGCTCATGCTCATGCTAAATGTTTAGAAATTAGTATTTATTCTTACAATGCAAAACGAAACACAAGATCCTCTGTAATTACTCCTAGCATTAAGAACAATGTAATTACAAAAGCCGACTCGGTCCTAACCAGGTCTCAGTACCGAAAAGGACCTAATAAAAATGAAACAAAAAAAATGCAAAACGAAAAAAAAATTGCATTTATATATATTTTTGCAATTCCGTCGTGAAACTAATTACTTTTCCTGTCATTCTTGAACGACGAAATAGCCTACTTTTCTGTACCAAAAATAACAGAATCGAATAGTAACCCTTTTCAAAACAAATGCTGAAAAGTTCTACTTTTCAGCACTGAAATGGATGCTGAAAAGTTGAACGTTTCAGCACTTGTTTCCAAAAATTATTCTTTTCAACATTTTTTTTGAATTAAACGATTCATTGACTCAATGCATGGACATTTGTCCTATAATTCTGTTCAAAGGGTGTTTTCGGAATTGCAAAAAACGTTGTATGGAACTCGTTGCAAAACTTGATTTTTTCATCACTCGTCGTATTTATCCAACTCGGTGAACCTCGTTGGATAAATGTACGACTCGTGCTGAAAAAATCCTCTTTTCGCAACTTGTTGCATAAACTACTATTATATATCAGAACTCGAGTGCTATATTTGACAAAGGAAAGCAAACATAATTGCTCCTATTATTAATTGCAGCTGTCACACCCATATGCAGACTGTAGACAAAACAAACAACCTGAAACAGTTAATTTCGTTCACAGAAAAAGAAAGAATTGCGCAAAACGAAATGTTTTGAAGACGATGAATTGTGAAAAGCGAACATCATCAGTTTTTGAAGATGAGGTCTAGAACAACTGCGGAAATTGTCATGGGAGGAAAGAGGGAACGGTTGATTGACCTGAATGTTTTTTAAACTAGGTTAGTCAAATTTGCTTAAAATTTAGATTTACGTCACATTCTGTTTTTGAGCGTGTCGAAAGAAAATAAATTTAATGTGTTATTTGAGTTTTTGCATATTTTATTTAGTTTAGTTATATTTGTTCAAATATCACTTCTGATTAAATTGTAATTTAAATCCTTTTCGTTGATAACAGATGTTTTTCGCCATTCTCCGGGCTAGTATACCTTTGGAAAAAAAAAATTAAAACTTGATTTAATGGCGTAATAGATGTTGTGATTGGATTCTCTAGCATATCATTGGTGTCTACCCGTAGCTGCTACTTCGTTATTGTCCAGGACCCCCAAACATTGCTCCGTGGACCGCAGATGAAAAGCAGGAACCAATCACCCTTCGCAATTTTTAAAGGTCCCTATCATGCTGATTAATACCGACGCCGGCCACGACCAGTGGTAAGAAACGGGAAAGTTGATGGGAATGTTAGTCCGATACTTGTGTGATGGGACCGCTAAATCGGCAACTTTTGCAAACATTCAAAGATGTATTAACTTGGCTTTTGACGCAAGTGAAGTGAAAACGGCAATAAACCGAAATATCGTGTTTTCAGGCACTTCAATCAGCAAAAAACACCTCAAAACCACCTCCGGAAACCCGAATTATCTCCGGTGGTCAGGAACCATTTTCCCAAAGCTGATCATATCCTGAAAATAGGATAAATTTCCCGTCAAATGCAACTGGGTAGATCGAAATTGGTCAATTTTTCACAAAGATTTGGCAAGCATTGAGAATTTCCGTGACGTTACAACGCAAGCAGAACATACTTTTTGTAACGCAGACTTGTAACGTCACGAAATGTACAGCGGCTGCAAAAAAATTGCTTAGCTTTTTTTTTCAAGCACCAATGATGGCATTTGATTCAGCAGTAAATTTTAACCTCGTTTAAATATAAAATTTACTTCTGTATAATTTCAGTTGACTAAAAACAATGCAAAAAATGCATTAACATTAACAAAAACATAACAGAAAATTCATTCAAAAATGATTTTTCAAGCGACAACTAAAATAGTCCCTTAACACATGTTATGTCCGATTTCGTTTTGTTTACCTTCTTTGGCGCGTAAAATTGCAACCCTCTGATGAAGGACAGTCAGACATTGGTCTGATGTCGTTCGTACGGAATGTTTTATGCAGTGATTAGATGGTTCAACGTTCTGCTACTGTAGGCCATCATGATTTTGGAAGTGGCGCTATCTAGGCGGATGGTGCACGCCCTAGCTCTTTTCAACGTATTTTGATTTGAATTTTTACACACTTTTTTCATTCCTTTTTGCTCAATGATATACATCTGTTCTCTGTGCCTAGAGTTCTGTGTCAATCGTGCTAGGCCTAGATTTTATCATCACACTGCTTTGCAGGACTGAGAACTGTCAACTTTGCGCACTTTGCACCTCAGTAGAGTGCTGCGGAAAAATTTTCATCAAGGTTGGCAAACTGATTTTCCAAGTGAAATGCATCGACTTCTGACCAAAATTTAGTCACCAAGCTGTGGTAGCCGAGGCAGTTAAGTCATTGAGATGGTCTGTTAAAGGTTCCTGGCACGATTCTCGTAGTTGGAACTTTTGAGTTTTTTTGACGGGTTATTTTTTTTTTCTAATGAGCTCGGGGGCATAATTCTATCGGCCACTTCAAGCTGTATTCGCTGAGTCCGTAAACGGTACCATTATTCTCACGGCTCGAGGCCATGATTTTTTCGGACGATTGCTGCGAACATAGCTACATCCCGGCACCGAAGACCAGAATTCCACAGTCGGAACAAGCAGTCGTACAGTCATCCCTCATATTCGGAACAGTTTACAGATCGGCCAATGTTCAAAAAATCATAGGAAATCGATAATTGAATTTAGTGATTCGGTTTTACCTTCATTTGAAAGCTTTTCTTGCGATCTTTCGTATGCTGTGTCGAAAAACTGCAAATTTTAACTTTTATATCAAGTTTTTGAAGAAAAATGTTGACCCTTGAAATCCACGGATGTAAACAAACTTTGGATCTCTCCGAAGTACATATTTATAACAAAATAATGACTTCACACACTGCAACCAGTGAAACTCAAGCTTAGTGATGTTTTATCCATGGTCTGATAACTTTTTTTTGTGAAAATATCAGTTAAATTCAGGTGTTCCACAATTGTGGGAGGCACAATAACATCCCACAATCATGGAACAGGCAATTTGGAGGCAGTGTTTTGCTGCTCAGGATAAAATAGTCTTGAAATGAAGTTTTTTGTTCAAAAAATACTACTTTTACTAGTGAAATAGCAAGAAAATGTCCAAATAAAGGTCCTTAAAAATAGTAGGGTCGAGAGAAAAGCTGCATTTGGCATGCTGTTGACAAATTATCACAAAAGTGTTCCGAATTTGTGGTTGTTCCGAATATGTGGGATGACTGTAATTGTCTTCTTACAACTACTAGGCCTATCTTGCCATTCCTGGGACTACCCGGACTTGACTTGTTCCGGCTGTGGAATTTGAGTGTAAAAATGTAAAAAAATAAAAGCTAAATCTCGTGTTTTTTCTAACTTTGCAGGGTTATTTTTTAGAGTGTAACAATGTTCTATAAAGTAGCAAAGCAGACAATTACAAAATCAAAAAAATGGACATACTTGTAACCATCACGAGTTATTTCGATTTAAGGGTGCACAGCAACCGAAGAAGTTGTTGTCTTCTTATTCCAAATTTGTCAAACTTACGGACCCAATCCTGAAAGAATCTGATTGTCAAAATGGTCAAACTTTATTGTAAATAACTTTGAAGACTGTAATTTAGGGGATGAATAAAAAATCATATCGATAGTTCCCGTATTTTTGAAGATACTAAAATGTCTGTAACAGAAATCTGGGTGCAAAAGCGATGGTTGATGTGTACCGTTAACGAAAGAAAGTTTCGAAAAAGTTACTTTTTTTGGTTCTCTTCGTTTCGTCGTTTGTGTCTGTCGCGGGTGACACAACCTACTTTTCCATAACTTTTTTTTCGTAAATTCGTGATAACTCGTGATGTTTACAAGCAAATCCCTTATTTTTGTTTGTAATTATCTGTTCTACACTCTTAAAAATTAACCCTGCATCTCCTCGATATCAATATTGCTCTAGCTGCCAATAAATTTTCAGTCCCTTCGAGAAGATTGCTTTGATTTTTCGTTCTATAATTTGATAACTCCCTCTCTCGACGGTCCCTTCAATATCGACAACGAGAGAGTCCACTGTATACCCATGTTTGTAACACTGAGCTTTTCGTCCTTTTTTCGTCGTCTCGTTCGTGATCAGGCAATTGTATTTTTTTCCCATGACCCATGAAGTGTATCGGGGCCGTATTTATAATATGAATTCAGTGGCTTTTTCTTAACTTAACGTTTTAGTGACATTAGTTTTCACTCAAGTTCGAATCAATAAAAAATAACAATGAAAAACAGCCAGGCAAAATTCACCCATACCTGTATCGGTGCTACCGTTTAATTTTTTTGATAATAAGTTCAATTGTAATCGAATTCGCTATAAAAGTGTCTCATTTTTGCGCACCGAGCATCAAACCAGACTGAGAAGATGAACGGTTTAGGTGTTTTGCTGGTGCTGGCTGCCGCGGCTGTGGGATGTCTGGGCCATCGTGACTTTCGCATCCCGATTAAGGGCACGCGAAATACGACTTATTTCGCTACCAGGCCCCACAAGGCTGTCGGTAAGTACTGCTGAATACGGTTAGTGGTAAGATGGCAAGGATTAGAGATTTTCCGTTTTCAGGCGATCGTCACCGAAACTACAAACGTGGTGTGAACAAAACGCATCCGTTTGAACTCGGCATCGGTTTCTACTACCAGAGTGACATCATGCTGAAACCGTCGGTCGCGGCGAATGCCATTCCACTGGGCAGGGATCCGAACGTCAGATGGCCAGGAGCGGTCGTTCCGTATATCATTACGGGAACGTTTAGTAAGTTCTTGATTGTTTTTGTAATTTTGAATTGTTTTTTAGATTCAAACATATTTGTTTTTAGCTGCCGCCGAGAAAACAATCATTCTACAAGCAATGCAACAGTACACCGACAACACGTGTGTGCGATTCATCCCCAGAACAACGCAGGCTAACTTTATCACCATTGACAACAGTGATACCGGATGTTGGTCGTACGTGGGCCGTAGCTTGGACAACACGTACAACCACGTGAACCTGCAGAATCCCAGCTGCATGACAACGGGAACCGTCGCCCACGAGCTGATGCACGCCATTGGGTTCTACCACGAGTTCACGCGGCCGGATCGTGACGATTGGGTTTCCATCGATACAAGAGCGCTGCTGACTCAGTACCAAACCAGTAGGAGTTGATTGAGGCTTGACCGTGTTGGGGATTGTTCAAAACCATTTTTGTTTGTTTCAGCCGCGTTCTACGATGCCAATTTTGCCAAGATGTCTTACGCCCAGGCTGAGCTGTACGGAATTCCGTACTACTACGGTAGCGTTATGCACTATTCCAAGTGGGGAGGAGCCGCCAGCTACAGTAGACCAGTGATGAACAATCTGGTAAGTTGATTGAAATCATTCGAAAGGATGGAACTTTCTGACTTAAAAAAATAATCTTTTAGAAACCGTGGACCGGAGACTTCGGCAACGACATAACGCTAACAGCTCCAGATATATTGGCAATCAACTACATGTACTGCAATGGTACCACCACTACCACTACTACTACAACCACCACAACAACCTCGACGGCGGTAAGTTTTTGTTAATAATTAATAGGGACATCAAAGCGATTAATCCTGAAAGGCGTCATCCATAAAGTATGTCACGCTAAAATCTGCCAAATTAACCCTCCTTCCCCCCTTTGTCACGCTGGCTCTGACCCCCCTTTGAAAAGTACGTCACGTTTTGCCGACCCCCCCCCACTATCTTGTTTTTTTTTTTACAATTTTAGAATGATTTATAAAAAAGACATATTTTTAAATTCGGAATTCAATCGAAAAAGTTATTACTTTTTACTGGTTGCGTTTGGATTTTTTTATTTTGTTCAATGTTGTTGTGATAAAAATCACTATCACCATCACAGTTTTTTGAACATATTAAATCATACATCAAAAACTCTGTTTCTTAAAGCCCTGAATCGTGATTGATTTATTAGTAAAGTTTATCAACAATTAAACTTTTTAAGCTATAGGGGAATTACACCCATTTTAATCAGTCTAAGCCGTTCGACCAATTCTCATCACTTTTGCAGTTTTCCGCTATAAAATCAACATTTTCAGATACATCAACAATGGAAAGTTGCTTGCTCACTTTTATTTAATCTAATCTAATCTAATCTAGCACAAACGCAGCCAGTCCGATGAAAGCATGCTGGAAAGTCTTGTGATTAGATAACGTCCCAAGCACTTTTCTTGTCATTATTAATAATTGCAGTACAATCGAGAACACCCGAAAATGTATTACAAAAATTAAAGCGGCCAGCCCTACTGCGTTGTGTTTACCGCAGAGAGGATTCTGAGAACGGATCACATTTCACAGAATCTACAGGGGTGGAAGGATGCGTGGACATACCGTACCAGACGCTCCGATTTATAATCGCATTAGTGTTGTAATTATATAATATCATTTACAATTTTTATAATTTATCATTTGTTATATAATAATTTACCTTCGTACCTTGCTGAAATATTCAAAACTTATATTAATGATATTAGAAAGGACTATAGAAAGCTATAGAAAAGTAGCAGGGTGGTATAGATTATGTTAAAGTAAAAATCAGAAAAACGATTAGAATTTTTGATGGGAAAAAGGGGAAGGAGGGGTTTTAAGAGGTTTTCGATGGATAGATAAGAACTAAATAAAAAGAAAAGGAACAATTTTTAAAGAAATATTGAAACTTATCTTATAAAAGGATACATTGCATTGCTAATGTTAACTTCAATCATTGACGCTTTCGGGATATAATCACAATCTTGCTCCTAGAGCTCTTCCTTCGCACGACCAACACTACCGATTTAGTTCATATCGTAAAGAAATTACAGACTTCGATTGCTGTTCACAAAAAATACATTTTTTTACTATCTCTGCCACAATATAAAAAAAGTCTGCAGTTTTTTTTAAAGTCTGTAAATACCAATTACCACCTTATGAAAAAATACCCTCTTTGCTGTCAAACACCAACAGCAGAATCCATCTCTTTGGCAGGCAAAATCTGCTTTGACAGCGGCGAGCTCGGCGGCGAGCACACCATGCCAACGACACACACACACACAAGCAAAAAGCCCGTGCCCCGTCCATCGCCGCTGCCCTTTCCTACTCCGCCTCCAACGCATCCAGTCCAGGTTCAGGGAACCCGAGCCCCTCTTCCCGGACAATTGGGCACCAAACCGAAAACACTCTGGCCCTGCTCTGGTAGGCCGGAAGCTACCACATTCCACCAACACACTCGCAAAACACGAGGCCGACTCCGATAAGAAAAACTTCGACGAAAAATCGGATTTCACACCGTATCTGGCCGAAAACCGGTGATACCCCGTACGCAACAAAACTCCAGGAACCCTCCGAGACGACCATGCAAAACTTCCGGGAAAATCGACAAAAAAACACTACTCAAAACACGCGCACGAGAAAATCGAACCGCACCCGACCATCGACGCACTCGAACTCCTTGCTTGCTCACTTTTATTTAAACTATTTATTACTTTGGAACAGTCAAAAACACTTTATGAAAACTGTAATTCATGATCAAAGTGCTGATAGGCCGATAACACAGTTCAACAAAAAATCAAATGTTTCTTGTCTCTGAGACGAGAATATGTGTTCCTAGTAGATTTTTGCCTGCTGAATCCGAAACCGGGTCCAGAATTGCTCCAAATGGTCCCAATTTTGAGATACACCCGTTTGAAATGTTAGTTTAGGCCAAAATTAGCTACTTTGTCGACTATTTTACAAAAGAACTATTGAATAAACAAATAAACCAAAACATGTATCTTAAAGTTCACGTTCTCCCCTTTCTGAAACACCCCTGGTTTTTAAAATTTGATTGTTTCTACGCATATTTATAGCCATTTGAAAATAAGAATTTGACTTGCATGCAAGTTGGAAAAACTTGAATGAGAACCAACTGAAAATATAATTTTAAAATGGCTATAAATATGCGTAGAAACAATAAAATTTTAAAAACCAGGGGTGTTTCAGAAAGGGGAAAACGTGAACTTTAAGATACATGTATTGGTTTATTTGTTTATTCAATAGTTCTTTTGTAAAATAGTCGACAAAGTAGCTAATTTTGGCCTAAACTAACATTTCAAACGAGTGTATCTCAAAATTGGGACCATTTGGAGCAATTCTGGACCCGGATTCGAATTCAGCAGGCAAAATTCTACTAGGAACACATATACTCGTCTCAGAGACAAAATCTTGTTGGACTGTGTAATAGAAATAGGCTGAAAAAGGGTATAGTTCCCCTATTTAAAGACTGAATTTTCAGTATTAAAGAAATAGTCTAGTGTGACGTCACAGTCTCACGTATATCACACTTTGTCATACTTGCGACAACCCACCCTCCCCCTAGAGCTTTGACGTACTTTATGGATGACGCCAAAGGCCTTATAAGTTATATATGACCTAAAATTAAATATACCCAATGGGCCTAACAGGGGTTCTTCTATTCATTGCATATTGTTTCATTTCTCTGAAGGCCCCTACAACAACCACAACGAAAGCCCCAACGACAACAACAACGACTACGACGGCGGTAAGTAATGAACAGTAAATTGTAAACCTTGATTGTTATTTTGCATAACTTATTATTCAATTCAACATTTAAATAGGCTTCTACTACAACCGAAGCAGCCACCACAACGACAATGGTAAGTATTCTTTTTTAATTTATTCAGATTTATTAAATCTTTTTATTTTATTCTCTCCAAAGTTTGTGTGGAAAATGAGTGCTGTTTGCTTGTCATACATATTGCATACAATTTATGAGTTGTAGGCAGCGTCTACTAAGCAATCTAGTCTTCCATACAAGCTATGGAGAAAAAGATTCAAAATCAACAGCTATAAATAATTCATGTGATTCTGAAGTATGTATTTCTAGTGTATGTTTCTCCATGCTCTAAGAGTGTGGAAACCAATCTAAAACTATTTTGGTTTTCCACAATTTTTAAATTCTTTAGTCCGAATTGAGAATCTTTGGCAAATATGAGCTTGTTGAACGTTTAAGGTTGTTTTTGCCTCATATACTTATTTTTTTCGAAAAAAAACGAGTCCTAGGAAAAAAACAAAACTCAAAAGTTTTAAATCTGTCAACCGACTATAAAGCACGATAGCGAACAATTACAAACTACTAATACGATAGTCCAACCCAGAAACCACCTACTACTACTACGACTACGACTACGAACGCTCCAGCGACGACAACACAGGCTGCAGCAACGACGACGAAAGCTCCTCCTACTACAACTAAGGTTGCAACAACCATCGCACCGAGGGTTAGTTTAAGCTAAAGTGTTATAGAAAGGTTTGTTAAGATGGCTAATGTTACTTCTTCTCTTCTTTTCTTGCAGACAACTACAAAACGGACTCGTTTCTGCGTGCTGTCCTTCAATGGCATCTGTTTGATCTACATGTAAATGAAAAATGGCTTACTAAATGTAAATAAAGTTTGTACTTAAAAATGAGTCGATATCTTTTGATTTGTATGAGATGTAGCGGAAAATTACACTTGTGATTTTTATACAGTGATTTCACGACTAAACAGCAGGATCCAGATTAAAAGGTGCTCCGAATTGCCCCAATTTGTAATAGGAGTTTCATGGAAAAAAATATTACACCCGTACTTTTTTGCAGGGCTGCGGAGTCAGGTCATATTTCAACGACTCCGACTCCGGCTTTCTCAGATTAGCCGACTCCGAATCCGACTCCGGCTCCGGCTTACAACAAATGGTTGGCTCCGACTTCGACTCCGACTCCGGCCTACCAACTCTAGCCGACTCCGACTCCGACTCCAGCTTTCAACAAATGGTTGGCTCCGACTCCAACTCCGACTCCACATATTTTTAAATGTTTGTGTACTGTGTGTGTACTTTTTCAGAAAGAACTGGAAGAAATTTGGTCATATTTGAATTGAAAGGGCACATAAATATAGGCAAAAGGAAGCAGTCAAGAATCAATTAGATATGTCTGACTACATAACCAATATTTTTTATTATTTTTTTGAGTTATAATACTACATACTTGGGTAAGAGGTTATCATTTGGGGGATCGAAGTTGCCATGTGCGAGTTCGGACGTGAAATTTTTTCGGTGCCGAAAATTTGACGTTTTTCTTCGGTTTAGAGTTATTTTCCATTGGCAAATTCCAAGAAGGTTTCTGATGAGTTTTTTTTAGTTTTGTTTGTGCTGTAAGTGAATCTACACGCTGAAGCCAAAAGTGAAGTTTTGCGTGATTTTTTTCGTGTGGCGTAACGGAAAGGATTTCCGTTTGGTTCCAGCCGTTCCGGCAAGGCCAAAAGCTGTTCACAACCTGCGGATGTCTGGATTTGATGATGTTCTAGTGAAGCAACAGTATCGTATTCGATGTATATTCGGTTTGTCGAATGCTTTGAAGAACCTTGGTGAGATCATTCCATACTTTTTTTGCCAGATAATTTATATTCTATTTATCAAATGAAATATCCTTCCTACCCCACCCCATCTTCCATGTCCTTAATCCAAATTCTACCCCCTCATCCCTCTTCCCCCTCCTTAAAAAATAATAATTACTTGCCAAATTTACACTTACACAACCAGCCAAAACTCATTCGGAGCGTTTGGTACGGTATGTCCACGCATCCTTCCTCCCCTGTTGATTCTGTGAAATGTGATCCGTTCTCAGAATTTGTCTCTGCGGTTAATGCAACGCAGTAGGCCTGGCCGCTTTAATTTTTGCAATACATATTCGGGGTTACTCGGATGTAATGCAATCACTAATATTGACAAAAAAGGACTTGGGGCGTAATCTAACCACAAGTGTTTGATTAGATTAGATTAGATACTTGGGTAAGAGGTTATCATTTCGTGATTATAGTGAAATAACACATTTAGAGCTTTCCAATCACAATAAAAAGCTTCTAAAACATAATGGCATCTGATAAATCTCTAAAAAAATGAAAAAAATGGCGATGCAGTGCATGCGACGTAAAAAACAATTAAAAATATAAGAAGTTTTGTAAATTAAGCTGTTATATATGAAATACTAAACAATAAAAAAAACATAATTTTTGTTGAATTTAATATAACTCCGACTCCGACTCCGGATTATCAGACATTTTCAGCTCCGACTCCGACTCCGACTCCAGCTCTTAAAATTTAGCTGACTCCGGCTCCGACTCCGACTCCAGCTGTTCGAGTTTTGACGACTCCGCCTCCGACTCCGACTCCAGGTCTCCAAAAAGACCCGACTCCACCGACTCCGGCTCCGGTTCCGACTCCGACTCCACAGCCCTGCTTTTTTGTTTGGCGATTAATGTGGTCCTATTTAAAACAGGGTGGTCCAACAATAGCGTATTTAACGATGTTAGCAAAAATCACATTTTTTCTAAAAATCATATTCCTGGAACGGTAAAAAAACAATTTTAGCTCACCAAATTTCAAAAGAAAGGTTGAACTTTTCATGGAAAATACTTAAACATTAAAAAAATAGCTGAATATGTTTACAGATCAAATTAACAGGTTTGTGAGCAAAACTTGTCGAAATTCGCTACATTAATTGAACCTAAAGCACCATGCGTCTCCTGCATAATGTACTGGGAACTCATTTCGATGGAGATGTCAAATCAAATAAAGTTTACTGGTCGACAAATAGGAACTTCTTTTTTTTATTTTATTACAAAAAATCTAGATTAGCCAAAATTGTGAAAATACTAACAAAATATTATTTGCTTCAATATATAATATTTTTGTTCCAAATTTTGCCTCTCCAACGTGTCCTGACACAATATTCGTTAATGTTGTACATCAAAGTGATCGTGCCAAAACGGCACGATCTGATCGGAGTTTAATATTATTTAAAGAGTGTCAACAGTTGAGTTTCTTAGAATAGAAATCGAGTTCGCAAGATCTTCGTAGGTCAAAAGGTGAGGCATTCTTTAACTAAGTTCAGCCCAAAAAGCAAGCCCTATTTTAGATGTTTTGTTATGGGAGTCACCTGAAATCGCAAAATATGAAGAAATTCAAATATGAAGATTTTTATTAACCTTTCCATGCTCTAATTAATTTTAAAAAAATGTTCGACTTATCAGCCAAACGTGTCGTTTTTGTGGCTGGAGAATGTGTCATATATACAAAATTTTGACGGTTTTGTTCGAACGCGAATCAGAGGTGCTCTTTTGTTGCGTTGGGTTCGTATATGTCCAAGGAAGGTTCTAACGCCAAAAAGTGACAACTTTGGCCACTTCGGAACCGATCCCGGAAAATCTGCAGATTGTACGGAAGAGTTGCGTAAAATCAAATTTTGATCACAGGAGGCCGAATATGCAAACAAGCTAAAAACGTCAAGAAACGAAAAAAAGACAAGACGAAGTTTGTCGGGTTTAGCATGTTTTGCATATATGTTGAGTTATTTATGTAGTCTTGTTCTAGAGTATGCAAACTTTAAGAAAACTACAAAAAGTGACATTTCACGGGGGACAAATTTGCTCAGCCTGCTGCACATTGGACACTTATACGATAATAGGCGATCGAGTTTTTCTCTAATTAACGTTTTTACAAATAAAATGTTACCTGCAGTATATTTTTAAAGCATTATAAAGTCTACAATGTTTTTCGAGTTGTACTTCGTTCAGTTACGTATTGCTGCTTACGGTTCACTACTCACGACGATGTTTTTTTGGTACCTTTTT